>NC_092875.1:266703940-267329850 GCF_028372415.1 Notamacropus eugenii
AACTCACCTCCAATGAGGAGGAAATTAAAACAATAATTAGAAATTACTTTGCCCAACTATATGCCCACAAATTCGATAATATAAACGAGATGGATGAGTATTTTAAAAAATAGAAATTACCCAGATTAACAGAAGAGGAAGTCAAATACTTAAACAACCCCATCTCAGAAAAAGAAATTGAACACAGGGCCAGATGGATTTACAAGTGAATTCTATCAAACAGTTAAATAACAGTTAATTACAATACTACATAGACTATTTTTGAAAACTAGGGAAGAAGAAGTCCTCCAAAATTCTTTCTATGATGAGAATATGGCTTTGATACCTAAACCTGGAAGAAACAAAACAGAGAAAGAAAATTATAGACCAATTTCTCTAATGAATATAGATGCAAAAACTTTAAATACGATTTTAGCAAAACGAATACAGCATCTTATCATGAGAATAATATATTATGTTCAGGTAGGCTTTATACCAGGAGTAAGGACTGGTTCAATATTAGGAAAATTATTAGCATTATTGATCATATCAACAACAAAACTAACAAAAACCACATGATTATCTCAAAAGATGCAGAAAAAGCTTTCAATAAAATACAGCACCCATTACTACTAAAAACACTGGAGAACATAGGAATAAAGGGAACTTTCCATAAAATAATAAGCAGTATCTACCTAAAACCTTCAGCAAGCATTAGATGCAATGGAGATAAGTTAGATGCATTTCCAATAAGATCAGGGGTGAAATAAGGATGTCCATTATCACCACTGTTATTCAATATTGTAATAGAAATATTAGCTGTAGCAATTAGACAAGATAAAGAAATTGAAGGAATAAGAATAGGCAAAGAAGAAACTAAATTAGCACTTTTTGCAGATGATATAATGATATACTTAGAGAATCCCAGAGACTCAAGTAAAAAACTACTTGAAATAATAAAAAACTTTGCAAAGTTGCAGGTTACAACATAAACCCTCACAAATCTTCTGCATTCCTGTATACTAGCAACAAAGTCCAACAGCAAGAGATAGAAAGTGAAATCCCATTTAAAGCTAGGGTAGACACTATAAAATACTTGGGAGTTTACCTGCCAAAACAAACCCAGGGACTATATGTCCACAATTACAAGACACTTTTTACACAAATAAAGTCAGATTAAAGTACGTGGAAAATCATCAATTGCTCATGGGTAGGCCCAAGCTAATATAATAAAAATGACAATTCTACCTAGATTAATCTACTTATTTATTGTCATACCAATTAAACTATCAGATAGTCATTTTATAGAGCTGGATAAAATATAATATCAAAATTCATCTGGAAGAACAAAAGGTCCAGAATATCAAAGGGACTAATGAAAAGAAAGGCTAGGGAAGGTGGCCTAGCACTACCAGATCTCAAATTGTAATATAAAACAGCAATTATCGAAACCACTTTGTATTGACTAAAAAACAGAAGGGTGGACAAGTAGAACAGACTTGGAACTCAAGACACAATAGGAAAGTAATATAGCAACCTCCTGTTTGATAAACCCAAGGACCCCAGCTTCTGGGATAAGAACTCACTGTTCGACAAAAATTGCTTTGAATACTTGATAACAGTGTGGCGAAAACTAGGCATAGACTCATGCTTGACACCATACACAAGAATAAAGTCCAAATGGGTACACGATCTAGGTATAAAGATTGATACTATGGACAAACTGGAGGAGCAAGAAATAGTGTATTTATCAGATTTATGGAGAAGGGATGAATTTTTGACTAAAGAAGAGACAATGCATTATGAACTGCAAGATGGATAATTTTGATTACATTAAACTGAAAAGTTTTTGCACAATCAAACCCAATGCAATCAAAATTCGGAGGGATGCAGCAAATTGGGAAAGAACTTTAACAGTTAATCTCGGGGATAATGGTCTCATTTCTAGGATATATAGAGAACTGAGTCAAATGCACAACTATACAGTCATTCCCCAATTGATAAATGGTCAAAGGATATGAACAGGCAATATTCAGAGGAAGAAATTAAAGATATCTATAATCATATGAAAAAATGCTCTAAATCATTTTTGATTAGAGAGATGCAAATCAAAACAACTCTGAGGTATCACATCACACCTATAAGATTGGCAAAAATGACAGAACAGGAAAATGATAAATATTGGAGAGGATGTGGGAGAGTTGGAACACTAGTTCATTGTTGGTGGAGCTGTGAGCTCATCCAACCATTCTGGAGAGCGGTTTGGAACTATGCCCAAAGGGCTACAAAAATGTGCATACCCTTTGACCCAGCAATATCAGTTCTAGTACTGTATCCCCAAGGGATCATAAATATGAGAAAGGGTCCCACATGTACAAAAATATTTATAGCAGCACTCTTTGTAGTTGCCACAAACTGGAAATTAAGGGCCTTCAGAGAGGCCTGGAAGGACTTATATGATCTGATGCTGAGTGAAAGGAGCAGAACCAGGAGAACTTTGTGCACAGCAACGACCACAGTGTGCGAGAGTTTTTTTTCTGGTAGACTTAGAACTTCGTAATAACGCAAAAAACTTAAAATCTCCAATGGTTTTCTAAGGCAAAATGCCTTCCACACTCAGAGAAAGAACAATGAAATTCATTTGCAGAATGTAGCAGATCATGTTTGTGTGTGAGTGTGTGTGTGTGTGTGTGTTATGTTTTGATTTGTTATATGATTTCTTCCATTTATTTTAGTTCATCTACATAGCATGACTACAGTGAAAACATATTCAGTAGGAAAGTATATACAGATCTTATGTAGAATTTTATGCCACCTTGGTGAGGGAGGCGTGTGGTTGGGAGTAGGTGTGTGTGGGGGAGGTAAAAATCTAAGTTTTATGGTAGTGATTGCCAAACATTAAAAAAAAATAAATAAAATTAAAAAAATATAATTGGGACTTTTTAAAGTCCTTGCATTGCAATGAAGTTCTAATTCTACCAGAAAAAATCCTCACACATTGTGGTTGTTGCTGTGTACAAAGTTCTCCTTCTTCTGCTCCTTTTGATCAGCATCAGATCACATAAGTCTTTCCAAGCCTCTCTGAAGTTTTCCTGTTCATCATTTCTTATAGCTCAACAGTATTCCATTACATAGGCCATAATTTATTCAGCCATTCCCCAATTGATGGGCATCCCCTTGATTTTCAGTTTTTGGCCACCACAAAGAGTGCTGCTATAAACATTTTTGTACATGTGGGACTCTTTCCCATTTTTATGATCTCTTTGGGATATAGTACTAGAAGCAGTATTGATGGGTCAAGGGGTATGCATATTTTTGTAGCCCTTTGGGCATAGTTCTAAACTGCTCTCCAGAATGGTTGGATCAGCTCACAGCTCCACTAACAATGAATTCCAACTCTACCACATCTTCTGCAACATTTGTCATCATCCTGTTTTGTCATGTTAGTCAATCTGATAGGTGTGATGTGGTGGTATCTCAGAATTGTTTCGATTTACATCTTTCTAATAAATAGTGGTTTAGAGCTTTCTTTCATATGACTACAGATATCTTTAATTTCTTCCTCTCAAAACTGCCTGTTCATATCCGTTGACCATTTATCAATTGGAGAATCCCCCGTTTTTTAGATTCTTCTTTCACAACATGACTAATGTGGAAACATATTGGATATGATAGTACATGTATAGCCTGTATGGTACTGCATGCCATCTTAGAGATAGGGAAAAGGAGGGAAGGGGAAAAAAATAGAACTGAAAATCTTATAAAACTGAATAATGAAAACCATCTTTACATGTGATTGGAAAAAAATAAAATACAATTACCAGGAAAATAAGAGAGAGAAGGCCAATTTGTCAAGGATCAGAGAATGGGAGATCAAATTATACACAATAATGCTGGAAAGTTACTATAGCCAGGTTACTTAGAATTAAAAAAAAAAAAAACAAAACTGAAGAAAGGGGTTTCTATTTTGTCCCTGAGGAAACAGGCAGACACAAGAGTTTAATGAGTAGAGAAATGATATCGTTGTATCTGTGCTTAAGGAAAATACATTTTGGTAACAGTGAATAGGAAAAGGAGTTTGGAGTATATGACTCTCATGACCCATCTTTCTTGAAAATCTTAAAAATTCTATGATCTCATACGGTATTGATCATTCAGTTGCAGGTTGGATTCCATGACCTCTGATCTCATCTAATTTTGTGACATACGCACATTACAGAAATCTAATTAATTGATATAAAATATTTTCAAAAGAGTAATTAGGCTTGAATTCTTTAAGAAATACAAATCAAAACACAATGTGTGTGGGAGGAAGTATTTTTTATAACTGAACAGCCACCTAAGGTCTTGTCATTCGGAATTTGTTGGTTAAGCAAAAGTCATCTGCAACAAATCTCAAACTCATACTACTCCAGACCCAACAGTATAATGCTAATCTCATAATATTTTAAAAATATGTTTTAATGTATCAATATAAGATAAAATTCAATAGCACAAAGTAGTACTTTGCTTTCTTTGTCTAGCTACAACAAAATATTTTGCTAGCATGACAATATGGACAATTTTATGAAATAATTATTTTTAATAGAATCTTTTCAGATTCTATATTTGAAAACAGTAAAGGACCAATTGATTCCTCTAATTCAACCCCCTACTTAATGAATGACTATCCTTATACCAAATTCCCAAGATGTGTGCATCCAGCTTCACTGATCTCACGTCAACATAAATATTTCAGGGTTAAGTTCTCATGTCTTAAGTGATAAAAGTAAAGCTACCAGATGTGAATGAACTGGTAGCCTCTCCTTGACCTTTAGAGAAGTTCAGATTCTAATAGACAATCTCACTAGTTACAAAGCCCTGGATTCTCACACATTTGTGGCTATGTAATTAATTTTTTCACATCTTAGGGTTAATTTTTTCCTTTGTGGGTTGATTAAAATCAACTGTGGCAAATACCAAACAGTTACTAGTGCTCTGAAAGAGAGCTTCAGGCAAGAGATTGCCTTTTTGAAATATTACTCATTCAGGAGCATCTATAAACTTTTGGAATCTAAAGGGTCCGATCAAAATAAAAGAAGGCCAGAAATATAGGACATAGTGTCACCATCCTCCCTCATGAAGCTGAGGCCTATAATTTGTTTCTGATGAGATCACCTACCTAAAGAACAAGCTTTATGTACCAAACACTTTAGACTGCGATTTTTACAAGTTTTCTCCCGACTCCGTTTAGTCAGATACAACTATGTTCCTATTTAGAATCTAACGCGATTTCCACTGCAAAATAGGATGTGGAAACATTTGAAAAAAAATGCCATTAAAATCATGGTGAATCCAATCTACAATTTTATATATCATGCATTTAGCACAAATTAAAGAGTGAATGTAAAGATATCACTTCTGCTGTCCTTGCTATTTATACTCCTCATTGCTTTAGGATGGTTTTATCTTCTATCATTAGTTATTTTAAATACATATTTCTTTTCTCTGCAAGCAGATTATAGAACTCTGGAGGTCAGTTGTCCTCTTCTTTATAATTTGTAACCCTAGTTCCTAAGTTTATCAGTGCTTTCAAGCCCAATCAACAAATGGCTAGACCATAAGTTATATAGATCCAAGATCAAACCCAGCCTCAGATATTCACTAGCTGTGAGGCTTTAAGCAAGTCATTTCCCTGCTGCTTGCCTCGGTTTCCTCTGCAAAAAATGGGGATAGTAACATTTCCCTCTTAGAGTTATTGTGAGAATAAAATTTTTGTAAAATACTTCGAAAATCTTAAAGTGATATACACACATGCCTACATACACACACCCACCCACCCACACACACATACACACACATATATATGTGTATATACACACACACTCACCCACCCATCCATACACACTCAAATATATATATATATATATATATACATATATATATATATATACATAAATAGATAAATAGATAAATAGATACATATGTATATGTGTGTATATACATGTATACCCACACACATTTATGACTGAGACAGCTTATCTGAGGCATTTAAATCTATACCATTAGAAGATCTCACACTGTTGAAATCATACATCTATTGAAGTAGTCATGTATTATAATATTAATATGAAAATATCTATAATATAGTTTATTATAGTAAATATTCCATAGAAATGTCTTTTGATGATGATAATAGACAGCATTCCTAATTTTACATAAGGTTTATTTTATTAACTAGAGGTATCAAACATACAACCCATGGATTGTATGTGGTCTATACCAAGTCCAAATATAGAAGTAGATTAAAATGAAATTGAGAAAATTTTAACAAAGCAAATAAAAATAGAATAAAATTAGATAATGCTAAAATATCAGTTCCTAAGTCACTATTTACCCAAAAGGATCCTTATGTATGTTTTAATGACCTCTATTTATATTTGAGTTTGACTCCAGTATTATAAAACACTGCTCCCAAGAATAACTTTCCTATAGCTGTAGTAAATTTTACTCCTTTCAAGGACTCTTAAGAATGGTGAACACTGAATTTTTGATAACCATTCATTGACCAAAAAATACTTTACTAGACACCCACTAAGCACAGCATGATGGGATAGGTGCTATAGGATTGACAAATTGTAGAAAAAGACATAAGTATGGTTGATGGCTTCCTTGAGTGCCTGTGTTTGGACCTCAATTCCAAGACTATATTTCTCTGACAGTTTCTCCTCAGCCCAAAGACACCATGCCTAGCAATTAACAAATCACACTCATAGGAGTTATTAGTTTGAACTGGTTTTATACTAGCTCATAACAATATTCAGCAGCCACTGAACTGTTTATACCAACTCCCTACCTCATTATATTGATCCTGGACTCCTCATTATGTATACCTAGACTTCAGATACATGTATACTAGTTACATCTACCTTGTAAAACAAGACATTGATTTGTGGCTGACTGGGCAATCCTCGGTTGACCCTGACAGTTAGTTAACTTAGTGATGTAGCAGATCTAAAAAACATACCTCCCTGCACCCCCCACCCAGAATTTCATTATGAACTCTGGGTAAAACACCTGCAGAGTAGATACAAATATTACATGATCCTTTAAGAACTTACCACTCGTAAATGACTCCCAAATGCTACCCTAAATCACCTAATTAGCGTACCTGACACATATTTTACTATAGTTTATCATATATAAACTTAAATTGTGCCTCTCTAGATCACAGTTTCCTTAAGAGCTTTTGCCCGCTGAAAAGCATTAAATAAACCTTTGCTGATTTGACTTAAAGAATGCTTGAATCCATGAATTCTTTCTAGATGATCCTGTCCTGTACCCTGGTCCTTGAGGAGTCCCTCCAGGCCTCAAAACTGCATCACTGTCTTTGTGGAACTATTAATATAATAGCATGGTACTGACACCAATGCACAAATAAATGTTAGGTTCTGCAGAAACAGAAAAAATAAAACTGTCCCTGTCCTCGGTGAGCTTGCATTGCATTGATGGAAACTTCTTACTCTGCTCACCTCAGACTCTTAGGCCTTGTCTCTCAAATTAGATTGCAAGACTTTTTTCATTTGTTTACTGAATGAATTTGCTTAATATATACTGGCTATGTACAAAGTGTTATGTTCATTTGGAGGATTAAAAAAAGATAAAAATGATAGCTTCTGCTCATAAGTAGCTTACTTTCTAATGGGAGAAAGAACATGAGCAAAAGTATTCAAATATGGAAATAGATCTGTGTATCACTAAGGCGATATTCATAGTACTGGTAGTGACTATGAATATGCCAGAGTAGTTCTCAGTTACCAAGTATGAAAGACTCTGCATATAAAAGGCAGAAGAAAAACATTTATTTAAACACTAGAAAGCCACATCCCAGAACCAGAATTTAAAATCTGTCATGGTGACCAAGAAGTTAATAAACATGATCACAACAGGGACAAAGTCATTCTCAAACCTCCCCTCTCTCAGACAGGGCTTTCTCACTATCAACTGTCACAATGTGTCAGTTGGCCTGTGTTCTATCCCTTCTGACCTTATCCCACTCACTCACTTCCTCCCAGTTCCACTCCACCCTCCCAGCTCTTCAGCAAACTCCTCCCAGCACATGTGACTCAGGCTTCCAGGTTATTTAAACAGATCATATGGGCCTATTAATTAATGAGAAAGATCTTTCCATTTAAATTACTATTACAATCTGTGATTTCATCCATTTAGAAATTCTTTCTAGTAATAGTGACCATTACCCACTATGTGGCAAAGGCCTCTTCTTTCTCCTGACATGGAAGGAGTATCACCTTCTACTGACATCATAAGTATATTAGTATAGAACCACGTTGGTGTTGATGTTAAGGGACTGACATACAAAGTGTCTGAAAAAGAGAAATATACAAAGGCATGAAGGCAACAGAACTTTGATCAAGTTGGAGGGAATGATATAAAGGGTGTCTGAATGAAAGAAAGAAACCAAAGTTATGGAAAAAATTCTCAAAACATGTTTTAAATACTAAAAAATATGATGTAGAGAATATGGATCGTTATTGACCTATGTGCAAATCTGCATCTTTACTTTCCCAACTTTATATGTTGTATGCATCCTTGATGAGTACATTTTTGAGAGCAGACTTGTTTTAATATATTCATTTTATTTATTTTTAATGCTCTACAGCCACTCCATAAAACTTAGATTTTTCCCCCCTACCTACTCCCCACCACCACCCCCCTCCCTCTCCAAGATGGCATATAGTTCTATATAGAAAAACTGCTGCCTTACATGTTCTTTCTTTACAGTAAAGGTTCTCTCATTTAAACAATAAAATTCAATAAAAAATTTATTCAAAGATAGCAATAGAAATAACTTCGAAGGACTAAAGGTACACAAAAAAACAGGCTGCAAGCATATCCAAAGTAATACTGCCTAATTTAAAAGGGACAGAGTACCAATATTAGGAGTCAGAGTGTAGATGAAAAAAGACTGACATATTTATGATTTGAAGGAAGAAGAAAAAGGTGTGGGGCAGGATATATCACACATTTCTTTTGTGTCCCCAGGAGCATTAATAAAGTATTAAAACATAGCAAGTGCTTAGTAAATCCCAGCTACCTGATTAATTGGTAAATTCCTTCAGCAACCAAAATAAAGTGTGAGAGTTCAGAAAGGTAGAAAAATAGAAGATGTGGAATCCTGACGAGTTGAACCTTGGTTAAAAGGGGGCCCCCGGGTACAAGGTAATGGCAGAATCATCCAATATCTAAATTGGTTAGCCCAGGGAAAGATTAGAGTGATGCTTAACACCTAATGCTCTTTTAAATCTTCAAAGCATTTCACAAACACTAATTAATTTTCCCAGCAGCTCCTCTAGGTAGGTTGTCAGCATTGGATGTCACTTCATGCAGTGAATTATGATAGGCATATAATTAAGCTAGGACTGCCAAACAAACAGGAAAGTGAATGGCAACGGGGGGATGCTGTGCATGGGAGAGAAGAGGAAGAGAAGATTGTTCTTTAAACAGATATTTAGATAATGTTCCTACAGTTTTAAAAATACAATTTGAAAGCAATTTAAATAATCTCTCTGTAATTGCCAGTGAAAGCATTACTGGGGGAGTACTATGCAATTTAAGAAGATTATAAAAAAACACTGCATGGCATGCTTATGATAATATCTATACCCTTTCTTTTGCCTCTTCATCCCTTACTACTCTGACCTCGGTAATAGCATTAATTCACACAGTTGCATTTAGAATGACATATGTTAGTGAGATCAAGTGCTATCTGATGGTAACCTAAAAGTAATAACAATAGCAATAATAATAATGAAAAGTATTATGATTTCGTAGGGGAATGCTTGATTTTACAGTCTTGAGATGTGGGATTAGAATCTGTGTGCCCTTGGAAAATTCATACCTTACCAGGTTTAAGATTTTTCATTGGTAAAATGAGGAAGTGTACTGTGATCTTTAAGATTCTTCCTACATCTACACTAATAACCACCACCCCCATATCAGACCCTCATCACATCTTGCATATATTATTGCAATGCTACTACTAATTGGACTACCTACTTCTATTCTAAGTGTTTTCTAAATTATCCTCCATAAAAATTTCAAAGATGACATTTCTAAAGCACAAGTCTGACCATATTACTCTCCTGCTCAAGAAACTTCATTGGCTCCCTAGGGGAAAAAAATACAATTTCTCTTGATTGATATTTCAAGCCCTTGATGATACAGTTTCAGGTACCTTTTTTTAGTATGACTTCACTTTAGATGCCTCTAAAAGTTAAAATGGCTGATTTGTTGTTCCACTTTATTCCTTCCAATTTATTCCTTCCCCACATCATGCCTTTTCATTGACAGGTGCATATCAAGAGTCCTCTCCTTCTGCAAATCCACTTCTTGGCCACCTTAAATCCTTTCTGACTAGCTGAAGTGTCACTTCCTCTTAAATGAGCCCTTTCCTGCTCCCTCCACAGTATTAGTGATATATGAATGGAATTATTTGGCATATACTGGGTATATTTACTCATCTTCTTAGATTCTTGCCTTTTCCTCGGTGAATGGTACATTCCTTGTGAGGACAAAGATTTTTTTTTTGTTTTTAATTAATATTTTTTATTTGTATTTTCAGTGATTTTTATAGTGTCCTTCATAGAGCAGTAACAAATATATAGGTGAGTCATTATAATTGTTACTGTTCTTATCAATTGTCATCAACATTTTGGCTAACTCTTCTAGCACTGTGCAAATGCAGCTCCCATGTCTGCATCTCTTCAATATCCCAAATTATAGAGATTCATTTACTCTTTTAATGAAATAACAAGGAATAGAAATATAGAGTCATCTTCTATTCTTGTCCTACATGTACTTTATCAGAGTATTCTTCAACTTTCCTACATTGATGGGTGCCCTGTGTGCTATAGGTATTTAATAAGAGCTCAAAGCTACTTTTTACTGAGCTTCATCCAGGATATACAAGTATCCTTACATTATCCAAGCATTTACATATTTTAAAATGTAATCATAAATCAGATTTAAATTTTATCAGTTTTTGAACCAAGTAAGGTCTCTATCGTGGCCATCTCTTTCTGAATAGTACAGAAAATACAAGCTGAATAGTATACTTTAACCACTGAAGGTTTCTGACAATATAATTTGACTTCAGGCCAAATCTGAGTCCCCAAACAGCGCTGATCAATTTGACTAACCAAATTTCTGTTGAATTTGATACATGTGAGAAATGTAAAGCAATTGCTTTAGATTTTTTTAAAAGGACCTTTGATACTCTAAACTACACCATTCTATCAAATAAACTGTCACCAAAAGGCATCCATGGATATTATTTATGCTGCATCAGGTCTTATCTATCTAGCAGGAAACAGACTGTAATACAGAACACTTTCAAATCTGATTTTTCCAATGACATCAAATATTAGAGCCCCACTAGGAATTCAACAAACTTCCAAAATTTCATTTAGGCAGTCAGTGACCTTACTTTAAAACTGTTTGTGCAGTCAAGATAGCAAAGGGAAGAGGGTTATATGGGACTTAGTGGTGGAAGAGTGTGCAGGTAATGCCTTGAGGGACTGCAGTCATATGATGCCCTTAGGAATCTACTGCTGAAACAGCTGACAGGAATGAAATGGGAATTGATTGCATTGGCAATGCCTAAGAAAAAGGACAAAAGGAAGAAAATGAAGGAGAGTGGTGGCTGCTGTATCTTTTATGCAAAAAGAAAAGAGGTAGTAGGATACAGTGAATAGAGTTTTGGACTAGGATTCTGGAAGAACTAGGTTCAAATTCCATATGAAACACAAGCTATGTGTCCATGAGAAGATCATTTCAGTTCTCTGTGTCTCAGTTTCTTCCTTTGTAAAATGACAAAGATATCTTTCACAGTAAGGCCTCAATAATATGCCTCATATAAATTCCTTTGAAAATGTTTAAGTGTTATATAAAAAAACCAGTTAATTATCTTTATAGCGTGTACTTATAAGTCAGAAACTATGTGATGAGACTCTGAAGGAAGGGCAGGGAAGGGAATGACTACCACACAGTGCAATGTCTGCAATGACTGGCAGCATGCATGCCATCATCCCCTTATGATTACAGTAAGAGATCGAAGTCATATCCATGAGTTTCTATGTCAGTGTAGAGTCATGTAATTTGAGTTACTCTGGATCTTACACACAGAAGAGACAGAAACCTGACAATTGAGCAATAATGAAAGTCAATCAAGATCTGGCCTAGAATTTTCAATATGAATTACTGAATTGGCTTTCAAATTCCTGTCTTTAAAGAGAGGCATACAGAGGTGATCATTGACAATTACACATACCAGGTAAACCATCACTACTATGGAATTGGCGCCCTTGCTGAATCACATTGCTAGGATATCACAGAGCCTTTAGAAACCATCGGCAAAAGTTTTAGTTACTAACTTTAAGAATCACAACTCAGAAGGACTATTCTACATTACTGAGTTGTTTCTTGTCATTTCCCCTTGATGATACAGACATTTTATGCCTCTAGCAACGATCCTTAGGGAAACTCAGGCTATACTGTACTATACTGAAATTTAGGAAGTACTGACAATACTTGTGTTTCTTGGCAACACAGAACAAATTGAACTTGGCACCTACTTAATAAGAATGACTACCTAAAGAGTCAAGTAGCAGTGTTTGTGTTCCCTCACCTTGTCCAAATGTCTGTCTGTCCCCAAAGTAAGTCCCTTCCTGGGCTAACTTTGCCTTGCCTCTCCTAGTTACATCACCCACACTGAAACACTCTCCTCACTAGAAACCTCATGGTAATCTGAAATATCTCTTTCCCAAAATCTGAATATGTCTTTAAAATATTTTAGAAGGAATATCTTCTTTCTGCATGTTCTGCAGTTATACAGAAGTACAACGGAAGTTCAAAACATCATAATTGCCCAAGATAGAATTTCCATGTTTCTACTGAATTCCTTTATGCTATTCTATTAATATGGTTTTGATTCCTGTGCCAGTGTAAGTTGAAACAGAGGACTAAGCAATTATCCATATTCAATGCTGATGCAAAAAATAAATGAATAAAATATTATCTGTCTAGGAGACTACAACATCATATCAGAAGGATAATACAATGATGAGACTGAATTTAAGACAGAAATGTTAGATCTTTTAATATTAGGAAAATTATATATATATGTGTATAATTGATCATACTAATAACAAGAATGTATGATTATATCAATATTGAATAAGCTTTACCAAGACAAAACTGTTCTCATTTTAAAAAATGATACAAAACATAGGAATAAGTATTTCTCTATAATAATTGTACATATCTAAAACCAGAATTCAAATTATTTGTAATGAATTAAACTAGAAATCATTTTAATAAAGTCCGGGTTAAAGCAATGATATGCATTATTTGATAAAAATGGTAGAAATATACTATAATATTAAGACAAAAATAAATTGAGAAGGAAAGCCTTAGCAAAAAAGGAAAAACAGGTAGAAAGACGCACATACACATAGCTCCGAACCCACAACCCATAGAACAACTACAAAGAAGTAACTCACGGCGAATTCTGCACCCAGAGGCCACAGAACATTGGAGCGAGGGAGATTTCTGTTCCGGAGAGACCTGCAAACCTCTCGCAAAAGGTCCTTCACGCTGTGGACTGGGCGCCGGGACTGGGAGCTGAGTACAGCCCTGACGCGGCCGTGGCACCGAGAGGAACAGATCCGAGCGGGCTTCAGGGACGGGATCTCCAGCGGCCGCACAAGTCCCTCCACCCACAGGTGACGGGGGTCGGTGAGAGAGTCCCTTTGGCGGGTCGAGGGGGGAGTGGGGTGCCCCCATGGCTCGGGCCCCCTCGGGAGACAGAAGCTGAGGGGCAGCGGCAGACCAGGGCTCCCCAAGCAGGCAGGAGCCTGGATCCATTGTTGAAGGTCTGTGCATAAACTCCCTGAGGGAACTGAGCCTGAGAGGCAGCCCTGCCCTCACCTGAGCATCTGAATTTAATCTCACACTGAATAGCAGCCCTGCCCCCGCCAAAAGCCCTGAGGCTGGAAGCAGCATTTGAATCTCAGACCCCAAACACTGGCTGGGAGGATCAGGAGGTGAGGTGGGTGTGAGGAAAATATTCAGAGGTCAAGTCACTGGCTGGGAAAATGCCCAGAAAAGGGAAAAGAAATAAGACTATAGAAGGTTACTTTCTTGGTGAACAGGCATTTCCTCCCTTCCTTTCTGATGAGGAAGAACAATGCTTACCATCAGGCAAAGACACAGAAATCAAGGCTTCTGTGTCTCAGCCCACTCAATGGGCTCAGGCCATGGAAGAGCTCAAAAAGAATTTTGAAAATCAAGTTAGAGAGGTGGAGGAAAAGCTGGGAAGAGAAATGAGAGACATGAAGTCAAAGCATGAACAGCAAATCAGCTCCCTGCTAAAGGAGACCCAAAAAAATGTTGAAGAAAATAACACCTTGAAAACTAGCCTAACTCAATTGGCAAAAGAGGTTCAAAAAGCCAATGAGGAGAAGAATGCTTTCAAAAGCAGAATTAGCCAAATGGAAAAGGAGATTCAAAAGCTCACTGAAGAAAATAGTTCTTTCAAAATTAGAATGGCACAGATGGAGGCTAAGGACTGTATGAGAAAGCAAGAAATCACAGAACAAAGCCAGAGGAATGGAAAAATGGAAGATAATGTGAAATATCTCATTGGAAAAACAACTGACCTTGAAAATAGATCCAGGAGAGACAATTTAAAAATTTTGGGACTACCTGAGAGTCATGATCAAAAGAAGAGCCTAGACATCATCTTTCATGAAATTATCAATGAAAACTGCCCTGAGATTCTAGAACCAGAGGGCAAAATAAATATTCAAGGAATCTACAGAACACCGCATGAAAGAGATCCAAAAAGAGAAACTCCTAGGAACATTGTGGCCAAATTCCAGAACTCCCAGGTGAAAGAGAAAATATTGCAAGCAGCTAGAAAGAAACAATTCAAGTATTGTGGAAATACAATCAGGATAACACAAGATCTAGCAGCTTCTACATTAAGGGATCGAAGGGCATGGAGTAGGATATTCCAGAAGTCAAAGGAACTAGGACTAAAACCAAGAATCACCTACCCAGCAAAACTGAGTATAATACTTCAGGGGAAAAATTGGTCTTTCAATGAAATAGAGGATTTTCAAGCATTCTTGATGAAAAGACCAGAGCTGAAAAGAAAATTTGACTTCCAAACACAAGAATGAAGAGAACCATGAAAAGGTGAACAGCAAAGAGAAGTCATAAGGGACTTACTAAAGTTGAACTGTTTCCATTCCTACATGGAAAGAAAATATTTGCAACTCTTGAGACTTTTTTCAGTATCTGGGTAGTTGGTGGGATTGCATACATATATACACACACACACTGACAGAGACAGAGAGACAGAGAGAGATAGAGCACCGGGTGAGTTGAATAGGATGGGATCATATCTAAAAAAATGAAATTAAGTGGTGAGAGAGAAATATATTGGGAAGAGAAAGGGAGAAATGGAATGGGGTGAATTATCTCTCATAAAAGAGGCAAACAAAAGACTTTTCAGTGGAGGGAAAAAGAGGGGAGGAGAGACAAAAAGGTGAAGTTTACTCTCATCACATTCGAATAAAGGAAGGAATAAAATGCACACTCATTTTGGTATGAAAACCTATCTAACAATACAGGAAAGTGGGGGAGAAGGGGATAAGCAGGGTGGGGGGGGTGATGGAAGGGAGGGCAATGGGAGGAGGGAGCAATTTGAAGTCAACACTCTTCGGGAAGGACAGGATCAAAAGAGAGAATAGAAGCAATGGGGGGCAGGATAAGATAGAGGGAAATATAGTTAGTCTTACACAACGTGCCTATTATGGAAGTCATTTGCAAAACTATGCAGATATGGCTTATATTGAATAGCTTGCTTCCTAAAGGGAATGGTTGGGGAGCGAGGGATGAAGAGAAGTTGGAAGTCAAAGTTTGAGGAAAAACTCTCGAGTACTTTTCTTGCCACTAGGAAATAAGAAATACAGGTAATGGGATGTAGAAAGTTATCTGGCCCTACAGGACAAAAGAGAAAATGGGGACAAGGGAAGGGAGTGATGATAGAAGAGAGGGCAGATTGGTGATAAGGGCAATCAGAATGCTTGGTGTTTTGGGGTGGGGGGAGGGGACAAATTGGGAGAAAATTTGAAACCCAAAATTTTGTGAAAATTAATGTTAAAGGTTAAATAAATAAATTTAAAAAAATAAAAAAAAAAAAAGGAAAAACACTTTATTTTGCTACAGATGTGATTCTTCATTTAAAACTGGAGTCATATTCAAATTGCAACAATTAAAAAATTAGCAAAATTGTAATATACAATAGATATGCACACAAATCATCACCATTTCTACACAACAACAATCCAGCATGAAGAAAATAAACTTAATTTAAAATAATTACAGAAAGTATGAAATATGTGGGAGTTAAGTTGCCAAGATACTTACAGGAACTATTTGAATTCAACTTCAAAACACTCAATGCACATATTCAAATTAAGTGATGAAATTTCATTTCTTTGGAGGCAGCAGAAGAATTTATCCAGTGGGAGAAGGGAGATAACAGGACAGAGATATTCCAGGGTAACAAGGCACCTAGAGGAGTCTGAAGAGCCAGAAGCACCTCTGGGAGGGAAAATCAACAAATCTTGGTTGTTGAGGAGAGATTTAGGAAGCTGTGGCTCAGAACTGTGCCTCCCTGTGCCCTTTGGTACTCAGGGGAGGGGACATAGATTTGCTGGGAGGGAGTGGAAGTGGGAGGGATAAGGAAGCATCATTGACAAATTGAGGTGGGAGTGAGAAGAGAGGCAGATGAGAATTGGTGTAGATACTACATTCAACCACTGCTTTCTTCATAGAGGAGAGAACACTGGATTAAAAGTGAAATGACTTGGACTGGAATCCCAGCTTCTCTACAACAAACCACATAACCTTGGATCAAATCCCTTTTCCCTCTGGACCCAGGTTTCCTAATCTGTAACTTAAGGCATTTGAACAAAATGCTCTCTGGGGTCTCTTTGATATTGTGTGATTCTGTAAGGAAACACAGTCCTTTGTCCTAGAACTGTCCAGAGACCCTCATTAAAAACAGAAAGCTCAACTGTAAACAGTAAATATGGTTGACCCCCCCAAAATTCCATTTCTTTATAAGCAGGAAAAGTCAATATGGTAAAAATGATAATAGTCCCTAAATTAATTTACTTTTTCATGTTCATCTCAATTAAACTACTAAAAGATTACTTTATAAAATTACAAAAGTAATAAAAATTCAACTAGTCAAAGGAAGAAAAAATGCAAATTATCTTAAGTGAAGTAATGAAAAAAGTGGGAAGGAGCCTATCAGTATCAGATTTTAAACTATATTACAGAGCAGTAAAATGAAAATAATTTGGTAATTTTTTAAGAAATAGAGAAGTTAGGCAATGGAACAGATTAGATATGGACTTTATAGAAGCAGATGTTTCCAGTTACTAAAGTTAAGAACTTGCAACTTGACCAAAAAAAGGGAAACATCTTAAGAAAACTTTCTAGTTTCTGCAGTCTGGCAGAGAAAAAAATATAGCCCAGGGATGGAGAACCTGAGTCCTTGAAGCCACATGTGGCTTTCTAGGTCCTTGGGTATGGTCGGCTGACTGAGTCCAAGTTTTATAGAACAAATCCTTTTATTAAGGGGATTTGTTCTGTGAAATTTGGATTCAGTCAAAGGGCTGCACTTGAGTACCTAGAGGGCCACATGTGGTGGACTAATACCTCCTACCAGATACCCAGATGAGCTGCAGGTGACTTATACTTGTAGGACAATATAAAAAAATATTATATTTTAAAAGAGAAGACAGTTGGAGGAATATAATTCAGAACTTAAAACTGAATTTAAATATTTTTGAAAAGAAAAATATCTGTCATCATCAATCTTCTGGAGTTCACATTAGTGTGAATTTATATCAGTGTATTTGTTTTTGCCCCTTTATATTTCTAGCGTTTGGCATTCTTTGTGGAGCAAAGTAAATGTTTAATAAATACTTGTTGACTTGAAAAAATACTGGAACAAGGGAGAAATTATGACAAGAAAGTGAGAAGATCACAAAAGCTAAATGAACCATTTTGTTTACATAAAATGTTTTTAAAAGTTTTTACATAAATGGAAGCATAACTATAATTTAGATGATAAGTAGATAAAATGGAAAAAATTGTAAAAGTCAATGTATGTAACAAAAGGAATTAATGAAAATGTGACAAATGTTCTAAATCACTTATAATTAGAGAAATTCAAATGATACTAACTCTGTTTCTACCTTACATCCATCGTTTTGGCAAAACTGACAAAAAAGAAAATGACAAATGCCCAGAATTACTTTGGAACAGTTACAATAATTCATTACCAGTGGAACTGTGAACTGATTCAGTGATTCCTTAAAGCAACTGGGAAAAACGTCCACAAAATTATTAAACCACATATCCCCTTTGATCTAGAAATCCCACTCTTGGGTCAAAACCTCCAAAGAGATAAAAGAAAATAGAAAAGAACCCTTATGTACAAAAATATTTATAGCAGCTCTGTTTAAAAAGAGAAAGAATTGGAAATTGAGGAAGTGGCCATTAATTGGGAAATGTCAGAACAAGTTATGGTATATCATAAGTGTTTAATGATTATATCTTTAAAAATACATTCCAGAATGTTCTCGTGAATTGAAGTTAAACTTCACAGTGGTCTATAGTTATTTTGTTTTGTGTCCTTTCATTCTTTTCCCTTTTGGGTATATTATGTTAATACTCGCCTTTCTCTACTTGCACCATGCTTTTACAATTCTTGATTTTCTTCCAAAATTCATTGAGAATGGATTGTAAATCACATTCCCAAGTATTTTCGATATAATAAGATATTGCACAAATGGGCTAAATAATTTGAACTTAACAGGAGAAGATAGGTGTTGTAGAATTATATTCAGAGTTAAATGCTAAAATGGATTTCTTATTTCATCAATTTGTATTTAACCTTCAATGGCACTGATTACAACTCATAAGAACCTTCTTTTGTCTGGGAAAACTTGTGTATGTGCCTCAGGTCTCTTTCCATTCCAATCCATCCTCCATTCAATCACTAAAATTATTTTCCTAAATTTCAAGTCTGACCATGTCACACTTTTACTGAATTCATTCCAGTGGCTTTAAATTGCCTTCATTATCAAATGTAAGATCTTCTAGACATTCTAAGTTCTTTATAATCTAATCCCTTTCTACCTTTCCAGTTTTCTGACAATTTCCTCCTCACCATGTACTCTTTGATCCAGTGATGTTGCTCTCCATGTCATTCCACAAGGATGTCACTAGACTCTGGGAAGTTTCTCTGTCTTCCCTACCTGGCATGTTCCCTTTCTTCATCTCTTTCTAGTGACTTACTGACTTACTTCAAGTCCTAACTAAATTCTGTAGTCTACAAGAAATCTTTCTGAATTACCAATCATAGTACTTTCACTCTTTAAATTATTTCCTTTTTACCCTGCATATAACTTGCTTGCACCTATTTATTTTCTTGTTGTCTTCCCCATTTAACTGTGAGCTTCTTGAGGTAAGTGTTTTTTGTTATCTTATTTTTGTATCTCCAGACCTTAACACAATGATTGGCACCCAGTTGGCAATTAAAATGTGTACTGACTGACATCCATATCTTTCCATTTTTCTTAGGTACCACAATTCTGTGTTCTGTAATGATGCCATTAAACCAGCATTTCTTTGAGATTATTTCTGAGATTTTCCATTATAGACAGAGGAATTTTAGATCTTTCTTTAAATGCTACAAAATCAGTGAGTTTCATTATGTACCTTGAACACATGCCACATCCCACGTATAAAATGAGAACATTCTTATATTCTAACTAGTTGAACACTCAAACTATTCTTCCATTCCTGTCATAATAGGGAGCCTCCAGGGTCAAATACATCAGGATCCAGTTTAGAAGGTGAAAAAGTAGGATTCCTGTGATGTTCACTCTAAACTCTCATCTCTATCCTCTTACAAGCCTCCATACAGTATGACCAAAGTGTGGAGGTACTGGGACTCATCTTGCTTGGAGACTTTTGCTGGAATTTTACAGGAGGCAAGAGGAGGAATAAAATTAGTTCCAATCAGTACTGACACTCCAGTATTATAGGGTCTGGATGCACTAAAATCACTTTTCTGATGATAACCAACAAATTCATTGCAAAATTTCAAGCTCACCTGTATGTATTCCAGGTATGAATAACCTTTATAATTCCAATTCCTGAGTCTAAGACCTATCATAGACTACAAGGGTATTTTAAGCATCACTTCCTTCTCTGGCCCTACTCTGATTTCCCAAAGCTAGATGAGAGCATTCTAATTGCTCCTTGATCAATGATATATCTCCAACATAAGTATGGACAGTACAATTATAACAAGTAGAAGTTTGACCCTGATGATTATATGATAAAAATGTTCCTGTGTCAGCCCTCTATATCGTCCATTCCCTTGGTTCTCTGTTTCTCTAAGGATAGTAGGGTTGTACATTGCTCTTTCTTTCACTTGACTCTCCTAAATTCTGACATATTTCATCTCTGGTGGTACTGTTTTCCTGTTTTACTCCTGTAGCCCACAATCAAGAATACCTACAGTCTGCTGAAACTAAATCCTGTGAATTACATTGACCTTGGAAACTCAAGAGTACCTGTATTATCTTGGACATTGTCATCATTATTTTGCATACATTTGCAGGATGCACCATGCCTCTTTGTATCAGTCTCTACACACATCTTTCCATTGTAGAGGCGGCACAGTGGATAAAGTACTGAGCATGGAATCAGAAAGATCTGAGCTCAAGCCCCAACCTCAGATACTTACTAGCTGTGTGACCCTGGACAAGTCACTTAACCCTTATTGCCTCAGTCTCTTCATCTGTAAAATGATCTGGAGAAAGAAATGGCAAAGTACTCTAAGTAGCTTTGCAAGAAAACACCAAATGGGGTCAGCAAGAGTCGGGTATTACTGAAATGACTGAAGAACAATAACAAAAAAGAATTCAAAAATATTTTTATTTTTGCATTGTGCAGTATTAAAGACAATATTAGAATAGTGTTTTACAAAATGAGAATAATTTTTTCTGATCTGTCCCTTTCAAAAATCTCAGCTAAATTTTATTTACATTTACCAGTTAACATACGTTCTCACCCTAAAATATTGCCACTGCTATTCCCTGTCTCCTGCCTCATTCACCTGCCTCCAAGGCTATTTGTCTCATCACTTTTTATGGCTCAGGGACATTCTGTTGTTGCAGATTAACCTTTACTTGTTCAAACCAAGTCTCCTAGGATTGTTCTCATGAGGGACACAGTTCATGTCTACAGAAAATTCCATTTTGGGGCTTATGATATATGTCCACCACAGGAGGTATGGGCAGTTTTCCTAAACAATTTCTTGAAAGATGCAGTTCAAGTCCTTCTTTGATTATGGTTTTCAGGTAGTCCATTGATTTTGACAGTGTCTCTCCTGGATCTGCTTCCCAAGTCAGTTGTTTTTCAATGAAATATTTTATATTTTATTTTATTTTCTCACTCTTTCGAATCTTTGACTGATTATTGATGTGTCATAATGTCATTATTTTCCACTTGCCCAGTTCAGACTTTTAAGGTGTTTTTTCCCTCAGTTCACATTCATACTTTCTTTTCCATTTGGCCCACTATACTTTTTAAACATTTTTTAACTCTTTTTTCTTTATAATTCTGTTACATGTTTCTCATTTTTTTCCCCATTTCTTTCAACATCACATATTATTTTTAAGCTCCTTTTTGAGTTCTTCAAAAAGTTGTTTCTGGGCTTCAGACCATTTCCCATTTTTCTTTGAGGTTTTTACCATATACATTTTGACATTGTTATCCATTTCTTAGTTTGTTTTTTATCTTCCTGGTCACCATAATAGCTTTCTGTGATCAGAATATTTTTGTTGTTTTTTTGGGGTTTTTTGCTCAAAGTTTTGGTATTTTTTCCTTCATTTAAATTTGAGCTCTTCTCCCAGGGTGGAAGGGGCACTGTCTCTGGATTCCTGAGGCAGTGGTTTCAGGCCCTATTTCTTTGCCTGGTGCTACATTTATATTTCCCTGAGACCCATAGAAGATCCTCATGTCTGTTATTGTGCTGAGGAGGGTTTTGGGGGCAATAGCTGGTGCTGCTAAAGGTCGTTGGTGTCTGGGAATTTATCTGGTGCTGAACATTGTTCATAGTGCTGGTGTTTGGCATGTGCTAGTGTGTTTATGGGGGCTACATTAAAGCACGTGGTTGTCTAACCACTGGAGGGTTCCTGTTTGCCCAAAACTACACTGAAATACTGGTGGTCTGAACACTGATGACTCTCTCTTGCCCATGGCTATGCTGAAATATGTGGAAGATCTTACAGCTGCAGGCTGCCCATTCACTTGGCTATGTTGAGACACAAGGGATCGTGATGTTGGTGTTAACCTGCTCTACCACACTGGGGCTCAAGATCTCTCTCTGGTCTGCTGAAGTGGGCTTACTGCTGGCTTAATGGAATGTTTCTTGCCCTGGACTGAGTTCCCCTTTTATCCAAGTGTGAAAAACTTTTCTTGCTGATCTATCTTTCTGTTGATCCTGCTCTTCCAAGATTTGTTTTGACGTTCTATTTAATGGTTGTTATGTAGTGACTAATGGAGATTTGTGCGATTTATTGCTTGCTGGGCCTCCTTGGCTCCTAGAAGTTATCTCTTCTATTCCACTTTTGCCAGCTCTGGCCCACCACACCCATGCAGGCATGGGCACTGAGTGCTCAATCTCCATTATTGAAGGGAAAATGCCAAACTATTTACCTTTTCAGACAGGGTTAAGTATGCATACTTGTATCAGTTTCCTCAACTATAAAATGTGACTAATAATAGCAACTAGATCACAGATTTGTTTTCAACAGTAAAATGAAATAACACTTATAAAGTATCTTGCCTAATATCTAGTATATAGTAGGTAGCCTATAAAAGTAACCTATCCAGAAATTAAGTTTTACAAAGATTTTTGCAAATGAAGAAACTGAGGTAGGTAGAGATTATGGAACTTATCTAGGTTCACTTAGCTAAAAAATATCTGAGTTGGGATCTGCAGTCAGACTTTCCTGACTCCAAGTGTAACAATGATTGCCCTTCAGTATATAGCTGTCTATGAGTAGGAGGTAAAATCAGGAGTTTGGAGTAGATATCTTCTAAGGTCCCTTTTAGCACTTAAATTAAATAGTACTCCTTCATTATTCTTTTCTTCCAAGATCAAGAAAAAAAAGTTTATAACTTTTGTGTACAGCAGAAATGTAATCGTTCTTCTTAAAATGAAAAAGTTGTGGAAAAGAAAGTCTAAAAAATTGGGAATCTAAGGCATTAGAGAATTGCAGTACAGTAACACTAGTTGTATGTTTCAATATAGAAATGGATAGTGCTAAATTTTTTAGAGCTATAACATTCATCTAATAGGATATGCGTCACTTTCCACTCCAACTCAAGACATAAAAGCTATGCAAAGACACATTTCTATTAGCAATCATTTAACGTTAGAATTATATCTCAGAGTCCTTTCAATATAAAAGGATGAATAAAAGTCTTGTGAAAGATAAAATGTTCATATCTGAAGGATAAAGGGGGACTAACTCAAATTCTAACTTTTCCTTTGCAACTAGCAGTATTAAATTGCTCCAGCTCATTGGTTTATTTGTCGTTAACTTGATTTCTTCAGGAAGGAAAGTTTTAGCCTCTTAGACAAGCCAGATGACATTAGTCAAAGATCATGATTAAAAAAAAAAATTGGACAATTATTGGACATGTAGAATATTTGCTTCTGCACAGATATGGAAGATAATTCAGAATATTAATAAAAAAGCTCATAATCTGCATTTGAGGAATAGATTTAGCACTGTCAGAAATCTCATATGTCATGAAACAAAGTGTTAGTTAAGGAATATCAACGTGGCAGTGACTTTCAAAATCATGCCTTTTTTATTCAGTGGCAGATCTGTTCTTAATTATGATGAGATGACAATTTGTCAGTCAGTCTTGTCCTTTTCTCCATCAAGGAATGATGTCCTAAGCAAATCGTGGACAGTCAAATTTTAATTTAAAATTTATTTAAAATTTATTTTCTTTTTATTGTCATGAAATTACCCACCCTGCCAATTCATTAAACAGTATATAGAGTTTTATGTTACTTTCTTTAAATTGTCAGAGTCATTGAAGATGCATACTTGTGATTTATCTAACTAAATATCCTTTTGACAGACTGATGAATTTAATGCACCTTGACAAAGACAACTTACCTGCCAATTTCCCTTAAATTGGACAAAAAGTTTTTATATTACTTTATTTCCTGTTACTTGGCACTTGTCCATGCTTAAATAAACATTGCTTTAATGCATATCTATTTTTAATTGAGGAATATATCTTAGACATTTTATTTACAAAATGCTTGCCTAGTAAGAAACAGGAAACAACAAAATACGTAAAACAGAGGAAAAACTCTTTTTGATAATTTTATAGTTCTTACCTAGAATTAGTCAAGAAATGGCAATATGGTAGCAATATAATTGATACTTTGGAATTTATTGGCAAATTTTCATTGAAAGAGACTAACTTGGGAGCCATAGGCAAGATGGCAGAGTGAGAGCAACTACTAACCTAAGCTCTTAGACAAACTCCTTCAGATAAATCTAAAAAGAGAATCTGATGAAATTTTGAAGGTACAGAATCCAACAGACTGTGGTAGATTCACAGATCAGGACAGACTGGAATGTCCATGGGAAGGATGTGTTCCACGGGGGTGAAGGAGACTATATTGCACAACAGAGCATGTCCTGGTCCCGTGTAAAGGTTGAGCAGGAAAGCTCCAGGGTGGTCTGACATAGCAGCAGCATGGCGGAATAGCAGCCCAGGGTGGGAGTCCAAAGGAGTCGAGCAAATGAGAGCTACAGTGCCCCAGGTATCAGCAGCACCTACTCCTGAGATTATTAGTCTGCAGATTAAATGTATGTAAGTTACCTACTTGAACTTGTGGGAGCCTAAATGGTAGAGTGAACAGTAAATGCTCTCTCCCCCTCCCCTTGTTGACTTTGAAAGAACCATAAAATATTTCCCGAGAAAAATCCTGGATCAGTGGGATCAGCAGAAGGGACAAACAGTCTCATAGCACATGAGGCTAGGCAAATCGTTAAGGAGAATTCCTGTTAATATGGCAGAGGACTGGAGCTATCCCAGATAGCCTCATCTCAGTGAACCAGGAGGAGATCTGGAGCTCCAGGGGGGTGGAACCTTGCAAACACCAACAACAGGACCCCAGGCAGCTTCAGCACTCCAGGGAAAATGGGAAGACAGTAGGGCAGCTGAGATCATCCATCTATGAGCTTGCCCTTGCTCTAGCTCAGCTGAGGAGATCGACTCTGACCAAACCACCCCTCCCCCACACTTAACAAGCTAGCTTGAGGGCTAATCAAGGGAAGCACAAAAAGAAAGAATTCACCTGGCCTCTGCTTTCCCATGCCAGCCAGCTCAGCATCAGGTTCTTTAATTTGTAGCTGAAAGAATCAGAGGCCACACTACACAAAGTGTCATCATCATGAGTAAGAAGCAAAACAGGAAGCAAAAGACCATAGAATCATTTTATGGGGACAAGGAACAAAACATGAATACCAAAGAGGTCAGTATTGAGACTGTACTCCCATCTGAAATTGCAGAAGGGATTTTGAACTGCTCACATGCTCAAAGAGCACTCTTGGAAGAGCTGAATAACAAAATAGAAGAAAAACTTGCCAACAATTTTAAAAGTATGAAAAAAGAATTCACTGAAGAGAACAGTTCTTTAAAAAGGAAAATTGAACAAATGAGAAAGGAAGTACAAAAAATAACTGAAGAAAATAATTCCTTAAAAGGAATAATTGGACAGATGGAAAAAGAGATATAAAAGTTATCTGAATAAAACAATTTGCTAAAAATTAGAATTGGGCAAGTGTAAGCTAATGACTCTAAGAGACATCAAGAATCAGTCAAAAGAAATCGAAAGAATGAAAAGATAGAAGAAAATGTAAAATATCTAATTGGAAAAGCAACTGACCTGGAAAATAGATCCAGGAGAGAAAATTTAATAATTATTGGCCTACCAGAAAACCATGATGAAAAAACAAGTCTGGACAATTTCTTTCTAGAAATCATCAAGGAAAAATGCCCAGAAGTGCTAGATCGAGAGGGCAAAATAGTCACCCAAAGAATCCACTGTTCACCTCCCAAAAGGGATCCCAAACTGAAAACAACAAGAAATATTGATGCCAAATTCCAAATTCCAAAACTTTCAAGTGAAGAAGAAAATACTAGAGGCAATCAGAAAGAAACCATTCAAATATCAAGGAGCTACAGTCAGGATCACACAGGAAATTACAGCTTCTACATTAAAAGATCAAAGGAATTGGAATGTAATATTCTGTAAGGAAAAGGGGTTGGGACTACAATCAAGGATAAATTACCAACCATAGTTCAGCATAAAATTTCAGACATGGAGATGGACATTCAATGAAATAAGGGATTTCCAGACCTTCCTGAAACAAAGGCCAGAACTCAATAGAAAAGTTGTGAAACTGCAAGTGGAAGTGAGGGAGACTCTGGAACAAAGTCCAGTAGCTCCTAGTCTCCTCCTTTCCACCTGGGAGTTTCAAAGCTTTATCTCTGAGGTGTCTTTTTTCTTTCCTCAGTAGGTTTCTCAATTTATCAGTTAGTTCTTTAACACTGTCCTGCAAATCCTGCACTGTCTGTCTGTTCTGCCATCTCTCTTGTTCTAGTGGTAAATTCAGATATGTAGATGCTGGCTGCCTTTCTGGGCTATTGTCCCTTGTACTACTCTCTGACTCCGATGGGGATGTCTGTGAGGATGTGACGAATATTTTCATTTGCACTGCCTTGCCACCGTCTTCCTCTATGAACACATTCTTCAGCATGTTATATAAAAAGAATGTGTACTGACCCTGACTCAACTTTTGTGAACTTTGCCCCATTTCAATTTTACTCACGGTTACATGTCGTCTCACTCGAGCTGAATGCGCATGTCTTCTCCTGCTTCCACTTCTCAGATCCACTCCTGGAGGCACTCAGTGAGGCAGACAGGCTACGGTTTCCTGTGGCTCCCAAGTATCTGCTTTTGACCCTGTCCTGATAGCTCCTGTACACTGGGCTCTGTAAGCCCTGACCGTCTAGGCTTCTGGGGAGCCTGACTCACTCAGGGGGTTCCTGAGGGACCTGACTCACTCAGCTGGGTTTCTTGAGGGACTTGACTCCCTTGGCTGAGCTTCCTGCTCCTTCCCCCTACTTCTGGCCCCCGTGTGGGGTGCCAAGTTGCTATGGTAATGGTATAGCACACCGAGAGGAACAAGTCTTATGTCTGACTAGCAGGCTGCTCATGCTCCTGTGGAGCTGGCGAGTAAAAGAATGAGGCGGGAGAGCAGGTCATGAAGCAATTCTGATTTATTCAAGCAAACACTCTGATTATATAGTCTCTGCCAGCCAGTCCAATAAACCATGGTAACACACACAAACAAACCCGAAACTATAGTAATGAACACAAGCCAGAACTATAGTAACAAACACAAACCAGGGGTGGGGCTGTCCCTTCCAGTGCCATCTTGTTCACCCTTCCCTGCACCGGACTCAGTTTACCTGATGTCTGTCAGTGTGGTGTCCCAGATGGTGTGGCAGTCAGCGCCCCTTACAACGGAAGGTGACCTAGCTTTATCAGATCTCAAATTGTATTATAAAGCAGTAATTATCAAAACAATTTGGTACTGGCTAAGAAACAGAAGGGTAGATAGGGGGAATAGGCTAGGTAGTCATGACATAGTACTCAATGAATATAGCAATCTACTGTTTGATAAACCCAAGGACCCCAGCTTATATGATTTGGTGCTGAGAGACAGCTACAGAACCAAGAGAACTTTGTACACAGCAACAACCACAGTGTGCGAGGGTTTTTCTGGTAGACTTAGAACTTCATTGCAATGCAAAGTATTAAAAACTTCCCAATGGCCTTTTGAGGACAAATGTTAGTTGTATGGTAATGATTGTAGAACACTGAAAATAAATAAAATAGAAAAAAAGAAAGAGATTTATTCCTAAATCCATTTAAAACTTATACTTATAGCACTCACACCCTTGAGTGAGTTGTTTTCAACTCATAAATAGTTGGCAATGTAGTTTTCAAAAATGAGTATATAGTCTGCTCAACAAAGTTTTGAAAGAAAAATGAAAAGTGAGTTTTAGAAATGGGATCATCTTAAAGCTATCATTGTATCTTTTTGCCCTCAAACTAATGGTCAGGATGAAGTATTGATATGGACAACTAAAGCAATCTAAAAATAATATATTAATAAATATTGACCCATAAGGCTTACCAGTGGGGAGCAATAGGATTCAATGTCTGAATTATGATTGGGGCACTATCTTAATTCCAAATTTGTTTGTGAACCTGCAAGGACAATGCAAACTCACTTTTTGCTAATTTTTGTTATAAAGCCTATTATTTTTCTAGTAACTCTGCATCTTTACCAATCTGGGTTTATACTCACTAGGTTGTAGAGTTCATATCATTCAAAAAGTATTATGTACATAGGTCCATGTGATATTCTTATTTTGATCAACTGGAAGAGCATCCCTCCAAGAGAACGTATCACAAGTATTGATAAGATATCCTCCATGGTCATCTGATATTAATTTCTCATCTAAACTTCCTGAATACTAAACATTAATTCTCTGGGTACCACACCTGCTAACATATACATTTTTGATAGTTGAACTAGAGAAGGACAAAGAAGCATTCAAGTAAAGGAAGAGCACTAGGGAAACTGAATAAGACATATTTCGTGTTTTTTCCCAGAACATTTTTGCTTCATGAGGACTAGGTTACAGGGAAGGAACAATTAAGTTTGACTAGAGACTGATATAAGTAGAATTTTCCATCACAGAAAAAGATTAGAAAAGATCTTTAGGAAATTAAGAATTAAAAAATAGAAATAAGGTGACATCACTTTCTTAAGCCTGTGTATGGCAGCTCAGAAAAGCCATCACGAGCATTTTTATACCTTAGATAAATAACGTGGAATACATGTATATAAGGAGGGGTATAACCCAAGGATACTGTAAAGCAACAAGGGAAGATATTATCAAGGGCATGAATATTTGGTTGGGGGAGACAAGGAGGAGCAAAAATAACTCTTGGATACCTCAAGGGTTTAACTGGGGAGAATACCGTTAAGGGAGAGGGAGTTCAGAAATGACTGAACAGGAGAGAAATAATGCAGAATACTGCTGTCAGGGAGATTAGTTGTTCTTCCTTCTTAAATAGCTAGCGAGCATTTATGTAGCAATTTAAGGCTTTCGAAGTTCTTTTCTTGTATTTTCTCATGCCATTCTCACAACTCTGTGAGGGAGATGGCATTATTATCTCCATTATTTAGATGAGAAAACAAAGAGCGAGATAAGTTAATTGATTTGTTTATGATCATAGAGCTAATAAATGACAGTGTTAAGATTTGGACTCAGGACTTCTTAATCCCAAGTCCAACATTCTAAACACTGCAAATTATTTTAATGATTCATTCTTCAAAATAAATTCTGAGTTTATTTGTTTCAACCCTGATGAAAGACTTCAAGTGTTGTCAAAACCCTTTTGGTACCCTTGGGCAAAAGCATCCATCATCTTTTCTTAATTAAAGTAATATGACTTTCTCAGGAATGGAGCATACACCAAACTGACCAAATTTTGCCAGGCCTAATTCTCTCCTAAGGAGACGTCACTGTCTGGAGCAATAAGAAGCATGATCACAATCACAGAACCTTAGGAAGTAAATAGTTCAGTTTCCCTATGGCTATTCTAAAAAGAGGGCAGCAAAGAGTACATGTATTACCACACATACCAATCACTAAATCAACAAGCTTTTATCAAGGGTTTACTATGTATTAAGTGCTGCAATAAACACTGAGGATACAAAAAATATATGATAACATCTCCTACCCTTTTATGATAGAGACAACATGTATATAAATAGATAGGCACAGGGTCTATACAGAATACAACAAAATAATTTTAATGGAGAAGAAACTAGAAACAGAACCACAAATTCAGACTCAATGTCTTTGGTCAGTCTGTGAAATGATTCTCATCATATGACCATTGTGCTCTCCTGTTCCAATTCAACATATTTTCACTCTGCTCTATGAAGATGAGTATGTTCAATGACATACTATTTTTGTTGGCGCTATTGAAAATACGCAAAACTCAACAAAGTTTGAGAGGGAGGGAGGGAATGAGAGAGAGAGAGAGAGAGAGAGAGAGAGAGAGAGAGAGAGAGAGGGAGAGAGAGAGAGAATGAGAATGGCAGCCTTGGAAAATGATACCTGTGTGAGAATTCAAAGATACTGTTTCCTGAATGGTGTTGGTATTCAGTAAATCATGTGGGGTTGTAGTACAATGCCACTGATTTGTTCTGTGTCAGTCAAATCCTGTTTTATTTTTCCTTTTAAATCATCTTCAATTTAGAGCTGCAATGATTTCTGGATTATACACACATGTGTATATATGTATGCATGTACGTATACGTATGTGTGCATATATATTTGTGCAAATGTATATATATTTTTTTCAGAATAGGATTTACAACAATCAAATGCCATCAAATTGAAGGCTTCTTTTTACATTGCCTATTTAGTCAAAACAGACACAAAAGTTATTAAGTTTCCAGGTCAATGGCATATATGACTGGAAAGAGAGGTGGACAGTCATATAAGAAGAATGACAGTTAATAGATGGATAGCCTGAGTGGTATACTGTGTTAGTAGAATAACAAGAGAAAAGCTTCCATGGTCCTAAGTAGCTCCTCCTCAAAAGATAAAAAAATCCAGGAAAACATGAAAAAGCATCTCCCAAGACAAGGACGTATAAAGTCGTTGGAATATACCTTAGTGAAATGAATAATCTGCCCCCTCCCCATCAAATGCCAAATCCTTCAAAGTATCAATATAATGTTTCATCATAAGAACTCAGACTATCTTCATACCTATTTTTTTAATTTTATTCTAATATCACCTCCACAAAGGAAAAGTATTAGTCATTATTACCTCCTCCCATATATTTTGTTTGTTTGTTTGTTTGTTTGTTTTTTAAGTTGGCCAATAGTTTCTCTGGTGCCAGGGACCCCAGTATAGAAATTTTCTCCACTGATGGAAATTGACCACTTATCTAAAACTGAGTCTTGAAAATTACTAAGGACACTAAGAGGTTAAATTATATTTGACCATTATCTGTGCATGTCTATGTGAGTCAGAGACAGGATTCATATCTACCTGTTTCTCCTCAAACCAATTATAGATATGGAAATGGATATATACATAAATTAAGCCACACAGTCATTGTTAAACTATAATTTCATGTGATTTCATTAGTCTTCTGTCTCAGTGTTCTTGCTAATATACCTACCTGAATTGCATCTCATCTCTTCTTTCTTTTCCTCAGACCAAAGTCAGCTTCTCTGGGAGACAGAGAGAGAGAGAGTAAGAAAGAGAGAGAGTAAGAAAGAGAGCAAGAGCGAAATGTGACTGCTAATACAGTCTTCTTATTTTTGGATAACGCAGGCAATATCAAGAAGACTGTTGTTTCTATGTTATATCTATGAAACATTCTAGGAATGTTTAAGTAATAAACAAAAGAATTCATTAAGTTTACTTAAGAGGGAAAAAATGCTCAAATATCCCATATAGTGATATTATGACTTTAAAACTATTGGAGAGAATATATATGTGTACATCTGTATATGCATATATGTACATATATGTGTATACATATATACATACACATATAGGTATGTGTTTGTATACATATATGTATATTATCATATGATTTTTTTACTACAAATAGTGTACAATCAAACTATGTACAATATATTAATAGTATATAGTCCTGATATTATTTTTAAAAATTCACATCCCTTTTTCTCCTTGCTCTGTTCAACATGTAACAATCCATCTTTTGAATAACTGCCAAATTTGTATTTTTAAGATAGAGACTTAACCCCATAGATGCTTTACTCAAAAACCTCCAATATCTCCCTGTTTCTTCTACGATAAAGGATGAAACCTACATTTATAAAGTGCATACTATTTGGCAAACCCTGTGCTAACTGATTTACAAATATGCTATTTTATCCTACCAAAACACTGGGGAGGTAATCATTATTATTTCTAATTAACATTTGAAGAAACTAAGGTTAAAGGACTTCTCTAGGTTCACATTACTGAAAAATGCCTGAGGTGAGATTTCATTTCAGGTCTTCCTGACTCCAGGCCCAAAGTTCATATGCTTATTCATAGCTTGAGCTTCACAGTAACTCAAAGAAGTCGTAGTAGATGTATCATTATCCTGATTTGACAAGTAACAAAACTAAGGATTAGAGAGGTCATATGATTTTTCATTAGACACACAGAAGGGATGATGAGAGGAGATATGTGAACCAGATTTTTATTACTACTGATTCAGCACTATATGAACTATGTCACGTTTTTTCTTGCATGAGATTATATCTATAGCATGACTTTGCCAAAAACTTAGGTTAAACCTTGGAAAAGGTTTTCTGCTTTGATCTGATGGTCAGTGAAAAGGATTATAAAATTAACTTTTCATGTTCTATTCCTGATGAAGTCACACTGGCTTTTCTGGGTTCAAAAATAATTCTCAATAATCACTAGTCATTTAATAAGAAGTGGAAGAATTTTGTCAGGAATCAAACATAAAATTTGTGAACCAGAATGTCCAGAATCCACTTTCTTAGGGAAAATCAGAACAAACATACTTTTCTCAAGTACTACAGTCTAGGCACTTTGTTAAAAACTATGACTACAATAAGAAACGTGAAAACCATCTGTGTCTTCAGAGAAGTACTGTTCCATCAGGAGTGATAGCCTCCAGTTCTTTTTATACGTTGGAAAATAGTTCATCTGGGTTGCAACTTTATTTATCCATAGAATCCAGGACAAAATTTCATTATGTTGTATTGTCATTGTTCAGTTGTTCAGTCATACTGATCTAAACTACACTTTTGAATTTTTTCTTCTCTGCAATCTCTATTTATTCATGACAATTTTTAAAAACCATAGTGTAAACTGATTTGTGGTATGCCCTGTACATCTATATCAGTGACTTCATTTTTATAAATACATCCTTATGGGTCTCATATTGCCCTAGAAAACCATAAGTTAGCATTATCCATATTGTAATGTAATTTTATTTATTTTGGTAAATATTTCCTAATTATGTTTTAATATGGTTCAAAGACAGCCAGTAGTTTTATGGTTTCCTGCAGTACCATGGTTGTGTCTTTGAACCCTGTGATTGACATGACTTTGTCTAGAAAATTTGGAATTCTACAAATATTCTTTTCTTAACCCTTTGAAATCTGCTACTCCAAGATTTAGGGCATATGTTAAAGATGAGGCAAGTCAGAACTCAGAGTCATGATAAACTAAGAAGGACTACACAATATATTCAGTGAAAATATTAAAACTCTGTAATCAAAATTCATGGAGGGTTTTCCAGAACAATACACTTAACTGATAGTACATTCAAATTAAGTATCTAAACTAATTGAAAGGAAAGGTGTGACGTTTACACTCTGTACCACTAAGTTACATTCCCATACTGATCTGTCCATAATATTTTCTTTTCTGTCTCATTGCTTCTCATCAAGATATTTCTCATTACAAAAAAAATATCATCTAGGTCAGTAGAGCCAAGATGGTGGAGTAGAAAGATGGACCTGTAGAAATTCCCCTTCGTAGCTCATAAACTATATGTAAAAAATGACTCAGAACAAATTCTAGAGCAGCAAAAGCCACGAAACAACAGAGTGAAAAAGATTTCTGGGCCAAGACAGCCTGGATGGCTGAGAGAAAAGGTCTATCACACTGGACAGGGAGCAGAGTACAAGCCAACATGGGCTGTGTGGCATAGTAGGGACAGAACCCAGAACAGACTTTAGGGAACCACCTGCATCAGCAGTTCCCAGAATTCTCAATCTACAAATGCGAAAGACAGCTTCAAAGGTCAGTGAGAAAGCTCCTTCACCCAGGAGAAGGGAACACAGTCTGGATCACCATTAGCAGCCACTTCAGCAGCAGCATCCATTTTTGTAGCCCTCCACCAAAAGCCCCCGGGGAAATTGAGCAGCTGATCTGAATCTCAGCTCTGAGCACAGCCCTGGGGTGAGGAGGAGGACTGGGGTGATGGAGCTGGAGGCAGTTGTGGACAGGGAATTCTACTTGCAGATTCTGGGAAGAAAATTTTTTTGTTGCTTCCATACCAGTGCACAGGTCAGGAAAGCAATAAACTCCTGTCTCTTGATTGTGCCACACTGGAGGAAATGAGAACTTACAGGTCCACAGAGCATGCCCTTCTCTTGACAAAGGACTCAACAGTCAAGTAACTGTCTGGGAAAATGCCAAAAAAGGGGAACAATAAGACTATAGAAGCTTACTTTCTTGGTAAACAGGTATTTTCTTCCATCCTTTCAGTTGAGGAAGAAAAATGTATACCATCAGAGCATGTCAAAGCTTCTGCATCCAAAAAATTCGAAAATAAATGTTCAATGGTCTCAGGTCATGGAAAATTTCAAAAAATATTTTGACAATCAAGTAAGAGAGGTGGAAGAAAAATTGGGAAGAGAAATGAGAGAGATGCAAGAAAATCATGAAAAGTGAATCAGCAGCATACTAAAGGAGACCAAAAATTGCTGAAGAAAATAACATCTTTAAAAATAGGCTAACTCGATTGGAAAAAGAGGTCCAAAAAGAAATGAGGAGAAGAATGCTTTAAAAAGCAGAATTACTTGAATGGAAAAGGAGGTTCAAAAGCTCACTGAAGAAAATAGTTCTTTAAAAATTAGAATGGAGCAGATGGAAGCTAATGACTTTATGATAAACCAAGAAATTACGAAACAAAGCCAAAATAATGAAGAAATAAAGGAAAATGTGAAATAGCTCATTAGAAAACAACTGAACTGAAAAATAGATTCAGGAGAGATAATTTAAAAATTATGGGACTACCTGAAAGCCATGATCAAAAAAAAGAGTCTAGACATTATCTTCCATGAAATTATTAAGGAAAACTGTCCTGATATTCTAGAACCAGAGGGTAAAATAAATATTGAAAGAATCCACCAATCATTTCCTGAAAGAGACCTGAAGAGAGAAACTCCTAGGAATATTGTGGACAAATTTCCGAGTTCTCAGGTCAAGGAGAAAATACTGCAAGAAGCTAGAAAGAAATGATTTGAGTATTGTCGAAATACTAACAGGATAACACAAGATCTGGCAGCTTCAACATTAAGGGATCAAAGGGCTTGGAATATGATATTCTAGAAGTCAAAGGAACTAGGATTAAAAGCAAAAATAACCTATCCAGCAAAACTGAATATAATAACTCAGGGGAAAAGTGGTCAATCATTGAAATACAGGACTTTCAAGCATTCCTTCTTTTTTTCAAGCACTTCTTATTATTTTACTTGTTTTCATTGTTCTACAATGACTTCCATATAATTTAGGTTTCCCCCCCCAACCCATCTTCCCCTCTAACTTCCCTCTCTCTCCTTGAGATGGCATACAGTTTTATATATTCTACACATATATTCCTATTAAATATATTTTCACCTTAGTCGTGTTGCATAGAAGAATCAAAATGAATTGGAGAAATCATAAAACAAACCAAAACATAATACAAATGAAAATTTTGTGCTACATTCTGTGATCAAATTCCACAATTCTTTCTCTGGATGTGGAAGGCATTTTGCCTTCAGAGACTACTGGGAATTTTCTAAGACTATGCATTGCAATGAAGTTCTAAGTATACCAGAAAAAATCCTCTCACTCTGGAGTTATTGCTGTGTACAAAGTTCTACTGGTTCTGCTCCTTTCATTCAGCATTAGTTCATATAAATCTTTTCAAGCCTATCTGAAGTCTTCCTGTTTATCATTTCTTATAGCATGACAGTATTCCATTGCATTTATATACCACAACTTATTCAGCCATTCCTCAACTGCTGGGCATGCCCTTGATTTCCAGTTTTTTGTCAACTGAAAGAGAGCTGCTATGAATATTTTTGTGCATGTGGGACCCTTTCCCGTTTCTATGATTTCTAGGCAATATAGTCCTAGAAGTGGTATTGCTGGGTCAAAGGGTGTGCACAATTTTGTAGCCATTTGGGCATAGTTCCAAATTGCTCTCCAGAATGGTTGAATCAGCTCACAGCTCCACCAACAATGAATTAGTGTTCCAACTCTCCCACATATTCTCCAACATTTATCACCATTCTGTTTTGTTATGTTAGTTAATCTGATAGGTGTGATATGGTATCTCATAGATGTTTTGATTGACATCTCTTTATTTTATGGAGATTCAGAGCATTTTTTCATATTCCTATAGATAGCTTTAATTTTTTCCTCTGAAAACTGCCTATTCATATTCTTTGACCATTTATCAATAGAAAAATGACTTTTATTCTTGTACATTTGACTCAGTTCTCTATATATTTTAGAAATGAGGTCTTTATCACAGACACTAGTTCCAAAAATTCTTTCCCAGGTTTCTGCTTCCCTCCTAATTTTGGCTTCTGTGGGTTTATTTGTGCAAAAACTTTTCAATTTAATGTAGTCAAAATTATCTATTTTGCAATTCATAATGTTTTCTATCCCTTTGTAGTCAAAATTCTTCCATTCTCCATAAATCTGTTAAATGAACTATTCCTTGCTCCACTAATTTGTTTGTAGTATCAATCTTTATACCTAGATCATGTACCCATTTGACTTTATTCCTGTGTATGCCGTCAGGCTTTGGTCTATGCCTGTTTTTCAGGATACTTTTATAGTTGTCCCAGCAATTTTTGTCAAAGAGTGAGTTCTTATCCTAGAAGCTGGGGTCCTTGGGTAGACTGCTACATTCATTGACTCCTTTCAATTGGTTACCTAACATATTCTAGTGGTCTATTCTTCTGTTGATTAGGCTGTACCATGTGGTTTTGATCATTGCTATTGTATAATGCAATTGGAAATCTAGTAGAGGTAGGCCACCTTCCCTAGCACTTCTTTTCATTAATTCCCTTGATATTCTGGACCTTTTGTTCTTCCAGATAAATTCTGATATTACTTTTTTCTGGTTCTACAAAATAATTATCTGATAATTTGATTGGTATGGCACTGATTAAGTAAATTAATTTAGGTAGAATTGTCATTTTTATTATATTGGTGCATCCCACCCAAAAGCAACTGATGTTTGTCCATACTTTGATCCCACAGTACTTATGAGAAGTGTTTTGTAATTGTTTTCATATAGTCCCTGGGCTTGTTTTGGCAGGTAGACTCCAAAATATTTTATAGCATCTCCATAACTTTAAATGGGATTTCTCTTTCTATTTCTTGTTGTTGGTCTTTGTTAGTAATATATGGAAATGCAGAAGATTTGTGTGGGCTTATTTTGTATCCTTCAAATGTGTCAAATTGTTTATTTTTTTCAAGTATTTCTTTACTTGATTTGCTGGAATTCTCTAAGTATATCATCATATTATCTGCAAAGAAGGATAACGTAGTTTCCTCTTTGTCTATTCTAATACTTTCAATTTTTTTCTTCTCTTATTACTACAGCTAACATTTCTAGGACCATGATGAGTAATAGTGGTGATAATGAAAATACTTTTTTCACCTCTGATCTTATTGGAAATGTATCTAGCTTATCCTCATTGCATCTAATGCTTGCTGAAGGTTTTAGGCAGATACTGCTTATTTTTTTTTTTGTGGAAAGTTCCAATTATTCGTATGTTCTCCAGTGTTTTCAACAGGAATGAGTGTTGTATTTTGTCAATAGCTTTTTCTTCATCTATTGAGATAATCATACGGTTTCTGTTAATTTTGTTGTTGATATGATCAATAGTGTTAATACTTTTCCTAATACTGAACCAGTATGAATCCTACCTGATCATAACATATTATTCTCATGACATGTTGCTCTATTACTTTGTTTGCTAAAATCTTGTTTAAAATTTTTGCATTTATAATCATTACAGAAATTCTTCTATATTTTTCATTCTCTGTTTTGGCTCTTCTTGGTGTAGGTATGAAGATCATATTTGTATTGTAACAAGAATTTGGGAGGACTCCTTCCCCAATTTTCCCCAATCTCTACATAGTATTGGAATTCACTGTTCTTTAAATGTTTGATTGAATTCACTTTTCAATCCATCTAGCCCTGGAGATTTGTTCCTAGGGAGTTCATTGATGGTTTGCTCAATTTCTTTTTCAGAGATGGGGTTAAGTTTCCAGCTTCCTCTTCTGTTAATCTGGACAATTTATATCTTTTAAAATAATCATCCATCTCATTTAGATTGTTGATTTTATGGTATAGTTGTATAGTTGTACTTTTAATCATTCTTAATGAAAAGGCCAGAACTATATAGAAAATTTGACTTTCAAACACAAGAAGCATGAAAAGGTAAATAGGAAAGAGAAATCATAATTGACTTCCTAAATTTGAACTGTTTATATTCCTACATGGACAGATAATATTTGTAACTCTTAAAACTTTTCTCAGTATTTAGGTAGTTGGAGGGATTACACACGTACAAATATATATGTATAGATATATAGACAGATGTAGATAGATAGATAGATAGATAGATAGATAGATAGATAGATAGATAGATAGATAGATAGATAGCGAGCACAGGATAAGTTGAATAAGAACGGATGATATCTTAAAATTAAAATTAAGGGGTGAGAGGGGAATATAGTGGATGGAGAAAGGGAGGAATGGAATGGGGCAAATTATCTCCCATAATAGAGTCAAGAAAAAGCTTTTTCAATGGAGGAGAAAAGGGTGGAGGTGAGAGGGAAAAAGTGAAACTTACTCTCTTCACATTTGTCTTAAGGAGGGAATAACATGCTCACTCAATTTGGTATGAAGTAAAATAGAGGAGAAGGGGACAAATGGGATGGGGAGATGATAGAAGGGCAGGCAAATGGAAGGAGGGAGTAATTAGAAGCAAACCCTTTGGGGGAGGGACAAGGTCAAAAGAGAGAATAAAATAAATGGGGGACAGCATAGGATGGAGGGAAATATAGTTATTCTTACACAATGTAAGTATTATGGAAGTCTTTTGCAAAACTATACATATATAGCCTATAATGAATTGTTTGCCTTCTCAGTGGGGATATGTGAGAAGGGAGGAAGGGAGAGAAGTTGGAACACAAAGTTTTAGGAATGAATATTGAGAGCTGTTTTTGCATAGAACTCGGAAACAAGAAATACAGGTTGTGCGGTATGGAAATCTATATTGCCCTACAAGAAAGAGAGAGAAAATGGGGATAAGTGAAGCCAAGTGTGTGATAGAAGGGAGGGTATATTGATGGAAGGGGTAATCAAAATGCAAAGTGTTATGGGGTAGAAAAAGGGGAAAGATGAGGAGAAGATTTGTAACTCAAAATTTTGTGGAAATGAATGCTGAATACTAAATAAATAAACATTAATAACTAAAAATAAATGTTATGCCATGACTTGCAAATGAAATGGATTTAAAACTGGCTAGTTCCACTTGGGCAACACAGGGCCTCCACTCCCTTTCCCTCCTTTCCTTTTCCCTTCAACTTTCCTTTCTCCCTCTTTCCTTGGACCTTTGGATATCCTGCCCAAAGTATCATAAATTTTGATGTTTAAACCTCACAAGATATCTTGAGGTTTACCAGCTAGATTTCTTAAGGACCAAACCTTAAACTCATTTCACTCTAGCTTTCACTGACTGGTCAAGAATAGGTCCCAGACCAAGCCCTCCTTAGTGGTCATTATTTGGGCCCTGATGGCTCAGAGTGAAAGTAAATAGCAATTGTTTCTGTTTTGGCCAGAAACATTGAGTGTCTTCTCCTCTCACCTCATGTTTTTTTTCTTCTTTGGCTAGGTAAAAGAGACCATTCTTTGCCTCACTTCTTACCTAGCTTTAATCACTGAATGAGCATTGCTTCAATCAAACTGAGACTTCTTAAAGATCTTAGCTTTAAAAGGCCAAACTGTCTCCAGTTTGGAAGACTGTAAGTTTCCTGTCTCCAGTTTCCAGTCTTTCTAAACTGTATCTTGCCACTGGACTCAGATGGCTACAGAGGAGAAAGTAATCCTGGTTACTTTGCACAGCCCTCCCTCACATAAATTCAGTTCATATATAAGCCTTGGTATCACCTTCCCGATGTCATGGTCCTTTTTGAAAATGAAGAACAACCCACAACAACAATATATTTGATATGCTTAAATATCTCCAAATTTAATTTCTATTATATTTCATATACTTAATTTTCAATCAATTAATTTATATAAAGCTGGTTATATTTTATAAAAAAATAATTATTAAATAGAATAAATTATATAAATTCAAAAAAACAAAAACAAAAATATCATCTAATCTGCTCTTCTATCCAAAGTTACCCTCCCTTATAAGTCCAGTTTAAGCTCCACTTCCCCTAGAAAACATAATCTCTCAAAGAATTTTATGGTAAGGGCAAATTTTGGACACCTGATGATTGGTAACAAATTGATCTAGAGACCACACCTGCCTCTGATCTATACTGGCTGTATAACTCTGGATATTGATCACTGCAGTGCTTTCTCAGTACTCTGACAATTGTTTAAACTATAAATTGAAGAACAAGTTTTGAAGTTAATTGCTAGATGGAATTTCCTGACAAAGAGTTCCCTGTGTGATGGAATCAGAGGTTTAGTCCAAAAGTGAGAATATCTCTCCCCTCCTTTGCTTCATACCTGTAAGTCTTACTCATTCATAACAGCAATTGTCATTTTCAAATAATTTTATACTGTGTCAGAACATAACAGCTGATAGATCACAAAAATAACATTCCTTTTAAGAATGCAAAGACATGATAGGAAGTGTGGTGCCAAAGCAATATTCACAGTGCCCATGGCAGCCTATTCAGGTGCTCACTTAGAGTGAGGTACCTCACCTTAAGTGAATACCTGCATAGACCTTGGCCTAAAGGGGCCAAGGTCTCCCAGTGCATCCTGGATCATCTCCAGTCATCCTGATTAATATCTGGTCACTGGATTCAGATGAGTCTGGAGGAGAAGTGATGCTGGTGATCTTGCACAGCCCCGCCTCCCTCAAAACCAAGTCAAGTGCAAGTCATGTCATCATTTCTCTGATGGCATGGTCTTCTTTGGCAGAAAAGGAGGAACACAGCATCAACAGAGTGAGGTAACACTCATTCAGTGAACAGGCCTCTTTAAGAAGTAGTAAAGGAATGGCCCCTTTAATGAGCAAAAGAAAAAATAAATAAATTAAGCTTGGAGGGAAAGAGCAATGGTTACTATTGATAATCACTCTAAAGCCTGAGTCCTGAAAAGAGGCATTAAGTGGAGTTTGGGTAGGCACCTATTGTTGTGCATTATATGGGCTTCAGAGTGCACTGGGTATAAAGTTTTGCAAAAGAAAGAAAAAGAAAGAAAGAAAGAGAGAGAAAAACAGAGAAAGATAAAGAAAGAAAGAAATGATGGAAGGAAGGAACAAGGAAAGGAAGGAAAGAAGGAAGGAAGGAAAGAAGGAAGGAAGGAAGGAAAGAAGGAAGGAAGGAAGGAAGGAAGGAAGGAAGGAAGGAAGGAAGGAAGGAAGGAAGGAAGGAAGGAAGGAAGGAAGGAAGGAACCTGGCCCATAAACCCCAAGTTAACTGAGCATCCTCTGGCCATCCAAATTTATTTTTCTTTGGAGAGGAGAAGGAAGGGGACACAAAATGGAGTGGATAAGCTGAGTCACACAGCTAGCTGGGTTCCCATTCAGGCAGCTTGGTCAACTGACAGGTGTGTTCATCCTTCCTTTTCGAAGAAGACCATGACTTCAGACTTTGTTTTGAGTGAGAGAGGGCTGTGCAATGTGAGCAGCCTCACATTCCTGGCACATTGAACAATATCTTAGGGTGGGATTTGAGCAAACGCTCCCATCACACCCCCTGGTATGAGTGAGGCCCAAAATCTTGGAGTAATGGGGGAAGGTCTCTTCTTCTATAACTACTTCCTGCCGAGATTGGATGTAGAGCTGTGCCTGACCCAAGAGGTCCCATTCAAGGAGTAAATTCCTCCGTCTGGCATCTGGAGTTGGTCGACACCAAGTCCAAGGATGACACAGCACATTGGACAGAGGGTAACATGCTGCTTAAGCATTCAGGCATCTGCAGGTAGAGGGTCTTAAACCTGCAGAAAACAAATCTCACAAACTAGGTGAATAGACAAAAAGCCAAAAAGAAACAAGGACACAATAATGAGAAGCAGGCTAGACACAGGGTCAGCCATGGTTCTGGGGTCCATGAACCCATTATCACAATCTCATTCACTATTGTTTACTGTTTTCCAATTTGCACTCCAGGGTCATCATTCTGGCTAGAGGTATACCCTGAGCTGAGGCCTGGCCAACCCCACTTCTTTCTGGAGGTGTGTTTCAGAATGATCTGTAGGGGTAGCTCTGACCTCCCTGCTCAGTCTAAAATCAAGCCTCTTTCCTCAATACTTTTTATATTGTTCTTTAGTTGGAATGCCATCTACTCTTCTAAAATCCACCCCTGCTTGCAATAGAGTTGTAAACAATTCTTTTCTTATCAGTCTATTCTGACTTTGAATCTGCTGGCTCCTTACTCTTCTCTCTCAAGGAACTTTATCTTTTTCATTGATTCTCACCATCCAAGGTACCAATGATTCTCCCATCATTTCGGTGCACTGACTCAAAATATCTGTGACCTCCTGCTGTATAAAATCCTCAATTACCTCTCCAAACACTGTGCGGGCCCCCCGTGATTTTCCTGCTTCCTTCTTAATACTTGTCAAACCTCAGCCTCCTCATTTGATTCATTCTCCTCCCACACATCCTCCTGGCCTGTGTTTGGGCCCAAATCAAGACCAGCCTGTGCAAGGGTTGCATTCACTTTCCTATTGTTAACTTTCCTATTGTTAACAACAGTTTTTTCTTCCACCACCTGAAATTCTCTAACTTCTTCTCCTAAAGGACAGTTTGAACACTGCAGGATAAAAAAAGACTTTTTGGCAAACCAGCCAACTCCTTTTCCATCTGAGTCTTCTCCGCCAACAGCTTATCTCTGATTTTACATACAATTTTATGGCTTGTTAGCTAGGCCCAGCCTCTCCTACACACTCCTGCCATTTCTTTCCCTGGTTTCATTGTTATTTCCTGCAAACATCTTTCTAAGTCTCTGGGTTCTCTCTTCTGTTGCCTTGGTTCCCAATTTTCACAGATCCCTGTCCCTTTACTCAATTGTCTTGCTAGCGAGAAATAAAAATGCTCCCACCCTGGGATATCCATTTCTTTCTCTGTCTTGTCTGTTTTTCTGTCTCCAAATAGAGGCCTAACATTTCATGATCCCATCCCCACTGACATTTGTAGAGCCAATGTGATAACTACAGACATCAATAGCCTGGCACAATTCTGAATGGTGAAATACCACAGCCTGTACATATGGAAGGCAGAAGCAAAATATTTACTTAGACTCCAGAAAGCCAAATCCATCATTGTAACCAAAATATATACAAAGTAACAATGCAGAGGATAACACCCTCCCCAAACCTTCCCCCTGCCTAGCTTCCCATAAACCAGCTCCATTAAACAAATAATAAGCAGGCTCTCTTAAACAAAATCACAAACAAGCTCTTTTACTCACATTAGCCAGGGGCCTGCGTCCTTCCTAGCTCTGACTGCTCTCAATACTAACTTCCTCTCAACTCTGCTCCACCTCTATCTCTTCCTGTTCCACCCATTCAGCAAAGTGCTTCAACCACAGACTCCATGTGACCCAAGCAGGTTACATGGGCCTATTAACTAATATGAAACATTTTTCATTTAAATTACCACTACAGGAAGTTAATCTGGTAATAAAATTCTGCCCTAAATAATTCATTTATCATTCACCAATACTGAAAAGCATAGGAAAATGTGAGCCTAGCTCTTCCCAAACTATAAAAATGTCGAGCCTATTGTAAGACATGGAACTGGGATAATTGAGGTTTTTATGTCCTATTACTACTATTTTTTCTATTAATGTGAAATATAATGTCACTGGCAATTACTTAAAGCAGTAAAATGCCAGCATAGTGAAATTATGTTCTACTTTTGTTTTGTTTCTCTTCCTAAATCCCTTGGCCAACTTTCCTCATTCTCATTGGTTTTGAGTTTATTACTTATTATTCAGTTTGCACTAAAATAAAGAATGTGATCAAATATCTAGGTAAAATTAAATTGACTTATGTCTCATCTGACACCAATCAAAAGAAGAATCAAAAATCATAGTAATACACCAGTGTAATCATATCAATAAAGATTAATTCCAACAACATAGAATCAGAATTTTATATAATTTTTTTCTTACATAAATGTGAAGTATGTACTTTTCACTTCCTGGATCTTTAATCAACAGCATTGCCATCCAAAAATTAACAGCAAATTGACTATAAATTTTAGTTTTTTTGCATTACACTTACATTATCTCTATTTCTTCATCCTATTTGATTTTATATTATTTTCCTTTGAAATTGCATTGTCAATTCAATGAAATAAAATTATGTGGTTGATTGAGAGACACATTGAAATGAAGACTTCAGAATATCCCCTTACTTTTAGGAAATGTTGACTACCAAGTTCTTGACTGAGATTGTCCTGCCTATCGTATTATTTTTATGTAAATCTCTCTATTGTTTTCTAAATAATTTTTTTTAAAAATTATCTCACAGAGTGCAATGAAGAAGATGCATGGTGGATATGAAAAAGTTGCGATGTAACCAATGAGGAACTCTGAAGAATAAAAAGAATAAAAGATGTTTTCAAGGAAATATTTAATAATGAAAGCAGATGGCCTGGTTATCTAGTAGGGCAAGAGATATAGGTGAACACAGTCCTATGTTATAATAATATCCTCCCAAGAGAAGAAATGAAGGAAGGCTTCCAATTTGTTAGGTAACTTCTCTGTGATGAACATCTAGAAGCACATATGCAACTGTGTAGTTAAACAGGCATAGATGGACTGTAATCTACACCATTAAAGAACTTGAGTTTGTGTGTGTGTGTGTGTGTGTGTGTGTGTGTGTGTGTGTGTATAAAACTTACACTGGATTTCTGGTCATTTCAGGACCTTAGTTCTAGCCCACAATCCAGTCTAGCCATGGGTTGGAGGATTCATCAGAGAGAAGTTAAAATTTTTGGTCCATGACATATTTTTGTACTTCATCCTTTTCTCTATACCTCTCTTAAGATATCTTAATGGACATTATTTAGAAAAAAAAAACAAACCTAAATATCAAAAAACAAAACAAAAAAAAAAAACAACCTCCTAGAATGTCAGAACAAAAGTCCTATAAAAGGTTGAGAAAATAGCACCAGATTTGGAAATAGAGAAATTGGATTCAATTTTTGCCTCTGATGCTTTTTAGATTAATGACTATGAGCAAGTCACTTAATTACTTTCATTTATTTCCTCATTTGAAAAATCAATATAACTACATTACATCCCACAGGGGATATTTTTGACAGTGAATAGAGTTGGTATATGTAAATCTTCATGTAAATATTAAAGCCTTTTCTTTAATCAGTAGCTATTGGTCTGGACATAAAGTAAAAACAAAAAAAGTCATATTTTCAAATCCTACCACCACCACAGACTCCCTGACACTTACTATCTTTTGGCTTCAAATGAGTCTTTTATTTATTTGTTTGTTTGTTTTTACTTCTGGAAACTTCTATTCCCTAATCAGGAAAGAATTGCAGATGTTTAGACTGGAGAAGAGAAGATTCAAGGAAAGACTGCTTTCTTCAACTGTATGATGGAGAAATGATTAAATTTGTTCTATTTGAACTCAGGGGGTAGTATCAGGAGTGATCAGTGGATGTTGTAAAGGAGAAAAATTAGACTCCATATGGGGGGGCTGTGGAATGAAACTCTCTAACAATGAATTAATGCTTTTCAGACATAGTATAGACTGAATCAAGAAGTTGTGGGTTCCCTTGTTTTGAAGCTTTTCAGTAAATGACTTGAAAACTTGTTTTTGTGTATATTTTTATGTGCATGACTTTAGGCTACAAATTACAGTAGATGGCCACTGGGGTTTTGTTCAGCTCTCATGTTTAAAGATACTATGATGTATGCCATAGGGATGAAGCAACTAACTCATGGATTTGTGCTTTTCAAATGACATATTATATGAAGTCATTAAACATGCTATACATGGCAAAACTTTCTGTTAATTATCATTTCATTCATTATTGTTTTCAATTTCTCATCTTGCTACTTTTTATTTTCTCCTACTTTGTGTGATACTTGGAATGGAATTTGTTTGTTCTATGATTTTTACTTTTGGATAATACTGAAAGATTAAAAAACGTGTCTATCAAAAATGATTTAGGAAAGAACAATATTTCCAAATACTGGAACCATTTTCTTAGGCTGAAGATCACAACAGTATGAGAAACAGTGTGGCATTGCCAAGGAAAGATAAAGAACTCTTCCCTTTCACATCTGTAAAGTGAGAAGCTAGTTTAGTCATTTTTCAATCATTTCTCACTGTCACATTTCAGTTTTCTTGGTAAATATACCGGAGTGGTTAGCCATTTCTTTCTCTAGCTTATTTTATAGATGAGGAACTAAGGCAAACATGGTTAATTGACTTGCCCCAGGTCACACCGTTAGTAAGAATCTAAAGCCAGTTTTGAACTCTAGAATACTCATCATCCAGATTATAAGCCCAGGGCTATGACCATTGTGCTACCTAACTGCCCCAATGGGAAGTTATAGGATCATAAATCTACAGTGTGAAGGTCCATATCAGGTCATGTATTCAACTATCTCATTTTATTGATTAGGAAATTGAGACTGAGAGAAATTAATTACTTGCCAAAAGTTACACAGTAACAAAATTGGGATTAAAACCTAGGTCTTCTAACTCTAAAACCAGCACACCATGTCACCAATCACCATTTACTCATGATCTAAAGGCAAAACTGCTCAAAGAGCAGGGGTAAAAGAGGCATGGTAGTGTTTATTCAGATCATTAAACTACAGAGGATAAATCGCTTTTTTTTTTTTGATAGAACACTGGTGAAATAGAGGTCTTTCATGCCAAATCACTAACAAACATATCCATCTATCTTTCCCAGGAGGTGCAAATATATCACTAGGGGCTCTCATCTAACTGCAAACTTTTTTTAAGCAGCTAACATAGTGACTTGTATTGAGTAGGTGTTTGATAATTGCCTATTGATTGATTTCAAATAAAACAATGCTATAGACTCTTAGAATGACCTATGTATATGTGACTCAGTGAATGTCCCTTCCCCAGGCAAAGGCCTTTGATGAAGTCAAAAGTACTCTGCATAACCTTTTCTCATATCTAAAACCCATCTATACAATAACTCCTTCTCCTGTATCTGGGGTTTTTGGGTCATTGAATTTTTAAATATATATATAGGCATATATATATATATACACATATGTTTATGTATATATGCATGCATGTATATATATATATATATATATATATATATATCTTTCATTATTATTAGTTTGCTTTTTAATACTATATGTTGTATTTTATGCATTTTTTTCTTCCAGAGTCCCCATAACACACAAAAAAGCTAAAAACCAGTCACTGATGGAGAATTTTCAACAAGTTCCTCCATCTCTAAAAAATAAAAAAGTAAAAGCTTGGGCTTTGAAAGCAAATGGAGAGAAGTTCTCAGGTAGTATTGCATTGTGAATACAAGGCTAGTCTTGGAGATGTAAAAACCTGAGTTTAAATCCTTAGGATCTAATATCAAGAACAGGAAGGCTCTTCAGAGACCATCCAATGAAACTTCTTTTTTATAGATGTGGAATCCAGGGTAAAGAGAAGGGAGATTATTTGCATAAAGTCATAGAAGTATGGAATTTGTACCTGGGTCTTCTGACTCTAGTGCCTATGCTCTTTACCAAGTTGCTTCTCAGTTTTCCCTGAAAACTCTCTGCATGATAGATCTGAAATACTTTCCTTCCCTCACATGCACAAATGTACACTTATGTACATTTGTGTTTACATGAATATCTATGTGCATTGATACTTATATAGATTTATAAATGCACAGTAGTAATGATGATCATGATAACTAACATTTATACATTGCTTAAAGGTACACAAAGCATTTTATATGATATCTCATTTAATTTTTGAAATAACCCTATCAATTAGGGTTTATGATTATCAGCATTTTACGTATAAGGGAGCAAAACCTCTGAGGAATACGTTATTTGCCCAACGCCATATACCTGATAGATATGCATAGCTAGTACACATCTCAATCAGGATTGGATCCCAGATCATCCTATCTCCAAGGCTATGACTTTAATTATACACTAATACATGTGTGTGTATATTCCCAGTTCTCAAAACCTATGCATAGCTTAAATATTTTTTTTTTGGTAGAGGGAAAGGTCATCACAATACCAATTTAAAATTAGATTTTTTCAAATCCAAATATACGGTCAAGAATGAAGAATGCTCCTAGCATGTCTACCAATTTCAGTGACTTTGAAACACTTGAGAATTCAGCTACTGTAATTTTTTTAGAAAGAGCTAGGAGCATGGGGAAAAAAAAGAAAAAACTTTGCCCTTTTGGGAAACCATTAAGCTTTTTTCAAAAACCTCAAGTAGTCCCCTGTGGGGATAGTTACTAGAATACCATAAAAATGTTCTTGGTGAAAGACTGTAATTTTCTCAGTTGTTAGAAAAAAAGTGCTGTGCTTATGACAAACATCTCTCTTGTCCTGGCACAGGGAATGATGTTATTTTACTCCTGGCAGTAGCCTAATTCTTAAGATCAGCACAGTACAGGACTAATTTGGAAGAGCTTGGACTCATGTTTTGGAAAATTTATGTTAAGATGAACATTGGTAGCATAAATTATTCTGAATCAAATCTGCATTGAGATAACCTGTTTCCATGGTAAGCGTCTGTACTTAATGGTGTGGGTGATTATGGTAAATTTTTTGTAAAATTATTTTGTCTTTTTGCTTTGCATATTTTTCCTATAATTGATTCCCTGATCAGGCTCAGCTTGGCTAATGTTTCCTATAATATTTTGGTAATAAAATGCTTCATACTCTTCAAGGAATACAACCGGGTTTTTGTTCATTTCATTTTTGTAAACAGCATATTAGACAATAATTTAGCATTTTCCTTATATTTTCTACATATTTATTAGAGAGCAGATCCACTGAAGTGTGACTGTATTATTGTTATGCCCATTTTGTAGATGAAACTATTAAAATATATCTAGATTTTGGTATATTTAAAGTTGTATCCTGTCCCATTGTCCCCAAAGTTCAAGTCCTTGGTACTTTTTAAAGAGTTGTGGAATTTTGTTGTTTGTTTAATTTTTTTTTATGACAACTATCCTTTATTTACATGGATATGTATACTGATACAGGAATGGGTAACCTATTCTGTACCATCATGGTCTCCAATCCCATCTCAAATTGATTTCTTCACCACCTTCTACTACAAATATGTTTGTTTTTTTGTTTGCATAAAGGACAAAGGAAGAGGGGAACAAACGCTAAGGTAATAAAGGAATGTAGTCAGGGTCCAGAGACTCAGGACAACCACTACTCTTCTATCTTATGATATCAAAGCTCTTACCAATATTCAGTGGTTGGGGTTATATGAGTGTATTTGGGAGGGCAGGGGGTAGTTAAGTGATATCTCTGCTTCTTTTCAAAGGGGCATGCTCAACCTTATTCAGCATCAAAATTTCTGTGTACCAATGACTTCCATTCCACCTCTAAATTAGCAAACCCCTGTTCTCCTTGATTGACATGGTGCTGAAAGTAGAACAGAGGACTCTCCCTCAAGCAACATCCCTGAGGTACAAGGAAGAAATCCAAGCACCTTCTGCAACAAATCCTAGTTCCCTTCAGGGGAGGGTCAAAAGCACTGGTTACATGACACCTAGACAAGCCCCTTGTGATCTTGAGCCTGTGGAAACTGTTTTTGTGTCTATGTGGGAGTGGTAATAGAGGGTAAATAAGGGAGAGGGGTACCAACATTTTGTGCTGGGGCATTAAGTAGTCAACAGGGACCATTGTGGGTATTAAGAATTACACTCTCCCCTTTCTAATTTCCGTCCTTAATAAGTATTTGCAAGTCATTTATCTTGGGTTCACATTCTCCACACCAGTGTAGTGAGCTACAGTTTTCCTTTGGGGCTGCTGGCTTTTTTATAGCTTCTGACTCTTTACCCAGTGATACCTGCCACCACAACTGGACATTCACTCTCTCTTGCAGGAAGCTATATTGCCTTCCAACACCAGACCCCACTCCCTATCTACAGAACTGATATCTAGAGTCTTATCTGGCAGAATCACCCCAATTTATTTCTGTGTCCTGGAAGAGTGATCTTTACCCTTCCCAGACATGGAGAAATTTCTCCCTTCTTCACTCACAGCTGAGTTCAGGAAAGGGCCACATACACCAAGGGTGTTCAAAAAAGGAGTTTGTGTTGGAGGAATAGTAAATGGGTAGGTCTTAAACGGACTGACTGCTACACCTGCCCTCCTATAATGTTAATGATATGTAAGATCTTCCCCGCCTATTAATAGGCCTCATGTGGAGCCCATTAAGGGAAGCTTGCTTAAAGGAGGCTTGCTTGTAGGAAGGCTTTCACACCTTTTGCTAATTTCTAATTAGGCACTAAGTCAAGAGGTTTGTGATGCCTTCTGACTCTGAGAAGTGTATACATACTCCGAGGTGATGGTTTGCTTTGAGGGTTCACTTATGATAGGGTTCACTTATGATAGGGTTCACTTTGTGATTCCCTGGTTGAGACTCTGAGTAGTCATATGTTCAGGAACCCTACCCTACCACCACCACTTCTTAGACATGAAGGCTCTCTCATTTCACAGATGTATAAAAAGTGTATGGCAGTATTGCTTTGATTCAGTCAGTAGAGCCCTGTCTATTGCTCTTTATTTCTCTGCTTATATTTTCTCTAAAGTTCAGGTTACTGACTTTTCCCCTGAACTACTGAATGTAAATTAAAAAGCCTGTTGACCCCTTAAAAGTTGCTATCCTTTAAGAAAAGCACCTCCAACAACCTGTGCTAGCAGGTCGTCACGGGTACACTAGGGTGCTCGCCTTTACATATAGCATAGTTGTCAGGATCTGCACAAACAAAAAGGAAAGTATGGAGACTGGGAAAACTGTTCACTCTTCCCCAGTTGTGTTGGCTGTGGTTCTGTGGAGCCCCAGGAGCAGTGGCCTAAAGAGATACATGAAAGTAGCAGTGGTTTTCTGGGTGCGCAGATCAGAGTATCTGGGAAATAACCTCTCCTTACTCCTCCCTACCCCACTAGCATGTCTTAGGAGAGGCTGGAGCAGCAGATGTAGGAGTAAAACAAGCCTGTGGGACATGTGGATGGCCAGAACCAAGGCTCAAGTGTATTAACCTAGCTCCAGACTGTGCTGGAGGTGTGAATGCCCTGAAAATGTATTATATTTAGAGCCCAGGCATGAGCAAAGTTGATTTGTTGCCAAGCCAGCCCTCAGGACTGGGAAGCAGGGGCTGGAGCAGCGTTAAGACTGGGACTTGGCTCATTATAGCATGCACCTGAAAGTACCAGGAGGAAGTCTGCAAAGGCAGTGTGGGGAGGACACACCCACAAGAGAACTCTTACTTGAACTTTTTTGTTTTGCATTGAGGAAGGTCAGGAGCTGGTTGCTCACTCCCTGAAGATTTTTACCCCCAAAGAATGTATAGATTATGTTATGTTATGTTATGTTATATATTTTGTGTTTCTTTAAGGTCACATGGCCACTCCGGTAATGAGTTGTTATGTTGCTATGTATTTTGCAAATGTGAAGCTATGATGTACTTATTTTGTGGGGATTTTGTTTTACTTAAGAGTTGTTAATGCCTATCCAGTACAAGCTACCTATGTAATGGATATGAAAGATCTTGGGACCAAATGTAATGTTAGTGGGATGTAAAAGAACCCATTAAAGGAAACTTACTTAGGGTAAGGTTGCTTGTAGGAAGGCCATCACACCTTTTGCTAATTTCTAATTAGACACTGAGTCACGAGGTTTGTGATGCCTTCTGGCCTGGAGAAGTGTATACATACCCACAGGTGAGGTTTTGCTTTGTGGTTTCACTTATGAGAAGAAACTTGTGATTCCCTTGTTGAGGTTCTTTGTGGCCATATGTTCAGAAATCCCTGACTGCTTAAATATGAAGGCTCTCTTGATACAGGGACGTATGTGAAGTGTACGGCAATATTGTTTTGATTCAGGCGATAGAGCCCTGTCCATTGGTCTTTATTTCTCTGCTTATATTTTCTTTGTATTTTCTCCCAGTTCGGGTTTCTGACGCTTCCCCTGAACTAGTGAATGTAATTAAAAAAGATTGTTGACCCTTTAAAAGTTGCTTTGCTTTATGAAAAGCAGATCCAAGAACCTGTGCCAACAGCCATCTTGGGTATGCCAGTGTGGTTGCTATTACACCTCCCATTTGTAAATGTCAATATTCCCAGCCTTTTATTAGGGAAGGGAAAGTAAAGGTTGCTGATGAGGTTTGTAAGGGAGTGTTCTGAGAAGGTTTTGATAAAGCATCTGCGGTGTGGCCACAATTATATACAAAAATATTCCATAATAAACTTGGGGGAAAAATAAATGACCCCTCATAAGTAAAGACAATTAATCAGGTCATCCCATGGCTTGTTTCAGCATTGTATGTCACTTTCATGATGGCATGTTTGGCCGGGTTCTGAATAGTGAACAATGCTCTTGTGCCTTCCTAGTCACCAAAGGAGTGAAACAGGGCTGTGTGCTTGCTCCCATGCTTTTTAGCATGATGGTTTCAACCATATTGTCAAATGCTTACAGTGAGGATGAACACACCATCAAGGTCAACTACTATACTGATGGCAAGTTCTTCAGTTTGAAAAGGCTACAAGTCAGGTGGGGCAGAGCCAAGATGGCGGAGTGAAAGCAACGACTCACCTAAGCTCCTGGAAAAACTCCTCTGGATATCTCTGGGGGGAGAGTCTGACCAGACTTTGGAGGTGTAGAATCCAGTGGGTGATGGACTTTGACAGATTCGGAGCCCAGGTTGGACTGGAGGGTCCACGGGAGGGATCTGTTCCAAGGGGGTAAGACCCCGGCGCACAGCGCAGCGTGGTCAGCGCGGCAGGGCGGAGGGGACCTGAGGGGCCCGAGAGTGGCGGGCGAGACCAGCGGAGCAGGAGACAGGCCAAACCGAACCAGTGAGAGCTGCTGAGCGCCAGATATCAGCGCAGGAGCCCTTGAAACCTTCAGCCTGAAGACTGGACTTCGGTGGGTCAACTACTTGAACTTCCAGGAGCTGGGATGGCAGAGTGATCAGTAAGTGCTCTCTCCTCCCCCCTGATGACCGTGAGGGAACCATAAAATTCTTCCCCAGATTAATCCTGGATCAGCGGGAACAGCAGAAGGGGGCGGGTGGTCTCATAACACCAGAGGCTGGAAAAGTGGCAAGGGGGGGATTCTTCCTACTGTGGAGGAGGCGATCTGGAGGGACAGATGACCCAGGGCAGAGAAAATTCGCACTGAGACCCAGGCAAGCCTCAGAGCCAGGAGATGAGACCCAGGAGGGGCGGGAACACGCATTAGCTTCTAGGCGTGAGCCAGCCCTCCAGGGGAAAAGGGAAGACAATAGGGAAGATGGGATCACCATCCCCTGACCTTGCCTTTGCCTCAAGTCAGCTGAGGAGATCTCCTGAGACCAGACCACCCCACCCACACACCTAACAAGCTAACTCCAGGGTTGATCTGGGAAACAACAACAACAACAAAAAAAAGCCTGCTTTTAGCCTAGACACACATCAAAGCAACTTAAAAGATCTGTATCTTCTGACTGAAAGAACCAAAAGCTACAACACTCAGCCAACATCATGAATTGGAAAAAGCAGACGAAAAGTGAAAAAACCATAGAATCTTTCTATGGGGATAAGGACCAAAACACAAACACCAAAGAGGTCAGAGCTGAGACTGTACTTCCATCTGAAACCTCAGATGGGACTATGAATTTCTCGCAAGCACAACTAGATTACCTGGAACATCTGAAGAAGGATATAAAAGAAAAACTGGCCAAAGATTTTAAAATGATAAAAAAAGAATTCACTGATGAGAACATCACTCTGAAAAAGAAAATTGAAGAAATGGAAAAGGAAGTTCAAAAATTAACTGGAGAGAATAATTCCCTAAAAGGAAGAGTTAATCAAACAAAAAAGGAAACCCAAAACCTAATTGAGAAAATTGATCAGATGGAAAAGGAAACCCAAAACCTAACTGGGAAAATTGGTCGAATGGAAAAAGAAGTACAAAAATTAAATGGAGAAAATAGCTCCTTAAAGGGAAAAATTGGTCAGATGGAAAAGGAGATGCAAAAGCTAACTGAAGAAAACAATACGAAGAAGATTAGAATTGGGCAAGTAGAAACTAATGACTCAATGAGGCAACAAGAATCAGTCAAACAAAATCAAAAGAATGAAAAGATAGAAGAAAATGTAAAATATTTAATTGGAAAAACAACTGACCTGGAAAATAGATCCAGGAGAGAAAATCTAAGAATTATTGGCCTGCCAGAAACCCATGATGAAGAAAAGAGTCTGGACAACATCTTCCAGGAAATCATCAAGGAAAACGGTCTGAAGTACTAGACTCAGAGGGCAAAATAGTCATCGAAAGAATCCACCGTTCCCCAAAGGAAAGGGATCCCAAACTCAAAACCCCAAGAAATATAGTTGCCAAATTCCAGAGCTATCAAGTGAAGGAGAAAATACTACAAGCAGCCAGAAAGAAACAATTTAAATATCAAGGACACACAGTCAGGATCACACAGGACCTTGCAGCTTCTACCTTAAAAGATCGAAAGAATTGGAACCCAATATTCCGTAAGGCAAAGGAGTTGGGACTTCAACCAAGGATCAACTACCCAGCAAAGTTCAGCATAACATTTCAGGCAAGGAGAAAGTCATTCAACGAAATAAGGGATTTCCAGAGCTTCCTGACCAAAACAGCAGAACTCAATAGACAATTTGATCTTCAAATGCAGGTCTCCAGAGAATCATAAAAAGGTAAACAGAGGGGAAAAAAACAAACACAAAAACTTGCTACTCAATTAGGGCAAACTGTTTACCTCCCTATAAGGGAAGATGATACCTGTTAAACTTGAGAAGTGTGCAGCTATTATGATAAAAGGGATATATGTAGAGGGAACGGGCATAAAGTAAATGATGTCATGTCAAAAATATGATTTAAGTATGAGAAGGGAATGTAATAGGAGGGGTGGAAAGGGGGAAGCAGAAAATGGCAAATTATATCACAAGAAGAAGTACAAAACTATAGTAGAGGGAAGAAGGGGAGGGAGATGAGCATTGTTTGAGAGGTACTCTCATCTGATTTGTTCAAAGGAGGGAACAATAATCTTAAGTAGATAAGCCTAACTAGCTCTATAGGAAGTAGGAGGGGAAGGGGGAAGAAAGGGGAGGGTGGCTAAAAGGGAGGAAAGAAGCAATAAGAGTAAAGGGGACTAAAAGGGAGGGGGGTCAAAAGAAGGAGGGGAAGGCTGCAGGAGGAGGGGGAGAAAAGGGAATACTATTGAGGAGGGGAAGGGAGACAGGAGAGCTAAAAGCACAAATGGTGGGAAAGAGGTTGGAGGGAAATACACAGATTGTAATCATAACTGTGAATGTGAATGGAATGAACTCTCCCATAAAACGGAGACGGATAGCAGAATGGATTAAAAGCCATAATCCAACAATATGCTGCTTACAAGAAACACATTTGAAACGGGGGGATACACATAGGATAAAGGTCAAAGGATGGAGCAGAATATATTGTGCTTCAGCTCATGTAAGAAAGGCAGGAGTAGCAATCCTAATCTCAGACAAAGCAAAAGCAGAAATAGATCTAATCAAAAGGGATAGGGATGGAAACTATGCCCTGCTAAAAGGCACCATAGACAATGAAGCAATATCATTACTAAACATGTATGCTCCAAGTGGTATAGCATCCAGATTCTTAGAGGAGAGGTTGGGGGAGTTGAAGGAAGAAATTGATAGCAAAACTATACTAGTGGGGGACCTCAACCTCCCCCTCTCTGAACTCGATAAATCCAACCTCAAAATAAACAAGAAAGAGGTTAAGGAGGTAAATAAAACTCTGGATAAGGTAGATATGATAGATCTTTGGAGAAAATTAAATGGGAATAGAAAGGAATATACTTTTTTCTCAGCAATACATGGAACATTTACAAAAATTGACCATGTACTAGGACATAAAAATCTCACAATCCAGTGCAGAAAGGTAGGGATAATCAATACATCCTTTTCAGATCATAATGCATTAAAAATTGCATGTAATAAAAGGCCATGGAAAGAGAAACCAAAAATCAATTGGAAACTAAATAATCTAATTCTAAAGAAGGGTTGGGTTAAAGAAGAAATCATAGAAACAATCAACAATTTCATTCGAGAGAATGACAATAGTGAGACAACATACCAAAACTTATGGGATACTGCAAAAGCAGTTATTAGGGGAAGTTTTTTATCTTTGAATGCTTACATAAATAAAATAGAGAAAGAGGAGATCAATGACTTAGGCTTGCAGTTGAAAAAGTTAGAAAAAGAACAAATTGAAAGTCCCCAAGTAAATACCAAATTAGAAATACTGAAAACCAAAGGAGAGATTAATAAAATTGAAATTAAGAAAACTATTGAATTAATAAATAAAACCAATAGTTGGTTTTATGAAAAAACTAATAAAATTGATAAACCTTTGGTCAATCTGATTAAAAAAAAGCAAGAAGAAAACCAAATTATTAATATTAAAAATGAAAGGGGTGAACTCACCTCCAATGAGGAGGAAATTAAAACAATAATTAGAAACTACTTTGCCCAACTTTATGCCCACAGATTCGATAATCTAAATGAGATGGATGAATATTTTAAAAAATACAAATTGCCCAGATTAACAGAAGAGGAAGTTGAATACTTAAACAACCTCATCTCAGAAAAAGAAATTAAACAAGCCATCAATGACATCCCTAGGAAAAAATCTCCAGGGCCAGATGGATTCACAAGTGAATTCTATCAAACATTTAAAGAACAGTTAATTCCAATACTACATACACTATTCTTGAAAATTGGGGAAGAAGGAGTCCTCCCAAATTCTTTCTATGATATAAATATGATTTTGATACCCAAACCAGGAAGAGACAAAACAGAGAAAGAAAATTATAGACCAATTTCCCTCATGAATATAGATGCAAAAATTTTAAATAAGATTTTAGCAAAATGAATATAGCACCTTATCACGAGATTCATACATTATGATCAGGTAGAATTCATACCAGGACTACAGGGCTGGTTCAATATTAGGAAAACTATTAGCATTATCGATCACATCAACAACAAAGCTAACAAAAACCACATGATTATCTCAATAGATGCAGAAAAAGCTTTTGACAAAATACAACATCCATTCCTACTAAAAACATTGGAGAATGTAGGAATAAAGGGAACTTTCCATAAAATAATAAGCAGTATCTATCTAAAACCTTCAGCAAGCATTATATGCAATGGGGATAAGCTAGATGCATTCCCAATAAGATCATGGGTGAAACAAGGTTATCCATTTTCACCACTATTATTCAATATGGTACTAGAAATGTTAGCTGTAGCAATTAGACAAGATAAAGATATCCAAGGAATTAAAATAGCCAAAGAAGAAACTAAGTTATCACTCTTTGCAGATGATATGATGATTTACCTAGAGAATCCCAGAGATTCAAGTAAAAAATTACTAGAATTAATAAACAACTTTGGCAAAGTTGCAGGTTACAAAATAAACCCACACAAATCTTCTGCATTCTTATATATTAGCAACAAAGTCCAACAGCAAGAGATAGAAAGAGAAATCCCATTTAAAGTTAGGGTAGACAGTATAAAATACTTAGGAGTCTACCTGCCAAAACAAACCCAGGGATTATATGAACACAATTACAAGACACTTTTTGCACAAATAAAGTCAAATTTAAGTAAGTGGAAAAACATTAGTTGCTCATGGGTAGGCCGTTCTAATACAATAAAAATGCCAATTCTACCTAAATTAATATACTTGTTTAGTGCCATACCAATTAAACTATCAGACAATTACTTTCTAGAACTGGATAAAATAATATCAAAATTCATTTGGGAAAACAAAAGGTCCAGAATATCAAAGGGACTAATGAAAAGAAATGCTTGGGAAGGTGGCCTAGCATTACCAGACCTCAAACTCTACTATAAAGCAGCAATTATCAAAACCACTTGGTATTGGCTAAGAAACAGAGAGGTAGACAAGTGGAATAGACTTGGCACTCTAGATGAAGTAGGCAAGGAATATAGCAACCTTCTGTTTGATAAACCCAAGGACCCCAGCTTCTGGGATAAGAACTCATTGTTTTACAAAAATTGCTGGGAAAGCTGGATAACAGTGTGGCAGAAATTAGGCATAGACCCATACCTGACACCGTACAAAAGAATAAAGTCCAAATGGGTACATGATTTAGGTATAAAGATTGATACCATGAATAAACTGGAGAAGCAAGGAATAGTGTATTTATCAGATCTATGGAGAAGGGAAGAATTCTTTACTAAAGGAGAGATAGAATGCATTATGAAATGCAAAATGGGTAACTTTGATTACATTAAACTGAGAAATTTTTGCACAACCAAACCCAATGCAACCAAAATCCGGAGGGATGTAGTAAATTGGGAAAGAATTTTTACAGCTAAGCTCGGGGATAAAGGCCTCATTTATAGAATATATAGAGAACTGACCCAAATGTATAATCATACAAGTCATTCCCCAATTGATAAATGGTCAATGGATATGAACAGGTAATTTTCAGAGGAAGAAATTAAAGATATCTATAATCATATGAAAAAATGCTCTAAATCACTATTGGTTAGAGAGATGCAAATCAAAACAACTCTGAGGTACCACATCACACCTATAAGACTGGCAAACATGACAGAACAAGAAAATGATAAATGCTGGAGAGGATGTGGGAAAGTTGGAACACTAATTCATTGTTGGTGGAGCTGCGAGCGCATCCAACCATTCTGGAGAGCAATTTGGAACTATGCCCCAAGGGCTACAAAAATGTGCATACCCTTTGACCCAGCAATATCGCTACTAGGACTATATCCCCAAGAGATCATAAAAATGGGAAAGGGTCCCACATGTACAAAAATATTTATAGCAGCACTCTATGTAGTTGCCAAAAACTGGAAGTCAAGGAGATGTCCATCAATTGGGGAATGGCTGAATAAATTATGGTATATGAATGTAATGGAGTACTATTGTGCCATAAGAAATGATGAACAAGAAGCCTTCAGAGAGGCCTGGAAGGACTTATATGACCTGATGCTGAGTGAAAGGAGCAGAACCAGGAGAACTTTATGCACAGCAACGACCACAGTGTGTGAGAGTTTTTTCTGGTAGACTTAGATTTTTGTAATAACACAAGAACTTCTTACAAAAAAAAAAAAAATCCCAATGGTGGTTCTCAAGGCAAAAAGCCTTCCACACTCAGAGAGAGAAATATGGAAGTCACTCACATATTGTAGCAGATCATGTATGTGTATGTGTATGTGTTTGTGTATCATGTTCTGATTTGTTATATGATTTCTTTCATTTATCTTAGTCTGACTACATAGCATGACTATAGTGAAAATATACTCAATAGGAAAGTATATGTAGAATCTATACAGAATTGTATGCACTCGTGGGGAGGGGGGAGTAGTGGGGGTAGGTGGGGGGATAAAATCGCAATTGTATGGCAGTGATTGTTAAACATTACAAAATAAAATAAATAAATAAACACATAAATAAATAAATAAATAAAAAGAAAAGGCTACAAGTCAAGACCAAAGTGGAGGGAGTGTTGGTGCATGATTTTTTGTTTGCATATGATAGTGCACTTAATTCAGTCTCTGAAGCTGAGATGCAACAAAATATGGATCAATTCTCTGCTGTCTGTGCTAATTTTGGCCTAATAATTAGCACCAAGAAAACACAGGTGCTCCATCAGCCACCACCACTCCACGCATTGGTTACAACAAATGGAGAAGTTGTGAGTTCTGTAGGTAAGTTCACTTACCCTGGTAGGATATTTTCCAGGAATGTGCATATTGACAATGACATTAACACACACATCGCCAGAGCTACCTCAGTATTTGGGAGGCTCTGAAGAAAAGTTTGAGAGAGAAGAGATATTAGACTGAATACCAAACTGAAGGTCCACAGAGCCATTGTGCTGACCTCATTATTGTATGCCTGTGAAACATGAGCAGTCTACCAGTGCCATGCCAGGAAACTGAACTGAAACTGTCTTAGAAAGATTCTGAAAATCACCTGGCAGGATAATGTACCAAACACTGAGGTCCTTCCTTGAACTAAACTTCCAAGCATTCAAACTATGCTTCAGAGAGCACAACTCCAATGGGCTGGCCACATTTGAATGCAAAATGTACACTTGCCAAAAAGACCATTTTATGGGAAATTCACATGGGGCAGGCGATCACATGGTGGTCAGAAGAAGTGATACAAAGACACTCTTAAAGTCTCTCTCAAGAACTTTGAATTTGTTTGTGCTACATTGGAGACACTGGCCCAGGACCACTCAGCATGACTTGCCCACATCAGAAAAGGGTGCTGTGCTCTATGAGCAAAGGAGAATTGAAACAGAACACAGGAAACATAGTATGTGCAAATTTGGAGTAACTACCCAAACGTTCACATGGACTATCTGTGCACAATCTGTGGTGGAGCATTCTGAGCTCATATTGTTCTCACCAGCCACAGCTGTACACATTGAAACTTCACATTATCATGGAGATTTCCTTTTGGTCCTCCTTGAGAATGAAAAACAACAACCACCCAACCATTAGTAATATGTTTTGGAGAATATAAGAAAGGGTTCAGGGAGTCAGAGATAAAATTGGGAAACCAAAATAAAATTCAAAATATCTTAAATATCTCTGTCAAAGGTATGGGAAAGGCAGAATGAAGAAGAGATGTATAGTGAGAACCAAGAGACTGAAAACAGTGTTCTGGGGTTAGGTTGCCATGCCTCAACTTTCTCCCCTAGTATCTGAAGTGTCTTTAACACCAGAGAGACAAGGTGTGAAAAGTAATAGGAGAGGAAGTTATTGATTTGGAAAAGTCAAGATGCTCTCAAAGGTAAAAAACACTGTAGGGGCGTTCGGTGTGGAGGTGTGCATGTGTGGATAGGGGACTAGGAATGGATGTACTCATGGATTGGGACGGATGGGAGCCCATCAGTCTCTCAAAAGTTCTATTAAAATACCCACATATAGCCATCAGGGTTTATAGTTGAACTTCTCGATTGATGAAACACACGGCAGTGAGCTGCTCTAGCTGTTGGTGAAATCTAATCACTGGTTCTGTATCTGTGAGTATCCTCCTTTTGCCAAAAGCTGAATCATCTGTTGCATTATCTGTTGCTGAGGATTGTTAGTGCCCCATGCTGAAGAGGTACTAGCTGGTGTAGATGGGAAAGGGATAAGGGGCTCTGGCCTGCTGCTAACCTCCTGAGATACAGGTGGGATGCAGGCCACCTCGAAGTCTTGGCACCTCTGCCTACAGTGTCTGGAGTCCCTGTTATATCAATAGCAGCAGCTACATGACTCAGAGGTTGCTGAGAATTGATAGTGAGTTTGGGTTTTGGATATGCTGTAGGAAGACTGAGAGCTTGAGGATGAGTTGCTCCTGTAGTTTTGGTCTTCTTGTCAAACAAAGGGGCATTCACCATCACCTGAGTTGTGAAGTTAGCATTCTGGGGAAGTGTTTTCATCATACTTCATATGTGTGGGACTGAAACTATGTTTTCCATAAATTAAGGATTTTCTGATATTTGCTGCAGAAAGCCCTGAAAATAAGGGCTGGTAAACATTCTGACCTTAGACTAGCTACAGTAATACCAAAACAGTTGGAGACTGAGGGGTGCCATGGTCCTGGCTGGTCCTCCTCAGTAGGCTGCAAGGATTGAAAGGTTCAAGAAGCTAAAGAAGGGCTCCAATTCTCAATCCAGAGAGGTTGGGGGAGTAGCTACTGTCAGAGTTTCCCAATAATGAAGACAAGGGATTGTTGCCAAACTTCCCCCAACAACACTGAACATTGGTTGTATATCTGCAAATGTGTGGTGCAAGGCACTGTATCTCCCAGGAATGCTCTGTAGTTTGGGTCCTGATCTAGGGCTGGGTCCTGGTTACAGTTCATCTCTTGCATAATATTAGGGTTTTACCTGGCTCCATATTATGATGCCTCATTTAATTCTGGGTTATTGAGCAAATTTTTCTCCATTAGTTGCTATATCTTTGGTTTGGCCATGTTAATGTGGTGCATCAGGTAAAGGGTAGGACATTATTTCTTTTTTTTTTTTAATTTATTTATTTGACATTCATTTTAACAAATTTTGGGTTCCAGATTTTCTCCCCTTTTGTCCCCTCCCCCCCCAAACACCGAGCATTCTAATTGCCCCTATCACCAATCTGCTCTCTCTTCAATCATCCCTCTCTGCCCTTGTCTCCATCTTCTCTTTTGTCCTGTAGGGCTAGATAACTTTCTATACCCCTTTACCTGTATTTCTTATTTCCTAGTGGAAAGAACATTACTCGACAGTTGTTCCTAACACTTTGAGTTCCAACTTCTTTACCTCCCTCCCTCCCCACCCCTTCCCTTTGGACGGCAAGCAATTCAATATAGGCCAAATCTGTGTAGTTTTGCAAATGACTTCCATAATAGTTGTGTTGTATAAGACTGACTATATTTCCCTCCATCCTATCCTGTCCCCCACTACTTGTATTCTCTTTTGATCCTGTCCTTCCCCATGAGTGTCAACCTCAAATTGCTCCCTCCTCCCCATGCCCTCCCTTCCATCATCCCCCCCCGACCCTGCTTATCCCCTTATCCCCCACTTTTCTGTATTGTAACATAGGTTTTTATACCAAAATGAACGTGCATTTTATTCCTTCCTTTAGTGGGAAGTGATGAGAGTAAACTTCATGTTTTTCTCTCACCTCCCCTCTTTATCCTTCCACTAATAAGTCTTTTGCTTGCCTCTTTTATGAGAGATAATTTGCCCCAATCCATTTCTCCCTTTCTCCTCTCAATATATTTCTCTCTCACTGCTTGATTTCATTTTTTTAAGATATGATCCCATCCTCTTCAATTCACTCTGTGCACTCTGTTTCTATGTGTGTGTGTGTGTGTGTGTGTGTGTGTGCGTGTATGCGTGTGTAATCCCACCCAATACCCAGATACTGAAAAGTTTCAAGAGTTACAAATATTGTCTTTCCATGTAGGAGTGTAAACAGTTCAACTTCACTAAGTCCTTTATCACTTCTCTTTGGTGTTCACCTTTTCATGGTTCTCTTCATTCTTGTGTTTGAAAGTCAAATTTTCTTTTCAGCTCTGGTCTTTTCATCAAGAAAATTTGGAAATCCTCTATTTCGTTGAAAGACCATTTTTTCTCCTGAAGTATTATACTCAGTTTTGCTGGGTAGGTGATTCTTGGTTTTAGTCCTAGTTCCTTTGACTTCTGGAATATCTTATTCCATGCCCTTCGATCCCTTAATGTAGAGGCTGCTAGATCTTGTGTTATCCTGATTGTATTTCCACAATACTTGAATTGTTTCTTTCTAGCTGCTTGCAATATTTTCTCCTTCACCTGGGAACTCTGGAATTTGGCCACAATGTTCCTAGGAGTTTCTCTTTTTGCATCTCTTTCATGCGGTGTTCTGCAGATTCCTTGAATATTTATTTTGCCCTCTGGTTCTAGAATCTCAGGGCAGTTTTCCTTGATAATTTCATGGAAGATAATGTCTAGGCTCTTCTTTTGATCATGGTTTTCAGGTAGTCCCAAAATTTTTGCATTGTCTCTCCTGAATCTATTTTCCAGGTCAGTTGTTTTTCCAATGAGATATTTTACATTATCTTCAATTTTTCCAATCTTCTCGCTATGTTCTGTGATATCTTGCTTTCTCACAAAGTCCTTAGCATCCATCTCTGCCATTCTAGTTTTGAAAGAACTGTTTTCTTCAGTGAGCTTTTGAATCTCCTTTTCCATTTGGCTGATTCTGCTTTTGAAAGCATTCTTCTCGTCGTTGGCTTTTTGAACTTCGTTTGCCAATTGAGTTAGGCTAGTTTTCAAGGTGTTAATTTCTTCAGCCTTTTTTTGGTTCTCCTTTAGCAGGGAGCTGATCTGCTTTTCATGCTTTTCTTTCATATCTCTCATTTCTCTTCCCAGTTTTTCCTCCACCTCTCTAACTTGGTTTTCAAAATTCTTTTTGAGCTCTTCCATGGCCTGAGCCCATTGGGTGGGCTGGGACACAGAAGCCTTGATTTCTGTGTCTTTGCCTGATGGTAGACATTGTTCTTCCTCATCAGAAAGGAAGGGAGGAAATGTCTGTTCTCCAAGAAAGTAGCCTTCAGTAGTCTTATTTCTTTTCCCTTTTCTGGGCATATTCCCCAGCTACTGACTTGACCTCTGAATATTCTCCTCACACCCACCTCACCTCCTGACCCTCCCCTTCCTTCCCCCTTTCCTTCCCACTCCTTTCCTGAGACAGCATACAATTTTATATAGGCTCTTCACACACATTCCTATTAAATGCATTTTCACCACAGTCATGTTGCATAGAAGAATTAAAATGAATGGAATTTATTCCATAAAACAAAACAAAACAAACAAAAGAAAATGGGCTACTTCATTCTGAGATTGAATTCCATGGTTCTTTCTCTGGATGTGGAACACATTTTGCCTTAAGAGACCATTGGAATTTTTTAAGTCCTTGCATTGCAATTAAGTACTAAGTCTACCAGTAAAATTCCTCTTACACTGTGGTTGTTGCTGTGTACAAAGTTGCACTAGTTCTGCTCCTTTCACCCAGCATCCATTTCTATAAGTGTTTCCAGGCCTCTCTAAAGTCTTCTTGTTCATCATTTCTTATAGTAAAGTAGTATTCCATTACATTCATATACCACAATTTATTCAGCCATTCTGCAATTGATGGGCATCCCCTTGATTTCCAGTTTTTGACCACCACAAAGAGAGCTGCTATAAATATTTTTGTACATGTGGGACCCTTTCTCATTTTTATTATATCTTGGGGATACAGTACTAGAAGCAGTATTGCTGGATCAAAGTGTATGCTGTCATTGTCTTTAATGAAATTGATTGTTACCTTGTTTTCTTCTTAGACACATTCATTCCTTAGGATTAGATAATGTCATTTCCAATTTATCTTCAACCTATACTCCCAAGGTCCTTTATTGATTGTAAATTTTCCTGAGTCATGATCTGAAAAGGACATTTTTAAAATTTCTGGTTTTCTACATTTGTTTGTGAGGTTTTTATGCCCTAAAACATGGTCAATTTGGGTGAACAACTGAGAAAGCAGTAGAGTGCTTTCTATTCTCGTTGAATTTTCTCCAGAGTGATTTCATCTCTGATGTTTCTAAAATTCTAATTCATCTTAACTTCTTTCTTATATATTTTATAATTAGAATTATCCATCTCTTAGAAGGAAAATGTTGGGGTTCCCCATTAGTACAATTTTACTGTGTATTTCCTCCTATAACTCATTTTTCCATTCTTTTAAGAATCTGGATGCTATTCCATTTGGTGCACTTAAGTTTAGTATTGATATTACTTCATGATCTACAGTACCTTTTAGAAAAAAATACTTTCTCTGCTTATCTCTTTCAAATTAGTTCTACTTTTTTTTTCTTTATTTGAGAACGTGAGTGCTACCCTTGCTTTTTTAACCTTAACTAAAATATAACAGATTCTGCTCCAGCCCCTTATCTTTATTGTGTCTGTGTCTCTCTTTTTCAGATATGTTCTCTTGTAAAAAACTAAACAAACAAAAAAAAATCTGCTGTTATGTTCTATTTCTAATCCATTCTACTATCATCTTCTGTTTTCTGAGGAATGAGGTAATCTCATACCACAGTTGCAGTTATAACTACTAACTGTATATTTTCATCTATCTTTTTTTCACCGTGTTTACTCTCACTCTCCCTCTTACTCTCCTTCTCTTTCTCCTGCCCCTTTCCCTCTCCCCTTCTCCTTTTCTCTCTGTCCCTCAGACCAAATTTAACACTAGCAGCAGAGAATCAATCAATACACACTGTTATGTCTCATCCTCAGAGGCTGCATTGAGTGAACAATCATCCATGAAGGAAAAAAATCACACCAATTCTCCTTCCACTTTAGTCTTGGTTTGAAGCCTTTTCAAATGAAAAGATCAGTACAGCAGCTGAGCTTCATACCATTTTCATCCTCATTGAAAACTTATGGCAACATCACTGAAAACAAAAAGCTAAAAAACATGAGAACAAGCACATAACCCTGCTTCATTTTATTCGTAATTGCAAGACATCACCCATTACCTAGAACCCAAATAGGCATACCATCATGAAACAGAAGCACAATTTTATGCCAGGCAACTGCATTTTGCTATTTTTTTCCAGAAGTCCTCATAACTAACAATATCAAAGGTCTTTCTTGGTCAGATTGGCAAATGTGTTGTTACAGACCTCTGTTCTACTCCTGGAATTTCTCCTGGAGTTTACAGAAATAAACACCATAAAGACTGTTGCTCAGTCCTTTCTGAAGTCACATTAGCTCTTGGGTAGATAAATATTTTCCAGGTGAAGAATCAGCCCATTAAGGAGGACTCTGACAAAAATCTTGCTGACAATGATTGAGAGGGAAAACCTTCTGTGATTGTCACTGCACAACCTACAGAAATAGTAAAGTTACTAAGAGAGTGGGAGTAGGATATGTAAGAAATCACAAACGGTAGAGTGCTGCCCCTTCCTATGACTCCGAAATTCCTGTTTATTGTTCAGGCTCCATAAATTTATCTGCCTCTGCTAATCTGGCACTGGAAGGGAATTCTGCACCAATAGGTCAAAGGCATAAATTTAAAACATATATGTGAATATCACCATATTAATTATGTTTATATTAAGTTCCTAATCATCAGGGGTAAGGCAAATAATTTGAGATCTAAAACTAGAAGATACTTCAGGTGTCATCGAATCTAACTCTCGTGATTTATGGACAAGGAAACTGAAGCCCGAGGAGAGAAAATTATTTGCCCAAGGTCACACAGGGAAGAGGTGTCAGGTTTGGAATTTAAATTCAATGCCTTTGCCCTCAGATGATAATGCCCCTATCCCTCTGACCTTTAAGAATACTCAGCTCTTGTGAGCCTGGGAGCAGCAACCTCTCATCTATCTCAGAACTTTCACAGCCTGACTACCTATCTCCCCAGCTACCCTCCAAAATGTTATCAACTGTCAAGGATCAGCTTATCTTGAATATCCGAAAGGAGGACCAGGTTCCCCAGAACAAGATCACTGTTGTTGGGGTTGGTGCAGTTGGCATGGCATGTGCCATTAGTGTCTTAACAAAGGAATTGGCTGATGAACTTGTCCTAGTTGATGTAATAGAAGACAAACTAAAGGGAGAGATGATGGATCTCCAGCATGGCAGCCTTTTCCTCAAAACGCCAAAGATTGTTTCTGGCAAAGACTACAGTGTGACTGCAAATTCAAAGCTGGTCATTGTTACTGGTGGGGCATGTCAACAAGAGGGAGAAAGTCGTCATAATTTGGTCCAGCGTAATGTGAATATCTTTAAATTCATCATTCCTAATATTGTTAAATACAGCCCTAATTGCAAGCTGCTTATTGTTTCCAATTCAGTGGATATTTTGGCATATGTGGCCTGGAAGCTAAGTGGCTTTCCTAAAAACCGTGTTATTGGAAGTGGTTGCAATCTGGATTCTGCCCGTTTCCATTACCTAATGGGGAAGAGACTTGGTGTCCATTCTTTAAGTTGTCATGGATGGGTCCTTGGGGAACATGGAGACTCCAGTGTGCCTGTGTGGAGTGGTGTGAATCTTGCTGGTGTGTCTCTAAAGAACCTTCATCCTTCTTTTGGGAACTGATGCTGATGCAGAAAATTGGAAAGATGTTCATAAACAGGTGGTTGAAAGTGCTTATGAGGTAATCAAACTGAAGGGCTACACTTCCTGGGCCATTGGTTTGTCTGTGGCAGATCTGGCAGAAAGCATTATGAAGAATCTTAGGAGAGTGCATCCTATTTCCACCATGATTAAGGGCCTATATGGCATTAAAGAGGATGTCTTCCTTAGTGTCCCATGTGTCTTGGGGCAGAATGGCATTTCAGATGTGGTGAAGGTCAACTGAATCTGGAGGAGGAGAGCCGTTTAAAGAAGAGCGCAGATACTCTTTGGGGAATCCAGAAGGAGCTGTAATTTTAAAGCCTTTGAATGTGCTGCCATAAAGAGAACAGGACAGGGGTTGAGGGGTTATGTATGATCTACTTCTCAGATAGACCAGATCCTTCCTCTGATTAGTGACTGAACACCAGAAGTGTAAAACCTGTGAACACACTCTAGTTTCTTCCTAAAGTTAGAAATGGGGAATAGAACCCTGTTGTAGTTTGCATATGATGCGGAATATGACCTGTATAGTCTCAGTGGTTGGTATCAAGCAGAGCCAGTGCCCCACAGGTATATAAACTACCTGCTTTGTATGTAGGTGCTACAAGTTCCCTTAGGTCCAGAAGATAACACTCCTGGATACAAAACACCATACAATAGTAATTCTTTATTGATGCATTGATTACCTTTGTGCCTCCCCTCCTTTAGGGCACTACAGCATGGCCCCCATGTATCACCTTTCTAGAGTACCTGATTTTGTCTGCCTATATATATGTCATATATATATATATATATATATCAATAGCTGTAAATTTCCATATTACATAAAAAGATCTGTATGTGTACAACAACACAACCAATTCCTCAAGTGTCATACTAACCCTAAATACTGAATAAACAACAAATAACTGATAAAAAAAAGAATACTCAGCTCTATCTTTTATTGTATCTGAAACCTGAAAAATTGCTTAAAATTATTAACATTGGAAAATATCCCTACATTGGCAATCTCTGTGAAAACACCATATCTCTAAGATTCCAGGAATGTATCCAAATAGCAATATTACCTACATTAGTAACCACTCTTTTTTTGGCTTACATGTAATAGATACTAAAGAAATATTTGCTTAATGAATATTTACTGAATACTTACTCAATCAGGTTAAAATAGTTATTTCCAAAAGTAAGGATTTATTTTAATGACCCTTAACTTGTTTCTCCATCTTACACTGAAAGAAGCATCTTTTTTACCTAATGGATAAAAAGAAAGTGGAGTTATCAGTCAAGAAAGTATAATATACCTAGGAGCCAAGATGGCAAAATGATCGGTAATTGCTATCTCTCTCCCCTTGTTGATCTGGACTAGCCCAGAGAATATCTCCCTGGGAAAAACCCTGGATCAATGGGAGCAGCAGAAGGGGCAAAATGTCTCTTAGTACATGAGGCTAGGAAGATCACTAAAGAGGTCACTCTTGCTGTGGCTGAAGGGGACCAGTGTAGGATCAGAGATGCCCCAGCCAGCCAAACCAAACTGGGAGAGGATCCTGAGCCCCAGGGTGGTGAAGCCAGCATCTGCCCACAACAGGACCCCAGGCTTGCCTCAGGACCCCCGGGGAACTGGGAAGACACAAGTGCAGATGAGATCACCAACCCTTGAGCTTGCATATGCTCTAGCTCAGCAGAAGGGACCTCTTGTGGGCAGATCACCCATCCCCCACACTTAACTAGCTATATACAGGATAACTGTGTAGAAACCCAAACAAACCTCACCTGGCCTCTTCTTTTCAACACCAGTCAGCTCAACACCAGGTAAGCTGCAGCATTTTAGCTTCTAGCTGAAAGAACCAGACGCCACAATACACAAAAGACTCAGGTACAAATACTGTAGGACAGAGTCCCCTGTACCCCAGATGCAGAGATCTACTTTAAAAGCCAGGAAAATAGTGATTATCATGAGTAAGAAGCAAAGCAGAAAAGAAAAGACCACAGAATCATTCTGTGGGGACAAGGACCAAAAGAAGAATACGAGAGTTCAGCATTGAGACTGCACTCCCATCTGAAAATTCAGAAGGGGATATGAGCTTGTCTGAAGCACAAAGAGCCTTCCTGCAAGGACTCAGGAAGGATTTTGAAAGCCAAATTAGAGAAATAGAAGAAAAAGTGAATAATGACTTTAAAAATATGAAAAAAAGTAATCAGAGAAGAATTTAAAAGGATAATTCAACAAATGGAAAAGCAAGTACAAAAACTAACTGGAGAAAATAGTTCCTTAAAAGGAAGAATTGGACGATGGAAAAGGAGATGCAAAAGTTAACTGAATTTGATAACAATTAGACTTAGGCAAGGAGAAGTTATTGAATCTATGAAACATCAAGAATCAGTGAAACAGAATATAAAGAATGAAAAGGTAGAAGAAAATGTAAATTATCTAATTGAAAAAAAAGCTGACCTGGAAAATAGATCCAGGAGAGAAAATCTAAAGATTGTTGGTCTACCAGAAAGTCATGATGAAAAGAAGAGTCTGAACAATGCCATCCAAGAAATCATCAAGAAAAATTGCCCAGAAGTCCTAGATCCAGAGGGCAAAAGAGTCATTGAACGAATTCATTGTTCACCTCCTGAAAGGGATTCCAAAGTAAAAACACCAAGGAATATCATTGCCCAATTCAAGAACTATCAAGTAAAGGAGAAAATACTGCAGGCAGGCAGAAAGAAACAGTTCAAATATTGAGGAGTTACAGTCACAATCACACAAGACCTTGCAGCATCTACATTAAAAGATGAAAGGAATTGGAATATGATATTCCATAAGGCAAAGGAGCTGAGATTAAAACCAAAGATTAATTACCCAGCAAAATTGTGAAAAATCTTTCAGGTAAGGATATGGACATTCAAGAAATATAGATTTCCAGCCTTTCCTGAGGAAAAGTCAGAGCTCAAGAGAAAATTCACCTGCAGACACAATTCTGAAGAGAGGCAAGAAAAGGTAAAGAGGGGAAAAAAAAAAAACGTGTTACTCAATATAAGCAAACTGTTTACATCCCTGTTAGAGAAGATGACACTTGTTTATCTTGAAAATTGTACATTTATTGTGAAATGCAAAAGGGATATACATATATAGAGGGAATGGGTATAAATTAAATGATGTGATGATAACAAATGTGATTTAAGGGTGTGAAGGGATTGTAATGGGAGATGTGAAAAGGAAGAGGCAGAAAAAAATAAATTACATCACAGAAAGAGACACACAAATATATCACAGTACAGAGAAAGAGGGGAGGGAGATGAGGATAATTTGAGAGGTATGCTCATCTTCTTGGATTCAAGGAGGGTACAGGAAACTCAGATAAGTATAGAAATACAACTAGTTCTATATGCAGTAAGAGGGGAAGAGGGGAAAGAAACGGAGGGAAGGCTAAAAGGGAGGGAAGAAGTAGTACTGAGGGAAAAGGGAATTAAAGGGGAGGGGAGCTGAAAAAAGGAAGGGAAAATTGAGGGAGTAGGTGGTCAAGAATTAAATTCCCCTATGTTGTAGAGGGGAAGGGAGAAGGGAGAACTAAAAGTATAAACAAGGGGAAAGGGGTGGAAGGAAAGACAGATAATAATCATAACTGTGAACGTGAAAGGGATGAACTCTCCCATAAAATGCAAACAGAGAGCAAAATGGATTAATAAACACAATGCAACAATATATTTTTTACAAGAAACACAATTGAAACAGGGATATACAAGCAGGGTAAAGGTAAAAGGTTGGAGAACAATAGTTTGTGCTTCAGTTGATGTAAAAAAAAAAAAAAAAGCAGGGGCAGCAATCCTAATCTCAGACAAAGCAAAAGCAGAAATAGATTCAATCAAAAGAGAAAAGGAAGGAAACTATATCCTGCTAAAAGGCACAATAGACAACAAAGCAATTTCATTACTAAACATATATGCTTCAAGTGGTATAGCTTCCAATTACTTAGAGGAGAATTTAAGGGTGCATTTAGTTGAAGGAAGAAATGGACAAAAAAACTATACTAATAGGAGACCTCAACCTCCCACTCTCTGAACTTGATGAATCTAACCTCAAAATAAAAAAGAAAGACGTTAAGGAGGTGAATAAAATTGTGGATAAGGTAGGTATGATAGATCTCTGCAGAAAACTGAATGGGGATAGAAAGGAATATACCTTTTTTTCTCAGCAGTACATGGCACATATACAAAAACTGACCATTTACTAGGCCATGAAAACCTCACAATCCAATGCAGAAAGGCAGAGAAAGTCAATGCATCCTTCTCAGATCATAATGCAATAAAAATTATATGTAATGAAAGGCCATGGAAATATAAGCCAAAAACTATTTGGAAAATAAATCATCTACTCCTAAAGAATGAGTGGGTTAAATAACAAATTATAAAAACAATTAACAACTTCATTCAAGAAAATGGTATTAATGAGATAACCTACCAAATTTTATGGGATACTGCAAAAGCAGTTCTTACTGGAAGTACTGTATCCTTGAATGGTACATGAATAAAATAGAGACAGAGGAGATCAATGAATTGGAAATGCAGCTAAAACAGTTAGAATAAGAAGAAATTAAAAATACTGAAAACCAAAGGAGAAATTAATAAAATTGAAATAAAGAAAACTATTGAACTAGTAAATAAAACTAAGAGTTGGTTTCATGACAAAATCAATAAAATTGATAAACATTTGGTCAATTTGATTAAAAAAAGAAAGAAGAAAACCAAATTATCAATATCAAAACTACAAAGTGTGAAATAATCTGCAATGAGGAAGAAATTAAAACAATAATTAGAAATTACTTTTCCCAACAGTATGCCCATAAATTGAACACTCTAAATGAGATGAATGATTATTTTAAAAGATACAAATTACCCAGATTAAGAGAAGAGGAATTTGAGTACTTAAATAACCCCATCTCAGAAAAGGAAACTGAATAAACCATCAATGTATTTCCTGGGGAAAAAAAGTCACCAGGTTCAGAGAGATTTACAAGTGAATTCTATCAAAGATTTAAAGAACAGTTAATTTCAAAACTACATAGACTATTTGGGAAAATTGCTGAAAAAGGAGGCCTACCAAATTCTTGTTATGATACAAATATGGTTCTGATACCTAAACTAGAAAGAGCTAATATACCAAAAATGACTGTTCTACCTAAATTAAATTACTGATTCAGTGCCATACCAAACAAACTATCAGATAATTATTTTCTAGAGCTAGAAAAAATACGATCAAAATTCATCTGGATAAACAAAAGGTTCAGAATATCAAGGGAGCTAATGAAAATAAATGCTAGAGAAGGTGACCTAATTATACCAGATCTCAAATTGTATTATAAAGTAGCAATCAACAAAATAAATTGGTACTGGCTTAAAAAAAGAGGGACTGACCAGTGGAATATGTTAGGCACTCAAGACACAGTAGTAAATTAATTTAGTAATATACTTTTTGATAAACCCCAGGAGGCCAGCTTTTGAGATAAGAACTCACTGTTCAACAAAAGTTGCTGGTAAAACTGGATAACAGTGTGAGAGAAACTAGGCATAAATCAATGCCTGACATTGTACACAAGAATAAAGTAATGTATCAATGTATACATGATAAATAAATAAATGTATATACGATCTAGGTATAAAGATTGATACTGTAAATAAATTAAGGGAGCAAGGAATAGTGCATTTGTCAGATTAATGGTGAATGGAGAAATATATGACCCAACAATAGTTAAAAAATATTATGAAGTACAAAATGGATAATTTTGATTACATTTAATTGGAAAGTTTTTGCACAAACAAACCCAATGCAACCAAGATTAGGAGGGAAGCAGAAAAGTGGGAAAGAATTTTTGTAGTGTCTGTGATAAAAGCCTCATATCTAAAATATATAGAGAACTGAGTCAAATGTACAAGCATACAAGTCATTCCCTAATTGATACATGGTCAAAGCATAGGAACAGGGAATTTTCAGAGGAAGAAATTAAAGTTGTCTAGAACCATATGAAAAAATGCTCTAAATCACTATTGACTAGAGAAATGCAAATCAAAACAACTCTGAGATACCACATCACACCTATCAGATTGACTAACATGACAGAACAGGAAGATGATAAATATTGGAAAAGATGTGGGAGAGTTGAAACACTAATTTATCGTTGGTGGAGCTGTGAGCTGATCCAACCATTTTGGAGAGCAATTTGGAACTATGCCCATAGGGATACAAAAATGTGCATACCCTTTGACCCAGCAACACTGCTTCTGTATCCCAAAGAGATCATAGACATGGGAAAGGTTTCCACATGTACCAAAATATTTATATCAGCTGTCTTTATGGTGGCCAAAAATTGGAAATCGAGGGGATGCCCATCAACTGGAGAATGGCTGAACAAGTTGTGGTATATGAATGGGATAGAATACTGTTGTGCTATGAGAAACAATGAACAGGAAGCCTTCACAGAAGCCTGTAAAGATTTATATGAACTGATGCTGAGTGAAAGGAGCAGAACCATGAGAACTTTGTACACAGTACCAACCACAGTGTGTGAGGAATTTTTCTGTTAGACTTAGCATTTCATTGAAATGCATGGACTTAAAAAAATTTCCAGTGGATTCTTGAGGCAAAATGCCTTCCACATCCAGAAAAAGAACTATGGAATTGCATCGCAGATAGAAACAGATCATGTTCTTTTGTATTATGTTTTATTTTATTGTTTCTCCCATTCATTTTATTTCTTCTATGCAACATGCATTTAATAGGAATGTACAAGTATAGAACTTATATAAGATTGTACATTGTCTCAGGGAGGGAGTTGGGAGGGAGGGGAAATAAGGGGGAGGGAATGGAAAAAAAATCTAAGACATATGGAAGTGATTGTTGAACACTCAAAATAAAATAATTCAATTAAAGATAAATTCTCATAAAAAGAAAGTATAATATACACATAGTTTTATTATTGTTGCTATTGTCTCCATTTATATTTCACTTTGTGGCTGTAGCCTAATTTTTGGGTGATTCTCAAAATATAAGATGTCACAAGAGAAGGAAATATTTTTTTGCCAGTTCAGACTTGTTATTACATTTTCTTAGTATACTATCTCATTTTTTGTTCTGGAAATTTCAAGTTATTCATTTTGTGGCTATTTTATATGTAGCAAAAATGGGATAAACAATAAATTAATGTTGTTGGAAAAATAAAAAAGAAAACAATATTTCTACTTTCTTTTCCTTTTAGACAAAAACACATGTTCATGTTATTTCTTTTATAAAGATAAAATAATTTAGATTTGACCTTTGTATCTTTCTTTGATGAAATGCAAAAAGGTACTTAAGAATCAGCTGAGCTTAGGCAACTCATTTCGCTTCAATTGGCCTTCATTTCTTCATCTCTAAAATGAGCATTTTGTACTAGTTGAGCTTTAAGTTCTTTCCAGCCCAGTAATTCTGTTAATGGAAGCATTTTATAGAGACCATTCAGTCAGATTTAATGCTTCTACATCATAAATAAAGGCCTTCATTCACTTTTTTAAAATCAGGATTTTACTTGGCATCAATATAGTCATAAGTAAGGTAGGATCACAATTAGAAGGAGGGCTTACACTAGTATGCTTTTTAAGCTTCTTAAGAGAGACATTCCAAGAAGGATTTGGAGTTCCAAATTCTCCAAAATTAAAAAAGACAGCTTCTTTTAGCCTTTTCTAAACACCCCCTGTTTCCATGTACATACTAAGTGATTCTTGTTCAAAACCAATCCTCCTCATACCTTCTATCCAAGGAACCTGAGTCAGATCAAAGAAGCTCACAAAAGCCTATGTTAAATTTTCAATGTAAGCATATACGCTTCAGAAGTTCACAACACTCCATGAACTAGGCGTTGGTTTGTCATTTTTCTTTTGGACTTTTTGATTGGACTTTAAAAAATGATAGAGAACAATATTGAAGATTAAGTTTAAAAGTGTGTAATATATGCATCTTTTAGAGTAAATTGTTAAACATTTGCCAGCCCATTTCTGCATGTAGTGCTTCCCCCTTACACACACACTTCTTGAAAGTATATGATTTTGTGAACTTTATCTCTGCTCCAACTCGCCAAGGTTATTTGACATTTAGATGTTGTGTTCTAAGGATACTGACAAGACCGTCCAATATAACATGTCGTTTAGATAAATAGGCATACAATTCGTTGGTATAGTTTGGGGGTATTTTTTATCTAGGTAGATGAAAACAGGTCAAATACACAAAAGTAATTTGTCTTCTTGGACATTAAAGAAAAAAAACATTTTATTAGATTTAGGACTGCTATCATCAAATAACCGTTATTAAGTTTATATGGCACTGATAATTATCAGATAAAAAAAGATTCACTTTCATTACAGTAGAAATTACATTTTCTAATCCATACTAAATTTGTTTTTGGGAATGAGTTTACTGATTTTGTTTATAAGACATGACATTGTGAAACTGTCTACAGTGCACTGCTGCCACAAAGTCTTTAGAGCTTATAATGGGAACATCAGGTGAATTTTTTTTTGCTACAGCTGATGAAGTGGAAGGTTGCTAAGATGTAGTTAGAGTTTTCAATTACCTCTACTAAAAATGTTTGTGTGCAGTCACGCTTTTGGCTTACAGGATCAAGGAAAAGGCACAGAACACGGACTGTATTCAAAAGCTATCATTTACTTTGTCATATTAGCTGCACTGTTAGTCTCTGGTAAAATTAGAGAGTGACCCAATCATGTGTCTCAGTATTTTTTTTTTGTTAGATTAGTTTTGTCATTGAGGATAGTGCCTATGTATGTTCATTATATGATTATTGTTTCTAAGAGAAGACAGTAACTGAAATTAGGAAGGCCATATAAATTAAGCTAAAGATAATAAACATAGAACATTTGTGTCTACAAAAAAATTAAAGACACATTTTTCCATTACTTATTTTGAAATGAGTTAAGGTGTAATTCCATGTTTAAAATTTAACTTGAACAAGCAAATAACCATGCATTGAAACTGTTAAAATCATTTTTCATATAAAAATGAAAACGCAGTAATGAACAGCCTATTATAATTATATATTCTGGTTAACTTTTGAAAAATAGAAACTGGTGTTATATTTTATTTCAAGAAGTCATTTCTTCTCTTATTAATTATAAGCCCAATTATATGTTAAAATTATGTAAGCTGAATCTGATTTTCACATAGGTACTACATTATAAAGGAGGGTAATTGTGTTTGTTTTTTTTTTAAATTTTCTTGGTCAAAAGATTAATACCTAATTCCTGCTATGGAAGAAACATATTTCAGTACAAAGAGTAGTGGCAGTGAAGCTGGAATACCTGTTTTCTTATCCTGTTTCTGACCAATTTTGTAACAGTGGGCAAGTTGCTGAAACTTTCTAGGTCTCAGTCTCATCATCCATAAAAAGGACAAACCAGCCTTTTTGAACTCTGATAGTTCTAGGGCTATGATAGAAATTCTAATAAGTTGTATTTGTCTGTCCACAGCCTACATGCATCAATATTTCCAATATGCATAGAAATCAATGAATTCAATATGATCACTTTTGGGAATCTAATAGAATAGAGGTATGATGCAGGACATACTAAGACAATGGGAAAGAGGATTGCCTGGGATATAGCAGAGTAAAGAGTAAAAGAGAAAGTAAGTTTTTATGGCCCTTGCCAAAAAAAAAGTCAACAGTATGGACACATAAATGATGCAGTTGAAAGAATTCTACAGTAGGTAGGTACAATCACTAAATTAACAAGTGTGTATAAAGCACCAGCTCTGTCCTACATACTGTGCTCACCAATAAGGATGCCAGCATAAAAAATGAAAGGTTTAAACCCCAAGTAGAGCTACATTCAAACCCTAAGTCTACCACTCTGGGATGCTATGTCTTTAGGAAATGATTTAATCTTTCTGATTCTTGTTTTGGTGAGTAGTAAAATGTGGCAGGAAGAAGAGTATATTAGATGAATCAACAAACATTTACTAACTGTTCCAGGAAGCAAGCTATACTCTAAGGTCTTTTCCAATTCTCCTCACCTATGCTATTACTATTTCTAACCAATGTAGCTGTTTTTGCTATGCATCAAAATTTTTCTTAAGAACAAAAGAGATATGTCCAAAATATCTAAAGGAATGAAGCAAATGTCAATTATTTACTCACATAGTTCCATAATGAGATATTGTCATGGTAATTTAAATGGGGAGATCTTTCCCATTCATTAATAATAGGCCAAGTTCCATAGATTCTAAATAATGGGACCAATTTGCTTTCACTTAGCAAGGCCAACAATGCACTTTGACAAGCTTGCCACAAGGATATCCACATAACCCCACTATTTGTTATATGATTGGGGATGAATATTTACATGAATTACAGGTAGCTGGTATACAAATTACCCATTAGAAAGATGACATTATGATACCGGGAAATATGTAAAAGAAGTGGAGAAGAATTTGACACTTTTCATTGAGCATATGAAAAGAAAAGGGTGGGAAAATAACCCTGCAAAGATTCAAGGACTAGCTCAAACCATACAATTTTGGGGTATACAATGAAATCAGGGGCTGTGAGAGATTCTTCTGAAAATCAGACAAAAGATTGATGATTTTCCTGTCTCCACCAATAAAAAAGAGGAGCAAAATACCATAGGATTATTTGGATATTGGGGACCGCACACACCGCATCTAGGACAAATTTTGAAACCTTCATACAAAATAACTAGGAAAAAAACACAAATTTGATTGGAGACTTTAATAGAGTAAAGCTTTTGAAGAAGCAAGGGCTGCTTGTAATAGCAATTTAAATGGAAAGATCTTTTTCATTAATTAATAGGCCTATATGATCTGTTTAAATCCCCTGGAAATCTGAGTCATATGTGCGAGCGTGCTGAAGAGGCAGAACAGGAAGAGTGGAACAGAACTTGGAGGAAATGAGTGAGCAGGGTCAGGTCAGAAGGGAAAGAACACAGGTCAACTGACACAGGCCAACTGACACATTGTGACAGTTAATAGTGAAAAAGCTCTGGCTGAGGGAGGAGAGGCTTGAAAATAACTTTGCCTTCTGCTGTGATCATGTTTATGAGCTTCTTGGTCACCATGATGGATTTTGCTTTCTAACGCTGGGATTTGGCTTTCTGGTGCTTAAATAAATGTTTTTCTTCTGTCTTCTATATGGAGAGTCTTTTATATTTTGCAAATGAGGATTACACTGGCATATTCATAGTCACCACCAGTGCTGTGAATATTATCTTGGCAATACACCACTATACAATTGGTCCTAGATTTATGGCTTATGCAAAGCGGCCTGGTGAAATTATAAGTGATGTACAGGATGAATATGCAAAGTGGAGTATATAGCAAAAACAACAAAGCAGAAATGTACCCTAAGGATTTTGTTCAAGGAAACTCCCATCAACTGGAGTTCAATATATCCTTTTTGAAAAGCAGTTTTTAGCTGTATATTGAGATTTCTTAGAAGCTGAACAATTGACATTGTGCCATGAGGTAATTAAGTGCTAGTATCCCATTTATGACCTGGGTAATCAGTACCCCAGTTTCTCACAGAATTGGACATACTCAAGAAGCTAGCATAATTAAATGGAAATGATATGTTCAAAATAGATATAAAGCAGGCAAACATGAACTTTCCACTTTACCTGAATCTATAGCAAACACAAAAACCAAGGGAAATGATACAGCACCTAAACTGAAGGAATAGTTGCTATAGTCCGTGGTAAAATGGAACGAGGGATATGATGGATAAATTATACAACAAAAGAGGAATGTGTGGTTTACTTCTAGGACAACAAAATATTTGGGCCATGAAAGATTTTGGAAAGTGGTAGCCTATAACCCATGTACTAAGCAGAATTTGGAAAGTATTGGGATAGGTGGAAGTAGCCAATATGCTGAACTTACTGCAGCTATCAAAACATAGCAAGGAAGACAGTGTCATATATTCACTAATGTGTGGGCAGTAGCTAAAGGGTTACCTACATAGATGCCCATGTGGAAAAATCAAAAGTGGGAAATAGGTTTGGGCAAAGAATTATGAGAAGATATATAGGACTTGTGTTGGTTAATAATTTGTCAGTTTTTCATGCAGATGTTCACGTGACCCTCACCACACCAGAACGTGAGTTAAATGCACATGTGGATTAATTAGCAAAGATTGTTACTTAACATATTATCCCTACTCTGACACCAACTGATGTTCCAGCATTAGCAAAATGGGTGCATCAAATGGATGGACATTTAGAGGTATATGCCACACACCCATGGGTACAAGATCAAAGTATTAGTATCTCTCATACATTGTTTTTTTTTTTTTTGAGCAAAATGTATTTTATTTTATTTTTTTCTTTTGTTAAATTTATTTATTTAACTTTTAACATTCATTTTCACAAAATTTTGAGTTCCAAATTTTCTCCTTATTTGTCCCCTCCCGCCACCCCAAAACACCGAGCATTTTAATTGCCCCTATCACCTATCTGCCCTCTCTTCTATCACCCTTCCCTTCCCTTGTCCCCATCTTCTTTTTTGTCCTGTAGGGCCAGATATCTTTCTATACACCATTACCTGTATTTCTTATTTCCTAGTAGCAAGAACAGTACTCGACAGTTGTTTCTAAAACTTTGAGTTCCAACTTCCCTTCATCCCTCCCTCCCCACCAATTCCCTTTGGGAAGGCAAGCAATTCAATATAGGCCATATCTGTGTAGTTTTGCAAATGGCTTCCATAATAGTCGTGTTGTGTAAGACTAACTATATTTCCCTCCATCCTATCCTGCCCCCCATTGCTTCTATTTTCTCTTTTGATCCTGTCCCTCCCCAAGAGTGTTGACCTCAAATTGCTCCCTCCTGCCATTGCCCTCCCTTCCATCACCCCCACACCCTGCTTATCCCCTTCTCCCCCACTTTCCTGTATTGTAAGATAGGTTTTCATACCAAAATGAGTGTGCATTTTATTCTTTCCTTTAGTCGAATGTGATGAGAGTAAACTTCATGTTTTTCTCTCACCTCTCCTCTTTTTCCCTCCACTAAAAATTCTTTTGCTTGTCTCTTTTATGAGATAATTTTCCCCATTCCATTTCTCCCTTTCTCCTCCAATATATTTCTCTCTCACCCCTTAATTTCATTCTCTTAAGATATGATCCCATCCCATTCAATTCATTCTGTGCTCTGTGTGTGTGCATGTGTGCGTGCATGTGTATGTGTGTGTGTGTGTGTGTGAATGTGTGTGTGTGTAATCCCACCCACTCCCCAGATACTGAAAAGTTTCAAGAGTTACAAATATTGTCTTTCCATGTAGGAATGTAAACAGTTCATCTTTAGTAAAGTCGCTTATGACTTCTCTTTGCTGTTTACCTTTTCATGCTTCTCTTCATTCTTGTGTTTGAAAGTCAAATTTTCTTTTCAGCTCTGGTCTTTTCATCAAGAATGCTTGAAAATCCTCAATTTCATTGAAAGACCATTTTTTCCCCTGAAGTATTATACTCAGTTTTTCTGGGTAGGTGATTCTTGGTTTTAGTCCTAGTTCCTTTGACTTCTGGAATATCATATTCCATGCCCTTCGATCCCCTAATGTAGAACCTGCTAGATCTTGTGTTATCCTGATTGTATTTCCACAATACTTGAATTGTTTCCTTCTAGCTGCTTACAATATTTTCTCCTTGACCAGGGAATTCTGGAATTTGGCCACAATGTTCCTAGGTGTTTCTCTTTTTGGATCTCTTTCAGGAGGTGATCTGTGGATTCCTTGAATACTTATTTTGCCCTCTGGTTCTAGAATATCAGGGCAGTTTTCCTTGATAATTTCATGAAAGATGATGTCTAGACTCTTTTTTTGATCATGGATTTCAGGCAGTCCCATAATTTTTAAATTGTCTCTCCTGGATCTCTTTTCCAGGTCAGTTGTTTTTCCAATCAGATATTTCACATTCTATTCCATTTTTTCATTCTTTTGGTTTTGTTTTGTGATTTCTTGGTTTCTCATAAAGTCATTAGCCTCCATCTGTTCCATTCTAATTTTGAAAGAACTATTTTCTTCAGTGAGCTTTTGAATCAACTTTTCCATTTGACTAATTCTGCTTTTTAAAGCATTCTTCTCCTCATTGGCTTTTTGAACCTCTTTTGCCAATGGAATTAGCCTAATTTTCAAGGTGTTATTTTCTTCAGCATTTTTTGGGTCTCCTTTAGCAAGGTGTTGACCTGCTTTTCATGCTTTTCTTGCATCTCTCTCATTTCTCTTCCCAGTTTTTCCTTCAGCTCTCTAACTTGATTTTCAAAATCCTTTTTGAGCTCTTCCATGGCCTGAGCCCATTGAATATTAGTTTTGGATTTTTGGGATACAGAAGCCTTCACATCTATGTCTTTCCCTGATGGTAAGCATTATTCTTCCTCATCAGAAAGGATGGGAGGAGATATCTGTTCACCAAGAAAGTAACCTTCTATGGTCTTATTTTTTCCCCCTTTTCTGGCCATTTTCCCAGCCAGTTACTTGACTTCCGTGTTTCCTCTCCACACCCACCTCATCTCCAGATCCACCCAGCTAGAGCTTGGGGTCTGAGATTGAAATGTTGCTTCCCAGCCTCAGGGCTTTTGGTGGGAGCAGGGCTGCTATTCAGTGTGAGATTAAGTTCAGGTGTTGGGGTGGGGGCTGGGCCACCACATGGGGCTCAGTTCCCTCAGGGGGTTTATGCAGAGACCTTCAACAGTGTGCCCAAGCTCCTGCCTGCTTTGAGAGTCCCTGTCTGCCTCTGCCTCTGCTGCTGACTCCCGAGAGGGCCTGAGTTATGGGGACACCCTAATCCCCTCTCAGTGAGCTGAAAAGACCCTCTCGCTGACCTTTGGAGCCTGTAGGTGGAGGGACCTGCGCAGCTGCTGGAGATTCTGTCCCTGAAGCCTGCTCGGATCTGCTCCTCTTGTTGCTGCATGGCCAAGGCAGGACTGGGCTCTGCTCTGGGTCTGGTGCATGCTGGACCTTTTGTGTTGGTTTTTCAAGGCTCTCTGGAATAGAAATCTTCTCCACTCTGTTGTTCTGTGGCTTCTGCTGCTCTAGAATTTGTTGGGAGTTCTTCTTTACAGGAATTTTATAGGCTGTGGATTAGGAGCTAGCATATATGTATCTTTCTACTCTGCCATCTTGGCTCCCCCCCCCAAAAAATCTCTCTCATTCATTGTTAAACAAGTAGCAGAGGAATGTTATATATGTCAGAAAATAATGGACTGTTCCTCGGGTCATAACTGGAGCATTAGTAAAGGGAAAATTCCCACCTCAAATTTGGCAAATTGGTTATATTGGACCCCCACATCAAGACAAAGGATGCAAATTTATATGTACTTGTGTTGACTTGTATTCAGGTGTGCTAGTGGCTTATCCATATAAGAATGTGACCCAGACAAACACTGTAGAAGTCTAGATATCATAAATCTCTATAGTGGAATCCCAATGCAAAGCCAAAGTGACAATGGGTCATATTTCAATGGTAAGGAATTGAAGAGATATTGTGTATTAAACAATCCAGAATGGATATATCATATTCCATATTATCCATAAGTATTTAGTTTAAGTGAAAGAATGAATGGATTATTGAAAGAACAGTTAAGGAAGTTAAGTTGTAATAATTCTTGTCAACTTTAGAAACATGAGTTTTTCACTGCTTTATGTAGTTTGAATAATAGACCACTAAGAGGAAATTCACCTCTAGCCAGAATGATGACCCCAAATCTGCAAATTAGAAAACAACATACACATAAGATCCCAAATATTGAGTATTGGTTTGTGAAAACAGATATCTCATCACCATATCCATGGACACCTTCTTCAGCAGGATCTGGTTTACATTGTTTAGGGGATTTTAGGTTGAACAGAAAAGAAACAAGAAAAATATCTACTGGAATATGTATGAGAATCCCCAAACATGATTTATGACAGATATTACCTAAATCCAGATTAGTATCTTGAGGAATACATGTATTTGCTAGAGTGAAAAATTCTAATAATTAAGGAGAAATCATTGTGACATCAAAATTTAGGTGAAGAACCCAGAGAGATTCGTAAAAATGATAGAATAATTCAAGTGATTATTATTCCTTGCGAATCCATACCTCTTGCAGAAGTTAACCCTCCTTCCTAAATATCTAACAGAGGAACTAAATGCATTCTACTTACAGAATAAAATTGAGAGCTAACATATTGGTAAAATGGAAGCCAGACGATGTTCCAAAGGCTGTAGAAATTATAGCACATGGGAAAGGTAATAATATAACTGTTGTTTATTCAAGACAAGATGATTACTAAATTGGATCCTTAACTCATATATTCTACCATGAATGAAGCTATGAGAGTGGGTTCATGAACTTCAAAAGCATGGCTGACCCTGTATCTACCCTGCTTCTGATTATTTTCTCCTTGTTTCTGTTTGGCTTTCTGTCTCTTAAAATTATTTGTTAGATTTGTTTTCTAGAGGCTTATCACTCTCCACCTGCAGATGCCTGATTGCTTAAATGGATATCACTCCTTGTATGTGACTGTGACATATCGTCCCTGAACCTGGTGTCTAAAAGCTCCAGATGCCAGATAAAGAACTGACCCCTCGAATGGGACGTCTTGGGGCAGGGACAGTTTTACCAATTCCAGTACCAAATAGTTATGTAAGAATAGATCTTTGACCCTTGCCCCAAGATTTTGGAGCCCATTTGTTTGAGGGGGAAATGATAATGTGCTTGTCCCACCCTAAAAAATAGTTTTATGTTCTCATTTTGTGTGATCTCTATTCTATTGTTGTAAAGTTATGTTGATACCAGTTGACCACAATATTGTTTTATATGTTTATTTTGTATTATCCCTGTTAAAATTCTGTTGACACCATTTGCCCCACCAATCTCATTTCACAATGAACAGGAAAGAATTTGGAGCCAAATATAATGGTAATTTAAATGAGAAGATCATTCCCATTCATTAATAGGCCCATGTGACCGGCTTAAATCACATAAAAGCCTAAGCCACAAGTGGTGGGAGGAGATTGCTGAATGGGTGGAACAGTAAGTGGAGCAGCACTGAGAGGAATTAGTTAGAGCAATTAGGGTGGAGAGAGAGAGAGAGGATACAAGTAAGTAGGTACAGCTAGGCTCTTGAGTGTTTGGTTGTGGAAAGGCCCAAGCAGCCAGGAGGTGGGTGGAAGCTTGAAAATGGTTTTGTCCCCTGCAGTGCTTTTGTATATTGACTTCTTGGCTACTATGATGTATTTGGCTTTCTCGTTTGGGGATTTGGTTTGTGGTGGCTGAATAAATGTTTTTCTTCTGCTCTCTATATGGAGAGTCTATTGTACTTTAAGACTGAGAAAGATGCTGGCCTATTCATAGTCACCACCAGTGCTGTGAATATTGCCTTTGCGATACACATATATAAAATCAATTAAAACCACTGCTCTAAAAAGTTTAGCTTGTATAATAAAAACATGTGATAGATAACCCATACCTTTGTTCATGGACCAAGCACTTAACTCAATAGTAGTAATAATAAATGGAAGAAACCTGGTTTTCATTACTGGAAATCTGAAAGCATATGAATTGCAAATACATAATACATACATACATAAACATGTACATATATATCTATGTATATATTTAAATGTGAGTATAAGAAAACAATTGAAGCAATGACTAAAGTTTTACTATCCTTTCCTAAAGATTGATGCGTTTACTGTGCAACTAATTTGAAATATTTACGATTTTGTAGAGGTTATTTGAATAAATTGGTGCACTTTTAAAACACAAATGACATAACAATTCTTTATTTCACAACTGCTTTTCTTATTAGCTTCACTGTTCAGAGGAATCTTATAATGCTAAGTTAAAGTTTTGGGAGTCAGTGAAAGTATGATCAAAAGATAGAAAAGGAAATGTCACCAGACACCATTTCGGCTCTATTTCTGTCTTCAAATAAATTACTCTGTAAATTTTTATTTTCACTCTACAGTTATTTCTCCCTGATAGTATTAAATACAGCTTCCAAAATTGAATATTACCCCATCCCACTTAACAAAAACGCATTTGAAATGAATATCAGACATTTTGAGAGGATCTCATAGGGTATCAAGAGCTGATCCGGATGCCAGGATGTCATTAGCTCAGTTTATGTATCTAACATTTACTGACTGTATGTCCTTTGGTAATATAGGACCTCTCACTGCTTAAGGCAGTTGTCTAAGACTTTAAATTTCAGAGAAGATGAGGTCTGGCATTATTAGACAGAATTCTCTCATCACAGATTTCTCTCTACCAGTGAAACAACAAGTCTCATCTCTATTCTATAGAAGGCTTTTCAGATCAAAAACTTAATCTAGTATACAAGAACCAAATATAAACATTTTTTTCTTGATAGGGAAAGCAAATAACATATTTACCTTATTTAGGCTACCTACAAAATATAGAAGCTAATTTCCACTATGATAAATTTAACAAAAGTGATAGCTGCCATTTTAGTAGTGCCTTTCTCCCAATGTCTCTATAAATTTCAGACTTTAAGTATTATTCATCCTATTTTATAGATGAGGAAACAAAGTCTCAGAGAGGCATTATGGATTTATGCATAGAGCATTGGATTTGGATCCAGAAATCCTCATTATCCCTCTCTCAGACTACTAATAACTGTATCATTATATGAATAACTTCACAGATTCTCAGCTTTTTATCTGTAAAATGGGGATAATAATATTTGTATTAATTAATTAACAGGGTTATTGTAAGAAAATACCTTTCTTCAACCTTAGAGTGCCTACATGATTTACTCTTGAGTGACCTCCCCTTACCCAGAGAGTTAGATTCAGAGTTGGTATTCAAAGGCAAATCTCCAGACTATTGTGAGATGCTCTTCATATAACACGATGACAAATATACTTTCAGGCTGAAAGATGGGGATTTTTAATTAAAAAATCACATCACTTAAATATGTAAATTTATGGAATAATAATAATGGATGAAGAACTTGTTCAAACAGGACTCTGTAAGAAAATACAATCAGGAATATACATTTTAGAAAGTTTGAAGACACGGTACATTGTAATGATACTAAAGTTCTGCCTGATTAAGCATAACATGCTTTTACTTTTAAAAAAGAATCCAAAGTGCATACTACTTTAGAATCACAAAATTGGAAGATCATTAATTCTTCTTTACCTGATTTGAGCACTGTCTTCTAGTGTTTCACCTTTACTTGTGTCTCATTTGAACTAAACTCAAATCACTTCATAAGATGGCTCTTCACAATGTTTTTCTTAGACAGAATAGGCATCTTCACCTCCAGGCTTCACTAGTCACAACAGCAAACTAACATCATGTCTACAATTTCAGCAGCTCCAATTACACTGAAATTACGAAAGGGAGATTGCTATAATTGGAAAATTACTTTTAACATATCCATTAGTGCAACTTAGCACACTTGGGCTCTGAAAATTTTGCATAAGTTGCCATTGTCACTTCACATAAATTAATGAGTATTTTAGGCATAGGGTTATAGGGGTCATATGTTTATGCTTCATCTATAAATGTAAAAAGTACAGATGAGATTATTTTAAATAGAACGTATTTAATTTTTGGTAAATATTGGTGTGTGTATGCACATGTACACATCCATGCACACACATGCAAACATCACCATCATCATCATTCTCAGATTTACTTTTAACAAGATCCTTCTCTTGAATAGTAATTGTTGGGTATTATTTTCCCAACTTTTTTTGTTTGTTTCTAGTATAGCATTTAATCATTCAATAAACAATGACAGTCATCATAGTCCAGTGGCAGTACAGAGTCAAGATGACTGGTGATGGCTTGGTGTGCAGGGAATGACCTTGGTGTCTTTGATGTCTAACCAAGATTTCTAAGCATTTCTAAAATTTCTAAGATGTTCACAGCACCTGCTTCTGCTCTTTTCATGACCATTGGAATGAATTGTGCTCATCTGCCCATTCCACTAAGGGGAAGTTTTCATATGCTTGGGGTAGACACTCCTTTCCTACCTCATTGAAGAGTTTGAGACTCCTTGGTCACTGTCAACCTGGTTTAGCCATCTGTCAAAATATTTTTACCAGGGTATGGCTACTGCACATGCTATAGCTTCTTGGAGCCATTAGTAAGAGAGTTGGGTGGATCAGGTAGACACTTCCAAGCATTCAAACTCTAATTCAGAGAGTTCAACTCTGATGGATTGACCATATTGTTCATATGCCAAAAGCATGCTTACTTCAAAGACCATTTAACAGAGAACTCATACAAGGAATACACTCACACAGTAGAAGTGATGCAAAATCAATTACAAGGTGATGCTTGGTAGAAGAACTGATGCAAGGACATTTTAAAAGTTTCTCTAAAGAAATTTGGAATTTGTATGAAAAGTGTTTTGTAATTGTGTTCAAATAGTCCCTGGGCTTGTTTTGGCAGGTAGATTCCCAAATATTTTATAGTGTCTACTGTAGCTTTAAATGGGATTTCTCTTTCTACTTCTTGCTGTTGGGCTTTACTAGCAATATACAGAAATGCAGAAGACTTATGTGGTTTTATTTTGTAACTTCCAACTTTGCCAGCGTTGTTTATTATTTCAAGTGGTTTTTCACTTGATTCTCTGGAATTCTCTAAGTATAACATCACATTATCTGCCAAGAGTGATAAATTAATTTCTTCTTTGTCTATTATAACTCCTTCAATTTCTTTTTCTTCTCTTATTGCTACAGCTAACATTTCTATTACCATGTTGAATAATTGTGGTGATAATGGACATCCTTGTTTCACCCCTGATCTTATTGAAAATGCATCTAGCTTATCCCCATTGCATATAATTCTTGCTGAAGGTTTTAGGTAGATATTGCTTGTTATTTTATGGAAAGTTCCATTTCTTTCTGTGTTCTGTGTTTTCAGTAGGAATGGGTGTTGTATTCTGTCAAAAGTTTTTTTCTGCATCTATTGAGATAATCATGGTTTCTGTTAGTTTTGTTGTTGATATGATCAATGATGTTAACAGTTTTTCTAATATTGAACCATCCCTGCGTTGTGGTATAAAACCCACCTGATCATAATGTATCATTCTAGTGATTAGTTGCTGTATTTTTTGACTAAAATCTTATTTAAAATTTTTGCATCCATATTCATTAGAGAAATAGAGTCAGATCTAAGTAAGTGGCAAAACATCATTTGCTCCTGGGTGGATCAAGCCAATATAACAAAAACAGCAATTCTACCCAAATTAATTTACTGATTCAGTGCCATACCAAACAAACTATCAGATAATTATTTTGTAGAGCTAGAAAAAATAATATCAAAATTCATCTGGAAGAACAAAAGGGCCAGAATATCAAGGGAACTAATGAGAGGAAATGCTGGGGAAGGTGACCTAGCTCTACCAGAGCTCAAATTGTATTATAAAGTGGCAATTTTCAAAATCACTTGGTACTGGCTAAGAAATAGAAGGATAGACCAGTGGAATAGGTTAGGTACCCAAGACACAGTAGTCAATGAACATACCAGTCTACTGTTTGATAAACCCCAGGACCCCAGCTTGTAGGTTCAGCAAAAATTGCTAGGAAAACTGAATAACAGTATGGTGGAAACTAGGCATAGACCAATTCCTGACACTGTACACAAGAATAAAGTCCAAATGGGTACATGATCTAGATATAAAGACTGATAATATAAACAAATTAGTGAAGCAAGGAATAGTGTACTTATCAGATTTATGGAGAAGGGAAAAATTTTTGACTAAACAAGAGATTGAAAACATTATGAAGGGCAAAATGGATAATTTTGATTACATTAAATTGAAAAGTTTTTGCACAAACAAGTCCAATGCAAACAAGATCAGGAGGGAAGCAGAAAACTGGGAAAGAATATTTTGCATTTAGTGTCTGTTATAAAGGCCTCCTTTCTAAAATATATAGAGAACTGAGTCAAATGTACAAGAATACAAGTCATTCTCCAATTAATAATTGGTCAAAGATATGAACAGGCAGTTTTCAAAAGAAATTGAAACTGTCTATAGTCATATGAAAAAATGCTCTAAATTACTATTAATTAGAGAGATGCAAATCAAAACAACAATCAGTAGCTGAGATACCACATCACACCTATCAGATTGGCTAATATGACAGAACACGATGATGATAAATTTTGGAGAAGATGTGGAAGAGTTGAAATACTAATTCATTGTTGGTGGAACTGATCCAGCCATTCTGGAGGGCAATTTGGAACTATACCCATAGGGCTACAAAAATGTGCTTACCTTTTGATCCAACAATATTGCTTATGAGACTGTATCCCCAAGAGATCATGAAAATGGGAAAGAGAATACAAAAATATTTATATCAGCACTCTTTGCGGTGGCCAAAAACTGGAAATCAAGTGGGTGCCTGTCAATTGGGAAATGGCTGAATAAATTGTGATATATGAATGTATGAAATACTATTATGCTGTAAGAAATGATGAACAGGAAGACTTGGGAGAGGCCTGAAGGACTTATATGAAGTGATACTGAGTGAAATGAGAAGAACCAGGAGAACTTTATATACAGCAGCAACCAGAGTATGCGAGGATTTTTTCTGGTAGACTTAGAACTTCATTGCTATGCAAGAATTTAAGTATTTCCAATGGTCTCTTAAGAAAAAATGCCTTCCACATCCAGAGAAAGAACTACAGAATTTGATCACAGCATGTAGCAGACCATTTTCTTTTGTATTATGTTGTGGTTTGTTTTATGATTTCTCCCACTCATTTTAATTCTTCTATGCAACATGACTAAGGTGAAAATGTATTCAGTAGGAATGTATGTGTAGAGCCTATATAAAATTGTTTGCCTACTCGAGGTGGGGGGGAGGGAGGAGTGAGAGGAAAAGAAGAGGAAGGGAGGGAAAAAAATATAAGTTGTGTGGAAGTGACTATAGAACACTGAAAACAAATTAAATAATAAATAAAAATAAAGAAATTTGGAATTGACTAGGTGACATGGGAGATGCTGGATAAGGACCACCCAGCGTGGTGTGCTTGTATCAAAAAATTGGAGTAGGTGAAAAAAAAACTCAACATACACAAGTTCAGAAAATCCACCCCAAATATTCAAATGTATAATTTTTGTCCAACATGAAATTATATTATATGATATCAGTCTGATCAGCCAGAGTCAAACACTATAACTTGATGCTAACAAAGTGATATCCTTTTGAATCTCTTTCAAGAATAAGGTACAACAATCATTCAATAAACATTTATTCAGCTGCTATAGGTAAGACTATGAGGTAAGGACTGAGGATTAAAAATAATACAAATAGCATTTGACCTCAAGGAGATAACATTCTAGTGGGATTTGAGAGTGGAGAAGTGGTGGTGAGAAATATAACATTTAAATATTTAATACCTTTGATCATATTCTTAAAGGAATTGCCAGTAACATCTATTTAGAGAGAGAACTTTTCTATTATGTAGTTGTAAAAAGGATTGTTTGCTTGTTTTTTTTAGTTCCAGGAGGATTTTTTATTGTATTTTTTCATGAAAAAATTGAACCTATTCCACACACCTGCTTAATTAATTTTATTGCTTAACCAGTAACACAAATTTGAAGATCAAAATTATAGTGTCTAAGTTCTAAAGGAATAAAAGCAGGGACACAGAGAAGACACAGGACAGCCAGACTAGAAAGAACTTTTAGATCTGCAGCCAGACCATAGATTTCCATGAGATGCAATGTGGTTATTTTTTTTATTTCAAATTTCATGACAAACTAAATGTAACAATTGTTAGTAAGATATTATGTCCACATGAAGACAAATTCCTATAAAATTCTGTTCTACATTTAAAGTGACTATTTTACTTATAGTTAGGAAATTAGTTCTAGTGTACCAGTAGCAGTATGACCTTCATTTTTCTTTTCCCCAACACAAAATCTTCAACCTCTCTCCTTCTCCTCTATCTCTGTGTTGCTCTGTCTCTTGCTTTCTGTGCCTGTGTCTTTATCTCTCTGTTTTGCTCCTCTATCTCTGCATCCGGGTGTCACTCTCATCCCACTTTAATAGGGGCTCTTAACTTGGGATATCTGTATATGAGTCCCTGTGTGTATACATGCATGTGTATGTGCATACACATACACATATGTGGATATACATTTGTATAGATATGTACATATGTGTGTATATATATATATATATATATATATATATATATATATTTAATCCTCAACATTTGCACACTTAAGTTTCATTCCTTCAAGCATGTGTGATTCCATTAACCTCATTTTCAGCTTCAAATTGGCAATTCCACACATTCCTAGACATCCTCAGTAGAAAAAAAATGAGAGACCCCTTAGGGGCAAGTTTGTGAAGTGGCTAGATCCTATTGGTGGTTTTATGGGTCTTGTTCACCCTACCATTGTAAAGATCTCCCCATGAATTCCTAGCATATTTTCATTATTTGCCTTTAAACCTTGAACTTCATGTTATAATTATGGCCCCAATATATTGTGCAAGTCCTTTATTCTCTAAGCCAAAGACTGTAAAATCAATCACGACTTAGTGAGAAGACAAAAGTGTTAGATAAACTTAGTCCTGTAATGTCTGCTACTGTCAGCTAGAATTCTCAGGAGGAAATCAAAACATGTGTAAAGCAGACTTTGCTGACAAATAATTTCAAGCTGGTGCAACCTTCACAATTTTTAATGCTATCTACTAGACTTGAAGGACAAAGTATCTGAGGTGAACAAATCAGTCTTGAAGTCTTCCAAAAGCAGCCAATAAAAGGTCTGAGTAACTTTTCTTTTGGTTTTCAGAGGAAAGCTAACATAGACATTTACAGCAGTATAATATAGGGTACAATTCACACTGCCATCTGGCACAGTGGAATGTAAGAATGTTGTAAAATATTTATTGTATTGTACATACAGATTATGAAAAATGAGTATTGTCTAAAATTAATATTTTGTCTTTTTTTGTTAAACTGAGATGCTGAATGGTCATAGGATTCTTGAGATTAACTAGTAAGAAAAAATGTTTTGTATATTACAAATTTTAGTGTACTGCATTTTATGGGTTATCTCATAGCTACAATGTTAGGAAAAGTACATATTATCAAAATCAATGCTTTATTATAAAGAATTATGCATAGAAAAATATATTTTCAGCAATCTCTAGCAAAGGATTACAGATTTTGGTGGTCCTGGTAAATAAGACCACTATTTCCCATAGGACCAACATGTCAAAATTTGAGGTTTTTTACTTTCTTGCCATTTCCTAGGAATGTTACCCTTTCTAAAGTTGAAGACTAGCTGTATTTTCATATGAATGTGTGTATAAACATTCATGTGTGCATGTGGGTTTAAATTCGTGTGTGTATATATGTATATGCATAAAAATATTGGTAATGATTTAAAATAGATGCTACCATTTGTAATCCCATGTATTTTTTGCTTATAAAGTTAAAACTAAGATAGAGAGCATTTGTCAAGAACTTAGTATCAGCTGGGCTATGTTCCTAGCAGTTAGAATACAAATACAAGAAAACAAGGCAGTTCCTACTTTCAAGGAGCTCACATTCTAACAGTTGAAGAAAAATCATAAAGGGGTGCTAGAAGTGAGTGAATATCAATCTGGATAGGGGATGGAATAGTCTATAGCAAGAGTTAAGGTGAGAATGAAGGGAGTGTGCCTGGGACTATTTAAGAAGTGGTGATCTTGGCCAGGGATTTACTCATAAGAAGAGTGGGTCAAACACAAATCTATCCCAAAGTTGTAAGGTTAGTGAAGGGGAATCATAATGGATAGTAGGTTGAGATGAAAATTAATGTAAAGAATGTGACAAGGCTTTTATAGGTTTTTCCTAGCTTCCAGATGAAGCCACAACATACAAAAGTTTAAGCTCCTCTTATTCCCTTCTCTATAATATATTGACAGCCTATGGAGTAGGGGAGGGATATGAAAATTTGTTTCTGCCATGTGGCTGAATTAACTCAAAGGGAAAGTAGCTCTGTGAAGCTCCCCCATTAATTTTCATTGGCAGCAAGGAGTAAATCTCCACTAGAGTCACTTCTTTATGTTAGAAAAAAACAGTAGTTCTGAAGTTGATATCTACAATTTAAGGTTTGTTAATAAGATTTGAATTTCTAAATGAAAATTTATAATAGGAGAATGACATATTAGGGACAGAATTAATAATGAATTTGCCTGGACCCTTAAAAATGTGATAACAAAGGTTTTACAATACAAAGGAGAAAATGCGTGTGCATGTGTGTTTGTGTGTACATATTTTTTTTTCACAAAACAAAAAACACAGAAAAAAGCTACAATGTAGGAAAATTATTAGTATAGACAAACAAAGCCTCAGTAAAGACAAAGCCCAAGGACAATATTTAGCAATTATATACATGGCCTCATATTTCAATATTGATATCCATGCAGTACAGCAGCAAGGAAGAAGAAGAGCTCTTACCACATGAAGAAAAAAATGTATAACTGAAATTTGGCAAGATGAATCTTATGATGGGAATGTGACTCTGGAAAATTATAAATTATTCAAAAGTAATAGGATAGGCAATGGGAGAACAAAGTGGTACATCATATTAAAAATATTCATTGATAAAAGAAAATCAAGAAATGACCCCTGGAAGGTATAATGAAAAACAATTGATAAAGATCAACAGAGGAGAAATAAAAAGCAAAAAAAATATCTTCTTCAGATTATACTATGGACCTGTATTAAAGTAGAATAATATAGAGCTATAGAAAGAGATGAGAAGAGAATACTACGCAATTATGTTAATACTTAATTATTAATTTGTAATCCTATCTTTTCTTTTTATTTCTGTTAAAACACAACTCCTGGAAAAGTCAGTCCATCTTTCAACGCCATGATTGAGTGATGAAATTTTTTCTTAACCCTCAAGGCACATGCTAGTTAACTAGGTAGACAAGATGACCCCCCCTCCAATCAAAAGGTCTAATTTATGTTCAAATTATAAACAGAATCTAGTCTGAGTGAACCTTTGCTTGGGGGAAGAACCCCCTGTCTTGGGTCTCTTCCATTAAAGTTTAGGGCAGACCAACACATGAAGGAAAAAACCGTGTGGAGATAATTTCCCCTGCCTAGATACATTGAGGTGACTGAGTCTCATGATGAAGCCAAGTTTTCAGCCTGAAGAGCTAAAGATTTTTAATGCATCTCCTCACTACTATCCACCAATTAGAGTTATATCTTCACTTATTTGGGGAGTTCCATTTTAGAATGTCTATAAAGCCTTTTAGGTCTCCTTTGGTGTTTTTGGTTACCAAGAGTAACCACTGACCATCACTTTATTGATTTCTGCCTACCATAATTAATGAATTGATTACTAATTACTTACCAATTCGGTTTTATGAATATTTCCCTAAAATTTTCAGTTATAGATGGATTCAAATGGATCAAGCTACAAAGTCTTCATGAAAAATTCACTTCAGAAAGCAGCTCTAACAAGCAAAGATTTATACAAGAAGTTTTACTGATCTTCTGTTGGATTTACATTTCCATCTCCCTCAAATGCCTTGCCATAGCCTGTAGAGAATATCTGCTTTGCATAGTTAGCTCTCCATATTTTCTTTTATTGCACAAGCAAAAATCTGCATTTTTCATTTTGTACTTAAATTGTAAAATATGCCATAAGGAATACCTTTCAAGTTTGTGAACTTTGAACCTCTTAGAAGTTAGGATCAGTTATGTTCTAGCAGTATGGGAACTCACAGGATGTCACATAATCTGAACAAACAACATGTCCATAGATTCAGAAAGATGTATTTATGGAAGATATATACTAATAATCTCAGGTATAAAAGCATTCATAAATCAAACTACATTGTCTTTTGTTAAGAATATGGTCTAGGGGAGGAGCCAAGATGGCAGAGTAGAAAGATACACATATGCTAGCTCCAAACCCACAGCCCATTAAATACCTGTAAAGAAGAACTCCCAAAAAATTCTGGAGCAGCAGAAGCCACAGAACAACAGAGTGGAGGAGATATCTGTTCCAGAGAGCCCTGAAAAACCTACACGAAAAGTCTGTCACACACCAGACCTGGAGCAGAGTCCAGCCCAGCCTTGGCTATGCAGCACCGAGAGGAGCAGATCTAAGCAGGCTTCAGGGATAGACTCTCTAGCTGCCACACGTGTCCCTTCACCCACAGGTGCTAAAGGTCAGTGAGAGAGTCTCTTTGGCTGGCTGAGAGGGGAGTGGGATGTCCCCATAACTCAGGCCCCCTCAGGAGACAGCAGCAGAGGAAGCAGCAGATAGGGGCTCCCAAATCAGGCAGGAGCTAGGATCCATTGTTGAAGGTCTCCACATAAACCCCCTGAGGGAACTGAGCCCCATGTGGTGGCCCTGCCCCCAACCGAGCAGCTGAACTTAATCTCAAACTGAATAGCAGCCCCACCCCCGCAGAAAGCCTTGAGGCTGGGGAGCAGCATTTGAATCTCAGACACCAAGCGCTAGCTGGGCAGAACTGGAGGCCAGATGGGTGTGAAGAGGACACTCAGAAGTCAAGTAACTGTCTGGGAAAATGCCCAGAAAAGGGGGAAAAAAATAAGACAATAGAAGGTTACTTTCTTAGTGAACAGATATCTCCTCCCTTCCTTCTGGAGGAGGAAGAACAATGCTTACCCTCAGGGAAAGACAAAGAAATCAAATGTGTTTCTTGTAAACAACATATTGTTGGATTATGTTTTTTAATCCATTCTACTATCTGTCTCCATTTTATGGAAGAGTTCATCACATTCACATTCAAGATTATGATTACTGTCTGTATCTTTCCCTCCATCTCCTTTCCCCTTGTTTATGGTTTTAGTTCTCCCTTTGCCCTTCCCCTCCACAATAGAGTTTTAATTTTTGACCACTGTCTCCCTCAGTCTTCCCTCCCTTCTTTCAATCCACTTCCCTTTTATTCCTCTTTTCCCTTCCTGTTTGTTCCCTCCCTTTTAGACTCCCTTCCATTTCCCTTTCCCCTTCCCCTCCAAATTCCTATAGAGCTAATTGTGTTTCTATGCTTAACTGAATTTGTTGTACCCTCTTTGGATCCAATCGAAAGAGAGTGCCTCTCAAACAATCCTCATTTCCCTCCCCTCTTTCCCTCTACTGTAATATATTTTTGTGACTCTTCCTGTGATGGGATATATTTTTTTCTTCCTCCTCCTTTTCATATTTTCCATTGCAATCCCTGCACATACTTAAATCATATTTATTACCATCACATCATTTATGTCCACTACCTCTAACTATGTATATCCCTTTTACATTTCATAATAAATATACAGTTCTCAAGATTAACAAGTATCATCTTCCCTTGCAGGGATGTAAAAAGTTTGCCTATATAATGTAACAAGTTTTTTGGCTTTTTTTTCCCCTTGTTTACCTTTTCAGGCCTCTCTTGAGAATTATGTTTGAAGATCAAAATTTCTATTGAGTTCAGGTCTTTTCATCAGGTAGTTCTGGAAATTCCTTATTTCATTGAATATCCATCTGCTTACCTGAAATATTGGGCTCAACTTTGCTAGGTAAGTTATCCTTGGTTGTAGTACAAGCTCCTTTGCCTTACTGAATATCATATTCCAATTCCTTCCATCTTTTAATGTAGTACGTACAAGGTACTGTGTGATCCTGACTGTAGGTCCTCGATATTTGAATTGTTTCTGGCTGCCTGCAATATCTTCTCATTCACTTGATAGTTCTGGAATTTGGCAAGGATATTCCTTGATGTTTTTAGTTTGGGGTCCCTTTCAGGAGGTGAACAGTGGATTCTTTCAGTGATTATTTTGCCCTCTGTGTCTAGGATTTCTGTGCAGTTTTCCTTAATGGTTTCTTGGATGATTTCTTGCCAATGCTCTTTTTTTTTTCTTCATGGCTTTCTGGTAGACCAATAATCATTAGATTTTCTCTCCTGTATCTATTTTCAAGGTCAATTGTTTTTCCAATTAGGTATTTTGCATTTTTGCTATCTTTTCATTCTTCATGTTTTGTTTGACTGATTATTGATGTCTCATAGATTCATTAGCTTCTACTCGTCTAATTCTATTTTTTCAAACTGTTTTCTTCAGTTACTTTTGTATCTTTTTTCAATCTGTCCAATTGTTCTTTTTAAGGTGTTATTTTCTCCAGTTAGTTTTTGTACTTACTTTTCCATTTGTCCAGTTTTCCCAGTTAGGTTTTCTGCTTCCTTTTCCATTTTTCCAATTGTCCTTTTAAATTCTTCTGTTATTTTTTTTCATATTTTTAAACTCATTGGTCAGTTTTTCTTCTATTTCTCTAATTTGGGCTTCAAAATCCTTTCTGAGTTCTTCCAAGAACTTTCTTTGTGCTTCAGACAAGTTCATATTTCCTTCTGAAGTTTCAGATGGGAGTGCAGTCTCAATGTTGACCTCTTTGGTATTTTTTGTTTTTGTCCTTGTTCCCCATAGAGAGATTCTATGGTTTTTTGTTTGCTGATTTGCTTCTTACTCACGATAATAACTCTTTTCTTTGCTTTTAAAATGGATCTCTGCTTCTGTGGCACAAGGAGCTCTTTCCCATAGGTTTTTGTGCCTAAAACTTGAGGCTTTGCATGTTGTGGCCTCTGGTTCTTTCAGCTAGAAGCTAAAATGCTGTAGCTTACCTGGCGCTGAACTGGCTGGTGTTGGAAAGCAGAGGCCAGGTGAGGACTTTTTGGGTTTTTTCCCAGTTACTCTGGAGCTAGTTTGTTAAATGTGGGGGAGGGTTGTTCTTAACACCTGAGGTATCCTCTGTTGAGGTAGAACTTAGGCAAACTCAGTGTTTGGTGAGCCCGTCTGTGCTAGTGTCTTCCCAATTGCCCTGAAGTGCTGAAGCATGCCTATTGTTCTGTTGTTGGAAGTTGCTGGCTTCACTCCCATAGGGCTCAGGATCTTTTCCTCATTTATTGAGTTAAGGATGTCTGGGACAGCTCTGATCCTGCACTGGTCCCCTTTGCCACAGGAAGAGGATACCTCCTTAGTGATCTTTCTAGCCTCCCAGGCTAAAAGTCTGCTTATCCCTTCTGCTGCTTCTACTGTTCCATTGTTTTTCCTGGGGAGATATTTTCTGGGCTTGTCAAAGTCAACAACGGGAGTGAGATAGCAATTACCTATCACTCCAGCATCTCAGTTCCCAAAATAAGAAATCCCTAAAAAGAAGTATTTTAAATAACTTTTGGTTAAATAAATGCAAATTAGAATAATTCTAAGGTATCACCTTATCCCTATAAGAATGGCTAATATGACAAAAAAGTAAAATGATAAATGTTGGAGAAAATGTTGGAACACTGAGAAACTAGTGCATTGTTGGTGTACTTGTGAACTGTTCCGACCATTCTGGAGAGAAATTGGAAACTATGTCTAAATTGCAGCCCAAATGTCTGTCCTTTGATCCAACAATAACAATACTAGGTCTATATTCCAAAGATACTATAAAAAAGGGGAACAGACTTACATGTGCAAAAATATTTATAACATGTCTTTTTGTGTTGGCAAAGAATTGGAAATTGAGGTAATGCTCATCAAATGGAGACTCTCTAAACAAGTTGTAGACTATCAATGTAATAGAGTACTGTTGTGCAGAAGTTCCCAAACTTATTTGGCCTGCCACACCCTTTAAAAAAATTGGTCAGCTCTTTCCTGGAAATCTTTAACCCTTTAATTTTATTTATTTTTTTTTTTTGCAATTTGAATCATTTAAATACATATTTAAATTTAAATACATATTTTTAAATGACACATCTTAAATTTCATAATTTATGGTAAATTCATGAGTTTTTTCCCTGCATCAAAATTTTGGTGATGCAATATTTTGTCATGTAATCATATACCATCTTATTGTAAAAAAATCATTCCAAATACATATTCGTCTTCATGCCTGCTAGACTTCCAGACCATGTGTGACATGCTTACCTGTCAATCTTCCCTTATTAAGATTTGTAGGTGACCTTGACCACTGATTGGTTATAACTTTCATTTTGTGGTGTTTATTTGGAAAATGATGTAATCACTATAACTTTAACTCTGGTATACAACATAAGATCATGTATGAATGATTTTTCAAAACTATGTTTTCTTTTTTCCTTATGCTTCCATCATCCTTTTATGTTTATTCAACACCATCCAATTGAACCTGAGGTTACTACCATCCCTCTGAATCATTCCAGTACCCCTCAGATGGTGGTATTGCCCACTTTGGCAACTTCTGTACTATGAAATAAGATATGATAAACAAGCAGATTTCAGAAAAACCTGGAAAGACTTTTACAATCTAATACAAAGTAAAATGAACAGAACCAGGAAAGCATTGTACACAGTATCATCAATCTTGTGTGATAATCAACTATAAATGACTCAACTCTTTTCAGCAACACAGTGATCTAAGATAAGTACAGTGGACTCAAGAAGAAAAATGCTATCTATATCAAGACAAAGAACCGATGGATTCAGAATGAAGATCAAAGCATATTTTTTCACTTACTTTATTCTTTCTCATGGCTCTGTTACCTTTTGATCTGTTAAACTATGTCAACTTGCCTACCATTTTGAGAAGAGAGAAAGAGAGGGAAGAATTGAGAAATATTTGAAATGCAAAATCTTGTAAAAAATGTATGCTGAAATTTTTCTTAATATGCATTTAGGGAAAAATAGCATTTAAATAAAAATAATTTGAATAATAATGACAGAGATATTTTTAGGTTCAATGCTTTCTCTACTGATTAGTATTTATTCAACTTTTGGAAATTAAGTTTTTTGAGCTTTTGTTTCCGTATATTTGTTTTAATAAAATGATTCAAATTTTCTCTAAAGACTCTTTCAATTCCAAATTCTCCAGTTCTCCAAATTATATCATTTTTTTCTTTTTCCTTGCCAGTTGACACATAGCTTAAAACTCAATGAAAATTAGTTATTCTTGAAGAAAGATACTATATACAATAAATTCTCATTTATTCAAATTGTTGTTGTCATTCAGGCATTTTCAGTCAAGTCTTATTGTATTACTATTTGTGAGCCCATTTGGGTTTTTCTTAGCAAACATTCTGGATTTGTGTGCTATTTTCTTCTCCAGCTCATTTGTAGATGAGGAAAATGAGGCAAACCATGTTGATTCACTTGCCCAGGGTCTGAAGCTAAATGTCAAGTCAGGAACAGAACTTTTCCTTCCTCCAGGCCCTGAACTCTATTCACTAACAGCCTAATTAGTTAAAATACAGGAGTTTTAAAATTTTATTCTAGTAATAGTATGATTTCCTTAATCAATTTATTTTCTCCAAATATAATTCGAACTCCAGATGTTGGTACCATTGTATTTTTTTTTTTAATTTTTTTTATTTTTTTAATGTTTAACAATCACTGCCATACAATTGCGATTTTATCCCTCCCCACCCACCCCCCACTACCTCCCTCCCTCCCCACGACTGCATACAATTCTGTATAGATTCTACATATACTTTCCTATTGAGTATATTTTCACTATAGTCATGCTATGTAGTCAGACTAAGATAAATGAAAGAATCCGTATAACAAATCAGAACATGATACACAAACAGATACACATACACAAACATGATCTGCTACATTATGTGAGTGACTTCCATATTTCTCTCTCTGAGTGTGGAAGGCATTTTGCCTTGAGGTCCACCATTGGGATTTTTTTTTTTTTGTAAGAAGTTCTTGTGTTATTACAAAAATCTAAGTCTACCAGAAAAAACTCTCACACACTGTGGTTGTTGCTGTGCATAAAGTTCTCCTGGTTCTGCTCCTTTCACTCAGCATCAGGTCATATAAGTCCTTCCAGGCCTCTCTGAAGTCTTCTTGTTCATCATTTCTTATGGCACAATAGTACTCCATTACATTCATATACCATAATTTATTCAGCCATTCCCCAATTGATGGACATCCCCTTGACTTCCAGTTTTTGGCAACTACATAGAGTGCTGCTATAAATATTTTTGTACATGTGGGACCCTTTCCCATTTTTATGATCTCTTGGGGATATAGTCCTAGTAGCGATATTGCTGGGTCAAAGGGTATGCACATTTTTGTAGCCCTTTGGGCATAGTTCCAAATTGCTCTCCAGAATGGTTGGATGCGCTCACAGCTCCACCAACAATGAATTAGTGTTCCCACTCTCCCACATCCTCTCCAGCATTTATCATTTTCTTGTTCTGTCATGTTTGCCAATCTTATAGGTGTGATGTGGTACCTCAGAGTTGTTTTGATTTGCATCTCTCTAACCAATAGTGATTTAGAGCATTTTTTCATATGATTATAGATAGCTTTAATTTCTTCTTCTGAAAATTGCCTGTTCATATCCTTTGACCATTTATCAATTGGGGAATGACTTGTATGATTATACATTTGGGTCAGTTCTCTATATATTCTAGAAATGAGGCCTTTATCCCCGAGCTTAGCTGTAAAAATTCTTTCCGAATTTACTACATCCCTCCGGATTTTGGTTGCATTGGGTTTGGTTGTGCAAAAACTTCTCAGTTTAATGTACTCAAAGTTATCCATTTTGCATTTCATAATGCATTCAATCTCTCCTTTAGTAAAGAATTCTTCCCTTCTCCATAGATCTGATAAATACACTATTCCTTGCTTCTCCAGTTTATTCATGGTATCAATCTTTATACCTAAATCATGTACCCATTTGGACTTTATTCTTTTGTACGGTGTCAGGTATGGGTCTATGCCTAATTTCCGCCACACTGTTATCCAGTTTTCCCAGCAATTTTTGTCAAACAATAAGTTCTTATCCCAGAAGCTGGGGTCCTTGGGTTTATCAAACAGAAGGTTGCTATATTCCTTGCCTACTGCATCTTGAGTGCCAAGTCTATTCCACTTGTCTACCTCTCTGTTTCTTAGCCAATACCAAGTGGTTTTGATAATTGCTGCTTTATAGTACAGTTTAAGGTCTGGTAGCGCTAGGCCACCTTCCCAAGCATTTCTTTTCATTAGTCCCTTTGATATTCTGGACCTTTTGTTTTTCCAAATGAATTTTGATATTATTTTATCCAGCTCTAGAAAGTAATTGTCTGATAGTTTAATTGGTATGGCACTAAATAAGTATATTAATTTGGGTAGAATTGTCATTTTTATTATATTAGCACGGCCTACCCATGAGCAACTAATGTTTTTCCACTTACTTAAATCTGACTTTATTTGTGCAAAAAGTGTCTTGTAATTGTGTTCATATAGTCCCTGGGTTTGTTTTGGCAGGTAGACTCCTAAGTATTTTATACTGTCTACCCTAACTTTAAATGGGATTTCTCTTTCTATCTCTTGCTGTTGAACTTTGTTGCTAATATATAGGAATGCAGAGGATTTGTGTGGGTTTATTTTGTACCCTGCAACTTTGCCAAAGTTGTTTATTAATTCAAGTAATTTTTTACTTGAATCTCTGGGATTCTCTAGGTAAATCATCATATCATCTGCAAAGAGTGATAACTTAGTTTCTTCTTTGGCTACTCTAATTCCTTGAATATCTTTATCTTGTCTAATTGCTACAGCTAACATTTCTAGTACCATATTGAATAATAGTGGTGATAATGGACAACCTTGTTTCACCCCTGATCTTATTGGGAATGCATCTAGCTTATCCCCATTGCATATAATGCTTGCTGAAGGTTTTAGATAGATACTGCTTATTATTTTATGGAAAGTTCCCTTTATTCCTACGTTCTCCAATGTTTTTAGTAGGAATGGATGTTGTATTTTGTCAAAAGCTTTTTCTGCATCTATTGAGATAATCATGCGGTTTTTGTTAGCTTTGTTGTTGATGTGATCGATAATGCTAATAGTTTTCCTAATATTGAACCAGCCCTGTAGTCCTGGTATGAATCCTACCTGATCATAATGTATTAATCTCGTGATAAGATGCTGTATTCGTTTTGCTAAAATCTTATTTAAAATTTTTGCATCTATATTCATTAGGGAAATTGGTCTATAATTTTCTTTCTCTGTTTTGTCTCTTCCTGGTTTGGGTATCAAAACCATATTTGTATCATAGAAAGAATTTGGGAGGACTCCTTCTTCCCCAATTTTCAAGAATAGTGTATGTAGTATTGGAATTAACTGTTCTTTAAATGTTTGATAGAATTCACTTGTGAATCCATCTGGCCCTGGAGATTTTTTCCTAGGGAGTTCATTGATGGCTTGTTCAATTTCTTTTTCTGAGATGGGGTTGTTTAAGTATTCAACTTCCTCTTCTGTTAATCTGGGCAATTTGTATTTTTTAAAATATTCATCCATCTCGGTTAGATTGTCGAATTTGTGGGCATAAAGTTGGGCAAAGTAGTTTCTAATTATTGTTTTAATTTCCTCCTCATTGGAGGTGAGTTCACCCCTTTCATTTTTAATGTTAGTAATTTGGTTTTCTTCTTTCTTTTTTTTGATCAGATTAACCAAAGGTTTATCAATTTTATTAGTTTTTCCATAAAACCAACTATTGGTTTTATTTATTAATTCAATAGTTTTCTTTATTTCAATTTTATTAATCTCTCCTTTGGTTTTCAGTATTTCTAATTTGGTATTTACTTGGGGATTTTCAATTTGTTCTTTTTCTAATTTTTTCAACTGCAAGCCTAAGTCATTGATCTCCTCTTTCTCTATTTTATTTATGTATGCATTCAGAGATATAAAACTTCCCCTAATAACTGCTTTTGCAGTGTCCCATAAGTTTTGGTACGTTGTCTCACTATTGTCATTCTCTTGAATGAAGTTGTTGATTGTTTCTATGATTTCTTCTTTAACCCAACCCTTCTTTAGAATTAGATTATTTAGTTTCCAATTGATTTTTGGTTTCTCTTTCCATGGCCTTTTATTACATGTAATTTTTAATGCATTATGATCTGAAAAGGATGCATTGATTATCTCTACCTTTCTGCACTGGATTGTGAGATTTTTATGTCCTAGTACATGGTCAATTTTTGTAAATGTTCCATGTACCACTGAGAAAAAGGTATATTCCTTTCTATTCCCATTTAATTTTCTCCAAAGATCTATCATATCTACCTTATCCAGAGTTTTATTTACCTCCTTAACCTCTTTCTTGTTTATTTTAAGGTTAGATTTATCTAGTTCAGAGAGGGGGAGGTTGAGGTCCCCCACTAGTATAGTTTTGCTATCAATTTCTTCCTTCAACTCCCCCAACCTCTCCTCTAAGAATCTGGATGCTATACCACTTGGAGCATACATGTTTAGTAATGATATTGCTTCATTGTCTATGGTGCCTTTTAGTAATATATAGTTTCCATCCTTATCCCTTTTGATTAGATCTATTTCTGCTTTTGCTTTGTCTGAGATTAGAATTGCTACTCCTGCCTTTCTTACATGAGCTGAAGCACAATATATTCTGCTCCATCCTTTGACCTTTATCCTATGTGTATCCCCCCATTTCAAATGTGTTTCTTGTAAGCAGCATATTGTTGGATTATGGCTTTTAATCCATTCTTCTATCCGTCTCCGTTTTATGGGAGAGTTCATCCCATTCACATTCACAGTTATGATTACAATCTGTGTATTTCCCTCCACCCTCTTTCCCACCATTTGTGCTTTTAACTCTCCCGTCTCCCTTCCCCTCCTCAATAGTATTCACTTTTCTCCCCCTCCTCCTGCATCCTTCCCCTCCTTCTTTTAGCCCCCCTCCCTTTTACTCCCCTTTACTCTTATTGCTTCTTTCCTCCCTTTTAGCCACCCTCCCCTTTCTTCCCCCTTCCCCTCCTACTACCTATAGAGCTAGTTAGGATTATCTGCTTAAGGTTATTGTTCCCTCCTTTGAACAAATCAGATGAGAGTACCTCTCAAACAATGCTCATCTCCCTCCCCTCCTTCCCTCTACTATAGTTTTGTACTTCTTCCTGTGATATAATTTGCCATTTTCTGCTTCCCCCTTTCCACACCTCCTATTACATTCCTTTCTCATACTTAAATCATATTTTTGCCATGACATCATTTACTTTATGCCCGTTCCCTCTACATATATCCCTTTTATCATAATAGCTGCACAGTTCTTAAGATTAACAGGTATCATCTTCCCTTACAGGGAGGTAAACAGATTGCCCTAATTGAGTTGCAAGTTTTTGTTTTTGTTTTTTCCCCTCTGTTTACCTTTTTATGATTCTCTGGAGACCTGCATTTGAAGATCAAATTGTCTATTGAGTTCTGGTGTTTTGGTCAGGAAGCTCTGGAAATCCCTTATTTCGTTGAATGACTTTCTCCTTGCCTGAAATGTTATGCTGAACTTTGCTGGGTAGTTGATCCTCGGTTGGAGTCCCAACTCCTTTGCCTTACGGAATATTGGGTTCCAATTCTTTCGATCTTTTAATGTAGAAGCTGCAAGGTCCTGTGTGATCCTGACTGTGTGACCTTGATATTTAAATTGTTTCTTTCTGGCTGCTTGTAGTATTTTCTCCTTCACTTGATAGCTCTGGAATTTGGCAACTATATTTCTTGGGGTTTTGAGTTTGGGATCCCTTTCCTTTGGGGAACGGTGGATTCTTTCGATGACTATTTTGCCCTCTGAGTCTAGTACTTCTGGACAGTTTTCCTTGATGATTTCCTGGAAGATATTGTCCAGACTCTTTTCTTCATCATGGGTTTCTGGCAGGCCAATAATTCTTAGATTTTCTCTCCTGGATCTATTTTCCAGGTCAGTTGTTTTTCCAATTAAATATTTTAGATTTTCTTCTATCTTTTCATTCTTTAGATTTTGTTTGACTGATTCTTGTTGCCTCATTGAGTCATTAGTTTCTACTTGCCCAATTCTAATCTTGATCGTATTGTTTTCTTCAGTTAGCTTTCTCATCTCCTTTTCCATCTGGCCAATTTTTCCCTTTAAGGAGCTATTTTCTCCATTTAATTTTTGTACTTCTTTTTCCATTCGACCAATTTTCCCAGTTAGGTTTTGGGTTTCCTTTTCCATCTGATCAATTTTCCCTATTAGGTTTTGAGTTTCCTTTTCCGTTTGATTAACTCTTCCTTTTAGGGAATTATTCTCTCCAGTTAATTTTTGAACTTCCTTTTCCATTTCTTCAATTTTCTTTTTCAGATTGATGTTCTCATCAGTGAATTCTTTTTTTATGGTTTTAAAATCATTGGCCAGTTTTTCTTTTATATCCTTCTTCAGACGTTCCAGGTAATCTAGTTGTGCTTGCGAGAAATTCATAGTCCCATCTGAGGTTTCAGATGGAAGTACAGTCTCAGCTCTGACCTCTTTGGTGTTTGTGTTTTGGTCCTTATCCCCATAGAAAGATTCTATGGTTTTTTCACTTTTCGTCTGCTTTTTCCGATTCATGATGTTGGCTGAGTGTTGTAGCTTTTGGTTCTTTCAGTCAGAAGATACAGATCTTTTAAGTTGAGTTGATGTTTGTCTAGGCTGAAAGCAGGCTTTTGTTGTTGTTGTTGTTGTTGTTGTTTCCCAGATCAACCCTGGGATTAGCTTGATAGGTGTGTGGGAGGTGTGGTCTGGTCTCAGGATATCTCCTCAGCTGGCCTGAGGCAAAGGCAAGGTCCGGGGATGGTGATCCCAGCTTCCCTATTGTCTTCCCTTTTCCCCTGGAGGGCTGGGGCACGCCTAGAGGCTAATGCGTGTTCCCGCCCCTCCTGGGGCTCGTCTCCAGGCTGCGGCTTGCCTGGGTCTCAGTGCGAATTTTTCTCTGCCCTGGGTTGTCTGTCCCTCCAGATAGCCTCCACCACGGTAGGAAGAATCCCCCTTTGCCACCTCTCCAGCCTCTGATGTTATGAGACCACCCGCCCCCTTCTGCTGCTCCCACTGATCCAGGATCAATCTGGGGAAGAATTTTATGGTTCCCTCACGGTCATCGGGGGGGGAGGGGAGAGCACTTACTGATCACTCCGGCATCCCAGCTTCTGGATGTTCAAGTAGTGAGCCACTGAAGTCCCGTCTTTAGGCTGAAGATTTCAAAGGCTTTTGCGCTGATATCGTTGGCTCGGCCTGGCTTATCTCCTGCTCCGCTGGTCTCGCCCGCCACTCTCGGGCCCCTCGGGTCCCCTCCGCCCTGCCGCGCCGACCACGCTGCGCTGTGCGCCGGGGTCTTACCCCCGTGGAACAGATCCCTCCCGTGGACCTTCCAGTCCAGCCTGGGCTCCGAATCTGTCAAAGTCCGTCTCCCACTGGATTCTACACCTCCAAAGTCTGGTCAGACTCTCCCCCCAGATATATCCAGAGGAGTTTTTCCAGGAGCTTAGGTGAGTCGTTGCTTTCACTCCGCCATCTTGGCTCCGCCCCCCCCCCCCCCCCCCCCCCCCGGTACCATTGTCTTAAGGAGCAAAATGAACTCCTTCTTTTGCTGACAAGACCAGGTGCCTCTGTCCTGAGCAATCTGATCTAAACCTTTTTTTTTTTACTATCTCTTTATCTTCACTCACATTTTTCATTATTCTTAGAGGAAGTCAGATTCTTTTTCTGCTCTAAAACTCACCATTCCACCTACAAACTTATATTCTGTTCTTTACCTAACTCTTGAGATATCTAGTTCTCTTTTTATCACCTTTTTCCTTTGATGAGTGTCTATTTCTTAAACCCCTTTCTCTTCAAAACTTTAAAGAAGAATGCATTTTTGTGTTTTTCTGAACCTGATATCCAATGATATTTTCACGTAACTATTGGGCTTGGATTCAGGAAGACCAGAATTCAAATACTTCCTCACACACTTGCTAGCCCTATGACACTGGGAAGTCATTTAACCTCAGTTTAATTATACGTAAAATTGGGATAATAATAACATATACCTCCTAGAATTGTTGTAAGGATCAAATGATAGCAAAAACAAAGTGTATGGGAAATTTTAGAGCATTATTTAAGCATTAGCTATTATTACATAAATAAGAACAAAAAAGAAAGATTGTGTATGAAAATGGGAATCTGTTGTAGAAGTCTTGCGGTTTAAAAAACATTTCATAAATGGTTTATATAGCAAATGCTTACTAAATATTCATTGAATTCAACTGATCTTAGAATATTGGGGGAAAGGTCTGATTCCTTTTATTTCATGTCTGATCAAATACAAACACTTGAATTTACCATTTGAAGTGGTTCCAAAACCTGGTCTCAATATGGTAATTTAATCTTATGTGCATATAACATGTAAATACAAATTAAGATAAACCATACATGTATAATACATGTCTATGTCTAATATGTATAACTGTACTGCATACATACACATTATACACATAGCTTAATACAAATGTATATATCTACATGATTCGCACATATATGTCTATATGTATGTATATACACACATGTATGTATATGGGCATACATACACACACATGTGTGTGTGTATATATATATGTTTAAGATTTTTCTAAGATCAGTGAAAAGTAAATGAAAGAGGAAAAGACAAAGTTATGGATAGTGACAGAAAGAGATGTTCATGCATAAGTATTTATATACTTTCAAATATGCATCTATGCACATAGTTATATGTATGTATATTTTATGAATATACAATGTATGTGTATGCATCTATGGATTTATGTGTATGTCAGTGACAAATTTGTTCTGATCTGTGATTTAGGGATTTATTTAGGTTTAAGGATTTCCTGGTAAAGGGCTTCTTTTGCCAATTTAATTTTACTTCTTCTCTACAACTCACATATTCATAAAAGTATAAAAAATTATGTTTTTAGATATGCACATGCATAAGTGTGCACATGCACTTTATGTGTACATGTGCATGCATGCGAGCATGTGTGTATATATACATGCATATACATATGTATACCAAGGTGTATATATGTTTATGCATGAATGCATGCATGTATGTATATACTTATGTTCAAGTAACCTTGGCACAATTCATTTAATCCTTTTGAGCTTCAGTTCCATCATCTGTAAAATTAAGGACTAGGAGTAAGACTAAGTGGGCTCTAATATTCCTTGCACTTCCTCATTTGTGTGTTACAAAGGAATTTAAATTAATTTATTGTGCAATATCTGAAAAATCCATCAAATGGCATTCTACTTGAAATGTTCCTCTAAGAGGTAGCAGTCCTCACCCTCAGAAACATCATTATTTTGTTTCTAGGATCTAATTTCGTCCAAGTGAATAAATTAAATGTTATCAACTATTAATATATTAAATTTACTATTTTTGATGTATATCCCATCTCTAAATGCATAAGAAACTTGTATCTGATTCTCAAAATCATTCTTACTTTGTTTTTTCCTCTATGACACATTTCCCTGGGCCAAGGAGAAAACAAGAGACATGTCACTTAATACTTCTTCCCCAAACACAAATTTATGATCATTTGTTGAAGTTTGGTCAGCCAAACATCTTTCTGTCTACTTAAAAAGAAAGACATTTAGGTAGACAATGCATTGACTTTCTAGGAAAAACAGTTGATCTTCTTACCAGTTCCATAATTGCAAAATACCATATACTCTAAATAATAGGATGTATTCATGTAACTTGTTCCCAACGACTTTTTTAAGTTCGTGGGTGCAAGCTGATCAATGAATATTTACTAAAGGTTATCCATGGGCCAGTCACTGTGTTACTTTCTGGAGATTAAAAAACAAAACAAAAATTGAAGATACTTGAATTCAAGGAGTGTATATTCAATCCATAGGCCAACAGCAATAACAAAACAAATAGGAAGAAGAATATAAAGAAAAATCTCAGTTCAGCATAAATTTGCATTTGAAAATATAAACAAAACTCTTAATTACATGTTTACTGTTCTTAAGAAAACAAGATATTTTCAAGTGTCATCAAGGACTTTAAGATCACCAGTTTATACACACACAAAAATAAAAATACTAATTATAGCTAATTCTTATTTGTAAGTTCCCAAGCATTTCTATTATTCATATAGGGATATTAATTCTAAGATCTCAAGCATGTACTCTGATCTTTCAAAAATTATTACTGTTAATTATTTAAGGCAATTCTTAATAAGTTTTTTTCTCCCAAAGGCTTTGCTAAAAATTCCAGTAGATTCAAGATGTTTTGGTCTGTGCTACTGAACAGGCTGACTACTGCAATATTTATGTCACTTCCATGTGGAGATAGCCTGCATTAACCCAAATACTTAGATTTTCAAAACAAATTGAAACAACTCACTTTTCCATTGATAAATTTATGAATAGGAAAGGAAATCAATTAAAAATACTTAGAAAAGCAACTGATGTTACATTATTATTATTACACAATTTAATATATAAATATTTAATTCCTAAAACAACTAGAGTTTGATGCATTTAAATCAAACTATTTAAATTATATTTGTTTGAAATTTATAACCCTCTTTTGGCATAATACTCTCATAGTATTTGTCACTGTAATCAAACAAACCTCTCTTCAATGTCTAAGAAACTGAAATTATACCTCAATACGTTTGTCAAACTTCGTTAAAACCATTTTATCAAATGATTCTTCTTATCAGCATAGAGTAAGAGGTGGTTATCATTATTATATGTGGGATTCCACAGATAACCTTCCCCTCAACAATAACAGCAACACTGTCCATAATGCTATTGTTCTTCATTCATAAAGAGACAGATATTCTTATCAATTAGCATAACTTTTGGGGGGATTTAAATAATAAAACTGAAGGAAATACATTCAAAAGGTCATTCTCAAAAAGCACATATGTGACCTAGAGAAGTATGATAAGTATGATAAGTGGATAAGATGCTCATCTTGGAATTACGGAGATTCTCCAAATTCTGTCTTGCCAACCATTAGCCTCTGGCATTATGGACGAATCACTTAACATGTCTAAGACACAGGCATCTCTAAGACTTAGCTTAAAAATTATAAGTGCGTTACAATCTACCTCAACTGTTAGTAATCTCCAATCTAAAGTATCACATACTTAACTACTTCATGTTATTTTAAATTATTTTCTTTATATTTGTTATGTACAGAAATGCTGAATTCGTTCTCTGTAACAATTGTTGTAATCACGGAAGGTTTAGACACCTCCACACACCTACACTGATTATTTAATGAACCAACAGAATACTAGATATTAAGGAAGTCCTTAATGTATGAGAAAAGATTATTATGACGCAATCTTTGGGGTGAAAGCAGAATACCAGGCAGAAAATGTCTTGTGGTTGACTAAAAGAATCAGGCATTCTCTTGGGCCAATGTATAAAAGTAGTGCTCAGTAAAGTAGTCAACAAGCCTACAGCTGAAATAGTGCTAGTCACAAAGATACCATTGGATAGTAACAGCCAAGCTCTTGAAAGGAATTACTAGTATTATTAGCCATGTCACCAGAGAGATTCGACCAGTATCAGACAAGGCACCCAACTGAAATCTGAGAACCTGGATTAGTAGCAGATAACATGACCATCCAAGAGCTATAGTAACCCAAGGGAAGTTAGCTTCAGAGAGCATGACCTGATTGCAGTAGATAGAAATGCCAGCCCAACCTTTAAAAGACATCAAACCTAACTGAATATTAAATGTAACAGCAATCTAGTATGAACTTCACAAAGGTAGAAATAGATTTTCTTTTTTTAGTTTACTTATTTTAGTTATCACCATTTACTTTCATATGTTTTAAGTTTCTCCCTCTCTCTCCCCTCTCCCCTCCCCAAGACAGCATGAAATGTGATGTAGATTCTACATGTACATATTAAGCATATTTTTATATTAGTCATGTAGTACAGACAAATTAGAATTAGAGAAACCATAAGAAAGGAAAATGAGACAAAACAAAAAAGAAAATAGTCTCCTTCACTCTGCATTCACACTCCATAGTTCTTTCTCTGCATGTGAATATCATTTTTCATCATGATTCGTTTGAAATCGCTTTATGTCCTTGCATTGTTGAGAAGACTTTGGGCATAGTTCCAAACTGCACTCCAGAATGGGTGCATGAGGTCAGAACTCTATCAACATAGAATTAGTGTTCCAACTTTCCCACTTCTTCTCCAACATTTATCATTTTCTTGTTTTACCATGTTTGCCAAGCTGATGGTGTGATGTAATACCTCAGAGTTCTTTTGATTTGCATCTCTCTAATCAATAGTGATTTAGAGCACTTTTTCATATGACTATAGACAGCTTTAATTTCTTCCCCTGAAAACTGTCCATTCATATCTTTTGACCAGTTATCAACTGGAGAATGAGGCCTTTATCAGAGATACCAGTTAAAAAATTCTTTCCTAGTTTTCTGCTTCTCTCCTAATATCAACTGCACTGGCTTTGTTTATGCAAAACCTTTTTCAATTTAATGTAATCAAAATCATCCATTTTTGCATCTCATACTGTTCTCCCTTTTGTTTGCTCATAAATTCCTCACTAAATTGCTCATAAAATATAAATCTGACAGATAAACTATTCCTTCCTCCCCTAATATGTTTATAGTATCAGCCTTATTAGCTAAATCATGTAGACATTTGGACTTTCTTTTAGCATACGGTGGCAGATGTTGGTCTATACCCATTTTCTGCCATATTATTTTCCAGTTTTCCTATCAGTTTTTGTCAAATAGTGAGTTTTTATACCAGAATGTGGGGTCTTTGCATTTGTCAAGCAGTAGATCGATATATTCACTGAGCACTGTCTTGAGTTCCTAATCTATTCCTCTTATCTATCCCTCTATTTCTTAGCCAGAACTTAATAATTTTGATGATTGCTGCTTTGAGATCTGGTATAGCTGGACCACCTTGCCTAGCATTTCTTTCCACTAATCTCTTGATATTCTGGACCTTTTGTTCTTCCAGAAGTATTCTGATAATATTTTTCTAGCCCTGTAACATAATTTTATGGTAGTGAAAGAAGCAGAACCAGGAGAACTTTGTACACAGAAATAACCACAGTGTGTGAGGAATTTTTCTTGTACACTTAATCCTTCACAGCAGACCATTTTCTTTTGTGTTATGTTTTGTTTTGTTTTGTTTTATGATTTCTTCCTTTCAATTTAGTTTTTCTATTCAACATGGCTATGGTGAAATTTTATTTAATGGGAATGTATTGTGTAGAACCTATATAAGATTGCAAGTCATCTCGGGAGGGAACGGGGAGGGAGGGAAGGAAAAGGGGGAGGGAGGGAAAAAAACCTAAGATATGTGGAGGTGATTATAGAACAATGAAAGCAAATAAAAATATTTATTTAAATAAAGAATTTTATGGTAGTTTCATTGGGATGGCACTGAATAACTATATTAGTTTAGGCAGAATTGTAATTTTTATTATATTATCTCAGCCTACCTATGAGCAACTGATGTTTATTTTCTCCAGTTATTTAGGTTTGACTTTATTTGTGTGAAAAGTGTTTTGTAATTGTGTTCATATAGTTCTTGCGGTTATTTTGGCAGGTAGACTCCCAAATATTTTATAATGTCTATAGTAACTTTAAATGGAATTTCTCTTTTTAGTCTCTTGTTGTTGGACTTTGCTAGTAATATATAGAAATGCCAAATATTTATGTGGGTTTATTTTGTATCTTGAATCTTTGCTAAGTTGTTTATTATTTCAAGAACTGTTTTCACTTGATTCTTTAGGATTCTTTAAGTGTATCAACATATCTACAAAGAGTGACAATATAGCTTCTTTGTCCATTCTGATTGCATCAATTTCTTTTTTTTCCCTCTTTTTGCTAAAACCAACATTTATTGTATCACACTGAATAACAGTGGTGATAATGGACATCCTTGTTTCACCCCGGATTTTATTGAAAATGAATCTGGCTTATCCCCATTACATATAAAGCTGGCTGATGGTTTCAGGTTGATACAACTTAGCATTTTAAGGAAGGCTCCACTGAATTTTATGTTCCCTAGTGATTTCAATAGAATTGGGTTTTGTATTTTGTCAAGAAGATATTTTTGGATGTTTTGAGATAATCGCATGGTTTCTGTTACTTTTAGAGTTAATATGATGAATAATGCTGATAGTTTGCCTAATATTGAACTAGCCCTGCATTCCTGGTATAAATCCTAAATGATGATAATGTATTATCCTCATGATAAGTTACTATAATCTTTTTGCTAATATCTTATTTAAAATTTTTGTATCTATATTCATTAGGGAAATTGCCCTATTATTTTCTTTCTCTGTTTTCACTCTTCCAGTTTAGGTACCAGTGCTATATTTGTATCATAAAAAGAATTTGGTAGGACTCCTTTGCCAATTTTCTCATTGTACTAGAATCAATTTTCTTTAAATCTTTGCAGTAATTCACTTGTAAATTCATGTATCCCTGGAAATTTTTTCCTAGGGAGTTCATTGACAAGTTGTTAAATTTATTTTTCTGACAGGTTTATTTAAGTGTCTTCCATTACTCTGGGCAATTGATATTTTTATAAATATTCATCCTTTTCATGGCACAGTAATTCTTAATTATTGTTTTAATTTCCTTTTCATTATAGTGATGAGTTCACCCTTTTCATTTTTGATACTTTTAATTTGATTTTTTTAAATCAAACCATTTTTCCCCAGAAAACCAACTCTTAAGTTTATCTATTAACTCAATAATTTTCATAATCTCAATTTTATTAATCTCTTGTTTTGTTTTCAGTATTTCCAAATTGGTATTTAAATGAGAATTTTTAGTTTGTTCTTTTTCTAACTTTTTCAGTTACATGCCCATTTCATGGATCTCCTCTTTCTCTATTTCATTTATGTAAGTATTCAGAGAAATAAAAGTTCCCCTCAGAATAGCTTTCTTTGCATCCCATAAATTTTGATATGTTGCTTCATTAGTGTCATTATTTTGAATGAAGTTATTTATTGTTTCTATGATTTCTTGTTTGACCCACTGATTCTTTAGATTTAGATTATTTAATTTCCAATTCATTTTCAGTTCATATTTCCATGGCCCCTTATTACTTATAATTTTTATTGCATCATGACCTGAAAAGGAAGCATTTAATATTTCTGCCTTTCTGCACTGGAATGTGAGGATTTTATGCACTAGTACATGTTCAATTTTTGTGCTTGTTCCATGTACTGCTGAGAAAAAAGTATATTCTTTTCTATTCTCATTCTATTTTCTATACAGATCCACCATATCTATATTTTTCTAAAATTCTATTCACTGAATAGGAAGGGATGATATCTAAAAAAAATAAAATTAAGGGATGAGAGAAGAATATATTGTAGGGAGAAAGGGAGAAATGGAAGGGGTCAAATTATCTCTCCTAAAAGAGGCAAAAAAAAAAAAGCTTTTTCAATGGAGGGGAGAAGGGGGAAGGTGAGAGTGAAAAAGGAACACTTACTCTCATCACATTTGGCTTAAGGAGGGAAAAACGTGAACACTCAATTTGGTTTGAAAATCTATTTTACACCACAAGAAAGTAGGAGAAAAGGGGAGAAATGGGTAAGGGTATGGTAGAAGGAAGGGCAAATGGGATGAAGGAGTAATTAGGAGTAAACAAGTTTGAGGATGGACAAGGTAAAAATAGACAATAGAATAAATTGGGGGGCAGGACAGGATGGAGGGAAATATAGTTAGTCTTATACAACATGATTATTATGAAAGTCTTTTGCAAAACTACACATATATAGCCTATATTGAATTGCTTGCCTTCTCAGTGGGGACAGATGAGGAGGGAGGAAGGGAGAGAAGTTGAAACTCAAAGTTTTAGGAAGGAATATTGAGAATTGTTTTTAGATGCACCTTGGAAATAACAAATACAGGTAATGGGGTATAGAAATCTACCTTGACCTACAAGAAAAGAGAGAAGATGGGGATCAGGGAAGGGAGGGGTGTGATAGAAGGGGGGGCAGCTTGAGGGAAGAGTTAATCAGAATGCCTGGCATTTTGGAGTGGGGGGGAGGGGAGAGATGGGGAGAAAATTTGGAACTCAAAATTTTGTGAAAGTGAATATTGAAAACTAAAACTAAATAAATAAACATTTAAAATATTTCTATTTACCTCCTTAATTTATTTCTTGTTTATTTTGAGGTTAGATATATCTAGTTCAGAGAGGCGGAGGTTGAGGTCTCCCACTAATATGCTTTAACTGTCTATTTCTTCCCGTAATTCCCTTAACCTCTAGGAATTTTAATGTCATGCTACTTGGCGTGTATATGGTTAGTAATTATATTGCTTTATTGTCTATGGTGCCTATTAAAAGGATATAGTTTTTTTTCTTATCATTTTTGATTAAATATATTTTTGCTTTTGCTTTGTCTGAGATTAAGGTTGCTACCCTTGCTTTTTGTTTTTTACTTCACCTGAGCCTTAATATATTCTGCTCCAGTCTTGTATCTTTACTCTGAATATATCCCCTTATTTCAAATGTGTTTCTTATAAGCATCATATTGAAGGATTATTGTTTTTAACGCATTCTGCTATTCATTTCTATTTCATGAGAGAGTTCATCCCATTCACATCCACAGTTATGATTACTATCTGTATCTTTCTCTCCATTCTATCCCCCCATTTATGTTTTTATTTCTCCCTTCTCCCTTTTCCTCCACAAAAGAGTTTTGCTTTTGACTACTACCTCCATCAATCTTCTCTCCTGTAATGATAGTGTGAATGGGAAAATCTATTCTATTCATTAATAAATCCATGTGACCTGCTTGGATCACATGGAAGCCTGGCTCACATGTACAGGAAGAAGCTTGCTGAGTGGGTGGAATAGGAAAGGTGGAGCAGAGCTGGGGAGAAGTTGATCAGGCTAGTTAGAGCTGGGAAGGACACAGGAAGCAGACACAACTTAGGTTCATGAGTGTTTTGGGGAAGGTCCCAACAGGGAGTGGGGAAACTTGGGAATGGCTTTGGCCCCTGTAGTGATAACCTGTATTAACTTCTTGATTGCTATGATGAATTTGCTATCTGGTTCTGAGATTTCCCTTTCCAGTGCCTAATTACATGTTTTTCTTCTGCCTTCCATATGGAGAGTCTGTTATACTTTATGACTGATATGTGAATATTGCCTTAGTGATATGCCTCCCTTCTATCAGTTCCTGTCCTTTTTCTTTCCCTTTTCCCTTACTACTTTTTCCCTCCCTTCTAATGATGCCATCTCTTTTCTTTCCCCTTTTCTCTTCTATTGCCAGTAGGCAAAGTTAGGTTTCCATACTTAACTGAGTATGTTATTCCCTTCTTGAACCAAATCCAATGAGAGTAATGTTCAAACAAATTTCATCTCCTTCCCTTCTTTCCCTCTACCATAAATATATTTTTGTGCCCCTTCATGTGAGGTAATTTATACTTTTTTGCCTCCCCTTTTCCTATTCTCTCTTCCATACCTTTTTACTTCTTAATTAGGCATTTTAGCATCATGTCAGTTAATTTATACCCACATGCTCTGTCTATGTATATCCTTTTAGATGTCATAATAAAAATGCAGTTCTCAAGATTTTCAAGTATCATCTTCCCATGTAGGGATGTAAACAGTTTTCTCTCATTAAATAGCACTTTTGTTCTCTTTTTTTCCATATTAACCTTTCTGTGCCTCCCTTGAGTCTCATATTTGAAAATCAAATTTTTCATTGAGCTCTAGTCTTTTCATCAAAAGAGTCTGGAAATCCCTTATTTCATCGAATATCCATCTTCTTGCCTGAAAGATGGTAGTCATTTGTTGAGTAGTTGCTTTTTGGTTGCAATCCAACATCCTTTGCTTTAAGCAATATCATATCCCAATCCCTTCAGTCCTTTAAAGTAAGAGCTGATAAATCTTATGCAATCCTGACTGTGGTTCCACGATATTTGAATTGTTTCTTTCTGGCTGCTTGCAGTATTTTCTCCTTGATTGGATAATTCAGTAATTTGGCTACTAGATTCCTTGGCATTTGCAATTTGATATCTCTTTCAGGAGATAATTGGTGGATTCTTTCAATTACTCTTTTATGCTCTGTTTCTAGTACCTCAGGGCAGTTTTGCTTGATGAGTTCTTGGAAGGTACTGTGCAGGCTCTTTTTTCATCATGGCTGTCCAGTAGATCAATAATTCTTAAATTATCTTCTTGGATCTATGTTCTGGGTTAGTTATTTTTCTAATGAGATATTTTGCATTGTATTCTATTTTTTTCATTGTTTTAATTTTGTTTGATTCTTGATGCCATATACGGTCATTAGCTCTTACTTGCCCAGTTCAAATTTTTAACAGATTATTTTCTTCTGCTAGCTCTTGTACTTTTTTTCCATTTGGTCAACTGTACTTTTTAAGGAGCTATTTTTTTTCAGTTAGGTTTTGTACTTCTTAATCCATTTCGTCAATTGTGCTCTTTAAGGAGTTATTTTCTTCATTTTTTTACAATTTTGTCAGTTCTATTTTTAAAAGAATTGATCAATTTTTATTCTACTTCTCCAATTTGACTTTTAAAATCCTTCTTGAGCTCTTTCAAAAATGCATTTTGGACTTGTGACAAGTTCATGTTATCTTTTGAGGTTTCAGATATGGGAATAATGTCAAAGCTCTCCTCTTGTGGATTCATATTTTGATCTTTCCTGTCCCCATATTAAGAATCTATGGTCTTTGTTTTTCTAAGTCCCTTTTTGCTCATTGTGATTGACTTTATTTCCTGGTTTTTAAAGATGATCTCTGCTTCTGGAGCACAGGGAGTTCTATTCCATGCTTCTTGTGCTGGAGGCTAGGGGCCTGATTACTGGCTTTTTGTGTTGTAGCCTCTAGTTCTGGCAGCTGGAAACTATATAACACTGTTACTTACCTAGTACCAAGCTGGAGCTGGCTGGTGTGTGCTGAGGCCAAGTGAAGTCTTTCTACATCCCCTGGGTTTATAGTGAAGCTCATGGCATGAGGAGAAGAGGAAGGGTGGTCTTGCCACTGGAGGCTTCCTCTCCTAGGACTGTGCTAGAACACTGATAGGCACAGTCCCTAGTGGATGCCTTTCTGCACTGGTGTCTGCCAATTCTCCAAGCTGTGTAAAGGCATGCCTGAGGTCCTGGTGTTGATGCTTGGTGACTCCATCACTTAGGGGGTCAGGATTTCCTGTTAGTCTGCTCAGGTGGGGATTGCTGCTGGTTTGTTAGACAGCCTCTCACTCTGCACTAATTCTCTTCAGCCACAGCAAAAGGGACTTTTCCCTCTAATACCCCTAGCCTCCCAAATTAAAAGATTGCCATATCCTGTATTTCTGCTGATTCCACTATTCCAGGATTTTTCCTGGGATAATATTCTCTGTGTTTTTCAAGGACAACAAGGGAGGATGAGATAATCTTACTGCTTGCTCTGCCATCTTAACTCCTGGAAGTTTAAATAGGTGACTTTGAAACATTCAGCCTGTGGGATCATAGTCTTAGGAGTAGCTGCTGCTGCTGCTGCTGCTGCTGCTGCTGCTGCTGTCATAAGCCCTGCACAGAACTGCACTTTTCTCTAACCCAGTTCCAACAGACTCATCTCCTTCACTGAGAGTTGTAGGAATCACAACTGCTGCCTGTGATTCAGTCTCCTGGTATCAGAAATGAACTTTCAATTACAAGGAATTATAAGTTATCCCTTCAGTACACATGTAGCCATATACTTCTTTCTCATTACCTTTGTACTATACATTTGGGCCTCCTCTTTCTAGGGACCTGTGTAAATTTGTAGAATTTTTCCTAGGCTTTGGGTGAGATAGGGAGGGTAAGGGAGGTGTTTTATAAAGACCATTATTGTAATAGCAATTTAATAAACAAATTCTCTGCAAACTAATTAATTTTATTTGCTAACCATTAGTGGTAAAGATACCAGTGGGGGCTCATAATTACCTCTAGAACTCTAGGGAGAGAAGTAACTCATATATAATATCTGTGCCTATGTATATACATATGTGTATATGTATGTGTACACATACACATTTGTTGTATCTTTCATTAAAATGTAGCTTGTGAGTAGGGATAATTTCATGCCCTGAATTTTTCTTAGCATGTAGCATGGTGCTTGGTACACAGAACGTTTTTAATAAATGAATTGTCATTGATTGAAATATGGATGAAGAGAGTTCCTACAGAAATAAAGTCACAACTCCTTGATTTAAAACATTTTCTGGGAGAAAAAGAACCCTAAGGTCTTTGGTTTACTTAATTGATGTAGTATAGCCCTGAATATTTTGCATGACACAATAACCCTGAAACAATGAGAAGTAAATGTGTAGGTAAGCATGAAAGAACAAAGCAATAAAGACTGATATTGGAGTACTTATGTGAGCAAGGGGGGCCCAACATATATATATATATATATATAGAAAGCAGATTTGAGAGGAAAATTAAATAAGAAGAATGAGCATATAAAAGTGAATATATTTAAGTTAAATTTCTGCTTTGAAATAAGATGTATTATTCAACATATTCATACAATATAAATGCGTATATACATATATGTATATATGTTTTGTGTATATATCTACATCTATGTATCTCTCTTTATAGATACAAATATCTGTATAGATGTGTGGATGCACATTAATATCTCTAGTGTCCTGTTTTGAAGGTTTGTAGATAGTGACTTAAGAATCATCTTGAAATGTATGGTAGTTACTTAAGATAGAGTATTTCATTATAAATTAAGTGAGGCTTTTAGTTTACCTGATGCTTCTGCTGCAGTTTCAATGATCTACCCAGACAACAAAGAAAAGCAAAAAAAAAAAAAAGTATTTATTAAAGTGTTGATTCCAAAGATGGGGGAAATAATACTTCTATATTTTCCCTCTCTGAGGTACAGAATGCTAGCAAATATAATCATTTTAGAATTGTTGCCAAAGCTACCAAAGCTACCAAAAGAAAATGCAAGGTGCTTGAAGTAGTGGTAGAACATTAGAGGACCAATCAATATATACTTCATTTTAGGTTCCAGAATTCTTGGTTTCTAAAAGTTGTATTGAGGAGGAAGATGTAAGAATAGTGATTAAGAGACAAAATTTTTAATAAAGAAAACCTACTGACCACTAAGCCTTATGAGGAGAGACTTTCAGAAAAAAAATAGCAAACTATTGCCCAGAAGCAGCATGCAATAATGGACAGAAAGGAAAACTGGATTTGGAATAGGATGGTATGTATTCAAATTCTACTTTAGACACTTACTAACCATATGAACTTGAGCAAGTCTCCTAACTGTCATAAACAACAGTTTCTTCATTTGTAAAATAAGGAATATGTTGTCTATGATCTCTAAGATGCCTTCTCACTCCCTCTTAAACTCTATCTGGAATTTAAAGTTCTTCACAAAATTGCTACCCATTGTGTCATGTTAGTCTTCTACATATGTTCCCATCAGAGTGATATAATTATTCACCCACTCCACAATTTATTATCCATTTCCTTTCCTTTATACTATATATATATATATACACACACATATATATGTATACATATATATGTGTGTGTATATATATATATGTATATGTATTGCTTTATATATATTCCTTATTTACCCTCTTCTGCAACTCCACCTCCTTTACTGGAAAGTATTCCCTAATGAGGAGGGGTCTTATTTCCTAATCAATATTATGTAGTCCTTAAGATATTTACCCAAATTCATATTTCCTTATGTTATTAATCAAAATTTGTGAAATGGCACCTTCATTTTAATATAACAAATATTTATTGGGTATATGCATCCAAAGAATTGTGTTAAACAGAGTTTTAACTTACAAATCACTAAGAAATTTTGTGTCTTGGACAGATAGCACAAAATGTGCTCAGGAAAGCATCATAAAAGGGACCTGCACACAATATTGGGAAGGCTAATATATGGTGACAGGAAGGGCATAGCAGGCCAACACAGAGTTTACCTGGTAGTATTTTTTTTATTGAATTATTTTTCTTGTTAAGGGTTGTTTCCAGGTTTTTGGAGGAATGCATATACTGTCAGCATTTTATCCATTGCAGTATCCTAGGGCAAAATCCCAGTTACTCTGTTTTAGTTTTGGCTTTGGTGTGAGATTTCATAATAGTGACTTGCATATGAAAACCTTTTTTAATTTTGGCAATAGACAGAGACATGGTCCACAGCCACCCCCAGGTTTTCAGTTTCATTAAAGAGTTACAATAGATAGTACAAAAGCAAGTTTGAGCCCTCTGGGTTGCTGTAACACAGTACAGACATGTTGTTAAAGAAATATTGTTTTATCAGAGATAGTATGAAAGAATTTAATATTGAATATTATATTAGTGGCATAAATTCACCTTTATACATCATACAGACAATATATGTGGCTTTTTACAAGTTCAGTGATCATAATTTAGAGAAAGATGGTCTTCATTTCTGTCTAGTGCCCCTTCCATTATCAAAATATGTCTCAGGTATCTGCTTCATCCTGTATTTTGTAATGTGCACATAAATGTCTAAACATGAAGATAGATGTATAATATATAAAAGAATAAAATAAAAGACATAGAAAGGAAGGCAAAGTGACTTGTGCCAGATACTTCCAGTCTCCATTTCTCTTTGTAAATAATTAAATTAACCTTCTCCAAAGACTGATTGCTCTTTTTGTGAATTACCCAGGCATACTAGTTTTAAGCTTTCTCTTGACTGATGCCATTTCCTTAATGGCTTTACTTCTCTTATTTCCTCAAGAAAATGAGGTGAAGTTTTAATGCTGTTCCTTTTTGCTAACGTCTTTCGTAAAGACTTGGTGGAAAAAGAAAATTGAAAGCAATAGTTTCAAATTAAGTCTAGGGATGGTCTTCAGATCGCATATTTCAGTCAGCTAACATTTATTAAGTATCTACTATGTGAACATCTACAAAATTAGGTCGAAACGTACAGACATTAAAAAACATATAATATATGATCTTTGCCCAGATAAAACCCAGGAGCTCATTGGTAAGAAATTTACTCTAGTAGCAACTAATGCAGATACAAAAGATGACTCTATATTTCCAACTTAAATTACCAAGGATTCCTTATTTAAAAATTCTAATAACACTGTTCTATCCTACTTTCAATTTTACATTTTGATAACAGAGGGATTCACACAGTCTTGAAAAGGTAATGCTTCTAGGGAGGCAGATCTAAAATAACACAGTAGAGAAGTACTCAGCCAAGCTCTTCTAAAGTCCTGTCCAGACACTCCAAAATAGTACCTTAAATAGAATTTTGAAGTGACAGAACCAACAAAAATTCAAATGAAACAATTTTAATGACCAAGACAACTTAGGTGGTCAGCAAGAAATGTCTGTCTCATAGTGTGGTTTTCAGGCCTGAAACACCAGGTTACATTTTGCAGATCTTTCTACAGCACCAGCAGTATCTTTAGAGGCCATTGCATTGGCAGCAGCAGGAGATTTAGGAGGTCTCAACCCATGATCTGTAAGATAGTCAGATAAGTGGTAGAAAGGGATTAGGGAATCCTTTGTTGACATTGGTTTCAGGACCCTATTACATTGGTTATATGTAGATCTGTGATACAGCTCCAGGCTGTAGGTGCAATGCCAAGAGGAATGATACCACTTGCAGTCACAGGAAAGCAGAAATTTTCCTTGTAGTTCCAGAGTGGAGAGAATTATTTGTAGTTGCTCATGGGGGAGTAAGAATCCTGGTCTTTAATCAGACAGGGGAGAGCACTAGCAATTGCACCTACAGGAGAAGGGAGACCTGGTCACAAGTCAGGCTGGGAGGAATACTAGTGCTGGAAGCTACAGAAGAAAGATGTCCCTTTCTGGGCAAAGATCAGAGCACAGCCTAGGAGAAGAGTGAACACAACTCTCTTTGGATCATACTACCTTCAAAGCACTGAAAAACTAAAGACACTCAGCGATAGCTCTGAAAATAACAAGAAAGATTTAAAATTGAGGAATGTTCCCCCTGCTACCCAGCAGTAGAATCCAACTTTAACATAAAGTTAAAGGCAGGAAATAATTTCAAAAAAGAAGCATAGAACAAGAAAAGAATCTGACTATAACAAGTTACAATGGTAACAGAGAAAATCAAGACACAAATCCAGAAGAAGAAAATTATGGCAAAACAGCTACAAGGAAAAACTCAAAAAATGTGAGTTTTATATAAGCCCAGCAATAATTCCTGGAGGAGCTAAAGAAGAATTTGAAAAATCAAACAAGAGAGGTAGAGGGAAATTGGGAAAAGAAATGAGAGTGTTGAAAAAAAATCGTGAAAAAAAGTCAAAGCTTGGTAAAAAGAGCCCCAAAATATTTAAAAAAAAAAAAAGCAACAACAACCTTAAAATGGAACTTGTTAAGTAGCAAAAGAGGTACCAAAATCCGCTGAAGAGGAGAACTTGTTAAAAGCCATAATTGACCAAATGAAACAAAAAGGTAGAAAAGATCACCAAAGAAATTAACGTCTTAAAAATTAGAATTGGACAAATAATGACTCCATGAGACTATAAAAAACAATAAAACAAAATTGAAAGAAAGGGAAAAATTTAAAAAAAAATTAAAACAAGAAGAAATGTGAAATATATCATTTGGTCAGAAAAAAAATTCCTAAAGATAGATCATTTCAGAAACATTTGACTATCTGAAAACCATGATGAAAAAGAGAGCCTGGATATGTTTCAAAAAATTATCAGGGAAAACTGTTTGATATCCTAGAACCAGAGTTTAAAATAGAAATTGAAAGAATCTACCAAATCACCTCTTGAAAGAGATCCTGAAAGCAAAACTCCAAGGAATATTATAGTCAAATTCCAGAGCTCCCAGATCAAAGAGAAAATATTTCAAGCAGTCAGAAAGATACAATAAAAATATTGTGGATCCACAGTCGGAATCACACAAGTTTAGCAAAAGCCACCTTAAAGGATGAAAGGGCTTGAAAAATGATACTATATAGAAGGCAAAGGAGCTAAGATTACAATCAAGAATAATTGATTCAGAAAAATTAAAAATAATAATTCAGTGGGGAAAAATGGATATTTAATAAAATAGAATTATTTCAGCCATTCCTTATGAAAAGATTAAAATTGAATAGAAAATTTGAGTTTCTATTGTAAAACTCAAGATAATCACAAAAAAAGTAAATATGAAAAAAAATCATAAGGACATCAGTAATGTTAAAAGTCACTACAGTTTTCTATGGGAAGATGATAATTCCTAAGTACCTTATCAACTTTAAGAGAGTTAGAAGCAGTATTTATAGAAAGACAGCACAGATGCAAATCAACTAAGATGGGATGATATAAGAAAATAAAATTAAGGGGTGAAAAAAAAGGATGCCATTATAGAAGGAGGAGGAGAGAGGAAGAATGCTGAAATTTATCACATAAAAGAGGTATAAAAAGAAGAGCTATTACAGTGGAGGGGGAAATGGGCAAATGGTCTATTATGGGAGAATAAGAAAATAAAAAGAAATTTAAGGAATTACAACAAGGAATGAGGAAAGAAAATTGTCACTTTTTGCAGATAACATGATGGTATACTTAGAGAATTCTAGAGAATTAAATTAGAAACAAGTTCATATATTTAACAGCTTCAGCAATATTACAGGATATTATTTTATCATTTATTACCAATATATTCAAAGAGGAAAAGAGAGAGAAATTCCATTTGAAATAACTGAAGACAATATAAAATACTTTTGGATGTATATGACAATACAAAGCCAGGAACTACAGGAATATATTTACAAAACACTTATCAGACAAACAATATCTAAACAACTGGGGAAATAATTAGTATTTGTGAGTAGCTGAGCAAATATGATGAAGTAAAAATCTTAAATAAATTAATTTATTTTTTCAGTAGTTATTCAGTTCCCTACAAAATAAATTATCTAAAAAACGTTTATATAGAGAAAAAAATTCAAAATAATTCACCTGGAAGAACAAAGGTGAAACATATACATGAAATCAATGAAAATAGCATGCAAGAAAGTGGTTTATTGCACATTTGACTGAGTTCTCTATATATTTTAGAAATGAGTTCTTTATCACAGATACTAGTTACAAAAATTCTTTTCTAGTTTTCTGCTTCCCTCCTCATCTTGCTTGCATTGGATTTGGTTGTGCAAAAACTTTTCAGTTTAATGTAATCAAAGTAATCAATTTTGTGCTTCATTATGCTTTCTGTCTCTTCTTTGGTCAAAAATTCTTCCCTTCTCCATAAATCTGATAAGTACACTAAACCTTGCGCCACTAATTTCTTTATAGTATCAATCTTTATGCCTAGATCATGTACATATTTGGTCTTTATTTTTGCATATGGTGACAGGCATTGGCCGATGCCTAGTTTCCACAATACTTTTATCCCGTTTTCCCAGCAATTTTTGTCTAACGGTGACTTCTTATCCCAGAAGCCAGTGTCCTTGGTTTTATCAAACAATAGATTGCTATATTCATTGACTATTCTTTCTTGAGTACCTATTATATTCCACTTGTCTACCTTTAAGTTGATTAGCCACTGCCAAGTGGTTTTGAAAAATGCTGCTTTATAACACAGTTTGAGATTTGGTAGAGCTAGGCCAACCTCTGTAGCATCCCTTTTCACTAGTTCCCTTGGTATTCGGGATCTTTTTTTCTTCCATACGAATTTTGATATTATATTTTTCCAGCACTAGAAAATAATTATGAGATAGTTTGATTGGTATGGTACTGAATAAGTAAATTAATTTAGGTAGAATTGTTATTTTTATTATATTTGCTCAGCCTACCCACAAGCAAATGTTGTTTTCCACTTACTTATATCTCACTTTATTTGTGTGAAAAGTGTCTTGCGATTGTGTTCATATAATCCCTGAATTTGTTTTAGCAAGTCGACTCTCAAATATTTTAAAGCGTCTACCCTAGCTTTAAATGGAATTTCACTATCTTTTGCTGTTGGACTTTGTTATTAATATATAGCAATGTAGAAGATTTGTGTGGGTTTCTTTTCTACACTGAAATTTTGCCAAAATTGTTTATTTTCTCAAGTAGTTTTTTACTTGATTGGCTGGGATTCTCTAAGTATATCATGATATTTTCTGCAAAGAGTGAAAACTTAGCTTCTTTTTTGACTGATCTATTTCCTTCAATTCCCTTATCTTCTCTAACTGACCATATTTCTGGTATCATAATGAATAACTGTGGTGATAATGGAAATCCTTGTTACACCCCTGAACTTATTGGAAATGCACCTAGCTTATCTCCATTTCATATAATGCATGCTGAGGGTTTTAGATAGATATTGCTTATTATTTTATGTAAGGTTCCCTTTATTCCTATGCTCTCTGGTGTTTTTCATAGGAATGGGTGTTGCGTTTTCTCAAAAGTTTTTCTGCATCTATTGATATAATCATGTAATTTCTGTTAGTTTTGTTGTGGATATGATCAATAACGCTAATAGTTTTCCTAATATTGAACCAGCCCTGCATTCCTGGTATGAATCCTACCCGATCAAAATGCATTATTCTTGTGATAATATGTTGTAGTCATTTTGCTAAAATCTTGTTTAAAATTTTAGCATCTGTATTCATTAAAGAAACTGGACTATAATTTTCTTTCTCATTTCTTTCTCTCCCTGGTTTAGGTATCAAAACCATATTTTTATCATAGAAAGATTTTGGGAGTACTCTTTCTTCCCCAATTTTCCCAAATTGTCTACATATTAGAATTAACTGTTCTTTAAATGTCTGATAGAATTCACTTGTAAATCCATCTGGCCCTGGAGGTTTTTTCCTAGGGAGTGCATTGATGGCTTGTTCAATTTATTTTTCTCAGATGCAGTTGTGTAAGTATTCAAATTCCTCTGCTGTTAATCTGAGAAAATTATATATTTTTTTAAAATCATCATCCATCTCATTTAGATTGTCGAATTTATGGGCATAAAGTTGGGCAAAGTAATTTCTAATTATTGTTTTAACTTCCTCCTAAGTGGAAGTGAGTTCAGCCCTTTCCTTTTTGATATTGTTAATGTGGGTTTTTTTTTGCTTTTTTAAAAATCAAATGGACCAAAGGTTTATTAATTTTACCGTTTTCTTTCATAAAACCAACTCTTATTTTACTTTTCAGTTCAATGTTTTTTTTTTAATTTTATTGATCTCTTCCTTGGATTTCAGTATTTCTAATTTGGTATTTGCTTGGGGATTTTCAATTTATTCTTTTGAGAGCTTTTTTCTGCTGTGTGCTCAATTTATTGATCTTCTCTTTCTCTATTTTATTCATGTAGGCATTAAAAGATATAAAGCTTCCCCTAAGAACTGCTTTTGCAGTATCTCATAAGATTTTCTAGGTTGTCTTATTATTGTCATTCTCTTGAATGAAGTTGTTGATTGGTTCTATGATTTGTTGTTTAACTCACTCATTTAGGACTAGATTAATTAGTTTTCAATTAATTTTTGACTTAACTTGCCATGGTCTTTTATTACATATGATTTTTGTAGCATTATGATCTGAGAAGGATGCATTGACTATCTCTGCCTTGCTGAACTGGATTGTGAGGGTTTTATGCCTTAGTACATGATCAGTTTTTGTATATGTGCCATGTACCACTGAGAAAAAGGTATATTCCTTTCTACTCCCATTCAGTTTTCTCCAGAAAGCTATCATATCTACCTTATCCAGAGTTTTATTCACCTCCTTAAATGTTTTCTTGTTTATTTTATCGTTATATTTACCAAGTTATGAGAGGGGTAGGTTGAGGTTCCCCACTATCATAGTGTTGCTGTCTATTTCTTCCAGGAAGTCCCTAAACTTCTCCTCTAAGAATCTGGTTGCTCGACCACTTGGAGCATATATGTGTAATAATGATATTCCTTCATTTTCTATGGTGCCTTTTAGCAGGATATAGTTTCCTTCCTTATCTCTTTTTATTAGATCTATTCCTCCTTTTGCTTTGTCTGAAATTAAGATTGCTAATCCTGCTTTTCTTACATTAGTTGAAGCAAAATATATTCTGCTCTAACCTTGTACATTTAACCTGTGTGTATCCCCCCATTTAAAATGTGTTTATTGTAAACAACATATTGTTGGATTATGGCTTTCAAGAGACAGAAAATATTATGAAGCGCAAAATGGATAATTTTTATTACATTGAACTGAAATGTTTTTGCACAAACAAACACAATGCAACCAAGATCAGGAGGGAAGCAGAAAGCTGGGAAAGAATTTCTGCAACTAGCGTCTATGATAAACACCTCATTTCTAAAATATGTAGAGAACTGAGTCAAATGTACAAGAATAAAAGTCATTCCCCAATTGATAAATGGTCAAACATATGAAGATGCAGTTTTCAGAGGAAGAAATTAGTCATATGAAAAAAATACTCTTAATCACTACGGATTAGAGACATGCAAAGCAAAAAACTCTGAGATACCACATCACATCTGTGATATTGGCTAACATGACAAAACAGGGTGATGATAAATATTGGAGAAGATGTGGGAGAGTTGGAACACTGATTCATTGTTGGCAAAGCTGCAAGACGATCCAAACATTTTGAAGAGCAATTTGGAACTAGGGCCAATGGGCTACAGAAATATGCACACCCTTTGACCCAGTAATATTGCTTCTAGGACTGTATCCCCAAAAGATCATAAAAATAGGAAAAGGTCCCACATGTACAAATATATTTCTAAGTGTACTACTGGGGGACCTCAACCTCCCCCTCTCTAAACTCGATAAATCTAACCTCAAAATACACAAGAAAGAGGTTAAGGAGGTAAATAAAATTATGGGTAAAGTACATAAGATAAATCTCTGGAGAAAACTGAATGGTAATAGAAAGGAATATACCTTTTTCTCAGAGGTACATGAAACATTTACAAAAATTGACCATGTACTAGGACATAAAAATCTCACAATCCACTGCAGAAAGGCAGAGATAATGAATGCATCCTTCTCAGACCATAATGCAATAAAAAATAATATAATAAAGGACCATGGAAAGATAAACCAAAAATCAATTGGAAACTAAATAATCTAATCCTAAAGAAGGAGTAGGTTGAAGAAGAAATCATAGAGACAATCAACAACTTCATTCAAGAGAATGACAATAATGAGACAACCTACCAAATCTTATGAGATACTGCAAAAGAAGTTCTTAGGGGAAGTTTTATATCTTTGAATGCCTACATAAATAAAATAGAGAAAGAGGAGATCAATGACTTGGACACGCAGCTGAAAAAGCTAGAAAAATAACAAGTTGAAAATCCCCAAGTAAATACAAAATTGGAAATACTGAAAACCAAAGGAGAGATTAATAAAATTGAAATTAAGAAAACTATTGAATTAATAAATAAAACCAATAGTTGGTTTTATGAAAAAACTAATAAAATTGATAAACCCTTGGTCAATTTGACTTAAAAAAAGAAAGAAGAAAATCAAATTATTAATATTAAAAATGAAAGGGGTGAACTCACCCCCAATGAGGAGGAAATTAAAACAATAATTAGAAATTACTTTGCCCAACTATATGTCCGCAAATTAGATAATCTAAATGAGATGGATGATTATTTTAAAAAATACAAATTGCCCAGATTAACAGAAGAAGAAGTTGAATACTTAAACAACCCCATCTCAGGAAAAGAAAATGAACAAGCCATCAACGAACTCCCTAGGAAAAAATCTCCAGGGCCAGATGGATTCACAAGTGAATTCCATCAAACATTTAAAGAACAGTTATTTGCAATACTATATAGACTATTTTTGAAAATTGAGGAAGAAGGAGTCCTCCCAAATTCTTTCTATGATACAAATATGATTTTGATGCATAAAGCAGGAAGAGACAAAACAGAGAAAGAAAATTATAGACCAATTTCTCTAATGAATATAGATGCTAAAATTTTAAATAAGATTTTAGCAAAATGAATACAGCATCTTATCACAAGAATAATACATTATGATCCGGTAGAATTCATACCAGGAATTCAGGGCTGTTTCAATATTGGAAAAACTATCAGCATTATTGATCATATCAACAACAAAACTAACAAAAACCACATGATTATCTCAATAGATGCAGAAATAGCTTTTGACAAAATACAACACCCATTCCTATTAAAAACACTGGAGAACACAGGAATAAAAGGAACTTTCCATTAAATAATAAGCAGTATCTACCTAAAACCTTCAGCAAGCATTATATGCAATGAGGATAAGTTAGGTGCATTTCCAATAAGATCAGGGGTGAAACAACGATGTCCATTATCACCACTTATTTTCAATATGGTACTAGAAATGTTAGCTGTAGCAATTAGATGAGATAAAGAAATTGAAGGAATAAAAATAGCCAAAGAAGAAACTAAGTTACCACTCTTTGCAGATGATATGATGATATACTTAGAGAATCCCAGAGATTCAAGTAAAAAACTAGTTGAAATAATAAACAACTTTGGCAAAGTTACAGGTTACAAAATGAACCCACACAAATCTTCTGCATTCCTATATATTTGCAACAAAGTCCAACAGCAAGAGATAGAAAGAGAAATCCCATTTAAAGCTGGGGCAGACACTATTAAATACTTGGGAGGTTGACTGCCAAAGCAAACCCAGGGATTATATGAACACAATTATAAGACACTTTTCACACAAACAAAGTTAGATTTAAGTAAGTGGAAAAACATCAGTTGCTCAAGGGCAGACAGAGCTAATATAATAAAAATGACAATTCTGCCTAAATTCATTTACTTATTTAGTGCCATACCAATTAAACTACCAGATAATTATTTTCTAGAGCTGGATAAAATAATATCAAAATTCATCTGGAAGAACAAAAGATCCAGAATATGAAAGGGACTAATGAAAAGAAATGCTTGGGAAGGTGGCCTAGCACTACCAGACCTCAAATTGTACTATAAAGCAGCAATTGTCAAAACTGCTTGGTATTGCTAAGAAACAAAAGGGTAGACAAGTGGAATACACTTGGCACTCAAGACACAGTAGGCAAGGAATGTAGCAACCTTCTGTTTGATAAATCCAAGGACCCTGGCTTCTGGGATAAGAATTCACTGTTCAACAAAAACTGCTGGGAAAACTGGATAACAGTGTAGCGGAAACTAGGCATAGACCCATGACTGACTTTGTACACAAGAATAAAATCCAAATGGATACATGATTTAGGTATAAAGATTGATACCATGAACAAACTGGAGGAGCAAGGAATAGTGTATTTGTCAGATTTATGGAGAAGGGAAGAATTTTTTTACTAAAGAAGAGATAGGAAGCATTATGAAATGCAAGATGGATAATTTTGATTACATTAAACTGAAAAGTTTTGCACAACCAACTCCAATGCAACCAAAATTTTGTAGGATGTTGCAAATTGGGAAAGAATTTATACAGCTAAGATCGGAGATAAAGGCCTCATTTCTAGAATATGTAGAGAACTGACTCAAATGTATAACTATACAAGTTATTCCCCAATTGATAAATGGTTAAAGGACATGAACAGGCAATTTTCAGAGGAAAAAATTAAAGGCATCTATAATCACATGAAAAAATGCTGTAAATCACTTTTGATTAGGGAGATGCAAATCAAAATGACTCTGAGGTACCACATCACACCTATTGGGTTGGCAATCATGACAGAACAGGAAAATAATAAATGTTGGAGAAGATGTGGGAGAGATGGAACACTAATTCATTGTTGGTGGAGCTGTGAGCTCATCCAGCCATTCTGAAAAGCACTTTGGAACTATGCTCAAAGGGCTACAAAAATGTGCATACCCTTTGACCCAGCAATATCACTACTAGGACTGTATCCCTAAGAGATCATAAAAATGGGAAAGGGTCCCACATGTACAAAAATATTTATAGCAGCACTCTTTGTGGTGGCCAAAAGCTGGAAGTCAAGGGGATGCCCATCAATTGGGGAATGGCTGAATAAATTAAGGTATATGAATGTAATGGAGTACCATTGCACCATAAGAAATGATGAACAAGAAGACTTCAGAGAGGCCTGGAAGGACTTATATGACCTGATGCTGAGTGAAAGGAACAGAACCGGTAGAATGTTGTGCATAACGACGACCACAGTGTGTGAGAGTTTTTTCTGGTTGACTTAGAAATTCGTAATAACGCAAGAGCTTAAAAAAAAAAAATCCCTATGGTTTTCTAAGGCAAAATGTCTTCCACACTAAGAGAAAGAACTATGGAATTCATTTGCAGAATTTGGCAGGTCATGTTTGTGTGTGTGAGTGTGCATGTGTATTATGTTTTGATTTGTTATATGATTTTTTCCATTTATTTTAGCTCATCTACATACTATGACTATAGTGAAAACATATTCAATCGAAAGTATATGTAGAACCTACTCAGAATTGTATGCTGTCTTGGGGAGGGAGGGGGGTAGTGGGGGGTAGGTGTGGGGGGGTTAAAATCTTAGTTTTATGGTAGTGATTGTAAAACACTAAAAAAATAAATTAAATAAAACTAAAAAAAAAAAATAACAACCCCCCAAAAAAATAAACTGAAAAAAGTATTTATAGCAGCCCCCTTGTGGTGGCCTTGTGGTGGCCAAAAACTGGAAATCAAGGGGATGCCCACCAATTGAGGAATGGCTGAATAAATTATGGTATATGAATGTATTGGAGCACTAATATGCTTTAAGAAATGATGAAATGGAGGGTGGAGCCAAGATGGCAGAGTAGAAAGACACACATACGCTAGCTCTGAACCCACAGCCAATAAAATATCTGTGAAACAGAACTCCCAACAAATTCTGGAGCAGCAGAAGCCACAAAACTATGGACCAGACGAGATTTCTGTTCCAGAGAGCCTGAAAATCTCTCGCAAAAGGTCCTCACGCTGGGGACCCGGAGCCCAGCCCAGCCCTGCATTGGCCGCATGGCACCGAGAGGAGCAGATCCGAGCAGGCTTCAGGGACAGAATCTCCAGCAGCTGCGTGGGTCCCTCCACCCACAGGCTCCAAAGGTTGGTGAGAGGTTCTTCTCGGCCTGGCAAGACGGGAGTGGGGTGTTCCCAGAACTCAGGTCCCCTTAGGAGGCAGCAGAGGCAGGAACAGACAGGGGAGCCCCAAGCAGGCTGGAGCTTGGATCCATTGTTGAAAGTCTCTGCATAAACCCCCTGAGGGAACTGAGTCTGTGAGGTGGCCCTGCCCCTACCAGAGCACCTGAACTTAATCTCACACTGAATAGCAGCCCCGCCCCCACTGAAGCCCTGAGGCTGGGAAGCAGCATTTAAATCTCAGACCCCAAGTGCTGGCTGGGAGAATCTGGAGGAGAGGTGGGGGTGGAGAGAATATTCAGAAGCCAAGTCACTGGCTGGAAAAATGCCTAGAAAAGGGAAAAAAAAAGACTATAGAAGGTTACATTCTTGGTGAACAGGTATTTCCTCCTTTCCTTTCTGATGAGGAAGAACAATGCTTACCATAAGGGAAAGACACAGAAGTCAAAGCTTCTGTATCCCAGCCCACTGAATGGGCTCAGGCCATGGAAGAGCTCAAAAAGGATTTTGAAAATCAAGTTAGAGAGGTGGTGGAAAAACTGGGAAGAGAAATGAGAGACATGCAAGTAAAGCATGAAAAACAAATGAACACCCTGCTAAAGGAGCCCCAAAAAATGCTGAAGAAAATACCACCTTGAAAAATAGGCTAACTTAATTGGCAAAAGAGGTTCAAAAAGCCAATGAGGAGAAGAATGCTTCAAAAAGCAGAATTAGCCAAATGGAAAAGGAGGTTCAAAAGCTCACTGAAGAAAATAGTTCTTTCAAAATTAGAATGGAACAGATGGAGGCCAATGACTTTATGAGAAACCAAGAAATCACAAAACAAAACCAAAAGAATGAAAAAATGGCAGATAATGTGAAATATCTTATTGGAAAAACAACTGACCTGGAAAATAGATCCAGGAGAGGCAATTTAAAAATTATGGGCCTACCTGAAAGCCATGATCAAAAAAAGAGTCTAGACATCATCTTTCATGAAATGATCAAGGAAAACTGCCCTCAGATTCTAGAACCAGAGGGTAAAATAAGTATTCAAGGAATCCACAGATCACTGCTTGAAAGAGATCCAAAAAGAGAAACTACTAGGAACATTGTGGCCAAATTCCAGAGTTCCCTGGTTAAGGAGAAAATATTGCAAGCAGCTAGAAAGAAACAATTCCAGTACTGTGGAAATACAATCAGGATAACACAAGATCTAGCAGCTTCTACATTAAGGGATCAAAGGGCATTGAATACCATATTCCAGAAGTCAAAGAACTAAGACTAAAACCAAGAATCACCTACCCAGCAAAACTGAGTATAATACTTCAGGGGAAAAACTGGTCTTTCAATGAAATAGAGGACTTTCAAGCATTCTTGATGAAAAGACCAGAGCTGAAAAGAAAATTTGACTTTCAAACACAAGAATGAAGAGAAGCATGAAAAGGTAAACAGTAAAGAGAAGTCATAAGGGACTTACTAAAGTTGAACTGTTTACATTCCTACAAGGAAAGACAATATTTGTAAGTCTTGAAACTTATCAGTATCTGGGTACTGGGTGGGATTACACACACACACACACACACACACATGCACATGCACACACACACACACACACACACATAGAGACAGAGTGCACAGAGTGAATTGAAGAGGATGGGATCATATCTTAAAAAAATGAAATCAAGCAGTGAGAGAGAAATATATTGGGAGGAGAAAGGGAGAAATGGAATGGGGCAAATTATCTCTCATAAAAGAGGCAAGCAAAAGACTTATTAGTGGAGGGAAAAGAAGTGGAGGTGAGAGAAAAACATGAAGTTTACTCTCATCACATTCCACTAAAAGAAGGAATAAAAAGCACATTCATTTTGGTATGAAAACCTATCTTACAATACAGAAAAGTGGAGGATAAGGGGATAAGCAGGGTGGGGGGATGATGGAAGGGAGGGCATGGGGAGGAGGGAGCAATTTGAAGTCAACACTCATGGGGAGGGACAGGATCAAAAGAGAATAGAAGTAATGGGGGACATGATAGGATGGAGGAAAATATAGTTAGTCTTATACAACATGACTATTATGGAAGTCATTTGCAAAACTACACAGATTTGTCCTATATTGAATTGCTTGCCTTCCAAAGGGAAGGGGTGGAGAGGGAGGGAGGAAGAGAAGTTGGAACTCAACGTTTTCGGAACAACTGTCGAGTACTGTTCTTGCCACTAGGAAATAAGAAATACAGGTAAAGGGGTATAGAAAGTTATTTGGCCCTACAGGACAAAAGAGAAGGTGGAGACAAGGGCAGAGAGGGATGATAGAAGAGAGAGCAGATTGGTGATAGGGGCTACTAGAATGCTTGGTGTTTTGGGTTGGGGGGAAGGGACAAAAGGGGAGAAAATTTGGAACCCAAAATTTTGTGAAAATGAACGTTAAAAATTAAATGAAAATAAAAGTCTTTTTAAAAAATCAAAAAAAAAAAAGAAATGATGAAATGGAAGACTTGAATTGAGAGACCTCAAAAGACTTATATGATGTAATGTTCAGCAAAAGGAGTGGAACCAGGAGAAATTTGTGCACAGCAATGACCACAGTGTATAGGAGCTTGTTCTTGTAGACTTGGAACTTCATTGCAATGCAAGGACTTAAAAAATTCTCAATGTGTTTTAAAGCAAAATACCTTCCCTACCCAGAGAAAGAACTTTGAAATTCAATTGCAGAGTATAGCAGATCCTTTTCTTTTGTATTACATTTTGGTTTGTTATGTGATTTCTCCCATTCATTTTAATTCTTTTACACAACATGAGTGTAGTGAAAATATATTCAATAGTAATGCATGTATAGAACCTAGATAAAACTGTATGCCTTCTTGGGGTGGGAGGAGGGGGAAGCAGGGGAAAGGGAGGGGAAAAATAATCTAACTTATATGGTAGTGATTGTAAAACATTGAAAACAAATAAAATTAATATTAAAAAAGCAAATAAAAAACAGTAGATAAATGCAAAATAAAAAAGTGATTTAGCATAGATCTCAAAATATATTAAAAGTGGTAATTATCAAAGCAATCTGGTAGTAGCCAATAAATATAGTGATGGACCACTGGAATAGATTATGTATGCCATACAAAATAACAAATGAGCATAATAATCTAATGTTTAGTAGATGCACAGATCCAAGCTTTTAGGAAAATATCATTATTTGATAAAAAAATGCTGGAAAATAAGAAAAGCAGTTTGACAGAAAGTAGGAAGAGACCAGAATCTCACAGTGAATACCAAGAATGTGTCAAAATGTGTACATGTTCAAAAATAAAGTAATACAATAAGAACATTAGGAAAGCATGGAATACTATACGTCTCAGATTAGACCTATCTAGGGATAGAGATCATTGTGGGATGTAAAAGATTATTTTGATTATGTCAAATTTGAAAAGATTTTAGAAATGAAACTAATGGAGTCAAAATTAGAAGGAAAGCAAGAAATTGTTGGAAAATTGCAGCAGGTTTTTTTGATAAAGGCATCATTTTTCAAATATATACAGAACTGAATCAAATTTACAAGAATACCAGTCATTCCAAAATTGATAAATGGTAAAAGTATATAAACATAGAGTTTTATAATTTATTTTTAGTTTTCAACATTCATTTCCAAAAGGTTTTGAGTTCCAAAATGTCTTCCTGTCTTTCTTCTCCTGCCACTCTGAAATAGCATGCATTCTGACTACCCCTTCCTTCAATCTAATTTCCCTCTGTCAGCCCTCCTTCTCTAATCCCCTTCCCTTCCCTTTTCATGTAGGGCAAGATAGATTTCTAAACCCCATTCTCTGTATATATGATTTCTGAGTAGCATGTAAAAACATTTTTAAATTCATTTTTATTACTTTGAGTTCCACATTCTCTCCCTCCCTCCCTCCCACTTCACACTCATTGAGAAGATAAGCAATTTGACATAGGTTATTCATGTGTAGTCATGCAAACACTTCCATAACAGTAATGTTGTGAAAGACTAACTATATTTCCCTCTACTCAATTTGTCCCCACCCCCTTTCTTTCTGTTCTCGCTTTTGACATTATCTCTCCTCGAAAGTTTGCTTTTGATTACCCCCTCCAACTACCTTAGTACTGAGAAAGCTCTCATGAGTTAAAAATATATTTCCATGTAGGAATATAAATGGTTCGACTTTAATATGTCATTCATAATTCCTCTTTCCTGTTCACCTTTTCATACTTCTCTTGACTATTGCATTTGAAAGTGAAATATTCCTTTCAGCTATGTTCTTCACATCGATAATGATGGAAAGTCCTTTATTTCATTTAATGTCAATTTTTGCCTGAAAGGACAATCTTCAGTTTTGCTGGGAAGGTAATTCTTGATTTTTTAATTAAATTGTTTTATTTGTTTTCAGTATCCTATACTCACTTCCATATATCTTAGATTTTGCACCCTCCCACCCCCTTTCCCCCCCACTCCCTCCATGATAGAATACAATTTTATATAAGTTCTGCACTTACAATCCCATTAAATACAGTTTACCTTAGTCATGTTGTAGACATGAATCAAAATTAATGGGAGAAAACATAAAACAAAACAAAATATCAAAGAAAAGGGTCTGCTTCATTCTGTGATCAAATTCCATATTTCTTTCTCTGGATGTGGAAGGCATTTCATGTCAAAGTCCACTGGGAATTTTTTAAGTCCTTGCATTTCAATGAAGTACTAAATCTACCAGGAAAATTCCTCACATACTGTGTTGCTTTGTACAAAGTTCTCCTGGTTCTGCTCCTTTAACTCACCATCAGTTCATATAAGTGTTTCGAGGCCTCTCTGGAATCTTCCTGTTCATCATTTCTCATAACACAATAGTATTCCATTACATTCATATACCACAATTTATTCAGCCATTCCCCAATTTATGGTCATCCCTTTGATTTCCAGTTTTTGGCCACCAAAATGAGAGTTGTTATAAATATTTTTGCACATATGGGACCCTTTCTCATTTTAATGATCTCTTGGTCATACAATCCTAGAAGCAGTATTGCTGAGTCAAAGGGTGGGCACATTTTTTTAACACTTTGGGCATAGTTCCAAATTGCTCTCCAGAATGGTTGGATCATCTCACAGCTCCACCAGCAATGAATTAGTGTTCCAACTCTCCCACATCTTGTCCAACATTTATTATGTTCCTGATTTGTCATGTCAGCCAATCTGATAAGTGTGATGTGATATCTCAGAGATATTCTGATTTGCATCTCTCTAATCAATAGTGATTTTCAGCATTTTTCATATGACTATAGATAACTTTAATTTCTTCCTCTGAAAACTGTCTGTTCATATCCTTTGACCATTTATCAGCTGGGGAATGACTTGTATTCTTGTACTTTTGACTCGTTTCTCTCTATATATTTACAAATGAGGCCTTTATTGCAGACACTAGTTGTAAAAATTCTTTCCCAGTTTTCTGCTTCCCTCTTAATCTTGGTTGTATTGGGTTTGTTTGTGCAAAAACTGGTCAATTAATGTAATCATAATTATTAATTTTACACTTCATAATTTTCTCTACCTCTTGTTTGGTCATAAATTTCTCCATTCTCCATAAATCTGAAAAATGTATTACTCTTAGTTCCACTAATTTGTTTATACTATCAATCTTTACACCTAGATCATGTACCCATTTGGACTTTATTCTTGTGTACTGTTTCAGTAATTGTTCTATGCCCTGCTTCCTCCACACTGCTACCCAGTTTTACCAGCAATTTTTGTCAAATGGTGAAATCTTAACCCAGAAGCTGGGATCCTTGGGTTTATCAAACAATAGATTGCTATATTCATTGACTACTGTGTCTTCAGTACCTAATCTACTCCACTAGTCTACCCCTCTGTTTCTTAGCCAGTACAAAGTGCTTTTGATAATTGCTGATTTGTAATACAATTTGCGATCTGGTAGGGCTAGGTCACCTTCTCTAGCATTTGTTTTCATTTGTTTCCTTGACATTCTGCACCTTTTGTTCTTCCAGATGAATTTTTTTATTGTTATTTATTTTTAACACAGTTTATAACAGATAAAGCAATTCAAACTTTTGCTCAGGTGATACATCTTTTTAAAGCATTTACAATATAGACCACAAAAAAAAATTTTTTTTAAAAGTTAACCGAGACACAAATAATATTTATGTTGCTACCTTCACAAGCTGTTGACCTAATTGTCTCCACAGTAACACTAAGAATTAAAGGACCCTAACTTACTGTCATTGGTCTAAAGTTCTATGCCTAGTAGCTTAATTTTAGACAACCTCAGATGTTCCCCTACCCATAATCTATAATTGAATAGATCTAGTATTAAGCTTACAAACCTTTTGACTATAGGAAATTGCTGCCAAGAGTAAGGACATTGCAGGGATACAATATCTCCCCAACTTCATGTCAGTTCCAGGCAGGATTAGATTATCCACTTGCATTCAGTCAGGCTTAAAGTCTGCCAGGGGTCAGTGGGGAAACTGAGTCGGGAGAATCCCACCTCAGCTCAGGCTGAACAGCTGCTCTCCCAACATTCTCTGGACATCACCTATGCAGTTCACACCAGCATCTCATTGGCATATTGGCATCATGGATTGGAGGCTCAGATCGCCTTTCTTGCTACCCATACCTGGAGTTAGACTCAGAAGAACAGTCACTGAATAGTCCCACAGCATCTAAAAATGGCAAGTTCCAATAACCGGTTTCAGATATGATTATAGTTTCATTTTGGCTAAGGAACGTCTTTTGAGGCAAGTCTTAAGTGACTTACATGCCTTTCTATTCATGTTCTAGTTGTTGATTAAATGGCAATCCTAAAATCAAATTTAACATTAACACCCTGACTTTTCCATCAATGCCAAATTTTACCCGAGGTTACCTTCCTCTAGGAAATTTAGACTGAAATTCTTTTCTCCAAACTAAAGATGTCATTGATTTCTTCTCAGTAATTAATTCAATCTATTGTTTTAATACTAATTGCTTTTACTTCACTTTGTAACAAGTCCAGTTGTTCTCCCCATCACTCCCCTCCCCCACTTCCTAATACTTTGCATTCTGATTACTCCTTCCCCCAATGTACCCTCCCCTCCATCACTCCACACCCCTCTCCTCCCCTATCCCCATCTCTCTTTTCTTGCAAGGCAAGATAAATTTCCATACCCCTATCCCTGTAGTTCTTATTTCCTGATTATATGCAATAAAAATTCTCAACATTCATTTCTAATACTTTGAATTCCAACTTCTCTACCTTCCCCTCTCCCTCCCCCACATTACTGAGAAGGCAAGCAATTCAATATGGACTAAATATGTGTTGTTTTGCAAAAGACTTCCATAGAAATCATGTTGTATAATACTAATTATATTGCCTACCCTATTCCCCTTTATTTCCCCCCTACAATTGACCTTGTCCCTTCGTGAAAGTGTTTATTTCTAGTGACTCCCTTCTCCCATTTGTCTTCCCTTCTAACATTCCCCTCACTCCACTGGTTGCCTCTTCTCCTACTTTCCTGTGGTGTATGTAAATTTTCATATCAAATTTAGTGAGCATGTTATTCTCTTCTTCAGTCACATGCGGGGAGAATAGCTTTATTTTCTCCCTCTCCCCTTCTCCCTTTTCTCCTCCATTGAATAAGATTTTTCTTATCTCTTTTATGAGTTATAGCTTGCCCCATTCCATTACTCCCTTTCTCTTGCCTTGTTCTTCTTCATCCAAATGGATGGGGGGAGACACCTGTTCCCCAAGAAAGTAACTTTCTATGGTCTTATTTTTTTTTCCCTTTTCTGGGCATTTCCCAGCCAGTTTCTTGACTTCTGAGTTTTCTCTCCACAACCAGCTCACCTCCAGTTCTGCCATTCCAGCATTTGGGGGCTGAGATTCAAATTAGCTGCTCCTAAGCCTTAGGGATTTTTGTTGGGGGCAAGGCTGCTATTCAGTGTGAGATTAAGATCAACTGCTCAGGTAGGGGCAGGGCTATCACTCAGGGCTAAGTTCCCTCAGGGGGTTTACGTTGAGACCTTCAACAATGGATGTGGGCTACTGCCTGATTTGAGAACCCCTGTCCACTGCTGCCTCTACTGCTGCCTCCTGAGTGGGCCTGAGTTATGGGGACACCCTGCTCCCTTCTCTGCCAGCCAAAAAGACCCTTTCACTGACCTTTGGTGCTTGTGGGTTGAGGGACCTGCTCTGCCACTGGAAATTCTGTCCATGAAACCTGCTTGGATCTTCTCCTCTGGGTGCTGCATGGCCAAGGCAGGGCTGAGCTCTGCTCCAGGTCTGGTGCATAACAGATCTTTCCCATACGTCTTTCAGGTCTCTCTGGGACAGATACTTCCTCCACTCCGTTTTTCTGTGGCTTCTGCTGCTCCAGAATTTGTTGAAAGTTCTTCTTTACAGGTATTTTATGGGCTGTGGGGTAAGAGCTAAGGGTATGTGTATCTTTCTACTCCACCATCTTGGCTCCTCCCTCAACAGATGAATTTTGATATTTTTTCTAGCTCTAGAAAATAATTATCAGAGAGTTTGGTTAGCATGACACTGAATAAGTAAATTTATTGAAGTTTAATGGTCATTTTTATTACATTGGCTCCACCTACCCAAGAGAAGTTGATGTTTGTTTTCTTTTTTTTACTTACTTAGGTCTGATTTTATTTGTGCAAAAAAGTGTTTTGTAATTGTCTACATATACTCCCTGGGTTTGTTCTGGCAGGTAGACTCCCAAATATTTTGTAGTGTCTACCTTAGTTTTAAATGAAATTTCTCTTTCTATCTCTTACTGTTCGGTTTTGTTAGCTACGTATGGAAATGCAGAAGATTTTTGTGGATTTATTGTGTAACCTTCAACTTTGCCCAAGTTGTTTATTATTTCATGTAACTTTTTACTTGATTCTCTGGGATTCTCTAACTATATCATCATGTCATTTACAAAGAGTAATAACTTGGTTTCTTCTTTGTCTGTTATAATTCCTTCAATTGCTTTTCCTTCTCTTACTACTACAGCTTAGATTTCTAGTGCCATATTGAATAATAGTGGTAATGATGGACACGGTTTCACCCTACTCTCATTGGAAATGCATATAGTTTATCCCCACTGCATATAATGCTCACTGAAGGTTTTAGGCAGATACTGTTTATTATGTTATGAGAAGTTCCATTTTTTCCTGTGTTCTCCAGTGTTCTCAATAGGAATGGGTATTGTATTTTGTCAAAAGCTTTTTCTGCATCTATTGAGATAATCATGTGGTTTCTGTGAATTTTGTTGTTGATATCATCAATAATGCTAATACTTTTGCTAATATTGAACTAGCCCTGAATTCCATGTGTAAATTCTACCAGATCATATTGTATTATTCTCTTGAAAAGTTGCTGTATTCTTTATGCTAAAATCCTATTTAAAATTTTTGTATCTATATTCATTAGAGAAAGGTCCATAATTTTCTTTCTCAGTTTTCGTTCTTCTTGGTTTAAGTATCAGAACTATATTTGTACCATAAAAACAATTTGGGAGTACTCTTTCTTCCCCAGTTTTCTTAAATGGTTTATATAGTATTGGAATTAACTATTCTTTAAATGTTTGATGGAATTCATTTGTAAATCCATCTGGCCCTGGAGACTTTTTCCTATGGAATTCATTGATGGCTTGTTCAATTTCTTTTTCTGAGATGGGGTTATTTAGGTACTGACGGTCCCTTTCTGTTAATCTGGTAAATTTGCATTTTTTAAACAATCATCCATCTCATTTAGATTGTTGAATTTATAGGCATAAAGTTGGGTAAAGTAATTTCTAATTATTTTTCCTCCTCAGTGGTACATTATTTTAATTTTTAATTTCTTCCTCTTTGGAGATGAATTCATCCTTTTCATTTTTAGTATTGTTAATTTGGCTTTCTTCTTTCTTTTTTAAAATCAAATTGACAAAAGGTTTATCAATTTTATTGGCTTTTTCATAAAACCAACTCTTAGATCTATTTATTAGTTCAATAATTTTCTTAATTTCAATTTTATTAATCTTTGCTTTGGTTTTCAATATGTGTAATGTGGTGTATACTTAGGGATTTTCAATTTTTTCTTTTTCCAACTTTTTCAGCTGCATGCCCAATTCACTCATCTCCTCTTTCTCTATTTTATTCACGTAGGCAATCAAAGATATAATACTGCCCCTAAGAAGTGCTTTTGCCATATCCCATACGATTTGGTGGGTTGTCTCATTATTGTCATTTTATTGAATGAAGTTGTTGATTATTTCTATGACTTGCTGTTTAATTCACTGATTCTTTAGGATTAGATTATTTGCTTTCTAATTATTTTTTGATCTATCTTCCCATGGCCTTTTATTACATATAATTTTTATTGCATTATTATCTTATAAGGATGTATTCACTATCTCTGCTTTCTGGATTGTGAGGGTTTTATGCCCTAGTACATGGGAAATTTTTGTATATTTGCCCTATACCACTGAGAAAAAAGTATATTCTTTTCTATCCCCATTCAATTTTCTACAGAGTTCTATCATACCTACCTTGTTCAGAGGTTTATTCACCTCCTTAACTTCTTTCTTGTTTATTTTGAAGTTATCATGTTCAGAGAGGGGGAAGTTGAAGTTCCTCACTAGTATATTCTTGCTGTGTATTTCTTCCTGTAACTCCCTTAGCTTTTCCTCCAAGAATTTGGATGCTATATCACTTGGAGCACATATGTCTAGTAATGATATTGCTTCATTGTCTGTGGTCCCTTTTAGCAGGATTTAGGTTCCTTCCCTATTACTTTAGATTAAATCTATGTCTGCTTTTGCTTTGTCCGAGATTAAGATTGCTACCCCTGATTTTTACATCAGATGAAGCACAATATGTTTTGCTCCAACCTTTTACTTTTACTCTGTGTGTATCCCCCCATTTCTAATGTGCTTCTTGTAAACCACATATTGTTGGATTATGGTTTTTAATCCATTCTGCTGTCCGTCTCTGTTTCATGGGAGAGTTCATCCCATTCACATTCACAGTTATGATTATTACCTGTCTCTTTCCCTCCACCCTTCTGCCCCATTTGTGATTTTAGTTCTATCTTCTCCTCCATAATAGAGTTTTAATTTTTGGTGATCAGCTCCATCAGTCTTCCCTTCCTTCTTTCAGCCCCCCTCCATTTTACTCCACTTTTCCCTTACTACTTCTTCCCTCTCTTTTATCCTCCCCTCCCTTTTCTTTCCTCCTTCCCTTCCTACTGCCTATAGAGCTAGTTACATTTCTATACTTAACTTAGTTTGGTGTTCCCTCCTTGAACCACATCCAGTGAACGTATCTATTAAACAATGCTCCTCTACCTCTCCTCTTTTCCTTTACTAGAATATAATTTTGTCCCTCTCCGTGTTATATAATTTGCCATTTTCTTCCTCCTTCTTTTCATATTTCTTGTTAAAATCCTTTCACATCCTTTAATTACATTTTTAGCATCACATCATTTACTTTACACCAGCTCTCTGTATCTATGCATATCTCTTTTACATATCATGATAAATACACAGTTCTCAAGATTAACAAGTATCATCTTCCCTTATAGGGATGTAAATACTGTGTGTGTTTGTTCTTCGTTGCCAAAGAAAACCATGCCATCAGAAAAAATGACATGACTTGCACTTGAATTTATTTTGAGTGAGGGAGGGCTATGCAGGTCACCAGCCTCACTTCTCCTCCAGATCCATCTGAATTCAATAACCAGATATTTATCAGGATGACTGGAGAAGACACAGGATGAGGCAATTGGGGTTAAATTATTTGCCCAAAGCCATTCAGCTAGTAAGTGTCAAGTGTCAGAGGTGAGATTTGAATTCAGGTCCTTCTGACTCCTGCACTAGTGCTCTATCCACTATACCACCTAGCTGCCTCTAAACATTAATTATTGTAAACATTATTCCCATATTGATTCACAAATCTTTTGCCCACTTACCATTTTATGCCTCCCTTGAGACTTATGTTTGAAGATCGAATTTTCTATTGAGCTCTTGACTTTTCATCAGAAAGATCTAAAAATCCTTCATTTCATTGAATGTCCATCTCCTTGCCTGAAGTATTATGATCAACTTTTCTGGGTAATGGATACTTGCTTGGAGTCCCAGCTCCTTTGTCTGACAGAGTACCATTTTTCAATTCCTTTGATTTTTTAATGTGGAAGCTGCAAGGTCATGTGTTATGCTGACTGTACCTCCTATGTATTTGAATGGTTTGTTTCTGGCTGCCTATAGTATTTTCTCCTTCACTTGATAGTTAAGGAATTTGTCAATGATATTCTTTGGTGTTTTTAGTTTAGGATCCCTTTTGGAGGTGAATGGTGGATTCTTTCAATGACTATTTTGCCCCCTTCATCTATGACTCCTGAGTACTTTTGCTTGATTATTTCTTGGAAGATATAATCCAGGTTCTTTTTTTCATCATGACTTTCTGGTAGACCAATAATTATTAGATTTTCTATCCTGGATCTATTATCCCAATCAGTTGTTCTTCCAATTAGACATTTTACATTTTCTTGTATGTTTTCTTTCTTTAGATTCTTTCTGACTGATTCTTGATGTCTCATAGACTCCTGATCTTCTACTTGTGCAATTCTAATTTTTATCATTTTGTTTTCTTCAGTTAACTTTTGCATCTCCTTTTCCATCTGTTCAATTTTTCCTTTCAAGGAATTGTTTTCTCCAATTAGTTTTTGTACTTTCTTCTCCATATGTCCAATTTTCCCAGGTAGGTTTTGTGCTTCCTTTTCCATTTGTCCAATTTTCCTTTCATATTCTTCTTTTTTCATATTTTTAAAATCATTGGCCATTTTTTCTTCTGTTTCTCCAATTTGGCTTTTCAAATCTTTCTTCAGCTCTTCCAAGAGAGCTTTTTGTCCTTGTGACCAGTTCATATCTCTTTCTGAAGTTTCAGATGAGAGTATAGTCTCAATGCTGACCTATTTGGTATATGTGTTTTGGTCCTTATCCCCATAGAAAGATTCTGTGGTCTTTTCTTTTCTGCTTTGCTACTTACTCAAGATGATGATGATCACCCTTTTTCTGGCTTTTAAAGTAGATCTCTGCTTATAGGGCACAAGAGGCTCTGTCCCACATTTCTTGCGCCTTGACCTTGAGGCTTTGTGTGTTGTGGCCTCTGGTACTTTGAGCTAGAAGCTAAAATGCTTCAACTTACCTGGTGCTGAGCTGGCTGCTGTGAGAAAGCAGAGGCCAGATGAAATCTTTCTGTGTTTCTCTGGAATTTTCCTGCTGCTAGCTCATTAAAGATGGGAGAGGACTCCTCTGGCCACAGGTGGTCTCCTCTACTGAGCTAGTACATAAGCAAGCTTGGTGGTTGGTGATTCTGCCTGCCCTTATATCTTCCCAATTCCCCTGTGATGCTGAGGCACACCTGTGGTCCTGGTGTTGAATATTCCAGGCTTCAAACCCCTGGGTCTCAGAATCTCCTCCCAGTTTGATGAGGTGGAGCTGTCTGGGACATCTCCAGTCCTAAACTGGTTCCCTTCAACCATAGCAAGAAGGACCCTGCTTACGATATTCCTAACCTTGCATGCTAAGAGACCCTTGCATGCTAAGAGACCCCTTAGATTGATCCTGCTGTTCCAGAATTTTTCTGGGGAAATACTTTATGGGCCTTTGAAGGTCAACAAGGGGATGGAGGAGCATTTACTGATCACTCCACCATCTTGGTTCACGGAAATTCAAGTAGGTGACTTACAGACATTTGATCTGTGGGCTGATAGTCTCAGGAGCAGTTGCTTCAGATACCTGGGGCTCAGTGGATCTCACTTGCTCAGTTTCACTTTACTCCCATCCTGGGCTGATATGCCAGAGATTCCACAGTGCAACTGCTGCCTTAGACCACCAGGGATTTCCTGCTCAGCCTCTGCCCTGGCAGAGATGCACTATTATAGCCTATGTGCTCTGCGCTGTGTATTTGTCCAAACTCATGGAACTGATCCTTCCTGTCGACCTTTCAGTTTGTCCTGGGCTGTGAATCTGTCTCCTATTGGATTCTTCCCCTCCAAAATCTGGTCATATTCTCTTTTTAGAGTTATCTGAAGGAGTTTTTCTAAGAGCTTAGCTGAGTAGTTGCTGTCACTCTGCCATCTTCACTTCACCTTGATTCTTGGTTTTAATCCTAGCTTCTTTGACCTCCAGTATTCCAAGCCCTCTAATCCCTTGATGTGGAAGCTGCTAAATCCAGAATACTTGAACTATTTCTTTCTGGCTGCTTGCAATATTTTCTCCTTCACATGGGAACTCTGGAATTTGGCTACAATATCCTTAGGAGTTTTCCTTTGGGGATTTACTTCAGGAGATAATCTGTCAATTCTTTCAATTTCTATTTTCTCCTCCATTTCTAGGATATCAGGACAGTTTTCTTTGATAATATCTTGAAAGATGACATCTAGGTTCTTGTTTTTAATCCTGGCTTTCAGGTAGTTCTATGCATACATACACACATATATGTATACATGTACATGTATATGTATGTGTATATATATGTGTGTGTGTATATATGTATGTATATATGTTCTTATGGGATTACCTGACAGCCACACATGCACATACACATACGGTATACATAGATATAGATATGTAGATATACTTCCTTTTTATTTCTTTGGTTTATGTATGTTTCCTTTTGTAACATCACTAATATAGAAATATATTTCAAAAAACTGCACATCTATAAGCTATATCACTTCATTGCCTTCTCAAGGAGTGACCAGGGGATGGAGGAAGAAGCCAGAGATTTTGGAAATGAAATTTTTAAATTAATTCTAAATGAAGTATGAAAATGCAATTGTTTTCACATGCAATATAGAATGATACGTTTTTTTTTTTTCACTTTAAGGAAAGGCAATACTCCCAGAATTCACATGTGCATAAGAGATGGTGAAGGATTCCTTTATTTATAAACCAAAAATTAGTTATTGGCTTCTTAGACCTAAATGTTTACTTTTAATGATTATTTTCCAGGGTGACTTGCTGGGGAGGAAGGTTTTGAAAAATGCTATCATAGCTGGTTCATTTACTGGCATCATAAGTGCTTACTTTGCTTCCACAAACTGCTTCATTGGACTACTCTTTGGGTTCCCTTTTATTCACCTCTCAACTTGCTTTACTCCATACCTCTATGAGAGACTAATGCATTTTATATTTTCCCTCCTTTAGCTATTGTCTCTTCTTGATCCTTTTCTTGAATCTCTTCTATCTTGTCCTATCATCTATATCTTCTCTTTCTCAGGTGCATGTCTCTAAATAGCTTGCCCTCCAATTTACAATCCAGCTTACAGCTGCAGATAAAAAACCCATTTAATTTTAAAAAAGTAGAATTATTAGCCTGTTGTTCAAATAAAAAGAAACAGAACATTGCTTGAATATAACTATTTTCCCACCTGGTCTAAAGTTAAGGCCAGATGATACTGAATGCCTGGCAGTCTGTTATTGCAAATGCTATTTAGGGATTAGCATGCTTCGAAGATATGAAAAAGGAAGCTTTATTTTCAGAGTCGAAATCATCATCAGATATCCCAATCCTTGAAGAATAATCCAGGCATAATAGTGCTAATAGCAACTGCTGGAAGAAGTAAAAGTGAAGGGAACAAATAAATTCCTTTCAATTTATCTCATGCATTGGATTTATTAATTGTGTATTTAAAACAGAAGAAGGAATGGTTTTGATATAGAATTAAAAAAAGGATGACAAGATATAAAGTTATTCACTGAGGAGTCTAGTCAGCTCTCAAGTTCTGAATAAAAACTGATTACTTGTCATTGGTTTACATCCATATTCATGCTTATTGCACAGAAAAAAATATCCTAAGGCAGTTCCGGATTCCATAAAAGAAATATTTTCTTTAAAGTAAAGCATCTAATATAACTGGAGATTAGAAACCAACAGTCTGTCTTCACCTACATTGTTTAGATGATAACCAATTTGTTGAATACACATACACATGCACACACACAAGCATACACACATACATATTAACACATATATGTACACGCACATGTGTTTGTGTATATACAGACACATATAATCTGTGTATGTCTTCATAAATATACATACACACATATATCCATATATATATATACATATATATATATATATATATGTATATGAAGCCTGTGCATTATAAATATTTTCTTTAACAAGGGAGGATGAAGGTGGTAATACACATGATGAATACTGAAAATCACAAAAGCAAAAAGCATGAAGCAGACAATATATTTAAGATTTTATTGATGTGTTTCATTATTTCTCTTGCCTTCCATTCCAGATATTTCTCTTTTTCACCACATCATCTACATACATACACACACACACACACACACACACACAATAAACACACCAAATAAAAATAATGAAAAAATCAATTCAGCCAATCTAATCAGCAGTTAATTACAAATGAAAGGTTTCTAATTTATAGTCTCCTGCTTCCACAAATGAAGGAAGTATATTATATCGCTTGTTTAGAGTAAACTTGGTTATTAAAATTATATAAGCCTTACAAGTGAATATAAACTATAAAACAGAATGAGTAACCCATGACCAAGAAACCAGTTGTTCCATTCAATGACTGTTTATTAAATGCCTACAGTGTGCCAGACATAATATTAATGATACAAAGACAAAGAGAAAACAGTTTGACCTCAAAGAGTTTAAATTACATTGGGAAAAATATGTAAACATACATAAAAGTACATAAACAAAGCTATATTAAATACAATGTAATTTAAGGGCATTATTAAAAGTCAGGTATAGCAGCAAAATTTCATATAAAAGCTGGCATTGACTCAAATACTAAAGGAAGCTATGAATTCAGAGATGGAGAGATGAAAGAAGATTTCATTCAAACATTGGGACCATAAAGTGACTAGTGTATAACAATCATGTAAAAATTGGCTGTAGCCAGGTCGTGCAGGGCTTTAAATGATTACTACAGGGATCTCTATTTGATCCTGCAGGGAAAAGACATGCTGCAAGCAATACTGAGCAGGGGCATGTCATGGTTAGACATGATTTATTAACACCACTTTGGTAGCTATGTGGTAGGAAGAGAAAGGGATAAAAATTAGGTTTTTGCGATAGTCTAGGAGAGAAGTAGTGGAGGCTTTAACTAGGGTGGATACTTCAGAGTCATCCATTTGTGTAGAATGAGGAAACTGACTGGGTAGAGAAACAATCAAAGAACAAATCCAAATTACATGAATGGACAAAGACAAGAATGTCTACCATCATTTATTTAAGTGAATTGTTGACTCTCTTTAAGGAGAAAGATGAAACTAAAAACAAAATGACTGTTGTAACTTCTTATAGAAGTTTAATGGGCATAAAAATACTGGCCATAATAAGAAGACAAAAAGAATTTAGAAACTTGAATACACGGCAAAGAAAAAAATCTCCTTACAACATAGGAGGATATAATAGCCAAAGGAAAAAGGTGGTTTAAAGTGAGAACTGATTTGAAGAATATGAGGTTAATCTCAAGGTTATGAACCTCATCTTCTCATAATATGGATGGCACAGGTTAGGAGGTAAAAAAAAAAAAATAATGCAAAATGAGCTGACAAAGAACTTGATGTGAAACTCATCTAAATTAGACCAAACCAGAATAATCTGTAGATGAATTGGAAAGGTTAGGATGTGAATTTAATTTGTAAATGTATAGTTACAAGTAACTCTCAGAAGAAGAAACTCTCTTTACCAATGTAGATTGACACCCCCTCTGCAATTTATAATCTCAGCTACTTACTACAATGAAAGGTTAAGTGACTTACATAGGGTCACACAAGTAGTATGTGTCAGAGGTAAAAACTGAACTCATCTTCCTGGCTCTGTAACGGGGAACAAAGTAAGATCTTTTCCTATTTTTGTTTTAGTATAACCAAGTGCCTCTGATTGAATCTCACCTTTGATTGAATTAATGAAGAGTCTTTAACTAGAAACACTATAAAGAAGATTTTCCCCACCCATTGATGGGCCTGCCCTTTGAGGGGAGTTGGATTAGAGAAGATTTGTAGGAAGACCCACAACTTTTTTTAAAGAACCAGAGCCACTGGTTCTTGAGGATTACAATGCCTTCTGGCTCTGAAAAATATATGAACTCTGAACTTCAGGGCTTAGTTTTTGAAAGAAGGTTTATATGCCAGATGAGACTCTGGGAAGCTGCTAAACAGCATCCCTCAACTTTAAAAACACAGATGTGGGTGCTTCTCTCTTTGATAACTATGTATGTATAGTCAGACTGTTATCTGTATCTTGATTTGTGATGTATGTATTACTTACTGTCAGGCATTTGGAAGCCCTGTCTGTTGATTTTAATTTCTCTGTATTTCCTCTGATGTTCAGGTTGCTGACTTTCCCCCCTGAATTAAGTGAATGATACATGTGCTTGATTAAAATGATTGCTGATCCCTCAAAAGTTGCTTTCCTTTTAGAAAAGCATATCTAAGAACCTGTGATATCATGCCCTCCTCTGTATGGTGAGTTGCTTGCTTTTACAGGCTCTCAAGCCAACTCTCAATGTCCAGAAAGAAAACAGCATATAAAATGGTTCTATAGTGCTGACATTTCTGTAGGCATCCACTATTATCAATGGAGATAGCATCACCTTTACACTCTACCACCTCAGTACCGTTGATATTTTATGAATCAGTCACTCAGTCAGCAAGTATTTATTAAGAGACTACTAGGCAGGAACTTTGCTAAAAACACTGGGAAATCAAATACAAATTCAAAACAAAAATCATTCCCTCTTTCAGGGATCTTATATTCTAATGAAGAATACCATACATAAGTAGCTGAAAACTGGACAATAGTACTTAGAAACAAGAATCAGAGAACAATGACTAGAGAAAGTCAAATACTGAATAAAAGAAATTGTTCAGTAGTGTCTAACTCTTCACACCTCCATGAAACATACTGTCCATGGTTTTGTTGCTGTTGTTGTTATTGAGAGGAAAGATATTAGAGTGATTTACCTTGTTCATCTCCAGCAGAAAACTGTAGTTAAGTGACTTACCAAAGGTCACAAAGCTAGTAAGCATCTGAGGCCAGATTTGAACTTTCTGATTTCTTGACTCTAGGCTTAGTTCTCTATCCACTGAAGCTTTTGACTGCCTCTTTGCTTCTTTGTATAAAAGAAGTACAAAATGTTAATGACACTCAGAAAAATGCTCCAAAAAGAAACTCATAGGCAGTACATCTATCAGATAAAGAAAGGAAAGGGAAGAGAAGAGAAAGGAATGAGAGAAAAAGGGAGGGGAGGGGAAGAGAGCAAAGTAAAGGTGAAGAGGGGGGAAGTGACTGAAATGAAATTAGTAACTACTAATCACCAAACCTAATTTTTTAAATATTTTACATTTTGATGAATGTGTGATTTCAACCTCTCCATGCTTTATGGTCTATAACATTCCCACTTATGCCTCAATAGAAATGTTGGATAAAATAGCACACTGAAGGTCTTTCTTTGGTTCTCTTTGTTTCTTTTGTTACTTTGTGGCTTACACGGCAACAATTGGTAAATCAATTTATTATCTTTCATTCGTGCTATAGGTACTGGTTTATTTTTTTTTTTATTAATAATGCATCTCATACAACTCATTCACAAGTCACAGAAAGGAATGTGCTACAGCTTAATGCCACCTACTATACTAATTTCTATTGCCCTCTGCATCACCAACAATTTGAACAGTAATCTCTGAACATGTTCAAAATTGCGTCAACTTCAATCAATCAATCATTAAAAATTTATTAAGCATCTACTATGTGTCAGGCACTGTGCTAAGTGCTAAGGATACAGAAAATCAAGTACAAGATAGTGACTACCCTTAAGGATCTTATTATCTAATGGTGGAGGTAACAGGCAAACAACTATATAGAAATAAAGCTATATTCAACGTAAATACGCGTAATTAAGATATGGAAGTCACTTAAATTAAAAGGGATTGAGGAAAGTTTCCTGTAGAAGGGAAAACTTCATTTGAGACTTACGGGGCTCACAGAGCATGGAGAACAAGTGTGACCTCACTCTCTAGTATAGACTATTTTCTCATCTCTACAAAACCTTTATGAGAATGATTTATTTTTTAGGGATGAGCTCCATCAAGGAAAATGTGCAAAGAGAATAGGTAGACTTTTGCATATGATATTCGACAGCAGAACCTATCCTCATAGACACACAATGGACAAAGATTTGTGAGAAATCTCATAGCCATCTGTGTCTACCTGGGTCTCTTCTCTCCCCATCTTTCTCCAAGGCAGATTTTCATTCCTGACAGGAGGGGAAGCAAGAGGTTGGGTCCAGAGTCCACTACTCTGCTTGCCTCAGAGAGTGTGATACCAGGCTAGAAGTATATCTATCTGATTTCTTAAATATTGTTAATACTCAATATCTGGCAAAAATACTTGGAATATTGGAAAGCAATAAGGCAGCATATACGTCTAGAGTAACATTTCACACATATATCAAGGTCAAAATGGAAACACAATTTAGACCTAAAGACTGATAGCATAAGAAAATTGGGGAAATTTTATCTGTGAGATTTATGGATAAAGAAAAATTTTATGACTAAAGAAGAGATAAATAGCATCATGATAAGTATATTGGATAAATTAGATTACAAGAAATCGAAATCTTATTGCACCAAAAAAGAAACAACTCAAATGCAGCCAACATTAAAAGAAGGTAGGAAAAAGAGAGAAAAAAATTACAGCAAGTTTCTCCAATAATGATATCATTTCTTAGATATTTGGGGAACTGTGTCAAATTTCTTTTTTTTTTAAATTTATTTATTTAACTTTTAACATTCATTTTCACAAAATTTTGGGTTCCAAATATTCTCCCCATTTGTCCCCTTCCCCCACCCCCAAACACCCAGCATTCTGATTGCCCCTATCACCAAGCTGCCCTCTCTTCTATCATCCCTCCCTTCCCTTGTCCCCATCTTCTCTTTTATCCTGTAGGGCCAGATAACTTTGTATACCCCATTACCTGTATTTCTTATTTGCTAGAGGCAAGAACAGTACTCGACAGGGCCGCCACACCGGGCTCAGTTCCCTCAGGGGCTTTAGGTGGAGACCTTCATCAATGGATCTGAGGTCCTACCTGCTTTGGGAGCCCCTGTCCACTGCTGCCTCCCGAGGGGGCTTGAGTTATGGGGACACCCCACTCCCCTCTCCACCAGATGAAAAGACCCTCTCACTGACCTTTGGCGCCTGTGGGTGGAGGGACCCGTGCTGCTGCTGGAGATTCTGTCCCTGGAGCCTGATGGGATCTGCTCCTCTTGGTGCTGCGTGACCAAGGCAGAGCTAGGCTCTGCTCTGGGTCCTGTGCACGATGGATCTTTCGCGTTGGTTTTTCAAGTCTCTCTGGAACAGAAATTTCCTCCACTCTGTTGTTCTGAGGCTTCTGCTGCTCCCAATTTGTTGGGAGTTCTTCTTTACAGGTATTTTATGGGCTGTGTTTTTGGAGCTAGCATATGTGTATCTTTCTACTTCACCATCTTGGCCTGAGTCAAATTTATACTAAAAAAAAAAAAAAAAAAAGAGTGAGCTCCATTCCCAAATGATAAGCAATTAAAAAATATGAAAGCTCTTTTCAGAGGAAGAAATCAAAGCTATCTATAATCATAAGAAAACATGTTCTATATCACTATTTTTTTTCCTCAGGAGAAGTGAATTCTGATATTTTCAGAATAATAAATGAAATGCCATTGAAAACATTGCTTAAACTTCCAAAGATGAAGAATTAATAGTTTCTCCGTTGAAAAAAGAAGGGATACACAATATAGTATATTACATAATGTGAAAACAAAGAGATGTGAAAACAAAGAGACTTAGAAAAGAGGATACAGGGGTCTATATGACACATTAAATCCATGCAGAATATAATCTTAAAGCTAAGACTAAATGGTCTAATGAGTGCATAAATAAACGATCAATTAATCTTTCTCCTGTAGAAAATTTTAAAATTTTTCTGGAGAAAATTCTGCTCAATTTAAGCTTACTTGTAATGCTGAAAAAAATACTATTTATACTTGAGCTTTTAAAAATACACTTTTATCCATTCTCTAACTGATAAATGGTCAAAGGATACGATCAAGTACTTTCTGAAGGAAGAAATCCAAGCTATCAATAGTCACAAGAAAACAAAATGCTTCAAATCACTTGCTAATAATTAGGGAAATGAAAATTTAAGAAGCTGTAAGGTTCAACACCCATCGCAATGTAATAGATGACAAAAAAAATATGACAGATGTTGGAGAGGCTCTGAGAAAACAGGCACATTAATGTACTGTTTGTAAAGCTCTAAATTAGTTCAGCTGTTTTGGAAGGCAATTTGAAACTCTTTCCCTTCTCCCCCCTTCCCCCCAGGTCTTTAATTAGTGCAAATCTTTTGACCAGAGATACGACACTACCTATAAAACTGGATACATTATGAATTGATCTTTTTTCTGTTTCCCACTAGCAACACTACACTTTTGTACTATATATATATATGTATATATATATATATATATATATATATATATATATATATATATATATATATATATATATATATACATATATATATATATAGTACACTCCATCCTTATCTCTACTTCATAGAGTCCCTCCTTTCATTTAAAGATGCAGATTAGACACCATTTTTTGTATGAAGTCTTTTCTGATCATTCCCTCACATGTATTTAACTTCTCTATATTGTATTTTCATTTACTTTATGATGTGTTTATAAACATGTGTGTAAGCACACGTATTTAAACACACACATAAATATATTACACATACTCATTGTCTCTTCCATTTTATAAGCTTAGTTTGAGTAACACCTGGTTTATTTTTTGTATTTATATCCTCAGTACCTAGCCCAGTGAACTTGGTAAATAACTGCTTAATAAATGCCTGATGACTGACTGACCATAGGTAGAAAAATATTATAGTAGCTCTTTTGGTAGGGGGTAAAGAACTGGAAACTAAAGCAGGGGTCCATCAACTAGAAAATAGCTGAATAAATCATGGTACATGAATGTAATGGAATACCACTGTACTGTTAAGAAATAACAAAAGAAAGGATTTCAGAGAAGCTTGGGAAGCTCTGTAATAGCTGATACTGAGTGAAGTGAGCAGAATCAGAGCAATTTATACTAAAACAACAATGTTTTAAAGATAAATAACTTTCAAAGACTTGAGACCTCTAGTCATGATTCCAGAGAACCAATGATGAAGCATTCCATCTACTTCCTGACAGAGAGGTAAAGAACTTATGACACAAAATAAGGCACTTGTTTTGGATAATGAATTTGGTCTTTTTGACTAAGCACATTTGTTACAAGGATTTTTGTTTTGTTTTTCAATTGGGGGAGAGAAGAAAGGGAGCTGATTAAAAATAAAAATTTAAAAAAATGTGTTCTTTGCCATTTTGAAATGTTATGTTAAACTTTAAAAAAAAAAAAAAACTTTTCTATACCAGCAGAAACGATTACTCAAAGCCTCTGCATTTCAGAATCAGAAAAAAGTCTTCCTACTGCAATACTCATAGGAAGTTTATGGGGTATTAATTTATAAAATGTTCTAATACAATAACTAGGCTAATGAATATAAATCTTCCTTCAGGTTGAATTGTGCCAATGTCCCTGCAGTGAAGCTGAAATATTCCAATTAAGTAGACATAAGTAGGAATAATGGTCAGTGGCATGAAACAGGGATAATGTTTTTAACTACTCAAATTCTACCGTACTATTAAGCACGGTGTATAAAAATGACATAAACAGATACCAACATCCTTCTCCAAAAATCAATTTAAAAAATACACAAAACTGAAGCCAACCGTTAGTTGTGCAAAGGAGGCATGCCCACACACACCATGACAAATAATTCATAGTGGCTGACTTCTCCTCCAATCACTGCCACCGAAGACAACACAAATGGCACAATCCTTTGAACAAAATTTCAAGTATAATGTTCCACCTAGAAATTTCTCCCTAAAAGGGGCAAGCTATGGTTCTTGAATTTACTTAATAAGAAAATGAACATTAACACTGTATCTTAACAGGAGTAGCAGAAGCACTTGCATACTAAAATATGACAAGTTTTAATCAATGTTTGTAAGGGTGCCCACTGATTTTAAAGTCATTTTCTCTACTCTTATAACTTAATCAACTAAGAATCACAAACATGAGGCACAATTTATGAGTATATAATTTCAATAGCAAGCTTACCAGCAAGTGAAATTATTTTCATTTTTACTCTGAGAAGTTAGTTGATGAAGACAAAAAATGAATTTAAAGGAAAATTTTATGCCCTAGGTGACAGCTACCAACTTAAATCTCTAAAAAAGAACTATAGACATATGCACTTTCTTTGAAAAATTTGACAGAAAGATATTAGGCAAAACTATTTTTAAAATGTCAGTTTGTTTAGTCATTTATATATAATCAGTACACACTTTTAGCACATATACAGTCTCAATTTTAATTCATCTTTCTTCATATAAAATTAAAATTTTAACTGGCAGATGGTTATTAGGACAGCCATGTATTGCTATTTTTTTAATAGTAAAAGACTTCTGAGATTTTGAGAGACAATTAAAATATATACTTATCCACTAGCAAAAATGGTCCTAAGAGCTCTCCATGTGTAACTGATGGATTACATGAAGATCATGATCCCAATAGAACCATCCTTTTCATGAGAAAAAAAATTTTACAGAAGTAGTTACCTGCTTAGTCTGTCATCATTACAGCAGGCAGTAAAATCAGAAAGAAAGATACCTGAAAAATCATCATCTCATAAAACAATAACCATTACCTTGTGCTGCTGTTGGAATGAAATTATTAAACTGGGTTCATTTTTTTTGCATGAAACTCTGATTTTCTAGTGGCATTTAACTTTAAAAAAAGTTTTCTGAGTACTTTAACCCTTGGAGCACTAGTAGTTAAAGACTGTCAACCAAAGATATAATTAGGAAAATGTATCTTTGTCTACAGTTTCCCGATGATTAAAGTGCATGGCTTTTCTGTGGCCTGGCACACAAGATTCTCTACTCCACTTTTTTCTTAAATGAAACTTTTTCTTTGGTTTTATGTCATTTTTCTAAGTCTATCTTTTCTTTCTCCCATTTTCTCTGTAATAAACTCCTTTGTTTCCTCCATTCTGTCCTGGAAGTACTCTTTAACTGGAGGTGATATAGACATGCAGCCATGGTTATGAAGATACTTGACAGTAATGGATGTTCCTCCCAAAGTCGCAGTGTATCTGGCAGGTGTTGCAATCTTAAACAAGCCATATGCAGTTAGTGCATTTCCACTTTGAGAATTTTTCAAAATGTCCACTATGGTATCTGGTAACCCAATGTGTTGCAGAAAAGGGACAACATTCACTCTTTAAGGCTGCATAGTAAAATATTCCAAATAAAAGACGGGAAGTCACTAAGTGTACTGGAATCATAACTTTTCCATACTATCTAAAAGTTTTCTTAAATTCCTGATACAGACTAATAGATTTATCTTGTAATGGATCCAGATCTTCCTTTTTCTCAGCACGAATTCCGTGGGCTGTGCCACTAGATGATATAAGCCTTTCTGATGAAGCTTCTTCTTTTTGTTGTTTATGTTGAGAAACATCTACTGGCTTCTTTGCCTTTGAGATATGCTGTGCAGAAGATACACGTAGCCAATGGTTTTGAGAACCTTGAAGGAAAACAATCTTGGGCCAAACTTTATGAAAGCCTTTTATGATTTGAGAGTGCCCAATGGAACCGGACACATGTAAGACCAAACATGTTCTATTTGCCAATTGAGACATAGTCCGTATTAAATTCCACTGCATTTTGATGAATGGTGGTTGTTGATTTCAGTTCCTACAGAGACTCTTTCCAAAGAATCAGAGGTGGCACAGTGGAAAGAGTGTTGGATTTTGAGTTAGACAGCCTGCGTTCAAATCCTGGTTCTGTTACTTGCCCAAGGTCAACAAGTAGTAAAGGAAATCTACCACTCTGGGTCTCATTTTTCTCATTTATAAAATGAGGGGGTTGGACTAGATGACTTCTAATATCCCTTTTGGTTCTAAATAAGTGATCATGGGCTAAAATTTGCATGATCATCCATTAAAATTTATTAAGTTCCCATACCCATGGGTACTGCACTAGGTCAATGATTCTCACAGTACAATCAACAGATTACTGGTGGTCTATTTGGAAATATCATGTGGCCTCGTTAAAGAAGTTTGAGCAATAGGATCATTTGTAGGATATATTGCAGAGAGGAAGGTATGGATTGTATCAGATGATCTCTGTAGTTCCTTCCAACTTTTGAGTTTCTGTGAAGTTACCTCAGAGATCGTTGGGTCAGTGGTTGCAAGCCCTGAGGGCAGGTTTTCCAGCCAATAGGAGACAATCACCAATAGGAGACAAAGTCTCCCCAGTGTCCCCGTTGAAGTCAGAGTAGCTAGGCCTCCCCTCACCCTCCCCAGACCCAGGTGGCCAGCGCACTCATTCACTCCCTTCAGCCAGCCTCACCCACCCAAAATGTGCTTGTGATTTCTCTATATCACTATTGATTAGAGAAACAAAATAAAACAGTTCTGTGGTACCACCTCACCCCTATCAGACTGGTTAATATGATAGAAAAAAAAAGATTATGAATGCTAGAAGGATATGGAAATATAGGGACACTAATGTACCGTTCATGGAGTCATGAACTGGACCAACAATTCTTCAAAACACTTCGGAACTATGTCCATAGGACTGTTCATATCCTTTAACTCATAATACTACTACTATCTCTATATTCCAAAGAGATCAAAGATAAAGGATAAAAGGATTTCTATGTTTAAAAACTGTATATTTTAGTAGCTCTTTTATGTAGTGACAAAGATTAAATGTCACAATTGGAGAATTACTGAACAGATTGCAATATATATTGTGCTGGAATACTATTGGGTTATAAGAAATAATAAGGGAGATATAGTTTTAGAAAAACCTGGGAGAGTCTATATGAATTGAGGCAGAGGAAAGTGAACAGAATCACGAGATCTTTGTACACTGTAATAGTAATATTAAAATGATGATCAATTGTGAAAGATTTAACTACTCTGATCAATGCAATGATCCAAAGGGACCAAGGGACTTGGGATGAAAAATGCTATCCACCTGCAGAAATAAAAATGAAATCTACATCTGAATATACATTTATTCTTTTTCCATTTTTTGCAACGTGGTTAATATGTAAAGATCTTTCCCTCACTTCAATTGATATCGTATTGCTTACCTTCTCAGTGGATGATCCAGAGGCAGGATTGAAGGAGAAGATTTGGAACTCTATGTTTTTAAGATGAATGTTATTTTTAATTTAAAAGAAAGAAAAATAAAGGTAGGGGTGGTTAACCTACAACCTTAAGTCCACATTTGGCCTTTTAGGCCCTTGGGTATAACCTCTTGACTGAGTCCAACTTTTGCAATATAAATCTTTTTATTAAAGGGGTTTGCTCTGTAAAGTTTTGATTCAGTCAAAGGGTCACACTTGAGAATATAGAGGGGCACATGTGGCCTGAAGGCTGAAGGTTCCCTGACTCTGCAGGGTAATGATCATGTTCCACATAACTTTTGATCACTTTGTCATTTCTATGGGGAAAGGGACTTCAAGTTTTTATTCACAACTTGACTCCTTTTCCACCTAACATCAGTTCTACAATGAACACACATAGAACAAATCACTGGAAAGCAGAAATTTCAGAAGGAATACATATAAGAACATATACCATATAACAGAGAGTGAAGAAGCTTTTCTCATTGAGACAGAGATAGTTCATCTTCAGTAAGAGAGAGTATACTTGATCTCATCCTAGGGAAAACTACCTGAAGTCTCTAAAAGGGCAAAGTGGGAATAGAGACATGAGGAAGACTGCTTCTTTCATATCTTCCCAGAGTCTTTTCCTTCAACAACCTGGAATGGGATTGGTCTCTTTCATCTTTTCTCTCAAAGCTAAGCTAGAAGCTGACTTGATGTTATGTTCAATGCACATTCTTGCTTAGAGAGTACAGAAGTGGGTTTCCTGTTTTAAGATTCCCCTAAGGGCAAACTGGATGAGAACCTCTCATTAACTTCATTCCTCTTGCAGGATAGAGCCTTCACCTTCACCTTTGCCAATTATAAGAGACAATACTATATCAATGGCATTTGGGGCAAAGGTTATATCTATTTAATTCAGTCAATCTACCTCACTCAAACTGAATATAAGTGTATCACACATGTGCTAAGTATGCCACATTGGCAGTACCGTTCAGCAATTCAAAGTATTAAGAGAGACATAAAACACAAATACTCACTTGAAGTCTTTGCTAGTGTCACAATTTCCAAGTGGTGGCAAAATTTGTCTGTGTTGCTATTTGCATATTAAATTACACTAATTGCAACAAACCCTAGAAACTACCAATCATCTTTAGTGACATCCATCTTCCTTCACCTGTTTAAATGATTAAAAGAATTATTCAACTCAATGAGACCAAACAATTCATTTTATCAACAGGGACTATACACATGTAGTGCCTAGTCCAAGGTCATATAGGTAGTAGTGGGGAGCATTAAAACTCCAATCCTTTGATTCTAACTCCAATCCCTCCCTTTCTGCTGGGCAGCAGCACATCTGCTGAGTTAGCAACAAAGGAAAAAGCAATGTGTATACAAAATAAACCTCATCCTAATCATGAAATTCAGTTGACGTGTAGTGTGTTGTAATTGAGAAAAGTCTTGACATGCATTCAGGAAAATCTGGGTTCAACTTGCCCCAGACACTGATATTTGACCACACTTCATGTGATTGTTCTGAAATCAGATAACACACACATGCGCACACATATACACACATATGTGTATATACATATATGTGTCTGTGTATAAAATCTATCTATTTAGGTTTAAATAGGCACACTCTGAATCAGCATGAGGTGTTCTCACATTGATGAAATCACCAATCCTTGATATATCTCCTTGTAAATAAGTAAATATCATGAGGAGGCATTGTTTATGGAAACATAGTTGGGTACCAAATTTAATATCAGCGGAAAATCAATTTGGACTGAATTTAGAAACTTATACAGTGTGTCTGTAATTCCAAGCTGCCCATGTCCACAGTCACCTTTATAACATCAGTATTTTGCTAGAAATGCTGGGAGAAAATCAGGATCTGAAAAACAATTGAAATTGTGCGTGATTCAATGGGCAAGAGTAAGATTCATGGCATCCACCACTGAAGGAAGCAATATTTTACCAATTACTAATTTGTACAAGAAACCATGTTAAAGGCATCACCAAAATTTGTACATCTGAAAAAATTATGAAATAGATGGACATATATCATCATAGTATAATGAAAGAAAGGCACAGACCGGGCTTGCTCAGAATGAGAAAGTGGGAAGGAATTAGTATATGATGTAGCCAAAGAAGAGACCACACCAACAAAATCGTACATAGTGAAGTATGGAAGCTTTTTATATGCTAATACATTATTTAAAATTTTTGCCACAACCCAAAACCCACAATATATGGTATGTTTGTGGGTATAATAAAGCCTCACATGGAGGATCCACTTTTGACACTAGGGACTGCAAGACACATGAAAATGGACAGAAGAGTTGTAAGAAAAATGCAATCTGTGGTCCTTGAGACAGATCATCAGTACCCATAAATAGAAAATCTCCTAGGTAAAACAGGAAGGAAAGTTGGTCTTCACTGCACACCCAGAATATCGTCAGGTAGCCTTTAACTTTAAGATTGACTCCCTTGATTTATAACCTATGTTATGCTCAGTCATCTTGGTGCTGCTCAATTCTGAAACTACTGATATTTACCTAAGATCTCTTTCATCCCTTCATTTCTCATGCTATCAACTGGCTGCTAATTTGAAAACAAAGTAAAAGCAAAACAATCTGTGCTCCAATTCGTACTTGTGGAATTGGACTTAGGAACTGGTTAATTAGGTAACATTTTATTGACAGCTGCAAAAGAGAACATCAATAACCCATTAGTAACTTTAAGGGAGACTATTTCAGACCCTGGAAGATTGGTTGACATGCATTAGACTTTTACTACTTCCTTTATTGTGCCTAGAGATTGATGTAGCTTTGGGTGTGATCTTTACATGACAGGCATATAACTGATGTTTAATTAATATTTTAAACTTCGCAAACACTTTACACACATCTGATTTAATCTTCACAAAATTTCAATAGCTAAAACATTATTACCATCTGTTTTTTACAGATCAGGTAAATGAAGATTAGAAGAGTGTAGTAATTCACACCGTGTCAGAATAAGGGTGAAAGCAAGATTTGGTATTTAAATTCTTTCCTTCTGGCTGCTTACAGTATTTTCTCCTTGACCTGATAGTTCTGAAATTTGGCTGGAATATTCCTTGCAGTTTTCATTTTGGAATGTCTTTTAAGAGGTGATCACTGCATACTTTCAATGACTATTTTACCCAATGGTTCTAGGATATTAAGACACTTTTCTTGATTATTATTTGAAAATTGTTGTCCAGTCACTTTCTTTTTTCATCATGAGTTTCAGGTAGTTCAATAATTCTTAAGTAATCCCTTCTTGATCTGTTTTCCAGGTCAGTTCTTCTGTTGAGGTATTTTACATTTTCTTCTATTTTTAAAAAAAAATATTTTGAGGTTTTTTAACTGACTATTGATGTATCATAGAGTCTTTATCTTCCACTTGCCCAATTCTATGTTTTAAGGAATTATTTTCTTCAGTTAGCTTTTCCCTTCAGCTATTTCTATTTTTAAAGAAGCTATTTTTTTCAGTGAATTTTTTTCCATTGGAGCAATCTACTTTTAAAGGTGGTGTTTTTATCTGTATATTTTTTTATTTTTATTTTTTACCATTTGGCCAATGATATTAAGGACTTGTTTACTTTAGTCAGTTTTGTAAGCTATTTCTTTCAAGCAGTTGATTTTTTTTCATAATTCCCTTGCATAACTCTCATGTCTTTTCCAAGTTTTTCTTCCACCTCTCTTCTTTGATTTTTAAAACATTTTTTGAGCTCTTGCAAAAGACTTTTTGAGCTTGAGATCAATTCATACCCTCATTTGAAGCTTCACAAGTAGGCACTTTGAAATTGTTTTCTCCTGGGTTTGTATTTTAATCTTCCCTGTCACTACAGTAAATTTTTATGGTCAGATTATGAGATTATTTTGTTTGTTTTGTTTTTTGCTCATTTTTAGAAATTGAGCTCTGTTTCTGGAGTACAGAAGGCACTGTCCCAAACTTCTTGTGCTGGAGAGCAGGGGGTTGATCTCTGGCTTTTTTCACTGGGCCTTCTAGGCCTGGAAGCTTGCCCACTGTGCTGGGTTAAGCTAGCCTAGTAGTAGCCCTTGTGCTCTGGTTTACTGGACTGGCAGTTTTCCTGCTGCTATGGTGTTGGAGACCTCACAGCTGGTCTGCTATGTCACCTCTCATTTGAACTAGAAATATGTGCCCTTGGTTGCTAATCTGTGCTGTGGCTAACAGCCTCCCACGGGCTTGCTCAGACCTACCAGTGCTGGGCTGTGCTCCCTTTTTATCCAATTGAGAAAGACCTTTACTGAAGCTCTTCTAAGTTACCTTTGGCTAGAAAATTGTTTGATTCCAATTTTTTGTGGGTTATGCCACTCCAGAATTATTATAGGGGCTTGATTCAGTGTTACTTCAGAGGGAAACTCCAGAAAACTCAGGCAACTTCCTGGCTTCTCTCTACCATCTTCTTGACTTTGTCCTAAAAACTAAAACATTTTAAAAGCATTCAAAAACACCAGAGGCAATATGGTCCCCTGTACCAAGAAAGAACATTGGAGCTAAAATACGGAAAGCTAGTGAGGAATCTAGAAATTTCTAGGAACATTTCTAAAGTTTGCTTATCATCAAACCTTAATGAAGGTGTTTCAGAAATACCTATCAAGTAGTGCTGTATGTTAAAATAATGCTGTTAAAATATTCATAATTTGTGTTCTTTAAGCTCAAAACAAAGATTTTCAAAGGATATGCATACTGAGTTAATGTTACTTGTTTTATTTGTTACGCAAATTAAAATCCTGTTAGATACATCAATGAAGTGATTCCTACACAAAGTGGGATGGACTACAAGAAGCAAATCTCAGATTTTGTGATTCAAAAAACACTTAAATCTGTCTAAACAAAAATGGAACTATAATCACAAGGCTTATATTTAAGTCTGAAAATCTGTTAGGAATGAAATTCTGGTCTGTTACAGTTTATACTCTACAAGGTGAAGTACTATATAACATAAAATAGAAAAGCAGACTTGTAAAAAGGTAATTGTTGTCATTAGCATATGACATTGGCTTTTAAAGCTATACTATATATATATATATATATATATACACACATACATACATGTATATATGTGCATATATACACATAGATACATATATGTATGTACACACACATATATACCTACTTGATGGAAGAAAGCAAAATAGGTCCAAAGATGGAGACATTTGCAGAAGGGAGACTCAAGAAAAAAAAATTTCATTGCTTTGCTCTAGGAACTCAATCAGAATCTAAGTTTACAAATGATAGCAACAATGATTTTTGAAGATTTACAACATAGAAAATGAGAAGTATGGACATATACCGTATAATATCTGTGAAAGTAGGATATAAATGCAAAGGGAAATCTAGGTGAAGAATTATGAAAAACAAAATAACAGCAAAAATGTTTGTTATATACGTACATATAAATACATATACACACTGAAAGTGAATATATTTTGTTTATAGATATTACATGTAACTCACAGCTAGATATTTATTATTTCCATGCTGACAAATTCACCTATTCAATAAAATACATGTGTAACCCTAACATCAATACTTGTGACACTTTGATCATCATTCACAGCCACAGGAAGAGTAGTACAAGTTCAAAGCTGAGTTCAAACAAGGTGTTCTTCGTTCAGCTCCAATACTGTAATAAGTTCTTTTTGTGTAGTCTATTCAGTGTCACATTTTTTCTAATTTTTGTGCTTTTCATCGATGATTTTCCTGTTCATATTAGCCTCTAAGTTAATGCTGACATGATTCCTAGTATACCAAAGCAAAAGAAGCCTGCAATTTGCCTCACAAGAGTAAACATCGCATAAGTTATAATGCTTGTGACCGTGATTTCTATGGTAATGAGTTTTAAAATGCCGTAAATCCAGAAAAAAAGAAAAGGAAATTCATAAATTTAGATGAGTGTATATCTAGATGTTCCAATAAAATTGCTTCATATTTATTATCTTTTTCACAACCTAGTCTAGTAGGTGGTATTACCATCATTTTATAGATGGAAAAATTGAGGTTCAGAGTGGCTTATCAAATGTTAATGTTCATATAGATTGTAAATTTCTAAGGCAGAATTGGTGGTCATAAGCCAGAGCACAGAAAGAATGGTAAGAGCACGAGGTGTGGACGTTGTAGGAAGCCATGATTTTAAGATCTTTCAACCCAGAGATAGTAAGGAGTTGGATAACTAGTTAGAAGGAAATAAGAGGGGACCTTTTGCTGGAATTGAGTACACCAGGCACTAATTTTCAACTCTACAGCCTATATGCTATTCTAGATTGTAGCACCAGGGCAGAGAGGAGCACTGGTGTCAAGGAGAAAATATAGTAATCAGCTGAAAACAGTTAAAGTATTACAGAACCTCATTCTGGATAATACAAGATTTAGCAGCTTCTACATTAATGGTTCTGGAGGACAAAGACCTGGGCTTACAACCAAAAATCACCCACTCAGAAAAACTGAGTATAATCCATCAGAAGAAAAAATGTACATTCAGTGAGATAGAACTTTCAAACTATCTTGATAAAAGGACCAGATCTGAATAGAAAAATTTACTTTCAAACACAAGAGACAAGGGAAACATAAAAGGTAATCAGGAAAGGAAAATCACAAGGGACTTAATAATGTTAAAGTGTTTACATTCCTATATGAAAATATATATATACTCAAAAATATATGTATGTGTACATATATATATATATACATATATATACACGCACATACATATACATAAATATACACAGAGAGCAAAGGGGTAAGTTGAATATGAAGGGATGACTTCTGAAAAATAAAATTAAGCATTGAGAGAGGAATATACAGGAAGAAAGAGAAACTGAGGCACAGAATGGGGTAAATTGTCTCATACAAAAGATAAGAAAAAGCCTTTACACTGGAGAGGAAGAAGGGGGAGGTGAAGGGAAGTGAGTGAACCTTATTCTCATCACAATTGACAAAAACAGGGATAATGCATAGAGAATGAAGAACTGATAAATTAAGAAGGGCAGAATGGTTAAAGAGATTCTTTACACATTACAACATATTAGAATTTTAATGAAATATGAGCAAAAATTCCAGCATTAGATAAAGTAAATTTTATATCCTATAATTAGTGGACCATAAATAACATATTATAAGAAAAATAAATTTTACATCAATCTCACATAGAATAGTTTTGCTTTTCTCTTAAAATTCAAAGAAACCACTCTGAGACTTGATTAGTCCAAAGAACAAAGTCTAGAATAAATGAAACAGTTTCCGGATCACATAAATACAAAATCCAAATGCAGGAAAAATCACTTCATTACATGAACACATGTTCTGAGCATCATACCACCATGGAAAAAGTAGACACAGTGAAACTATGGGAAAATGAATAAATATTGCGAGCTTGACAAATATCTTTTCCACCCTGTTATGTAAACTTCTTTTCAGATATTAGATAATCAATAATGTTTCTTTTCACTCCAATTCTGAAATTAGCTGTAGGGCTATTCTAAATCATATCTGGTCCAGAACTACAATCATTGAAAGAAAGTGCATACTTTCCCCTAGATACTTGAATTAACAAAAGGGAAAAGAACAACAAAGGAATTGAACAAGAAATTCAAAAACTATGAAGACCAACAGATTTATAATCCTAAAGTAAGTGGGAAAAAGGCAAGATATAATAATCAAATAATACACTATGGAAAATAAAAGGTTATTGAAAATTAGATAAATACCATTCCCATTTTATCTAGTTGTTAAAAACTTTTTTGTTTTGTTTTCTTCTTTTAATTTAATAAAACTATGCTGAGGTATTCAGATTTAATTTGGTTTGTGAAAAACGATAGCATTTACAAAACCCATGAAGAATAATATATCTTTTGATTATTCCTTACATGAGAGTGGAAAAGAGGAATGATACAGATTAGTGACAGATGTCTCAAAGTCTCAAGAATTTCTGACATCACAAAGTGTTTGGTCCTAACCAGGCCCTTGACCTTGGTGCCATTCATTTCCAGAAGGGATGAACAGGAAAAAAGCAGAGAGTAATCAACCAGTTGCTGTTTTGATAGACCTTAGAAAACCAGTGTCCAAGGTTTAGCCTTTCTACTGCAAGAGTACAACAAGATTATGTCCATTTGACATGTTGTTTTCTTTTTAAGTGTTGAAATAAGTAATGAAGGTAAGGGAAGAAATCTGAGTATGTGTACCCTGTATGGAAGGATTTTTTCTTCTTCTTTGGGAATATTTTCTAAGTACTAATTGTCCATAAAAATCAGATACTGTTAATATGTCTACACTTATACAGATGGATAGGAAACATTTCATTTTGTTTGGAAGTAGTCAAAATATTATACATTTTTTGTTACTACATAGGGTTATTGGGCCTAGTTGGAACAGATGGATGTTTTCTTATAAAATACAGTTAGAAAGGGCCTTAGAAGCAATCTAATCCAAGCTGTCCCTGAAAATAAATACTTTTACATCTCCACAAATTAAGTGGTGAGTCAGGGGAAGAATTCTAATTAGAGAAAACCTTTTGCCTCCACTGAATCTCTGTAACATATTACCTCCATTGAATTTTGTTGTGATTGTGGAAAAAATGTTTTCTCACAAATTACCCATTTCTTAGGCCAACCAGTTCAAGTCTAATCACCTTTTCACGTAACAGTTCTGTTGTACTTCTTGGGGCTAAATATTTCCCTTTCTCTCAATCCAACATTCCATTGCCTGGTCTTAATCTCCTGAAAATATATATATGTATATATATATATATATATATATATATATATACATACGTACATATATGTACACACATGCACACACACATATATACACACACACAATAGTAAAAGCACATAATATCACATTTGGAAGAAATTTCAACAGACATCATTACTACCAATTAGTGACAATGAAGCTAATCTTCAGTGTACCTCACAAAACCTTAGCTTGAGAAACACCCATGGAAGATGTTAGATCAAAGCAAGGAAGTTGTCATAGCTCTCTCCAGTTTCCCTTGGAAAAAACATTAAACCGAGTCTCTAACTGGAATCTGCAATGGGAGAACCTACAAAAAGATGGAGTGAAACAATTTTCTAGCTTAAGATAACTTAGAAGGAAATCAGGAAAAGTTTTCCCACTTGGCTAAAAGGGAAGCTCAGTCCAGTGCAGATGCTTAGGCAACCCATGGGAGCCTCAACACGGATAAGTAATGGAGGATCCTTGGTCCTGGTTGAGCAGGAAAACAGTGAGACCTCCAGTTACAATGCTGAGGGTAAAGTGAGAACCCTTAGAAACCTTGGAAAACAGTATGACTAGGCAGGACCAAATCCCCTCCAGTATAATAGGCAAGCTACAAGCATTTAATGCCTCAGCATGGAACATCAGTGACAAGGCCCCTGGCCCCCAGCATAAAGAACTTGAGATAATGACCCTATGCCCATGGAGCAGATCTTAACTTTAAAAATCACAAAAGTTGAAAATGAGAAAGAAACAGAAAAGAGTCATCACCATAGAAAGCTACTATGGTGACAGGGAAAATGAAAATAAAAACCTAGAGGAGAAAAATGTCAAAATGTCTACATGTGAAGCCTCAAAGGGGAATATAAATTAGTCTCAAGTCCAAAAAGTCCTCTTAGAAGAGTTCAAAAAGGATCTTAAAAATCAAGTAAGAGAGATAGAAGAAAAACTGGAAAAAGAAATGAGAATAATTTATGACCATTTTTAAATAAGATTCAATGACTTGGAAAAGGAAAGACAAAAATTAAAGAAAACAACTCCTTAAAATGGGGGAAGATCCACTAAAGAAAATTACTTAGTCAAAATTAGAAATGGCGAAATGGAAATGAAGATACAAAAACTCACTTAAGAAAATAATTCCTTAAACATTAGAATTGGGCAAGTGGAAGTTGATGATTCTATAAGCCATCAAGGATCATTCAAACAAAACCAAAGGAATGAAAAAAATAGGAAAAAATATAAAATACCTTATTGGGAAAACAATAGACCTGGAAAATATATCTGAGAGGAGATAATTTAATAATTATTGCACTATCTGAAGACCATGATCAAAAAAGAGCCTGGAAAGTATCTCTCAAGAAGTTATCAAGGAAAGCTTTCCCGATATCCTAGAAACAGAGGGTAAAATAGTCATTAAAAGAATCCATTGCTCACCATCTATAAGAGATCCCAAAATAAAAACTCCAAGGAATATCATAGCCAAATTCCAGAATTATCCAGTGAAGGAGAAAATACTGCAAATAGACAGAAAGGAAAAAAAAAATCATGTATTAAAGAGCCACACAGTAAGGATTATACAGGATTTAGAAGCTTCTACATTAAAGTACTAGAGAGCTTGGAATGTGATTTTCCAGAAGGCATAGTAACTTGGATTACAAACAAGAATAAACTACTCAGTAAAATGTAGCATAATCTAGAATGAATATTTAATGAAATAAGGGACTCTCAAACTTTCCTGATGAAAAAATAAACAGAACTAGACAGGAAATGATATCTTCAAATACAATACTTATGAGAAGCATAAAAAGGTAAATAGGGAAGAAAAAGGGAAAAAAAGCAACATGGTATTCAATAAGATCAAACTGTTTACATCAATAGATGGAAAACTGATAGTTGTTATTCTCGAGAACTGTACCTCTATTAAGGCAATTAGAAGAAGTATATACAGACCGAGGATATGGGAATAAGTTAATTTTGATATAATGACTTAAAAAATTATATAAGGAATGAGAAAAAATGATTTTAATGGGAGGAGAAAAGGGAGACAGAATCAGGTAAGTTATACCATAATAAGAGGAACAAAAGACCAATTAGAGAGGAAGGAAAGAAAGGAGAAGTTGAGCGCTGTTTGAACTTTATTCTTGTTAGATTTGGCTCAAAGAGGAAATAACATGTACATTCAATTGGGTAGAAAAATCTATCTTAGCCTACAGGGAAGTAGGAGGGGAAACAGGAAAGAGATGGTAGGGGAGTGATATAAGGGAGTAGATCAGGGGAGGCAGAGGTCAGAAGCAAAATTCTGGTGAGGAGGGACAGGGCAAAAGTAGAAAAGTATAAAACAGGGGAAAATAGAATGCAGAGAAATACGGTGAGTAACCATGATTGGGAATCTGAATGTGATGAAGTCTCTAATAAAATGGAAGTGGATACCAAAGTGAATTTAAATTATAGTCCTACAATTTGTTATTTACAAGAAACGTATCTGAAGTAGAGAGAGATATATACAGAGTAAAGATAAAAGGCTAGAGCAGATTTTTTTCTCCAGCTACAGTGAAAAAAGTAAGAGTAGCAATCTTCAACTCAGACAAAGCAAAGGCAGAAATAGATCTAATTAAAATAGACAAGGAAGGAAACTGCATCTTGTTAAAAGGTATCCTAGACAATGAAACAATATAAGTATTAAACATATATGAACCAAGTTGTATAACATTCATCTTCTTAGGGGAGAAGTTAAGTAAGTTACAGGAAGAAACAGGCAACAAACCTAAACTCGTGGGGGAATTCAGCCTCCCCATCTCAGAATTAGACAAATCTCATCACAAAAGTTAAAAAAGAAAGAAGATAAGAAAGTGAATAGAACTTTAGAAAAGTTAAATATGGAAGACCTCTGGTGAAAATTGAAAGGGGATAGAAAGGAATATACAGTTTTCTCAGCAGCACATGATCCCTACAGAAAAATTGACTATATATTAGGGAAAAAAACCTCAAAATCCAATGCAGAAAGGCAGATCAAAAATGCTTATAATAAAGAACCATGGAAATGTAGGCCAAAATCTAACTGGAAGATAAATAATATGATCCTAAAGAATGAGTGGGTCACCGGGGCGGAGCCAAGATGGCAGAGTGAAAGCAACGACTCACCTAAGCTCCTGGAAAAACTCCTCTGGATATCTCTGGGGGGAGAGTCTCACCAGACTTTGGAGGTGTAGAATCCAGTGGGTGACGGACTTTGACGGATTCGGAGCCCAGGCTGAACCGGAGGGTCCACGGGAGGGATCTGTTCCGCGGGGGTAAGACCCCGGCGCACAGCGCAGCGCGGTCAGCGCGGCAGGGCGGAGGGGACCAGAGGAGCCCGAGAGTGGCGGGCGAGACCAGCGGAGCAGGAGATAAGCCAGGCCGAGCCAGTGAGAGCCACTGAGTGCCAGACATCAGCGCAGCAGCCCTTGAAATCTTCAGCTTGAAGACGGACTTCGGTGGGTCACTACTTGAACTTCCAGGAACTGGGATGGCAGAGTGATCAGTAAGTGCTCTCTCCTCCCCCCTGATGACCGTGAGGGAACCATAAAATTCTTCCCCAGATTAATCCTGGATCAACGGGAACAGCAGAAGGGGGCGGGTGGTCTTATAACACCAGAGGCTGGAAAAGTGGCAAAGGGGGATTCTTCCTATGGTGGCGGAGACGGCTGGAGGGACAGACGACCCAGGGCAGAGAAAATTCGCACTGAGACCCAGGCAAGCCTCAGAGCCGGGAGACGAGCCCCAGGAGGGGCGGGAACACGAGTTACCTTCTAGGCGTGCCCCAGCCCTCCAGGGGAAAAGGGAAGACAATAGGGAAGCTGGGATCACCATCCCCTGACCTTGCCTTTGCCTCAAGTCAGCTGAGGAGATATCCTGAGACCAGACCACCCCTCCCACACACCTAACAAGCTAACCCCAGGGTTGATCGGGGAAACAAAAAACAAAAACCTGCTTTTAGCCTAGACACACATCAGCTCAACTTAAAGATCTGTACCTTCTGACTGAAAGAACCAAAAGCTACAACACCCAGCCAACATCATGAATCGGAAAAAGCAGACGAAAAGTGAAAAAACCATAGAATCTTTCTATGGGGATAAGGACCAAAACACAAACACCAAAGAGGTTAGAGCTGAGACTGTACTTCCATCTGAAACCTCAGAGGGGACTATGAATTTCTCGCAAGCACAACTAGATTACCTGGAACATCTGAAGAAGGATATAAAAGAAAAACTGGCCAATGATTTTAAAACTATAAAAAAAGAATTCACTGATGAGAACATCACCCTGAAAAAGAAAATTGAAGAAATGGAAAAGGAAGTTCAAAAATTAACTGGAGAGAATAATTCCCTAGAAGGAAGAGCTAATCAAATGGAAAAGGAAACCCAAAACCTAATTGGGAAAATTGATCAGATGGAAAAGGAAACCCAAAACCTAACTGGGAAAATTGGTCGAATGGAAAAAGAAGTACAAAAATTAAATGGAGAAAATAGCTCCTTAAAGGGAAAAATTGGTCAGATGGAAAAGGAGATGCAAAAGCTAACTGAAGAAAACACTACGATGAAGATTAGAATTGGGCAAGTAGAAACTAATGACTCAATGAGGCAATAAGAATCAGTCAAACAAAATCTAAAGAATGAAAAGATAGAAGAAAATGTAAAATATTTAATTGGAAAAACAACTGACCTGGAAAATAGATCCAGGAGAGAAAATCTAAGAATTATTGGCCTGCCAGAAACCCATGATGAAGAAAAGAGTCTGGACAATATCTTCCAGAAAATCATCAAGGAAAACTGTCCAGAAGTACTAGACTCAGAGGGCAAAATAGTCATCGAAAGAATCCACCGTTCCCCACCCGAAAGGGATCCCAAACTCAAAACCCCAAGAAATATAGTTGCCAAATTCCAGAGCTATCAAGTGAAGGAGAAAATACTACAAGCAGCCAGAAAGAAACAATTCAAATATCAAGGACACACAGTCAGGATCACACAGGACCTTGCAGCTTCTACATTAAAAGATCGAAAGAATTGGAACCCAATATTCCGTAAGGCAAAGGAGTTGGGACTTCAACCAAGGATCAACTACCCAGCAAAGTTCAGCATAACATTTCAGGCAAGGAGAAAGTCATTCAACGAAATAAGGGATTTCCAGAGCTTCCTGACCAAAACACCAGAACTCAATAGACAATTTGATTTTCAAATGCAGGTCTCCAGAGAATCATAAAAAGGTAAACAGAGGGGAAAAAACAAAAACAAAAACTTGCTACTCAAGTAGGGCAAACTGTTTACCTCCCTGTAAGGGAAGTTGATACCTGTTAATCTTGAGAACTGTGCAGCTATTATGATAAAAGGGATATATGTAGAGGGAACGGGCATAAAGTAAATGATGTCATGGCAAAAATATGATTTAAGTATGAGAAGGGAATGTAATAGGAGGTGTGGAAAGGGGGAAGCAGAAAATGGCAAATTATATCACAGGAAGAAGTACAAAACTATAGTAGAGGGAAGGAGGGGAGGGAGATGAGCATTGTTTGAGAGGTACTCTCATCTGATTTGTTCAAAGGAGGGAACAATAATCTTAAGTAGATAATCCTAACTAGCTCTATAGGTAGTAGGAGGGGAAGGGGGAAGAAAGGGGAGGGTGGCTAAAAGGGAGGAAAGAAGCAATAAGAGTAAAGGGGAGTAAAAGGGAGGGGGGTCAAAAGAAGGAGGGGAAGGCTGCAGGAGGAGGGGGAGAAAAGTGAATACTATTGAGGAGGGGAAGGGAGACGGGAGAGCTAAAAGCACAAATGGTGGGAAAGAGGTTGGAGGGAAATACACAGATTGTAATCATAACTGTGAATGTGAATGGAATGAACTCTCCCATAAAACGGAGACGGATAGCAGAATGGATTAAAAGCCATAATCCAACAATATGCTGCTTACAAGAAACACATTTGAAACGGGGGGATACACATAGGATAAAGGTCAAAGGATGGAGCAGAATATATTGTGCTTCAGCTCATGTAAGAAAGGCAGGAGTAGCAATCCTAATCTCAGACAAAGCAAAAGCAGAAATAGATCTAATCAAAAGGGATAAGGATGGAAACTATATCCTGTTAAAAGGCACCATAGACAATGAAGCAATATCATTACTAAACATGTATGCTCCAAGTGGTATAGCATCCAGATTCTTAGAGGAGAGGTTGGGGGAGTTGAAGGAAGAAATTGATAGCAAAACTATACTAGTGGGGGACCTCAACCTCCCCCTCTCTGAACTCGATAAATCCAACCTCAAAATAAACCAGAAAGAGGTTAAGGAGGTAAATAAAACTCTGGATAAGGTAGATATGATAGATCTTTGGAGAAAATTAAATGGGAATAGAAAGTAATATACTTTTTTCTCAGCGGTACATGGAACATTTACAAAAATTGACCATGTACTAGGACATAAAAATCTCACAATCCAGTGCAGAAAGGTAGAGATAATCAATGCATCCTTTTCAGATCATAATGCATTAAAAATTACATGTAATAAAAGGCCATGGAAAGAGAAACCAAAAATCAATTGGAAACTAAATAATCTAATTCTAAAGAAGGGTTGGGTTAAAGAAGAAATCATAGAAACAATCAACAATTTCATTCGAGAGAATGACAATAGTGAGACAACATACCAAAACTTATGGGATACTGCAAAAGCAGTTATTAGGGGAAGTTTTATATCTCTGAATGCTTACATAAATAAAATAGAGAAAGAGGAGATCAATGACTTAGGCTTGCAGTTGAAAAAGCTAGAAAAAGAACAAATTGAAAATCCCCAAGTAAATACCAAATTAGAAATACTGAAAACCAAAGGAGAGATTAATAAAATTGAAATTAAGAAAACTATTGAATTAGTAAATAAAACCAATAGTTGGTTTTATGAAAAAACTAATAAAATTGATAAACCTTTGGTCAATCTGATTTAAAAAAAGAAAGAAGAAAACCAAATTACTAATATTAAAAATGCAAGGGGTGAACTCACCTCCAATGAGGAGGAAATTAAAACAATAATTAGAAATTACTTTGCCCAACTATATGTTCGCAAATTAGATAATCTAAATGAGATGGATGATTATTTTAAAAAATACAAATTGCCCAGATTAACAGAAGAAGAAGTTGAATACTTAAACAACCCCATCTCAGAAAAAGAAATTGAACAAGCCATCAATGAACTCCCTAGGAAAAATCTCCAGGGCCAGATGGATTCACTAGTGAATTCTATCAAACATTTAAAGAACAGTTAATTCCAATACTACATACACTATTCTTGAAAATTGGGGAAGAAGGAGTCCTCCCAAATTCTTTCTATGATACAAATATGGTTTTGATGCCCAAACCAGGAAGAGACAAAACAGAGAAAGAAAATTATAGACCAATTTCCCTAATGAATATAGATGCAAAAATTTTAAATAAAATTTTAGCAAAAGGAATACAGCATCTTATCACGAGATTAATACATTATTATCAGGTAGGATTCATACCAGGACTACAGGGCTGGTTCAATATTAGGAAAACTATTAGCATTATCGATCACATCAAAAACAAAGCTAACAAAAACCACATGATTATCTCAATAGATGCAGAAAAAGCTTTTGACAAAATACAACATCCATTCCTACTAAAAACATTGGAGAATGTAGGAATAAAGGGAATTTTCCATAAAATAATAAGCAGTATCTATCTAAAACCTTCAGCAAGCATTATATGCAATGGGGATAAGCTAGATGCATTCCCAATAAGATCAGGGGTGAAACAAGGTTGTCCATTATCACCACTATTATTTAATATGGTACTAGAAATGTTAGCTGTAGCAATTAGACAAGATAAAGATATCCAAGGAATTAAAATAGCCAAAGAAGAAACTAAGTTATCACTCTTTGCAGATGATATGATGATTTACCTAGAGAATCCCAGAGATTCAAGTAAAAAATTACTAGAATTAATAAACAACTTTGGCAAAGTTGCAGGTTACAAAATAAACCCACACAAATCTTCTGCATTCCTATATATTAGCAACAAAGTCCAACAGCAAGAGATAGAAAGAGAAATCCCATTTAAAGTTAGGGTAGACAGTATAAAATACTTAGGAGTCTACCTGCCAAAACAAACCCAGGGATTATATGAACACAATTACAAGACACTTTTTGCACAAATAAATTCAGATTTAAGTAAGTGGAAAAACATTAGTTGCTCATGGGTAGGCCGTGCTAATATAATAAAAATGACAATTCTACCCAAATTAATATACTTATTTAGTGCCATACCAATTAAACTATCAGACAATTACTTTCTAGAGCTGGACAAAATAATATCAAAATTCATTTGGAAAAACAAAAGGTCCAGAATATCAAAGGGACTAATGAAAAGAAATACTTGGGAAGGTGGCCTAGCGCTACCAGACCTCAAACTGTACTATAAAGCAGCAATTATCAAAACCACTTGGTATTGGCTAAGAAACAGAGAGGTAGACAAGTGGAATAGACTTGGCACTCAAGATGCAGTAGGCAAGGAATATAGCAACCTTCTGTTTGATAAACCCAAGGACCCCAGCTTCTGGGATAAGAACTCATTGTTTGACAAAAATTGCTGGGAAAACTGGATAACAGTGTGGCGGAAATTAGGCATAGACCCATACCTGACACCGTACACAAGAATAAAGTCCAAATGGGTACATGATTTAGGTATAAAGATTGATACCATGAATAAACTGGAGAAGCAAGGAATAGTGTATTTATCAGATCTATGGAGAAGGGAAGAATTCTTTACTAAAGGAGAGATAGAATGCATTATGAAATGCAAAATGGATAACTTTGAGTCCATTAAACTGAGAAGTTTTTGCACAACCAAACCCAATGCAACCAAAATCAGGAGGGATGTAGTAAATTGGGAAAGAATTTTTACAGCTAAGCTCGGGGATAAAGGCCTCATTTCTAGAATATATAGAGAACTGATCCAAATGTATAATCATACAAGTCATTCCCCAATTGATTAATGGTCAAAGGATATGAACAGGCAATTTTCAGAGGAAGAAATTAAAGCTATCTATAATCATATGAAAAAATGCTCTAAATCACTATTGGTTAGAGAGATGCAAATCAAAACAACTCTGAGGTACCACATCACACCTATAAGATTGGCAAACATGACAGAACAAGAAAATGATAAATGCTGGAGAGGATGCGGGAAAGTTGGAACACTAATTCATTGTTGGTGGAGCTGCGAGCGCATCCAACCATTCTGGAGAGCAATTTGGAACTATGCCCAAAGGGCTACAAAAATGTGCATACCCTTTGACCCAGCAATATCGCTACTAGGACTATATCCCCAAGAGATCATAAAAATGGGAAAGGGTCCCACATGTACAAAAATATTTATAGCAGCACTCTATGTAGTTGCCAAAAACTGGAAGTCAAGGGGATGTCCATCAATTGTGGAATCGCTGAATAAATTATGGTATATGAATGTAATGGAGTACTATTGTGCCATAAGAAATGATGTACAAGAAGACTTCAGAGAGGCCTGGAAGGACTTATATGACCTAATGCTGAGTGAAAGTAGCAGAACCAGGAGAACTTTGTGCACAGCAACGACCACAGTGTGTGAGAGTTTTTTCTGGTAGACTTGGATTTTTGTAATAACGCAAAAACTTCTTATAAAAAAAAAAAATCCCAGTGGTGGTTCTCAAGGCAAAATGCCTTCCACACTCAGAGAAAGAAATATGGAAGTCACTCACATATTGTAGCAGATCATGTTTGTGTATGTGTATGTGTTTGTGTATCATGTTCTGATTTGTTATACTATTTCTTTCATTTATCTTAGTCTGACTACATAGCATGACTATAGTGAAAATATACTCAATAGGAAAGTATATGTAGAATCTATACAGAATTGTATGCAGTCGTGGGGAGGGAGGGGGGTAATGAGGAGTAGGTGGGGAGGGATAAAATCGCAATTGTATGGCAGTGATTGTTAAACATTACAAAATAAAAAAAATGTTAAAAAAAATAAAAACAAAAATAAAAACAAAACAAAAAAAAAGAATGAGTGGGTCAAAGAACAAACCATATAAACAATAAATTCACCAAAGAGAATGACAATATTGATACAACATACTAGAATTATGAGATGTAGCCAAAGCAATTCTTATGGGAAATTTATATCTCTAAAGGCTTACATAAATAAAATAGAGAAAGGGGAGATGAGTGAATTGTGTATGCAACTAACAAATGTAGGAAAAGGAGAAATTAATAATTTCCAATTAAATATGAAATTACAGGTTCTGAAAATCAAAGGAGAGATTAATAAAATAGAGAGTAAGAAAACTCTTGAATTAATAAATAAAAACTGGTTTCCTAAAAAAACAATAACATTGATGAACATTTGCTTAATTTGATTTAAAAAATAGGAAAAAGACAAATTATCAGTATCAAAAATGAGGATAGTGAATTCATAGCCAATCAGAATGAAATTAAAGCAATAATTAACATCTATGTTGCCAATTGTATGCTAATAAATCTGGCCATTTAAGTGAAATGGATGAATATTTGCAAAAAACTACACATTACTTCATTAAACAGATGAGCAAATAAAATATTTGAATTACCTCATTTTAAAAAAAAATAATTGAAGAAGCCATTCGTGAACTCTCTAAGAAAAAAATCTCTAGGGACAGATGGATTTACAAGTGAATTCTACCTATCATTTAAAGAAAAAAGTAAATTATTTGGAAAAATAGGCTAAGAAGGAGTACTACCCATGTCTTTTATGACACAAATATTGTGCTGATACCTAAACTGAAAAGAGCTAAAACAGAGAAATAAAATAATAGACTAAATTCCCTAAGGAATATTGGTGCAAACATTGCAAATAAAATATTAGCAAAGAGATTGCAGCAATTTATCAAAAGGATAATTCACTATGACCAGTGAGAATTTATACCAGGAATGCAGAACTGGTTCAATCCTAGGAAAACTATCATCTAATTAACCAAATCAGTAACAAAATTAGCAGAAATCATATAACAATTCCAATAGATGCAGAAAAATTTTTTTGACAAAATGCAGAACCCATTCTATTAAAAACATTAGATAATGGAGGAATAAATGGAGTTTTCCTTAAAAGCAGCTATCAGTGTCTATCTAAAATCCTGAGCAAGCAATATATGTAATGGGAATAAGTTAGAACCATTCCCAATGTGGTCATGGTAAAAGAAGGATGCCCATTATCACCACGATTTTTCAATATTGTAATCTAAATACTAGTGTTAATAATATGAGAAGAAAACAGAATTTAAGTAATTAGAGTAGATAATAAAGAAAAAAACTATCAGTTTTTGCAGATGATATGATGGTATACTTAGAGAATTATAGGGAATCAACTAAAAACTTCTTAAAACAATTAACAGCTTTAGAAAATATTCAGGATGTAATATAAACCCGCATAAATCATTAGCATTTCTATATATTACCACCTAAGCTCAGGAACAAGATATAGTAGGAGAAATTCCATTTTAAAGAATTGTAGACAATATAAAAAATTTCTGAGTCTACTTGCCAAGATAAACCAAAGAACTAAGAAACAAAATACAAAACATTTTTCACACAAATAAAGTCAGATAGAAACAACAGGAAAAATATCTATCATTCATGGACTGGCTGACCTGATATAATAAAAAAGACAATTATACCTAAACTAATTTATTTATTCAGTTCCACGGTAAACTACCAAAAATATTTTATAGAGCTGGAAAAAATAATAAAATTCATCTGAAAGAAAAAGGAAGTTCCAAAATATCAAGGGAATTAATGGGAAAAAAAATTCTGAAGAAGTTGACCCAGTTGTACCAGATCTAAAACTACATTGTAAAGTGGAAATATTGAAGCTATTTGATACTGAATAAGAAAAAGAGCAGTGGATCAGCAGAATAGGTTAGGTATATAAGACACAGTAGTAAGTGATGATATTAATCTACAATTTCATAAACCCAAAGACTCCTGGGATAAGAACTCACTACTCGAAAAAAACAGCTGCTGGGAAAACCAGAAAATAGGATTACAGAAACTAGGCATGATTCAGCATCTCACATCCTATATCAATATAAATTTGAGATGACAGAACAAGCAAATTAGGAGAGCAAGGAATAATTTACTGCCAGATCTGTGTGGAAGGGAAGAATTAATGACCACACAAGTGATGGACAACACTGTAAAATGAAAAACGGATTGTTTTGATTGCATGATTTTTTTTGCACAAACCCAATGCAACCAAGTTTAGAAGCAAAGAAGAAAGCTGGGGGTCTTTTTCAGACAGTGTTTCTTATGCATATCTTGTTTCTAAAATATATAGACCATAAATTAATCCATAAGAATGAAAGTCATTTCCCAATTGGTAGATGATCAAAAGATATGAACAGGCTTCTTTAAGATAAAGAAATTATACCTAATATACCTAATATACCTAATATACCTAATATCTCTGAAGTACCACCTCACATATATGAGATTGGCTAACATGACAAAACAGGGAAATTATAAATGTTAAAAATTACATAGGAAAATTGGAACATTAGTGCATTGTTTATGAAGTTGTGAACTGATTCAACCATTCTGGAGAGCATTTTGGAACTAGGCCCAACGTGCTCTAAAATTATGCATATAATTTAATCTAGCAATATCACTACTAGTCTGTATCCCAAAGAGATTTTTAAAAAAGGGAAAATATCCCACAAGTACAAAAATATTTATAACATCTCTTTTTGTGGTGGCAAAGAATTGGAAATAGAGGATATGCCCAATAAGTGGGGAATGACTGAACATGTTGTGATGTATGAATGTAATGTAATATTACTCCTCTATAAGAAATGATAAGCAGGCATATTTCAGAAAAACCTGGAAAGATTTGCATGAACTGATGTTGAATGAAGTGAGCATTGCACACAGCAATAGGAACATTGTGTGTTGAACAAGTATGAGAGATTTAGCTTTTCTCAGCAATACAATGATCCAAGAAAATTCCATAAACTCATAATGGAAAATGTTAACCACATCCGGAGAAAGAACTATAGAATCTGAATGCAGATCAAAGCATGTATTTTCACTTTTTTGTTTTTCTTTTCTTTCTTGTGGTTTTTCATTTTTGTTTCGATTCTTCTTTCACAATATGATTAATATAGAATTATGTTTAACATGGTGTTTAACCTCTATCAGATTGCTCATTCTCTTGGGGAGGAGTGCAAAAATGGATAGAAATTTGAAACTCAAAATTTTACAAAAGTAAAGTTCAAAACTATTTTTACATGCAATTAAAAAAAATAAGATACTATTATGAAAAGAAAAGGAAAAACCCAGTGATGGGGAACTGCTACCTCCTGATATAGCACACTTCACTTTTCTGATAGCTCTCATTATTGAGATCTTCCTTAAATCAAGAATTACTCCTTTGAAACTTTCATTATGAGTCCATTGTTATGTTTTGAGGTCTGAGTATGTGTCTCGTTTTTCTCTGATATGACTACCTTTCAAAAAACTTTAAACAACAATCATGATGTTTTAAGTTTCATTTCACAAGATTAAAATGATGTCTTTAAGTCTTTTTTTTTTTTACATGATCTTACATCCCTTCATTATCCTTATTACTTCTAGGTGCCTAGAAACACTTTTTCTTAAGTGTGACGCTTAGACTTGAATTACTAATAAAACAAAGAAAAGTAAAAACAATACTATTAACTTCCTTGATCTAAACATGACTTCTTTCTTTTTTTAAAATTAATTTTGAACTTACGTACAAGAAGTCAAATAAAGAACATTTCTATGTACGTAGCACTTCATTAAAAAGTAGACTCAGTGTAAAACGGTGAATTTCCATTTCACACTATTTACATTTTTTAAACTATGTGATAAATACTAGATATTTTCAAAGCTGCACTGCTTTTCTGTGCTTCCTTCTACTTTTCTTTTGCTCTCTGCTATGCATTTTTTTCAATAGGTTTCTCCCTCCTCACTGCAGCCTAGAGAATGCTACCATTAGACGATAGTATGTGTTTACTAGTGTCTGTGTGTGTATATGTTTATAAAACCATAGTACACATACATATATATCAGTTCTTTCTCTGATTGTGGATAGCATCTTCCTTCATAGGTTCATAGTTGGTTTGAATATTTATAATACTCAAATTGACTTAGTTATTCAAAGTTATTCTTAGAACAATATTGTTGTTACTGTGTAAAACATTCTCTTCTTTCTTCTCATTTCATTCTTTTTATTTCATGTACGTCTTTCTATTTCTTTCTAAAACTGTCCAGCTCAACACAAAGTGAAATGTACTGTGTACAAAGTAGCAGCAGTATTTTAAGATGTTTAGCTTTGAATGATAGCGATTCTCAACAATGTAATGATCTATGAGAACTCTGAAGGGCTTATGATGAAAAATGCTATCCATACACAGACAAAGAAGTGATGGTATCTGAATACAGAGTGAAGTATACTTTTTATATTACTTTATTTTTATTGAGTATTTCTTTTTAGTTCTATGCTTTCTTTGACACAGTGACAGATATGGAAATATATTTTGCATGACTACACATAAATAACCTATATCAAATTGTTTGCCTTCTCAACGGGGCAAGGAGGAAGAGGGAGGAAGGGACAGAGTTTGAAACTCAAATTTTAAAATGAATTTTAAAATTGTTTTACCTGAAATTGGATAAAATAAAATACTAAATAAATTTTAGCAGAAAAAATAAAGTCATCAAGTAAATAATTTCCTATTGGATATTTATTTCTCATAGTATTCCATCATAATCATAAACTGCACTACTTGTGCAGTCATTCCCTAAATGATGAGTGTCCCCTAAGCTTCCAACTTTTTACCACCTGAAGAGAACTGCTATACATATTTTAGATGTATGAGTTATTTTCCTATTTCTCTTTGGAAATGGACCTAATAGTAGTATTGCTGGGTCAAGGAGTCCAGACAGTTTTATAACTCTTTGTTCAAAGTTCCAGATTGCACTTCAAAATGGTTGGATCAGTTCACAGTTCCAGCAAACAATGTATTAGTGTCCCAACTGCTTCCTGGGCTTAAAGTAGTACTGGATACAATTAGCTTTTTCAGTTGCCATGTTAAAATGTTAGTTCATTTTTAGCTTAGAATAACTTCAAAACCCCATAATCATCCTCTACCCCAATCCAGAAATAATTGCTTCTGTGTCTGTTATATGCTACAATTGTGAAATTTGTCATTTTGAGTCAAATTTAAAGCTAAAGATATTTCTATTAAACTTTATCAAAGTGACACGGTACAGTGAACAGGGTGCCAGATTTATAATCAGTGGAGCTGGGTTAGAGTTCTCCTTTCTCTACCTATGGGACCTTGGAAAAAGTCACTTCTTATTTGAAAGCCTGTTTCCTCATCTGTAAAATAAAGTGATTGGAGTAAAGCATTTCTAATGTCCCTTACTGATTTAATTTTAAGATTTAGATCTTAAGATTCAACACACTATTCTATTAAGGTGGACTGTTATTTTTGGATTCTGACTTTAGCATTCAAAATACTTTCTGCCCTTCCCAACTCTGAGTTAACTATAAATTTGACAGATACACATACAATCCATTCTTCCATGTAAGTCATTGTGAACTGTGACTACAGAAGGGAGAACTCAGACTCAGAAAAATGTTTACAGGGAATAACAATGGAACCAGGGAAAGAAATCACAGGGATGTGTCGGAGAGGAAGACAAGCTGCTGGAGGAGAAGACTAAGATGGAAAAGCAGTTGGCTGGTTTTTTTATCTTGCAATTTTCAAATTATTATTTAGGAGAGGAAGCTAGAGAATTTCGATTGTGGAAGAAAAAGCTGTTGTTGGTTTGTCTCACAGGAGGTGAAAAGTTAACAACAGAAAAGTGAATGCAGCCCTTACACGGGTTGGGCTTGATTAGGACCTAAACACAGGCCAGGAGGATGTGTGGGAGGAGAATGAAACAAAGGTGGAGGCTGAAATTCCACTAGTATTATGAAGGAAGCAGGACAATCAGTGGTCCCCCATAGGGTTTGGGGAGGTAATTGAAGATTTTACTCAGCAGAAGGTCACAGATATTTTGAGTCAATTCATGCAAAGGATGGGAGAATGATTCGTACCTTGGATGGTGAGAATTAGTAAAAAAGATAAATGTCCACAAGACAGAAGAATTAATCACCAGTAGATTCAGTCAGAATAGACTGACGAGAAAAGAACTGTTTACAGCTCCATTGGGAGCAGGGGTAGATTTTGGAAGAAGAGATGGCATTCTAATTAATGAGCTGTATAAAATGTCTCAAGGGAAGAGGCTGGATTGTAGACTGAGCTGGGAGGAAGGAGTGGCCCTGAAGATCACTCTGAAACATTGTATCCAGGTTCATCACACCTGAAGGAACAATGCTGGGGGGTGGGGGGGTGGCCAGGCCCCAACTCATATTAAAGAGGGTGTCCCTCTAGTCAGAATTATAACCCTGGGGCTGCAAATTGGAAAACAGAAAACAATAGTGAATAAAGCTATGATAATGGGTTCATTATCCAGAAGCATGGATGACCCTATATCTACACTGCTTCTGATTATTGTCTCCTTGTTTCTGTTTGGCTTTTTTTCTGTTCACCTTGTTTGTCAGATTTGTTTTCTGCAGGCGTAATACCCTCCTCCTGTAGCTACCTGATTGCTAAAGCTGGATGTCACCCCTGTCTGATGTGCTGTCACCCCTGGACCTGGCATCGACCAAGTCCAGATGCCAGCTGAAGAATTGACCCCTCTATTGGGACCTCTTGGGGCAGGGACTGCTCTATGTCCAATCTCAGCAAGAAGGAGTTTTGGAAGAAGAGATCTTCACACCTTACCCCAAGATTTTGGGCCCCATTCTTTTGAGGGGGGAATTATGGGACATTTGTGCTGAAATCCTACCCTAACACATTGTTTAATATGCTCATTTTTTTGTGATCTATGTTATATTATTGTAAAGGATTCTGTTGACACCAGTTACCTAAGATATTTTTTAATATGCTTATCATCTGTTATACTTCTTACAATTCTATTGATATCAGTTGCCCCACCAAATCTGACCTATGTAATGAATAAGAAAGATCTCGGGGGCCCCATGTAATGATAATTTAAAATGGGGAGATCTTTCTCATTCACTAATAGGCCCATGTGACCTGCCTGGGTCATATGAGTCTGAGTCACATGGAGCCTGTGGTGGGAGGAATTTGCTGAATGGGTGGAACAAGAAGGGTTGAATAGGAAAAGGCTGAGAGGAAGTTAGTCTTGAGAGCAGTCAGAGCTAGGAATGATGCAGGCTCCTGGCTAGTGTAAGTGAAAGAGCTTGTTTGTGATTTTTTTTAAGGAAGCTGGTTGGTGGTAAATCTAGCAGGGGGAAGGCTTGGGGATGTTGTTATTCTCCACATTGTTGTTGGGTATAGATTTTTGTTGCTGTGATGGATTTGGTTTTCTCATATCTGAATAAATGTTTTTGTTCTGCCTTCTGTATGGAGAGTCTACAGTATTTCACAATTTAGAATTGTGCTAGGATATTCATGGCCAACATAGGCTCTGTGAATGTTGCATTGATGCTGCATTTCTTAACCACTATTGGCATAGTCCCATTCACTCTGACAAAGATCCTATCACTTCTTTAATATGTATCTTCCCTAACATATAGCTCCTACCATCCCCATCTTTTTTATATAAATTTTATCATTGATTTTCAGGTTCATAATCGGGGTTTTAACTCTTCTGTTTATTAATGGTATGTACTCATTATCAGCTACCTACCCTTCCATCTTCAGTACATGTCCTTCTAAAATCTGACTTTCTCCCATACCAGACTTGAACTAAAGCTCTTCAGTGATCAGTCTATTTATTTTCAGTCAGCTTCTCTTTTCCTTCCTCATTAAAACTTTTTCTCTTTTTGTATACAGAATTTCATTTTTGAGAGTTTCCTATCCATCCTGAACCTGATGGTGCTGTAGAATTTTAAATAATTGATCAAGTGACATAATATTTAAAGTACTTAGCACAGCTCTTGAATTTTATGGTGATGGGTGGGAAAGTGCATAAAATATATGTTACTTTTGCATTGTCAAGAAGCAGTATATGATATCTATGTGTGCTTATGTACCTAAAGTCTTTTTCTTACCTTTTTTTCACCAGTTTATCAATAGCCTGACATCCTAGGGCTGACCTGGAATAATTGCCACCCATACTGTTACTGCAAATATGGAATCTAATGTATTTGGACTCCTTTCACCAAAAGCCTATATATATATATATATATATATATATATATATATATATATATATATATATATATATATATATGTATGTATATATTGTAGAAGTTAGAAGGATTTGCCCAATTTTTTGTGCCAAGATGGAGATTTTCAATTTTACAACTGGAAATAGATAATAGATCAGAAAACAAATTTTTTTTGCTCTTAATATAAAGATCATCTCTGTAACTCTATCCCATTAAGGCAAGGTAGACATTCAGTCTATTTTTAAACACTTGTACTTGTGACAAGGTCCATATAAGAAGACAATGTACATCTCCAACTATGCTATACTAGTTAACCAAAAGTATATGCTTACCTAAACATTTTATGAGAAAACCTTGATAATGACAGGAAGATGTTAGCAAATATGACAAAGTATTAATATGCTTCATTTCTGACCCATTGAAAACATAGAAAGAGCAAAACTCAGGCTTATTTTTAATACCCTTTCAAACATTTTACCTTCATCTGTTATGTTATGCATTTTTTAAACATAATCTATTTGTAGTTGCTGGAGGGACAGCAAAAATACTTAATTAGATACTAATTAACTATTTCAATTAGAAACCTGTCTTAAACTGAAACAAAAGTTTGATGAAAGAGGTCTTCAGATGAAATCATTTTATAACTTTTGAAATGACTACCCATGACTACTTGGCTCCAATCTTTTGCATGTTTTCATTTATCATCATGTATACTTAGGTAACAAGACCAATTCAAAAGTATATATGAAAAAACAAACATGAAGTATCTCTTTTTCCCATGTATTTGGTTTGAAAAAAAGCAAAACTTGCTAAAAGTGTCAAAGTCACTTATGGAATTTTGAGCTTAATATTCACAGAAATATCAGGAAGCCAGTTCTTTCATGGAAGTTTTTTTTTTTTGTTACAACATCAATCAGAAGTGTACTAGCTTTGAATATTTTAAAACTATTCAATCTTCACAATTTTTTATTGACATATTTCTTGGGTTTGCCATAAAGATAACAGAATGGCGAGAGCAAGGCTGAGCAACACGTGTGACATACAGTAAGTTTCCTACTGTATTTGCAAAGATATTCAATAATTCTTTTTTATCACAGATAATTAGACTAATTCATTTTCCTACTTATATGTATAGATTTGGGGAGGAAAGGACTGGAATTCACTCAAGTAAATACTAAGTTGTAATTTGTCAATCAACAAGCATATTGTAAATGCCTACTATGTGCCAGACACTGTACTAAAAAGTAGAGATTAACAGAAAGGCAAAAAATAAAAGATAGTTACTACATTCCAGAAGTTCAGTCAGCATCAAACAACTGTGTACAAACAAGATACATAACAGGATAAATTGGAGATACCAACAAAAGGAAAGACCTAATCAGGAAAGGCTTCTTGTACAAAATGGAATTTTAGCAGGAATTTGAAGGGAGGCAAAGAGATAAAGACAATGAGGGATATAATTGCAGCAATGAGGAATACTCAGTAAAAATTTCTACATATTGTGTGATGAAAGTACAACTTCTGATTTTAAAGGTATACTCATCTATTTATTTCATTCACTAGCAAAGCCCTCAGAGTTACTCACTTGCTTTCCTGATTGGCTATCTGAACCCTCCTAAAGATTTTTTTGTCCTGTGAAACTAAGGCTTTTACACTTTACCCTTTGTCATGTCAAAATAAAAGACAACAATGCAATTACAAACATCCTATTTTTTCTCCCTTCAGTTTTGTTCCTTTCCCAAATTGTCCAGTAGAGCAGGTTATGCTAACCTTGCTTTCTTCATATAAACAAAGTATATATTCTTCCATTCTCATGACTTTTTATTTTTGGTCTTCTACTATGAATACCTTTTTCTCTTTATGTAGTGAAATCAGAATATTCTTATAAATTCCATCTAAAAACTGCTGTGTGGTTCCGTTGTATATTTGTGTGCACTTTGGGTTGAGTCTTTTCAAAAGTCAGAGATTCTTGTTCCTTCTACCTCAAACTCTGTTACAAGTGATAAGATTTTAGTAACATGGGAAAATGTTTTTCCCTGAAGCTTTTCTTTCATGATTTTACCAATGCCATCTAATTTCTTCACATTTCACTCTTTCCTCAAATCTTCATCTCAACAACAAGGGCATGTATTCATAAAACACATTAAAAACATTTAAAAGATAATGTGCAGTTTCTTGTTGTCAAAGAGGTTCTCTGGCAAGGGGAATAAACTAGTATACAAGGAAAAACCAGGACTATACACACACATATACATGTTTTTATATATATATATATAATATTTATATATATATGTGTATATATTCATATATACACATATATATACATATATAAACATGCAAACATATGAACATATACATATATATGCAAACATATGTGTATATACTATTAATATTATTATACAAATATACTATATATGTATGAATACTTATTAATAATACTAATAATCAAATTTTTAAAAAAGTTATACTGCTAAAATTGGAGATGAAAAACAAATTCTTTGCCTTTAAGGAATTTACAGTCTATTACAGTCAATGATCTCTAAGGCCCCTTCCAGGTCTAAAATATATCATAAATATGATACATGGTAGACTGTGTGCACTAAGTATTGATGATAGAAAAGTAAATAAAGGGAGAGAATAAGAAATCATCTTGGACCACAATAATTTCATTTTCCAATTTCAGCTGAACACTGATTAGCAAAAAATCTATTTCATGAGAAGCAAATATTAATTTTAAAAAACTGTTGGATAATTTCACACCTTAGATTTTCAGTTAAATACTAGAAGAAATGTCATATCTTTTAGGATTGCCCTAATTTGAAAGATTTTGGAGACTAATTAGAGAAATAATGCATGCAGTTTTATCTTGTTTTATACCATCAAAACCAACATACTAAGCATTTGAAAAGGGCCCAGCAGCTTTAATTTCAATAGTGAAAAGGAACTGTAGATAATAATAATAATAATTCCTTGGGGTAGGAAATATTTCTAGATCATGGTTGCAAACATATTCCCTTAGTATCAATTATGTAGTCATGTTACAGTACACCCTTTGCATCAGTCATAAACCAAATTAACATAGTCATTACTCTTTTTGATGGAAAATAAAGTAATTTAGATGAACTTTAAATTTCATTTCAAATGTCATAGCCATTTATTTGATATGTGGAAAAACTCTTCCTAGCTTTAGTAAATCTACAAATCAATATTTCAAGTCTAAACATTGTCACTAGAAAAATCTTTGAGTGATATATATATATATACACTTGACATTTGCAACATAGAATTTCTAAGTTGGTGACAGGTATTTGAATAAAGGCAAGACATTTCCCAAATTAAACTCTGGTCTATACAACATCAAAATATCTAGTTGAAAAGTTTTCAAAAGTTACATAAACCATGTAGATATTTTTGGGGGGCTTCCATGGCATAGTAATCATAATTCTTACAGATATTCCCTGAGGCTTTTTTCCTCCCAAATTGTATCCTTTTTAATTTAGACTTTTAAAAATTGACACCTTTTATTTTTGCATCATATCAATTTTCAAACATACTTCTTCCTCTACTGCACATTGAAGAAAAGAATGAAAAAGAAAGTTTTTTTTTTTTAAAGTATCTCTGGTTTTTCAATGTTGGTTGTTTTTGCAGAGATACTACTCTTCTAATTCTGTTCACGTCACTCTTCATCAGTTAATCTGAATCTTCCCATGTTTCTCTAGAGTCTTCATATTCATCTTTTTCATATAGTGTAGTATTATCCCATTACATTTGTGTACCATAATTTGTTTAAGCATTCCTCAATGGAGAACTATCTACTTGATTTCTAATTCATTGCTACCTTCCCCCCACCCCAACCTCCCCCATTCACACACACAAAGTCCAGCTAAGATTCTTTTGAAATGTCCAAGATCTTTTTGTTTTTTACCTCCATGGGCTATATCTTTACTGGAAGAATTTCTGGGTCAATGAGTATAGACATTTAAGTAACTCTCTTAGCATTATTCTTATTGGTTTTCCAGCATATGGGACCAATTTCCAGCACCACTCACAGTGTATTAGTGTATTTGTCTTTTCACAGCCCCTTCAATATTCTTTTATCATTTTTGCAATTTGTTATATGTAGGGTATTTTGATCTGCATTTTTCTATTTGTTATTGATCTGGAACAATCTTTCATATGACTGTGAATAATAAACTACATTTTCTTGAAAAAAGAAAGCCAAAGAGCATAGAGCAATGTATTCTAAAGGTGCCTCTTTCCCGCATTTGTTTCCAGGCTCAGTTTGTATCCCCTTCCGTCACCTCAATCATAGGAATGAATCTCTTTCGCTTAAATGACTTTAACAGCTTCCTCCTCGTTCATCCTTCTTTTCTACCAAGGACAAAGTCAGGTTTGGACAACTTTTCCATTTCAATTAAAAGTGCAGCCAGAGGCTTGTTCCTTGATAGGAAAGAGGAGGGGAGAGAGGTAGGAATAGATAAATAAGCAAAGGTGAGTCATGATTGGCTGCCAACCTCTCACTCTGTTTCCTATTCTGGGGCAACACTAGCGGAAGTCTTAATTGACACTCTGAGCAGGACTATGCCCCAGTCTTCAGTACAGAACAAATTGTAACACACTGAAGGAGGGATTCCTAGTATGTCACTCCCCAACCTGCTGTGGGCACTCATAACCTTCACCTGCCTTGGTAAAAACAGTGGGAAACTGTGTCACTCCTTGGCTCTAAGGGACTGAATGAGTGGAAAGTTGATAGAGCATGTCGAAGGACTTTGTTCTGGTTAGAGGAAAGGAGAGATAAATACTAGACTATAGTTGCTTTGCATAGCAGTTTTCTACTAATGTTTTGAATCATGTTAGGGATTTCTTCAGTCTTGTTCTTGATACTTCTCTGCACGACCTGGCATGGCACAGAAGGTCACTCAAACCCCACCAGTGATATCTTTGCAGGGGGGGAAGGCTGTGACTCGCAACTGCAAGTACTCCACCAGTGACATTAATTATTATTTTTTCTGGTTCAAGCAATCTCCTGCAGGGAGATGATTTTCCTTATTCTTCAGGATTCTTTCAATCCACAGAATGCAAATGATGACCAATATTCAATGAACTTCCAGAAAGCAAGCACTTCATTAGTGTCATGATCTCTGCCTCACAGCTGGGGGACTCCTCAGTGTATTTATGTGCTCTGCTGTAGAATCCAACAGATGCTCTGAAAACCCCAAGAGGAAGTGGGCTGAGACTAAAGATGCCTGTGGATGGTTCAGATGAGGGTCTTTTTCTCCTCCAATAGTTCCATTGACTCTGTCCTAAGTTAAGTTCAGAATCCTCTGCCCGACATTCAAGTTACTCCATAACTGGTCACCATCCTACCTTTCTAGTTCAAATCCTTCCTGAGATACTTACTCTCACTGCGGCTTTTCTATACAAGATCACTGAACTAAAACATAAACAGTATCACATTAATGTCCCCATAGTTGATTAAATTTCTCATGGTAGCTGAATCTCAGATCTTTTATCTTACTTCTAAATACATTCTAAGCATCTGACTGAGAATGACTGATATCCTGATTTTCTTACATCAGTCCCTTGTTTAGCACTCTGCCCTTTGATGTTTTCCTATTACTTGTAGTATAAAGTTTCAACTTCGAAATAGTCTTTCTAAACTAATCTGTTTCAAAGGTACACTTTTCATTTTTTTTTCCTGTGAATCCTAGACTTCCTGAAATATCTGCTCTACTAAACTGACATGTTGACTAATCTTGAATAAATTCTTTGCTTTCTGCCTCTACGATTTTGGTCACCCTGTTACCTCTGTCTGGAATCCTTATTCCTCAACCATTTTCCACTGATTATAATTCTACTTATCTTTCACAATCCAGTAGCTATTCTATTTCATAAAATGGCTATCAGTACTTTCTGTCTTAGAATAATCACTCCCTCCTTTAAAATCCTCCAGAAATTATCTCTGCCACTCATTTGTCAATTAATAATGTGTTTTCTAGTGACATTATTATATTTCTATTAGCTTAGAAATTAGCTTAATTATATATATATATAATATATATATATATATAAAATCTAAATTATTTCTATATATAGCACATTTTCAATATCCTGTAGATGAAAAGCAGAGACACACCATGGTCTTCTAATTCAGATCTAGCAAAGAATAGCATTTATCAGAAAGTAAATTCATAACTCAGTGTAATGATGTCCTCATTCAAAGAGGTTAGTTGCTCTTTAGCAAAGGAAACATGAATGTTCCTCCCTATGTTTGCCCTGAACAATATTTGACCACATCTGTTCCCACAGATGTGTTCCTTTTGTAAGTTCTTCCTTTCTACTATTAATGTCTGTATTTATGGGAACTGTGACTCAGATATGAGTGAAATATTTTAGTATTTCTTTTCTTGCTATGCAATATAATAGATAATATGTGAACTAAGTGTGCCCTCTATTTGGCTGATAAAATAAATAGGGATCTCACAGAGAAACTTGACCTATAGATAAGTTTTCTAGGCACACCACAAATAAGAGAGAATTACCCCTGGTGCCACATTAACCAATCATCAAGTTTACAACTTTTGTAATTCAATATTATGAAAGTGTTTGCATTTTAATTCCCCCATTGACCTTATCAGAAATAAATGCAGCCAGACTGAACACTCTAATACCTTCACTTGTTTAGTTACAGGTCTTCTGGAACTTTCATTCTTTAAGGGTCTTTTCTTATGTATCCTTTAGTGAAGAGATCCTTAGAAACTGAGCTGAAGCAATTCTTCAGTACATACTCTAAAGTCTGGTTTTAAATAAGTGGCCAGAAGCTCATGTCTCAAGTATTCTTCACTTCACTTTTTAAAAAGCATGGGGACTCCTCAAAGGAAATAGAATTCCTGTGCTTCTTATTCATTTACAACAGTTCAACAAATTGTTGTTTTAGGAGCACCATTTGATGTAACTTTATCTATTAATCATTCACAAAAGCCTAAACTTTTTTTTTTTTTTTTGCTCTTTTGGGCAAAGAAATTCTTTTTCTCATAGCAAACCAGATGTATAGATTTTAAAGGTTGAATTGATTTTGTAACTCTAATATTGTGTATTCAAATGCAACTAGGGAAAATATTTGCCTAAAGGCTTATGGCTTTAAAATTTTGTTCTATTCAAATTGCAACTAATTTTTCTTTTCTAATAAAACTGTAATTCCATAATATTTCTCCAAATCTCTACTAAAATTATATGGAAGTGTAAGCATCTACTGTTACTTTCCTATGTCCTTTGTAACCCCCATACAATCAGATTATCTTTTTATTCTGGGACTGAGAATCATCAACCTTAAAAAAAAAATAATAGGGGGCACAGCCAAGATGGTGGAGTACAAAGATGTACATACTCTAGTTCTTCCTCCATACCCCATAAAATATCTTTAAAGATAGACTGTCAACAAATTCTAGAACAACAAAAGCCATGAAAAGACATAGTGGAGGAGATTTCCAGCCCAGGGTAAAATGGGAGGCCAGCAGGAAAGGTCTGTCCCACAGGAAATTAAGCAGAGCACAGAACAGCCTTGGCCATATTGCGCCAGGAGGACCAGGGCTGGAGCAGGACTTGGGGACAGAATCCCCAGCAGCAAAGGATGCCCCCAGATCTCTCAAACCGCAGATGCCAAAAGCAGTTTGAAAGGTCAGTGAGAGGGGCTTTTTCACCTCCATGACAAGGGAGCAGGGTCTCCCTTAGCCCTGACCCTAAGCAGTGGCGGCAACAGCAGTGGGAGGGGACAGCTGAAGTGGAGCTAGTGGCAAGCTTCCATTGCTAAAGCCTCAGCTTAAAACACCTGAGGAAACTGAGCAACTGATCTCAGCCTGCAGTAGCAGACCTATACCTGCCTAAAGCCCCTAGGGGAATTAAGCAGCTGATCTTAATCTCAGTCCTGAGCAAGGTTCTGGGAGTGGCAGAGCTGGAGGCCCATGAGGAGTAAACTCCTCTTCCTTGACTGTGACACCTTGGAGGAACTGAGAACTTACAGGTCCCCAGAGTATACACTACTCTTGAGAAAGGACCCAAAAGTCAAGTAACTGGTTGGGAAAATGCCCAAATAAGAGAAAGAAAATAAGACCATAGAAAGTTCCTTTCTTGGTGAACAGGTATACTCTTCCATCCTTTCTAGGGAGAAAGAACAACATTTACTATCAGGGGAAGCCCTAAAAGTCAAGGCTTCTTCATCCAAAACAAATATGTGATGGTCCCAGGCCATGGAAGAGCTCAAAAAGGATTTTGAAAATCAAGTAAGAGAGGTGGAGGAAAAACTGGGAAGAAAAATGAGAGCAAAGCAAGAAAATCTTGAAAAGCAAGTCAACAGCTTGTTAAAGGAGACCCAAGAAAATACTGAAGAAAATAACCTTTAAAAATAGGCCAACTCAATTGGGAAAAGGGGTCCAAAAAGCCAATGAGGAGAACAATGCTTTGAAAAGCAGAATTAGCGAAATGGAAAAGGAGGTTCAAAAACTCACTGAAGAAAACAGTTCTGTAAACATTAGAATGGAACAGATGGAAACTAACGACTTTATGAGAAACAAAGAAATTACAAAACAAAACCGAAAGAATGAACAAAATGGAAGATAATGTGAAATATCTCATTGGAACATCACTGACCTGAAGAATAGATCCAAGAGTGACAATTTAAAAATTATGGGGCTACCTGAAAGTAATGATCAAAAGAAGAGCCTAGACATCATCTTTCACGAAATTATCAGGGAAATCTGCCTTGATATTCTAGAACCAGAGGAAAAAATAAATATTGAAAGAATTCGCTGATGACCTCCTCAATGAGATCCAGAAATAGAAACTCCTAGCAATATTGTAACCAAAGTCCAGAGTTTCCAGGTCAAGGAGAAAATATTGCAAGCAACTAGAAAGAAACAATTCGAATACTGTGGAAATACAATCAGAATAACACAAGATCTAGCAGTTTCTACTTTAAAGGTCTTGGAATATGATATTCCAGAAGTCAAAGGACCTAGAATTACAACCAAGAATCATCTATCCAGTAAAACTGAGTAGAATAATTCGGGTGAAAAAATGGTCATTCCATAAAATAGAATACTTTCAAGAGTTCTTGATAAAAAGACCAGAATTGAAAAGAAAATTTGGTTTTCAACCACAAGAATCAAGAGAAGCATGAAAAGGTAAAGAGGAAAGAGAAATCACAAGGGACTTACTAATTTGAACTGTTTATGTTCTTACATGTAAAGGTAATATTTCTCACTCTTGAAACTTTTCTCAGTATTTGGGTAGTTGGAGAGATTATACACACACACACACACACACACACACACACACACACGTGAACCCCCCTACCCCCTCCACACACACAGACAAAGAGAGAAAGACAGAGAGACAGAGAGCACAGAGTGAGTTGAATAGGAAGGGATCATATCTAAAAACATAAAATTAAGGGATAAGGGAGGAATATATTGGGAGACGAAAGGGACAAATGGAATGGAGCAAATTATCTCTCATAGAAGAGGCAAGAAAAAACTTTTCCAGTGGTTGGGAAAAGGGGGGAGGTGAGAAGGAAAAAGAGAAACTTACTCTCATCACATTTGGCTCAAGGAAGGAATAACATGCACACTCAATTCGGTATAAAATGTATCTTACACTACAGGAAGAAAAGGCGAGAATGGGATAAGCAGGGTGGAGGGAGAATGATAGAAGGGAGGACACATGGGAGGAGGGGGCAATTAGAAGTAAACTCTCTTGAGGAGGTACAAGGTTAAAAGAGAGAATAGAAGAAATGCTGGGCAGGATAGGACTGAAAGAAATATAGTTAGTCTTATACAACATGACTTTTATGGAAGTCATTCGCAAAACTACACATATATAGCTTATATTGAGTTGCTTGCCTTCTCAGTGGGGATGAGTGGGGGGGGAGGAAGGAAGAGAAGTTGGAACTCAAAGTTTTAGAAACAAATACTGAGAATTGTTTTTGCGTACAACTGGGAAATAAGAATTACAGGTAATGGGGCATAGAAATTTATCTTGCCCTATAGGACAAGAGACAAGATGGTGATAAGGAAAGGGAGGGGGTATTAGAAGGGAGGGCACATTAGTGGAAAGGGTAATCAGAATACATGGCATTTCAGGGAGGAGGGGAGAGATGGAGAGAAAATTTGTAACACAAAATTTTGTGGAAAGGAATGTTGAAACCTTAAAATAAATAAATTAATTAATTTGAAAAAATAATATTTCATAAGGGAAATGAAAATGGTGCTATAAAAAAAGAGATGGTAATTATTCTTATGCAAAATCATTAGAATTATCTTTGGTAAATTCTCAATTGGGAAATAAAATAACACTGAACATTTTTCTTTCCCCTTTTACTTTTGGAATTACTTTTTAATTATATTGTCATCTATATCTATGAGTTGGACAAGAAAGACTAATGCATCACTTGGACCCCTTTTACTAGTGAGAATATAGAACATCAGCTGAAGACCAACTGATATTCTGTGAATATTATATTACTCTGTGTGGCTATGTGTTTCTAGTCCCAAATAGCATGCCTTTTTTGTCAGGCTGTGATAACTTATCTCTAATTACTCCTGGATTTGATTGAAGTTGTGACTTCCTAGGAATAATTGTGTATCCTACCTTGCTTCAGACAATTATCCAAGATGTCTTGATCATGTGGTCTTTTAACTTTACTTACTGGTACACCATACATCTCAACTACTATAACATATGTTCAAGGCCATCTGCCTCTAATGCGTCACGTAGACAAGATGAATTACAGTGAGGATGGTTTTAATCTTGATAACCTCAGATTGCCTGTGGAGCTTATTACTGCCAATGGTATAAAAGGAATAAGTAACTCAAGTTTCAGATACATAAAATAATTTTCTATAAGTTGGGATATTTTCCAAATTCTCTTGTTTCATATATTTAAATTAGGAGCCACACTAACAAGACCAACCTGTAACTAATCTATAACTCAAAACTGACTTTTAATGGGTAAGCTGTGATAAAGGGAAGATTTTTTTAATTATATTTTTTTATTTATTACCTCCTTCTCAATTAGATGTAAAAATTATTATTCATTTATTAAAATTCTTAGTTCTAAATTCTCTTTCTCTCTCATATCACTCCTGCAGAAGGCAAACAATTTGATATAAATTATGCATGTGAAGTCATGTGAAACAATTTTCCATATTTTGCATGTTGTAAAAATAAACTGATAAAAATATTGAAAGATAATTTTAAAAGCATAAATTAAACTGCACTCAAAGATCATCACTTCCCTGTTTGGAAGTGGATATCATTTCTTATCATGTATCCTTTGAAATTGCCTTGGATTATTGCCTTGAGCAGATTAGCCAAGTCTTTCACATTTTATCATTCTTACAATATCACTATTGCTGTATACTGTGTTCTGGTTCTACTCATTTCACTTTGCATGAGTTCGTTTAAATCTTCCCAGATTTTTCTGAAACCATCTCCTTGTCATTTCTTTATAGTTCAATAGTATTCCATCACCTACCGCAATTTGTTCAGATAGTACTCAATTGATGTGCATCCCCTCAATTTTCAATTCTTTGCCAACGCAGAAAGTGCTGTTTTAAATATTTTTGTATGAATAGGTCTTTCCCATTGAATCACTTGGGGATAAAGATCTAGTAGTGGCCCTGCTGAAACAAAGGACATGCACAAGTTACACTTCTTTTGGCATAATTCTAAATTATTTTTCAGAATGATTGGACTATTTCACAACTCCAGCAACAGTGCAAGCATTTCAGTTTTTCCACATCCTGTCAATCATTGTCATTTTTATTTTTTGTCATGTTAGCAAATCTGATAATTGTGAAGTAATATCTCAGTTGTTTTAATCTTCATTTACATAGTCAGAAGTGATTCAGAGAATTTTGTTTCAAGTGACTCTTAAGGTTTTAATTTCTTCTTTTGAAAACCGTTAATATCCTTTGACTATTTGTCAACCAATGAATGGTTTTTATTTTTATAAATCTGGTTCAGTTTCGTTCATATGTGGAAAAATTAGGCCTTTTTCAAAGAAACTTTCTATTTAATTTCCTGCAGTTTCCTATTTTCCAATTTTGGCTGCATATAGATTTGTTAATGCAAGTTGTTATATTTTTTTTATCTCTATAAAATGTTTCTATGGTAGTTTGCTTGGTATGGCACAGAATAAATGAATCAGCTTAGCTAGATTTGTTATTTTGATTGCATTGGTTCAGTCTATCTTATGAGCAAATATTATGTCTCCAATTATTTACATCTTTTTTGTGAAAAAAAATTATTTTACATAGTTCCTGAATTTCTCTTGTCATGTAGACTCAAGTATTTCATATTGTTTGCATTTATTTTAAATGGAATTTATCTCTTCCTTCTGGGTTTTGTAGGTAGTATATAGAAATGCTGATGATTTCTGAGGGTTTATTTTGTAACAGGAAATTTTGCAAAAGTTGTTAAGTGTTGGAACAAATTTTTTGTTTGTGTTTTTTTTTTTTTTATTCTTTGGTTTTCTCTAAGTATACCATCATATTATCTGCAAAGAGTGATAATTTTACTTCCTCATTGCCATACTTTATAGCCAGTTTTGTGAAGGGAACATTTACAGATAATAAAAAGGTCTATTCCTTTGTGTTCCCATTCAGTTTTCTCGTTTTCTTCTTGTTTTTCTATGATTCTATTCAGCTCTTGGATGTATTTCTTACATATTTGATAGTTAAGTTTATCTGCCTCTGAGAGGTGAGAGTTGAGGTTTCCCACTAGTATAGTTTTACTATTTTCTCCAATAATTAATTTACTTTTTCTTTATGAATTTGGATACTATGCTATTTAGTGCATCTATGTATATATATATATATATATATATATATATATATATATATATATATATATATATATATATATATATATATATATATATATATATTGTTAGCATTTCTTCACTCTGTAGGGTTTGTTTTAGCAAGATGTTTCCATACTTATCCCTTTTGATTAGGTTCATTTTTGGTTTTGTTTTATCTGAGATCATTATTGCTAACACTACCTTATTTTAACTTTAGCTGAAGCACAATGATTCTGCTTAAGCCTCCCCTCCCCCTTATTTTAATTCGCTGTGTTTCTCTGTTTCAAGTATGTTTATTGCAAATAACTTATTATTGGATTAGGGCTTTTAATCTAATCTGCTTTCCTATTCCACTTAAGGAGTAAATTCTTCCCATTCACTGGGAGGAATTCCCATTATCCTAATTGTGCATTCCCAACATCAGATTGGCTTGTATTTATCCTTTTTTCTCATTTCATGTTCTCTGTCCTCTAATGTCTGTTTTGCTTCTGACTAATACTTTCTTTTACCCACTTTCCCATTTATCATTTCCCCTTCTCTTATCCTCTGATCTACTTCGTTTTAGTAAGATAGATTTCTATTATCAAGCATTTAACATACACACACATACACACGCACACACATACATGCACACACGCACACACATACATGCACACACACACACACAAATTTTTCCTTTGAACAAATTTAATGAGAATGAGGTTCCAACATTGACTGTCACCCTGCCATCTTCTCCTCTACTGTAAAATCTCTTTGCACACCTCTTTCATGTGAGATAATTTGTCTCTTCTTTTTACTTTGCCCTTCTCCCACAGAAACATTTTTTCTCATCTATCTTTTTTACCTCATCTGAACAGAATTCACTTCAGGCCCTCTTTCCATATAGAATTCTTCAGTCTGTCTTAATAATGATGAAGTTCTAAGAAGTTACATGTACTATTTTCCCATCTAGAAAGGTAACAGTTTAACATTATTGAGTACCTTATGATTTCTCTTTCATGTTTATCTATTCATGCTTCTCTTGAGTCTTGTGTTGAAAAGAGAAATTTTGTATTAATCTCTGATGTTTCATTAAGTATTCTTGAAAGTTCTCTATTTTATTAAATAATTATTTTCCCTCAAAGAATTATACTGTTTTGCTGAATAAGTTATTCTTAGTTGTAATCACAGCTCTTTTTTCCTTCTTAAATATCATATTCCAAGCCCTCCATACAATTGAGTACAAACAAACATCAAACAAACAAACAGCAACAACAAAAAACTCATTACTTCAAGAATTAAAAAGAAGTGATAAAATACCAAAAAGCCAGTCAGGTTCATACAATATTTAGTTGCTCTCCTTATCTGCACTCTGTTACTTATCCAAAATGGGTCCCTGATGTTTTGGGATTGGAATAAATATTGATCTTCAGAACCCCTGCTACCTTGGGACCCAAAGTAATACTGTTCTTCAATGATCCTAATCCCTCATGAATTAATGTGTTCCTTCCTGCCCTTGAATTATGACCCAGAAGTGTGTATAGAAAATGCATTTGCCAAATAACATTTTGTCCTTCATCCAATGCTAGTACAGAGGTCCCGTGTTATCTCTTTATGGTCAGTTGTCAAGGGCCCCTTATCATATCTGACATGAGAGTTCTTGAAGCTGCTGCTGCTTCTATTGCCATCACCTAGTCTCACTACTGATATTTCATCCATGTGCGCTTGAGCCAGTCTCCACCCCTGTGTCACATACTTTTTTCCGGGTCTCTTCAGTTGTCTTGAACTGGAAAAATGCCTTACCTCTTCTTTTTATTGGCTCTGCCACTCCAGAATTCAATTTCTGGCATTATTTTAAAGTTATTTGTAGAGGAATATTGGGAGAGTTCAGTCGAGTGCTTTCTTTACTCAGAGCTCAAGGAGAAAAACTAAACAGAAACCATTGAACCAGGATTATTTGGTCACCAAAACATATGTAAATCTTTTTTTTTTAAATTTACCTATGTCAATACTGAAAAACTGTTTATTAAGGATCTACCATATGCAAGGAACTCTATTAAGTAACTGGGATACAAATACAAAAACGGAAAACTTTAGGTGAAACTCTAAGGTGAGCTCTCTAGTTAAATGAGTGTTTGGAATTCATTGTTCCCAAATACATTCAGGTCGATTAAAGATAGTAATGAGATAAAGTACCAAGACTGATTTGAATATGTGAAAATGAGATGAAATGCAGTAACTTTGTAGACAAAAAGTCAATAAGCATTTATTGTTGTTGGTGTTCATCTATTTTACTCTTCATTACCCAATTTGCTTTTTTCTTGGCAAAGATATTAGAGTGGTTTGCCATTTCTTTCTCCAGCTCATTTGCAAATAAGGAAAATAAAGCAAACAGGGATAAGTGAATTGCCCAAGTTGAATAGCTATTACATATCTGAGGATGCATTTGTACTTCAGTCTTCTTGATTCCAGACCTGGTACTCTATCTACTAAGCTTCCCCAAAGCATTTATTAAGGGTCTACTATGTATATACTAAAGACTGAGGATACAAAGAAAGACTAAAATGTAGCTCTAATCACAAGGAACTCACCATCTAATAGAATGGAAAACAAGCAAATAAGTACGCACATATAAGATATATAGAAGTATAAATATTAAATTGGAAATAAGTCATAGAAGGAAGATGTTGACATGTGGAAATTTTGAAACAGACTCTCAGGAGAAGGTAGCATTTTAAGTAAAACTTTGCAACAATCCAGGCACAAGGTGATGAAGACCTACACCAAATTGATGGTATTACCAGAGTGTAAATTTGAGAAATGTTCCAAAGGTGAGATTGATAGACCTTGTCATCAGATTAGATATGGGGGAATAAGAAATAACAAAGAGTTAATAAAGACTCCTTAGTTTGAACCTGAGGGATTACAACATTAGCGGTGACCTGTCAGTAACAGCAAAGTTTGGAGAGTGGTTTATGGTGGAATTTAAGTTTGGTCTTAAATATGTTGATTTTAGCATATTGATTAGATATCCAATTTGAGATATGTAAAAGGTAATTGGAAATACAAAACTGAATGTTAGCAGAAAGATTGGGGCTAGATAAACAGATTTGAGAATATATTTGAGAATCATCAGCTGAAAAATAATAATTACATCCATGGGAGCTAATGAGATCACTAAGTGCCATAAAGGGAGAAGAAAAGAGAGTTCAGATAGAATAGATATTAGTGGTACCACTCACCATTTAATGGAACCAATAATTTTGATAAGTAATGAGATATTTTTAGAGACTTTTTGAGCATCTCAAATTAAATTTCTGCAACTTCTATCCATTGCTAATAGTTCTGTCCTATGAGTTCAAGAGAACAATTAAAATCTTTTTTCTAATATAATAGCTTTTCAAATACTTGAATACAGATATTATGTTCCCCTCCCTTAATCTCTTTTTCACATTGAGTATTTCCAGTTCATTTAATCAATAATCACATTACTCCTCAGAATTAGAATTCTTTAGAGAAAGGGAATATAGTAGTACAGGGGGAAAAGCACTAATTCTGGAATAGAATATTGTCTTTGAAACATTAACTATATGACCTTTAAAAGTAATTTATATTATTTTTGGCCTCAGTTTCATCATCTGTAAAATGAGTAGAAAATGAAAAATTTTCTTAATTACTTCCAAAGTCATTTGCAATCAATATCTTTTTGTCTGTTGATCATTCATTTTATTTTTCATTGTCTGCATTCTAATTTCTCAATGTTTTTCTAAAATTTGATGCCTAGAACTAAACAAAACTCTTAAACGTAATTAAGTCAGAGTGACAGACTATCATATTCTTATTCTTATAAGTCATTCCCATATCAATATACTCCAGAATAATATTGACTTTTTTGGCTGCTATGTCATACTGTTGAATAATGTAAGATTTTAATTTGCACTACCACTACCACCAAAAAACATTTTCAAATAAACTACAACCAAATCATTCCAAAGCAGCTGGTAGCTTAGTGGATCAAACACTGGGTTTGGAATCAGGAATACCTGAATTAAAATCCAGCCTCAGATACTGCCTAACTGTGTGACTCTGGGTAAATTGCCTAATCTCTGGTTACTTAATAAAATAATTCACTGGAGAAGGAAATGGTAAACCACTCTAGTGTGTTTGCCAAGAAAAATCCCATGGATAGGTAATGAGATCACAAAGAGTCAGACATGACTGAAGAACAACAAAATTCTCCAAATTATACTTGGTGAAGTTTAATTTTTGAACCTAAATATGGAACTTCACATTCAACACTCTTAGCTGTAATATCAGACCTTATATAAGATCATAGTTCAAAACCTGGAAGGGACTATGTAGATTATCTAGTCTCAACATATTTTTAGTTTATATATATTATATATATGTACATATATATATGTATTATGTAATATCTTTTTTTTCTTTTGAATAAAGCATATTAGTGTTTCAAGATTGGATTACAGCTTCCCAACTCAGTAACACATATGAGATCAGATTTGTCTCCTTGAATGGAGACCTCATGTCAATTTTCTTGTTGTTTTGTTTTTGTTCATGTGAGGAAATACATTTTATATCTTTTTTTAGATTTTTGTTTTCCATCTCATGAACTTCTCAGTATCTCAAGTGCTATTCTTTATTCATTATTGCTGTTCCATCTAACTTGTTGTTTTCAGCCCTTCATTCTTCAAAAGGACCAGTGACATCAGGAAGATGATGTCTTGACTTGCAATTGAACTGGATTTAAGTGAAGCAGTCTGTGTAAAGTCACCAGCCTCACTAGATATAGAGAAGGATGTATAAATGGGATATATAGGATTTATAAGATGCAGTGGAACAACTTGGCATTTTTCAGATAAGGTCTTTCCCTAGTTTCAGTTTGTCTGAAGCCACACCCATTCAGTGATTTAAGGTTAGATAAGAAAAGAGGCAAAAAATGATATCTTTTAACTAGTCAAAAAAAATGTCAGTCTGGGAGCAGAAGACCCTTAGAGTTTTTGGCATATACAGAAACAACTGCTATTTATATTCACCCTAAGCCATCAAAACACAAACAATGACCAGGGCTGGAACTTGTTGTTGGTCAGTCAGTGATAACCAGAGTGATACGGATTTAAAGGATGATCAAGGAGCTCCATTTGTATCCCAATTGGTTTTAGTAAAGTCTAATTTTGCAATGCTTTGCTTCAAGAAACTATAAATGAAACTACATGGGGCAAAACAGTTAATTGCAGTGAATATACATAGACACATTTTCTTCCCTCTCTTTTTCAGTTTAAAGCTCTAATTACTGTTGTGGGACAATGGATAAATGCATACTAATAACTTTTGTTACAAAAGATCCAACAAGAGATCTTTAATTACTATACAATCCCCTCCCCCATATGATTTAATCATTACTGAAAAAACCTTAAATGGGATGAATTCTTACATTATTGATTTCAATGAGTCAAATTTCTTTGTGTTATGGAACCCATTTATGCACCCTGACACTTGATATTCATGTAATTAAAACTTGAAAGCAAAAAATTAAAAAAAAAAACAGTAAAAGGACAAAAGTAATAAATAAAAATACTTAAAATGACATTGTACTCAACTACAAATTGACATCATAAGAAAAGGTAAAATAGAAGAGTTTAAGGAGAATCATTTTAACACTTTCTTCATTTTTAGGAAGCATGATGGCCAAACATTATCAGTATTACAAATTGTCAAATTATGACTACTTTGAGAAATAACCTCAATGCATCTCATTCCATCTCTCCACCTTTGGAGATAAAAAAAGGTGAAATGTGAATATTTTTCAAACCACAGTACAGAAATATAAATGGCATTCACAGAAATCATCTTATTGGTCTGCTGTTCACTTTACACATTACTATTACACCATGACTAATACTGCTACTATTAGTAGCAATAGCAGCAGCAGCAGCAGCAGCAGCAGCAGCAGCAGCAGCAGCAGCAGCAGCAGCAGTAGTAGTAGTAGCAGTGGTAGTAGTCTGGATCCAGTTCCTTTAATACACTGCAGGGAGGAAAATCATCTGTGCCTCAGTGATCCTCAGTTTCATGTTACATTGCAAGTGATTATGATTTTACGCACATTCACCGCATAATTTCTGGTCTTTTTTCTATGAACTGTCTTCTTATGGCATTACAGGACACCTAATTACTACCTCTCCAAAAAGAATGAATTATATATGTGTGAAAGGAAATGCTATTGTACTACAAGAAACCATGAAGGGATTGATTTCACAGAAATCTGGAAAGACTTTTGTAAACTGACGTAGAGTGAAGTGAGTGGGATCAAGAGACCAAATTACACTATAATAATGCCATCATATAAAAAAAAAATTTGAGAAACTTAAAATCAATCATAATTCCAAATGACTGATGAGGAAAAATACAACAATCATCTCCTGAAAGAGAGTTGAAGGAATAAATATTCAGCATGAAATACATATTTTGAGACATCGTCAAAATGGGAATTCGTTTTGCTTTTTTCTGCAAATTTGTTGTGAACATTATTTTCCTCCTTTTCTTCCTTTTTCTAGTGAGTGTGGGAAACAAAGAAAATAACTTCCTGTTATTAAAAATGTATTGAACTAAAAATATGATATGGTGGAGAAAGTCTTCTACTGGAGATGTGAAGATAGAGAATACAGTTTGTAGTATGTTATAAAATGTTTGTATGACATGAACCAAGTCATATGTTCTCATGGCACTTTGATTTCCTAACATGTCAAAAATTTATTTAATACATTTTAAAGTCACCAGCTGTGCTGCAATTTCCAGATCGAAAATTTTATGTCTATGATTCAGTCACTCTATTTATGTCAGAAGCACAATTATCATCACACTGCCAGATATGTTCATTGAAAGAGCAACAAGCTTGCTTAGCAAATAAGAATAGAATCCACGCTGTTAGTTTTCCTGAACTTTGTTCTTATGCTTATAAGCTCTGAAAAGGTTTTTTTTTTTTTTCTGAAAACTAATAGATTATCAAGAAACCATCTGAAACTTCCATATGCTAGCTCTCTATTTGTTACATAAATATATTTTTACGTAAAAAAATTCTAATAGCTTACTTTTAACACAACACAACTGCTCACTAAGTTGAATGATCCTTTTAAGTTTGTGCTGTTTAACATGAAATGAAGAGAAGAAATGGCATTTTGGTGATATTAGCAGTTTTTGTACATGATTGCAAATATTTTATTTATGTTCTTTACAACGCCTAATTTTGGACCACAACAATCCTAGCATTCCCAAGCAGATTCCACTGTAGCAGAATGTAATTTGATAAGTCTTTATAGTTGAAATGGCTTTCAATCTTTACAAATTATAACAAGCCTTAATTGAAAATACAACTGAAAAGTGACTGTCAACCAACTTCAGTAGATGATTTCTCTTTAGTGTTTGTATCTGCAGAGAGATATCCATAAAATGTATTTGTTCATAAAAGATGAAGATAAGAGAATGACAAGTCCACATAGATTTATCTAACTCCCTTATTTCTCTTCATTTTAAATTCTGTTTTCATAATGGATGCTAATAGAAGCTATTGCAAAATATCTGAAATAAGGATCATTTCAGAAATGTCTTTCAGTCTATTCCAACTTTAAAAAAATAGCAGCATGATTGCTTTATCAATTGTGGAATTTCTTCTTTCTTTTTATATATTAAGTACATAGGAATTGCAAAGAGATACAGATAAAGTGATATGCCAATAAACAGACCCTTTGGCCTTTAGTACACAAATTAATGGGAATTATGACTTCTAATGTTACTCTCCTGTTCTTTCCTCATTAGCAGTCTGGGATTCCAAGCTCCCAGAATGTCATAGTATTAACGCATAACCCATTTTGGTCCTTCTTTTCTCTTATGAGTGTGGTCTTTATCTACACATACATACATATGCACATATGTATGTAAATATATGTGTTTATATGTACACATGCACACATCCATATACCTATATACATATACACACATATTTACATGTGTATGTATATATGCATACAAAAATGCCTATATATGTATGTTGTGCATGTGTACATGTGTGTATATATACATACATTCATATATGTATATATATGCATGCATGCATGTATGTGTGTGTGGTTTTCTTCCCTTTATTGGAAATTCTGATCTCACTGAGGAAATTATTGGGGTTTTTTGTTTGTTTTTTTCCCCTAAAATCCAATATACTACTAACAGCTCTAGTCTTTTTATCAGTTATTAGATGCAACTTATCAACAGATTTGGTGAGTCTTAAGTGACATTTGCCTAGTATTAGGAACATAGATTTTATACGTCTTAAATATCGAAACTGACTGTCCCTCTTATAATTATTACTTATCTCCAGTTTTGATGCTTTGGATTCTACAAAGATTCTCTAAGATTTTTTTTTTAATTTTCTGAAGTTTTGTGAAATGAAGAAATATGTTTTCCATTAAAAGTTTTTAGCAAAGTACATATCCTAAATGATTCTATATATGAAGGCTGTCTTGGTTCCTGAATATAAAGTATAACTTGATCTTTTTTTTTTTTCTCCAAGGTACAGACTCTCTCCTTTTAGGAGCTACTGAATTATTCAATTTCCATGAGCCTGGCCATTGAAACCAATTTTCTGCACTACTTTGATAACACCTTAACCATCCTTTATAATGCTATTATTAGTATTGAAATGGTAAAATGAGAGCTCTATCTTCCCTATTGAGAGTTGAAAAGCCCTACTGTAGTTACTCAAAAATTAATATACATTTCCAACAATAATGTGAAATGAATTCTTAGACTTGATTTATGATGTTGCATAGATACATTCTCCTTTTAGGCCATCAGGGGGTTAAATTCCAAAGGCTGTGGGGGAAAAAAGTACACAACTATGATAATTTCTCTGATCCTTCGTAACAGCAAGCAAAGTGGGAAATGTTTTTTTTGTTTGTTTGTTTTCTTTTTGTCATTCAGTTTCCCAGGCTCAGATTAAATTGTGAGCATATGAAGGCTCAATCTCCTTTGAACCCTGATAATTCACAGCTATGCTGAGTCACATAGGTTTCATTCCTACTGACTCTGAGAAAATCAGGAGCCAAGACTTTGTTACATATACTGGGGTGCTGGTATTTTCCTTTCAGGTTCACTTATGAGAAGGATCTTGTGATTCCCTGTTCGAAACTCCTAGTGGCTGAATGTTAATACTCTCACAACCTCCACTGACTGCTCACATGTAAAGGATCTCTCAATCCAGGGATACATGTAAAGTATATTGCAATGTTGCTTTGATTCAGAGAGTAGAGCCCTCTCTTTATTTCTCAGCTTCTATTTTCTCTGTTTGTATTTTCAGAATGTAATTAAAAAGGATTGTTGACCCCTTAAACAGCTATCTTTCCTAGAAAAGCAGATATAAGATCCTGTGTGACCAGCCACCTTGGATATGCCACTGTGGTTGGTATTACATCTGTGCCCAGTGTTTATGTTCTTTTCTTGCAAACACAGATTGAAAAACAATTTTAAATATATAATTTATTTATTTGTCAGTTCTTAACATTTACTTCCACAAGAATTTGAATTCAAAATTTTCTCCCCATCTCTCCCTACCCCCCACCCCAGGCAGCATGCACTCCATCCACACCTTTGATCATTCTATCCTCCCTTCTTTTACCCTGCCTTCTTCCAACCCTCTCCCCTCTATTTTCCTGTAAGGAAAAATAGATTTCTCTACTCCATTGCTTATACATCTTATTTTCCAGTTTTATGCTAGAACAATTTTTTTACATTCATTATTAATGCTTTGAGATCCATATTCTCTCCCTTTCTCCCTCTTCCACCCACCCACACTGAGAAAAAAAGCAAGTTAATATAGGTCATGCACCCATGTGCACATACATGTATATATATATATGTATATATATATATACATATATATATATACCTACAAATATATACCTACCTACAAGCACATCACACACATATACATATATGTGTGTATATACATATACATGTGCATATATACACATACATATACATATACACATACACATATGTACATATATATGTATATACATACATATAACCTTCTAAATACCATAATACTGAAAAAGGTCTCATGAGTTACAAATAACATCTTTCCATGTAGGAATGTGAATGACTCAGCTTTAATGAGTTCCTTAAGGCTTTTCTTTCCTCTTTACTTTTTCATGTTTTTCTTGACTCTTGTCTTTGAAAGTCAAATCTTCTATTCAGCTCTGGTCTTCCAACAAAAATGCTTGGATGTCCCCAATTTCATTGAAATTACATTTTTTCCTGGCAGTATTATATTTAGTTTTCCTGGGTAGGTGATCTTTGGTTGTAATCCTACCTCCTTTCGCCTCTAGAATATCATATTCGTAGAACTTCAGTCCCTTAGTGTAAACACTGCTAAATCATGTGTTTTCCTCATTGTATTTCCACAATACTTTGATTGCTTCTTTCCGGCTGCTTGTAATATTTTCTCCTTGACCTGAGAACTCTTAAATTTGACTACAATATTCTTAGGAATTTTCCTTTTCGGATCTCTTTCAGGAGGTGATTGGTGAGTTCTTTCCATTTCTGTTTTACTCTCTAGAATAGCAGGGTAGTTTTCCATGATAATTTCTTGAAACATGATGTTTAGATACTTTTTTGATCATGGTTTTGAGGTAGACAAATAAATTTGCAATTATCTCTCCTGGATCTATTTCCCAGGTCAATTATTTTTCCAGTGAGGTATTTCACATTGTCTTCTATTTTTTCATTCTTTTGTTTTGGGTTTATAATTTCTTGGTTTCTCATGAAGTCATTAGCCTCCATGTGCTCCATTCTGATTTTTAAAGAACTATTTTCTTCAGTAAGACTTTGAACCTCCTTTTCCATTCGGCCAGTTCTGCTCTTTAAAGCAGTCTTCTCTTTATTGATTCTTTTGACATTCGTGTTAGTCTGTTTTTAAAGGTGTCATTTTCTTCAGCATTTTTTGGCATCTCTTTTAGCAAGCTGTTGACTAGTTTTTCATGATTATCTTTCACTCATCTCTCTTCCCAATTTTTTCCTCCACCTTTCTTACTTGATTTTCAAAGTCCTTTTTTGTGCTCTTTCGTGGTCTGAGACCAGTCTATGTTCTTTTGGAAGCTTTGGATGTTGAAGCCTTGACCTTGTTGTCTTCCTTTGATTTTATGCCTTGCTCTTCCTCATGTGAAAGGATGGAAGAAAGTTCCTTTTCACTAAGAAATTATCCTTCTATGGTCTTATTATTCCTCTTTTGGGGAATTTTTCAACCAGTTACTTTACTTTTGAGTCCTTTGTCAAGTGGTGTGTACACTACCTTAGGCTTCAGAGGTTTTGTGTGGCTCTTCTTTGTGATATCTCCAGGAACCTGTAAGTTTTCAGTTCCTCCAAGGTGGCACAATCAAGGGAGAGGCATTTACTTCTTTCCTGTATTATGCTGTGGTATGTGTAAAACTGAAAGTATTGTTTTCTGATCTGGAACTGCAAATAAGATTCCCTCTCCACAGCTGCCACCAGCTCTGCCACTCCAATGCTCCTCCTCACCCCAGGACCATCACTCAGGCCTGAGACACATATCACCTACTCAATTCCCCCAGGGTCTTTAGACCAAGGGCTCCAAAAGTAGATGCTGCTACAGTAGCTGCTGCAACTCTGGGACCAGAGCTGGGGCCAGACCAGTCTTCTTTCTCACACCAGTGAAAGAGCTTTCATACTGACTTTTGAAATTATCTTTGGCATTTGTGGATTGAGAAATCTGAAAACTGCAGCAGCTACCCATGATTCAGTGCCCAGAAGCCTGTTTCAGTCCATGCTGGGCTGCCCTCCATTCTGATTCCAGTGAGACAGACCTTTCCAGGCTGTACTGGATTCTAAATCTGTTTCACTCTATCATTTTGTGAATTCTGCTGTTCTATAATTTGTTTAGAGTCATTTTTGCAGGTATTTTAAGGGAGATGAGGGGAGAGCTAGACCAGTTCTTTCCTTCTATTCCACCATCTTGACTCTGGCCCCTGGAAATAGTTTTAAAGAGATCACATTTGTGATCTTCCCTCTATTGTTAATTGATCAGAATTCAGGAAACCATAATTAATGCACACTAAGTTGCTAAGAGAATGTTTTCTGGATCGCCTTATCATACTTGCTAAATTGTTTCATTTTTTCGACTGTTTTTACAAATGAGAAAACTAAAGTATTTCTGGAGAGTGAATTCCAGCCTTCCCCACCTCCTCTGTGAAATATTCCCTGGCCAAAGTGATCACTTCCTCCTCTACTATCTTACAATATATTATGTCAGGTAAGATGACGAGGTATTGAACTACATTTATTGTCATAGGCTTATATATTCTAATATATGAAGGATTATTGATGTGGTTTAGTCTGATTCTATCATTTTACTGTTGATGACATGCTGGCCCAGAGAGGTTAAAAGACTTCCCCAAAGTTGAATAGAGTATAAGTAGCACAGCTAGATTTTGAACACTCTCACTCTAAACAAATGTAATACTCTTCTTTGTACAATATGCTGACACTCCAATAAAGGATCAGATAATAGAACAATTCTTCAAGACAATTCACTGCTCATTTTTTTTCCCTGGCTATGGAGTGTCACAGGTGAGCATTGCCTACACAGAGACACTAAAGGAAATCTAGGCATGCTACGTAAGCCTGTTGACTGCCTCACATACAAGAATACCCAAAGGAATTATATAAAACAAAAGGAAGGAACTCTAGGCCACCATAGCCAAGCTTCCTAGAGTTGTTTCTCCTTCTCAAATTCTCCCACATATTGAATTGCAAAAGCCAAAACCATAGATAATTGCTCTTACAACAAAAAAGAATAACTGTATTTCCCTCCATCCTATCCCACCCCACATTTTTTCTTATCTCTTCTCTAACCCTGTCCATCCTAAAACGTTCTTGCTTCTGATTACTCCCTCCTCCTATTTGCCCTCCCTTCTATCGTTTCCTCTTCTCTTATTCCATGGCACTCCATTTTCCTGTTGGGTAAGATAGATATACACATCCAATTGAGTATGTATGTTATTCCTTCTTTAAATCAAATCTGATGAGAGTAAGGTTCACTCATTTATTCTCACCTCCTCTCTCTTTCCCTCCATTGTTAAAATATTTTTTGTCTCTTTTGTGCGACATAATTTATCCACTCTGTCTCTCCCTTTCTCCTCCCAATACTTTCCTCTCTCATCCCTTAAATTTATTTTTAAGATGACATCTCTTCATATTAAACTCAACCTGTGCCCTCTGTCTATATCTATCTATGCATCTATCTATTTATCTTTATGTGTGTACACATATGTGTGCATGTATGTATGTATTCCCTTCAACTACCTTAATATTGAGAACGTTCTCATGAGCTGCAAAGGTTATATTTCCTTATAAGAATGTAAGCAGATCAGTTTTAATAAATCTCTTATGATTTGTCATTCCTGTTTACATTTCCATACATTTTTTTGTCTTGCATTTGAAAGTTAAATTTCTTATTCAGCTCTGGCCATTTTATAAAGAATCCTTGAAAGTACTCTATTTCACTGAATATACATTTTTTTCCCCCTGAAGGATTATACTCACTTTTTTTGAGTAGGTGATTCTTTGTTTTAATCCTACCTCCTTTGACCTCCAGAATATCATTTTCTAATCCCTTTGATCCCTTAGTGTGGAAGTTGGTAAATGCTGTATTACTCTGATTGTGTTTCCACAATACTCAAATTGCTTCTTTCTGACTACTTGGAATAATTTCTCCTTGACTTGGCAAGTCTGGAATTTAGCTACAATATTACTAGGAGTTTTCCTTTTGGGATTTCTTTCAGGAGGTGGTAAGTGGATTCTTTTTATTTCTATTTTCCCTTCTGCTTCTAGAATATCAGAGCAGTTTTCCTTGATAATTTTTTGAAAGATGGTACCCAAGCTTCCTATTTGATAATGACTTTCAGGTAGTCAAATAATTTTTAAAATTATCTCTGCTGGGGGTGGAACCAAGATGGCAGAATGAGAAAAATTACTCACCTAAGCTCTTAAACAAACTCCTTCAGTTAACTCTAAAAAATAGAAGCTGACCAAATTTTTGAGGGGCAGAATCCAATAGAAGATAGCCTGTGGAAGAATCACAGCCCAGGACAGACTGGAAGGTGGATGGGAAGGATCTGCTGTACAGGGGTGGAGGAGCATAAAGTGCATAGCACAGCATACACCCACCATGGTAGGGCTGAGGAGGAAAGCCCCAGGGCGATCTGAGGCAGCAGCAACACAGTGACTGAATCTTGGCATGTCAGCCCAGGATGGGAGTCCAGTGGAATTGAATGAGTGAGAGGCACAGAGCTCCAGCTCTCTCCTGAAATTATCAGCCCATAGATTAAATGTCTGCAAGTCATCTGCTTGAACTTCTGGGAGCCACAATGGCAGAGAGATCAGTAAATTTTCTCTCCCCCTCTCCTTCTTAACCTTCAAAGAATGCTAAACTATTTCCCCAGAAAATCCTGGATCAGTGAGATCAGCAGAAGGAGCAAACAATCTCATAGCATGTGAAGCTAGGAAAAGCACTAAGGAGGATCCTTCTTGCTGTGACAGAGGACTGGAGTTGACCCAGAGAGCACCACCTTAGTGAACCAGGAGGAGATCCAGAGCCCCAGGAGTCAGAGCATCACAACTACCAACACCAGGAACCCAGGAATACCTAAGCACCATAAGGGAAATGGGACGACACTAGGGCACCCGAGAGCACCAACCTCTGAGCATGTCTTTGCACTAGCTCATTTGAGGAAATCTCCCATGACAAGACTGCCCCTCTCCTACACTTAGCAAGCTAACTCCATGGCTAATCCAGAAAAACACAAAAAAAGACTTCATCTGCCCTGCTTTCTCGCACCAACCAGCTCAGTACGAAGTTCTTTAGGTTCTAGCTGAAAGAACCAGAGGTTACAACATATAAATCGTCACCATCATGAGTAAGAAGCAAAGCAGGAAAGAGAAGACCATAAAATCTTTCTATGGGGACAAGGACCAAAGAAAAAATACCAAAGAGGTCGGCTTTGAGACTGAACTCCCATCTGAAACTTCAGAAAGGATTGTGAACTGGTTGCAAGCACAAAGAGCACTCTTGCAAGAGCTGAAGAATGATTTTAAAAGCCAAATAAGAGAAATAGAAGAAAAACTGGCCACGAAAAAAGTACAAAAAAAGAATTCACTGAAGAGAACAACTCATTAGAAAAGAAAATTGGTAAAACAGAAAATGAAATACAAAACCTAACTGGGAAAATTGGAAAAATGGAAAAGGAAGTAGAAAAAGTAATTGAAAAAATATATTTTTTAAAAGGAATAATGGGACAGATGGAAATGGAGATGCAAAAGCTGTACTGAAGAAAACAACTTGATGAAAATTAGAATTGGACAAGTAGAAGCTAATGACTCTGAGACATCAAGCATCAGTCAAACAAAATCTAAAGAAACGAAAAGATAGAATAAAATATAAAACGTCTAACTGGAAAAAAAAAGACTTACCTGGAAAATAGGTTCAAGAGAGAAAATCAAGAATTATTGCTCTACCATTAAGCCATGATGAAAAAAAAAAAAAGAACCTGCACAATATCTTCCAAGAAATCCCCAAGAAAAACTGCCCAGAAGTCCTAGCTCCAAAGGTTGAAATAATCAACAAAAGACTGAACTGTTCATCTTCTGAAAAGGATCACAAACTAAAAACATCAAGAAATATCGCTGCCAAGTTCCAGAACTATCAAATGAAGGAGAAAATACTATAGGCAGCCCGAAAGAAACCATTCAAATATTAAGGAGCTACAATTAGAATCACACAAGGCCTTGCAGCTTCTACATTAAAAGACCAAAGAATTGGAATATGGTATTCCATAAAACAAAGGAGCTAGGACTACAACCAAGGATCAATTACCCAGCATAGTTGAGCAGAGCATTTCAGGAAAGTGGGTGAACAGTTAATGAAATAAGAGATTTCCAGATCTTCCTAATTATAAGGCAGAACTCAACAGAAAATTCTATCTTCAAATGCAGGTCTGAAAACAGGCATAAAAGGTAGGAAAATGAATTGGAAACTAGATGATCTAATCCTAAAGAACAAGTAAGTTGAAACACATATCATAGAAACAATGAACAACTTTATTCAAGAGAGTGACAATAATGAGACAACCTACCAAATCTTACGGGATACTGCAAAGGCAGTTCTTAGGGGAAGTTTTATATCTTTGAATGCCTATGGGAATAAAATAGAGAAAAAGGAGATCAATGAATTGGGCATGCAGCTGAAGAAGCTAGAAAAAAAAATTTAAAATCCTCAAGTAAATACCAAATTAGAAATACTGAAAACCAAAGGAGAGATTAATAAAATTGAAATTAAGAAAACTATTGAACTAGTAAACAAAACTAAGAGTTAGTTTTATGAAAAAACCAATAAAATTAATAAAAATTTGGTCAATTTGATTAAAAAAAAAGCAAAAGAATGAAACCAAACTTCCAATATCAAAAACGAAAGGGCTGAAATCACCTCCAATGAGGAGGAAATTAAAACAATAATTAGAAATTACTTTGCCCAACTTTATGCCCATAAATTCGGCAATCTCAATGAGATGGATGATTATTTAAAAAAATATAAATCGCACAGATTAACAGAAGAGGAAGTTGAATAATTAACCCCGTCTCAGAAAAGAAAATAGGACAAAAAATCTCCAGGGACAGATGGATTTAAAGGTGAATTTTATCAAAAGTTTAAACAACAGTTGATTCCAATACTATATAGACTATTTGGGAAAATTGCAGAAGGAGTCCTCCTAAATTCTTTTTATGATACAATATAGTTCTGATACTTAAACCAGGAAGAGTTAAAACAAAGAACGAAAATTATAGAAGAATTTCTCTAATGAATAAACATGCAAAAATTATAAATAAGACTTTAGCAAAAAGAACACAACAATATATCATGAGAAAAATACTTTATGATCAGGTAGGATTTATACCAGGAATGCAGGGTTGGTTCAATAGTAGTAAAACTATCAACATTATTGATCATATCAACAACAAAACTAACAGAAACCACATGATTATCTCAATAGATGCAGAAAAACTTTTTGACAAAATACAACACCCATTCCTATTGAAAACACTAGATAGCATAGGAATAAATGGAACTTTCCATAATACAATAAGCATTATCTACCTAAAACCTTCAGGAAGCATTATATGCAATGGAGATAGCCTAGACGCATTTTCCATAAGGTCAGGGGTCAAACAAAGATGTTCATTGTCACTACTATTATTCAATATCATGCTAGAAATGTTAGTTGTAGCAATAATAGAAGAAAAATAAATTGAAAGAATTAGAAAAGGCAAAGAAGAAACCAAGCTATTATTCTTTGTCGATGATATGATGAAATACTTAGAGAAGCCCAGAGATTTAAGTAAAAAGTACTTGAAAAAATAAACAACATTGGCAAAGCTGTAGGTTACAAAATAAACCCACACAAATCTTCTGCATTTCTATATATTGCTAACAAAACCTAACAGCAAGAGATAGGAGAAATCCCATTTAAATCTAGGGTAGACACTATAAAATATTTGGAGTCTACCTGCCAAAACAAATTCAGGGATTATATGAACACAATTAAAAAATATTTTTCGCACAAATAAAGTCACATCTAAGTAAGTGGAAAAATATCAGTTGCTTGTGGATGGGCCAAGCTAATATAAGAAAAGTGGTAATTCTACTTAAATTAATTTACTTATTCAGTGCCATACCAATCAAACTATCAGATAATTATTTAATAGAGCTAGAAAAAATAGTATCAAAATTCTTGTGGAAGAACAAAATTTGCAGACCATCAAGGGAACTAATGTAAAGAAATGCTAGGGAAGGTGACCTAGTACTACAAGATCTCAAATTGTATTATAAAGCAGTAATCATAAAAACCACTTGGTTCTGGCTAAGAAACAGAAGGGTAGACCAGTGGAATATGTGAGGTACTCAAGACATAGCAGTCAATGAATATAGCAATCAACTGATAAACCCTAGGATCCCAGCTTCTGGGATAAGAACTCATTGTTCAACAAAAATTGCTACGAAAACTAGGTAACAGTGTGGTGGAAACTAGGCATAGACCAATACCTGACATGATATACAAGAGTAAAGTCCAAATGGGGACATGATCTAGGTATAAAAATTGCAACTATAAACAAATTAGTGGAGCAAGGAATAGTGTATTTATCAGATTTATGGAGAGATTTTTTGACTAAACAACAGATAGAAAGGATTATGAAGTGAAAAGTGGATAATTTTGATTACATTGAACTGAAAAATTTTGCAGAAGCAAACCCAATGCAACCAAGATTAGGAGGGAAGCGGAAAACAGGGAAAGAATTTTAATTACTGTCTGTGATAAAGGCTTCATTTCTAAAATATATAGAGGACTGAATCAAATGCACAAGAATCCAAGTCATTCACCAATTAAATGGTCAAAGGATATAAACAGGTAATTTTCAGAGGAAGAAATTAAAGATATCTGTAATCATATGAAAAAATGCTCTAAATCACTTTTGATTAGAGAGATGCAAATCAAAACAACTCTGAGGCACCACATCACACATATTAGATTGACTAATGTGACAAAACAGGAAGACAATAAATGTTGGAGAACATGTGGGAGAGTTGGAACACTAATTCATTGATGATGGAGCTGTGAGATGATCTGACCATTCTGGAGAGCAATTTGGAACTATGCCCAAAGAGCCTCAAAAATGTGCCTTTGACCCAGCAATACTGCCTACAGGACTGTATCCCCAAGAGATCATAAAAATGGGAAAATGTTCCACATATACAAAAATATTTGTAGCAGCTTTCTTTATGGTGGTCAAAAACTGGAAATCAAGGGGATGCCCATCAACTGGGGAATGGCTAAATAAATTGTGGTATAAGAATGTAATGGAATACTATTTTTCTATAAGAAATGATGAACAGGAAAATTTCAGAGAGGTCTGGAAAGACTTATATGAAGTTATGTTGAGTGAAATGAGTAGGGCCAGGAGAACTTTGTACACAGCAACAACTACAGAGTGTGAGAAATTTTTCTGGTAGACTTAGTACTTCATTGCAATGCAAAAACTTAAATAATTTCCAGTGGTCTCTTAAGTCAAAATGCTTTCCACATCCAGGGAAAGAACTATGGAATATGATCACAGAATGAAGCAGATCATTTTCTTAATATTATATTTTGGTTTGTTTTATGATTTCTCCCATTCATTTTAATTCTTCTCTGCAACATGACTAATGTGAAAGTGTTTGTAATAGGAATGTAGGGGTAGAACCAATATAAAACTGTATGCTGTGTCAGGGACAGAGTGGGGATGTAGGGGGAAAGGAGGGGAGGGAGGGAAAATATCTAAGATATATGGAAGTGATTGTAGAGCACTGAAAATAAATAAAATAATAATAATAATAATTTTAAAAAATTCTATCTTCTACAGGAAAAAGATTAATTTTATCTCCTGGATCCATTTTCCAAATCAATTGTTTTTCTATCGAGATATTTCATAGTTTCCCATTTTTCATTTTTTTTGCTTCTGTTTTATAAATTTTTGATTTCTCATAGAGTTATTATGTTTCAGTTGCTTCATTCTAATTTTTAAGGAATTATTTTCCTCAGTGAACTTTTGAACCTCCTTTTCAACTCTGCTTATTAAGATATTTTTCTCCTCATTGACTTTTTGGACCTCCTTTGCCATTTGGGGTAGTCAATTTTTTAAGATTTTGTTTTCAGTCATTTTGGGGGGTTTCTTTTAGGAAGTTGTTGACATGCTTTCATGATTTTCTTGCATCACTTTCATTTCTATTCCAAACGTTTCCTCTCCTTCTCTTATATGATTTTCAAAATTCTTTTTCACCTCTTCCATGGCCTTAGACCAATTCATAATCTGTTCATATTTTTTTTCTTGGAGGCTTTGAATGTTTGAACTCTGACTTTGTTGTCTTCTTTGGGTTGTATGTTTTGATCTTCTTTTTTACCAAAGTAATATTGTATAATCTTATTTATTTTTATTCTGTTTCCTCATTTTTCCCAGTCACATACTTGACCTTTAAACTCTTTGTTAAGGTAGGACTCTCTTTGCAGTGGACAAGGTATACTTTCCCAATCTTCAGGGACTTTGTGAATCTTTTTTCAGAGAAACTTATAGAGACCTGTAAATTTTCAGTTTTTCCAAGGTGATATGATTTAAGGAGAGGTGTTTACTCCTTTCTTGACCTGCGATCTGTTCTGTGAGTGACCACAAGCACTCTTTTCTACGTTAGAACAGTGAAAAGTATTCCCTCTCCCCCACAGCCACAAGCTCTGGCACACCAATGCTCCTTCTCACCCCAGGATTGCCACACAGGACTGCAACACAGATCTAAGCAGAGAAAAGTAAGTGAATCGTGTGTCACCAACAGCAAAGAAATCACAGCAAACCCTCTCTGATCAGCTGCTTGATCCCTCCACATTCTGTCGACCAAGAGCTACAGAAGTACCCATTGCTGTTGATGCTGCTGTTGCTGCTGCCACTGCCACCCTTGGACTGGGGCCAGACCTTGCTCCTCTCTCCCCCAGGTACAACAAACCTTTCCTACTGACCTTCTAGGAGTTTGTGGATTGAGAAGTCCAGTTACCACCACAGTTGCCAGTGATTCAGTCCCCAAAGGAATGCTCCACCTATGCCAGCATGTTCAATGTTGGACTGAGCTTCTTTCCCATACAGGTTCAATAGACATTTTCAATAGAACTTCCATGCTTTCTTTGGCTGTAAATTTGTTTCACTCTGTTATTCTGTGTGTTCTGCAGCTCTAGAATTTAAAGTTATGTTTACAGGTATTTGGAGGGATTTGGGGGAGAGTGCAAGCAAGTCCCTGCTTTTACACTTCTATCTTGGCTTCACCACTACCACCACCACCCATGCTATCAAAAATAATAACATAATTTATCAGGAAGAACAAAAAGTCAAGATTATTTATGGAATTTATGCAAAAAAAGGAAAGTCAGGTGACTTAGCCATACCAGATCTGAAATGATATTATATAGTGGAAATCCTCAAAACTGTTTAGTACTGGCTAAGGAATAAAGTGATTGCACAGTAAGATAGTTTAGGCACACAATATAGTAGGGAATGAGTAGTTTATTGTCTGATAATCCCAGAGACTCCAGTTTCTGGAATAAGAACTCACTATTTGATAAAAACTGCTGGGAAAATTGGAAAGTAGTACGACAGAAACTATGAATGGACTAACATCTCACATCTTATATCAAGGTAAGGTTAAAATTGATGCATAGTTTAGATATAAAGGGTGATAACGTAACCAAATTACGGGAGCAAGAAATAGTTTGCCTGTCAGATCTAAGGAAAATGAAAGAATATATGTCCAAACAAGAGATAGAGAACATTATGTAATACAAAATGGGTAACTTTGATTACATTACATTAAGAAGATTTTGCAGAAACAAAACCAATACAAGCAAGATCAGAAGGAAAGTAGAAAACTGGGAAATAATTTTTATAGGCAATATTTGTAATAACCTCGTCATTTCTAAAATATATAGAGAATAGAACCATATTTGCAAGAATACAAGTCATTCCCCAAATGATATATGGTCAAAGTGTATGGACAGGCAGTTCTTAGATGATGAAATAAAACCTATCTTTACTCATATGAAAAAATGCACTAAATTACTATTGATTAGAGAAATGCAAAGTAAAACAACTCTGAAGTACCACCTCACACTTATTTGGTTGGTTAATATGACAGAAAAGAAAAACGATGAATGTTGGAGAAGATGTGAGAAAATCGGAATACTAATGCATTTCTGGTGAGTTGTGCATTGATCCAAGCACTCTGGAAAACAATTTGGAAGTACACCCAAAGGGTCATCAAACTTTGAAAAGCCTTTGATGCTGCAATACACTACTTGGCTTGTTTCCCTAAGACATCATAAAAAAAGGGAAAAGGACTCACTTGTGCAAATCCATATACAAATCACTAAACTTTATATCTAAACTATACATATGTAAATTCATATATATATATATATACATACATACACACATATCCACATATATATGTATATAGATAGATAGATATAAATGTCTTTATAAATGTATATGTATATATGTGTTTATATGTATATACGTGTATATGTATGTATGTGTCCATATATATGTGTGTATGTGTATATATACATATATACACATATACATATGTGTATATGTATGCATACCTGCTCTTTTTGTATTGGTCAAGAATTGGTATTTGAAAGGATACCCATCAATTCAGGAATGGCTGAACAAGCTGTGGTAAATGAACTTAATGGAATACTACTGTGGTAAAAGAAAGGAAAACCAAGCGTATTTCAGAAAAACCTTAAAATTCTGAGAGAAACTGGTGCTGGGTGAAGTGAGTAGAACCAGGAGAACATTGTACAGAGTAACAGCAGCATTGTGTGATGATCACCTGTAATAGACATAGTTCTCAACAATGCAATGATTCAAGACAATCCTAAAAGATTCGTGTTGGAAAAATGGTATTCACATTCAGAGAAAAAGCTATGGAGTCTGAATACAGAATGAAGCATTCTATTTTCACTTTTTTGGGGGGACTTTTGTTCTGTTTATTTCACAGTATGACTAATGTAGAAGCATACTTAATATGTGTGTACATGTATAATGTATATCAGATCCCTTACTGCCTTGGGAAAAGTGGAAGGAAAGGTTGAAGAGAGAAAAATTTGGAGCTTGGTATCTTATAAAAATGAATGTTGAAAACAATCTTCATGTGTAACTGGAAAAAAGATACAATGAAATGCAAAAAAGGGAAAAAAAACGCTTTATTTTCTTCGACATTATTGACTACTTTTTTCTCCTAGATATCCTCTTCTCTATATCTTTCTATAATGTTGCTTTCTCCTCATTGTTCTCTTATCTACCTGATAAGTAGTTGCATATTTTTATCCAACACCTACTCACTGCCAGCAACATCTAAAGGCTCTGGCACAGACCCCATTATCTTTATAATTTCTCATTTGTTGATTTTATCAGCTCACATTAGTTCCATTATCATCACTATGCAATGAATTCCTATATCTGTATCTCCAACCCTAGTCTCTTTCCTGAGTCACAATTATGCATCTTCAATGGCCTCTTGGATCTTTCATACTTGATGTTACATAGACATCTCACATTCAGAACTGAACTAATCTTTGTCTCCAAAGCCTCCACTTTTCAAAATTTCTCCACCATTTTCCCTGTTCCCCAGGTTACAATGTTTGATTAATGCTTGAATTCTCAGATTCAATCTTCCCAAATATTGTCATTTGTGCCTTTGCAATAAATACCATATACATTTTCTTTTTATGTAGCCACATTCTCAGTTATGCAGCCACAAAACTAGTTTAGGTCCAAATTACTTGTTTTCTGGTCTACTGAAATAAACTTTTAAATCATCTCCCTGCTTTAAGCATCTCTCCTTTCTAATCAATTGTCCACTCAGCTCTTGAGGTGATTTTTATGAAGCATAATTTTGACGTTATTTGCCTTTTTAAGGTCAGTGACTCCCTACTATCTTCAAGAATGAGTTTGAATTCTTTAATTGAGATTTAAAACTCTTAGTAATCTAGACCCTTTTGACCTTTCCACTCCTATACCATTTTGCATATCTCTATATATTCTGTGAAACAGCTGCTCCAGTTTACTTGCAGTTCTTCAAACATGGAGCTCTATCTCTTTTCTCTGTACCTTTAAACTGGGTGTTTCCTACATGTGGAATAGATTTCTCTAATCATCTCCTCTTTGCCTAATGTATCCCCTTTTTTATAAAGTTCTGGCTATTCTTTATTTATATTGCATTACCTAATCATTTATATGTCATATATATCATATTTATATATCATATGATGTATATATATATATATACATATATATATACATATATATATATACATATACATATATATATAATATATATATATATATATATAAAATATTGAGGGACAGGTTTTTTGCTCGTTTTATTTTCCCCCATTTTCTTGCTTCTCATAGTACCAGTCACATAAGAGCTTTAAAAAAAAATTCTTATTACCTAATTGACTAAACTGGGCTTTTAACTTGTTCCATGTGTTGGAAAAGCTATTTTCAATACATGGCATCGAGGTATCATTGTGTAGATTAAAGAGAGGTAAAATAGATATTTCTTCCTTCTTGTCCCCCTACCCTTTTCCAAGGAAGATTTTAATTCCTTCCAGGAAGACAAGCAGGAAGTTGGCACCAGAGAGATGGAATACCAAGGAAGAATTTTCTTGATCTGCCCCCTGAAATATTATTAGTCTTGGAGACATGGTTGACAAGTTTAAACTAAATTCTAATCTCTTTTTCATTGGTGGGGGCATCAAGATCCCAAATTTTATATACAAGAGGTGACCCCCTTCTCACCAAATACCAACTCCATCATAAACATAAGAAGTAGGTCAACAATAAACCCCTTTATTTCAATTTGACAGCAAAATTGAAGTCAGAAAAAATATGCATACTAGACTATATACTGTATATCATTGCAGATTTTATGAAATTTTTTTCTTTGCAAAAATTTAGGGTGTGATCTTATATCACTTTAATATCATTTGTTATTAAACTGTATCACTGGCAGATGAACTGTGCAGTTCAGCGAGCATCAGAAGATGCAAGTCTTACCATATCACACGGTTTACTCATGGCAGTTTTGCCTGCATACCCCTCTCCCTTTGGGTCTATGGCTTTTCATTGGTTTGAGTGATAATATTGTTGGTAATACAGCACTCTAAACAAAACACACAAGTTGGCTTTCAGAAATATGCTGATGTTTCTGTGCTGAGAATTCTAGACTCATGGCTCACAATGTATGAGAGATAAATGTGTATCCATATGAAATTAATGAATACATAGCCATACTTTTTACCTTTTAAGTGGTGTGATGAACAGAATTATTATATTATGAAGGGTTACAAATCAATTTGTGGACTGAAAAACAAACGGTGTAATGGTGAAATATGGTACTATACTATGAAGAACAAAGGAGCTCTCTCATTAGGAGCTAGATAACTTAGCTCAACTAAGGGAGAAGGTTCTAGATCTCACCCAAGGGAAAGATCTCTGAAGTCTTTAATGTAGTAGGCTGGATATAAGATCAAAATAGAGACTACAACTTCTTCCCAGTCTTTTCCTTCAGCAATTTGAACTGTGGTTGTTACCATCTATCTTCTCTCTCAATGCTGAAAGCAAGAAGTGCTCAATGTGACTCAAAGAAAACTTCGAGACAGAAGAGATTTTCTCCTTCAAGCTTTCATCAATTCCTCATGCAGGGTAGGGCGCTCATCACCACCAGTGATTAGAGAGTCCAAAATCAATCGACTTTGGTTCTAGGATGACACATTCTTTTGACCTTAAATTATAGTTTGGACAACATATTAGCCCCTCTAAATTCCTTTGCCTTCTTGTTGTCATGTCTGTCCATTTATTCTTTTAGTATGAAATCAGAAAAGACTAACAGTAAAAAATAGGCATTAAACCTCCTTGCTATTGACAATTTGCCTATGTAAGTCTCTTTCCTATTGTCTGTCTGCAGATTACTTTGGTGTCATCCCATGCATGTTACCAAAGATATCTCTCTATTAACTGTCAATTGGCTCAAGGTGGCCAAACTGTGGCCACCAACAGAGATCTAGTAGTAAAATTTATGATACCGTGAAGTCTCCAACCTATCCTCAAAGATGTTCTTTCTTGCTATAGTTTTTTCCCAATATAATAAATCCTCTATATGAGCACCACATTGTTATTGTTATTCTTCCAAAACACACCTATTTTCCTCATCTTCTTTCATAAGAAGTCCTAACTTCTTCAAAGTCTTAACTTCCTCATAAGGCCTTCAAAGACAAACACAAGCTGACTGAGTGATTTTTAATTCCTTCATTTAATCCTCTGTAATGTTGTTGTACTTACACAAACATTAATCATTCTTACCTTCTCATCTTTTCTTTTGTCTTTTTTCCTGGCCAGTAATTCCCACTCTTCAAGGCTCAGTTGATCACCCACAACTTCCAAGAATCTAACAGTGATCTCTTCTGCAGTTTTTATTATTGTAAGTCATTTCATGCTGCTCTCTACAATGCCTTATGTGTCCTGTTTGACTTTCTATCTGTATTCCTTATCTCCCCAAAAAGACCATTGAATACTCAGAAAAGGTGGATGATTCATGTTTATATTCAAAGTGTGATTTTTTTTTAAAGAATGGGTCATTTGGATTCCACAGCAGAATAATTTTTCCTGCATACGGAAAATATTTTATTTGATTTTCTCATTTTTTCTTTAGCTGTATAAAAAGATATATGCCATTATCTTCTATTAAATAAGGTTAACCTTTTTTAAGGACAAATTTGCATGTGATTTATAAAGTTACAACTTGTCAAAATGCACTTTTAGCAATTTATCCAAATATCTGTTTCTTTACAAAACATGTTCTACTGAATAAAAGTAATTAGAAGTCTAATAAATTAGCCCCAAACCCAAGAAAATACAGTGAATACATTTTGTTATTACACATAAAATGTTCCTTATGGAATTTAAATGATAAATATACAACACATAACTTAGTACTTACTGTTTTATTTTTTCAAAATTGCAGATCACAGATAGGAAGGATTATAAATCTTAAAAATGGAAAGGCTAGTCATCTAGATTTTCTTAATTGAGCAATTCAAAAAAAAGAAAACAATACAATGGGAAAGACAAGAAACTTCTTCAAGAAAATTAGAGCTGTCTAGGGAATATTTCATACAAAAATGGACAGGGAAAAGACAAAAATATTAGAGATTAAACAAAAGCAGAAGAAATTAAGAACACCTGGCAACAATACACAGAAAAAAATGTACTAAACAAACAAGATCTCACCGTCACTGATAGATAACCACTGTGGTTTGGTTACTCATTTAGATCCAGATATCCTAGAAAATGAATTTAGGTGGGCCTCAGGTAGGATTACTAACAATAAGATTGGTGAAGGTAATAGCATTTTAGGTGAATTATTTGAAGTGCTAAAAGATGATTTTGATAAAATGTTTCACTACGTATGCCAGCAAATTTGGAAAATGCAACAGTGACCAATCAATTAGAAAATATGATTTTATGTTCCAGTGCTGAAGAAGGACAAAGACAAGGAATGTTCAAATGCAGAAGTCTTAGATAAAACGTTAGCAGAGATTACAGCAACTTATGCAGAGGTTAATACACTATGATGAGGTAGAATTTATACCAGGAACGCAGGGCTGCATCAATATTAGGAAAATTATTAGCATCATTGACCATACCAAAACAAAACTAACAGAAATCATATAATTGTCTCAATACATGAAGAAAAAGCTTTTGACAAAACACAACACCCATTCCTATTTTAAAAAATACTAGAAAGCATAGGAATAAATGGAGTCAATCCTAAAATAAGTAGCCTCTAAACTATCAGCAAGTATTATATGTAATAGGGATAGACAAGAAGCATTTCCAACAATATTGAGGGTGAAACAAGGATGTCTATTGTCACTACTATTATTCAATATTATACTAGAAAGATTAGCTCTAGTAATAAGAGAAGAAAAAGAAACTGAAGGAAGTAGAATAGGCAAGAAAGAAACAACTCTATTACTCTTGCAGATGATATGATGGTTTACTTAGAGAATCAAATAAAAATTCCTTGAAATAATATATAACTTTAGCAAAGTTGGAGGGTATAAAATAAACCCACATAAATAATCAGGACTTCTATATATTAACAAAGTCCAACAGTAAGAGACAGAAAGATAAATTGCCTTTAAAGTTATTTTTATATTTCTCAATTCCTTTATTGTGAAATTTGAGTGATCATTGTAACAGGAATGATGTTAGACAAAACTACCTGTTCAAATTGGATGTTGTTACAGATGAACTGGGCTATTATCAGGATTTGATAAAAATAGATATTTCAAAACTGTTAAATATTTAACAAGATATATTTTATTTTCAAACAGTTAATAATAAAACACAACAGCAAATTTCCCGTTGGAATTCTTGGTTATTATGAAAGTGTATAAAGTGGTATAAAGTTGTAGCTTCAACATATTAATGAAAAGTCAACTTTAAGGTATTTGTTACATGTTTGAAGTCCCTAAATATGGGTAGTTTCAATTTATAGGTAAAAGATTAATCAAATGTTAACTGTTAAAGAAATATAAGGAAGGATATTCAAGCCGTAAGTTGTGGTTAGCAAAATTTTGCTATTTAGGAAGAATTCTTGGGAATATAATTTGCTAGTATTTTGAGCTTTGATTACAGGGACAGTTGTCTGAATTGTCATGAAGCCAACAGTAGAAAATGTCATGTGTTGCAGTTTGGAAACTCTAAAGGTGTATAATTGTGACTACAAAACTTTTAGGAATAAAGATGGCATGGTCTTGATAGGATTCTCCTGACTCTATATCCACATTTTCTATTTCCTTTCTGAAAAGAAAAAATTCTATCTAGTTAATCCTGAGTCTTGATTGGCTGTAAGACGTGACTCCTGTCTGGAATAAAACAGAATTAAGGCACTTTTACACTTTGCTACAGACACATGACATTGTTAGAACTATGTTATTTTTTTTTCCTTTTATAATAAATTTCTATAATCAAGACGTTTAGTGGAGGCAGGAGGAGACAGGACCTCCCAAAGCAGGCAGGATGCAGTAACCTGCATCCATTGTTGAAGGTCTCTTTGTAAACCCCCTGAGGGAACTGAGCCCTGTGTGGCCGCCCTGATCCTATTTGAGCAGCTGATCTTAATCTCACACTGAATAGCGGCCCTGCCCCCAACTAAAGCCCATGAGGGATCAAAGCAGCTCATCTGAATCTCAGCCTCCAGCTGGTTGTAGAGAGGAAACTCAGAAGTCAAGTAACTGGCTGGGAAAATGCCCAAAAAAGGGAAAAAAATAAGACCATAGAAGGTTACTTTCTTGGGAAACAGGTATCTCCCCCCATCATTTCAGATGAGGAAGAACAAAGCATACTGTCAGAGGAAGCCAAGGCCTCAGCCTCTAGGGCCTCCAAAGAGAACATAAACTGGGCTCAGGTACTAGAAGAATTTTAAAAAAAAGTTAGCAGCTTACTGAAGGAGAACCAAAAAAAAAAAACGCTGAGGAAAATAACAGCTTTAAAAAGAGGTTAACTCAATTGGAAAAAGAGGTCTAAAAAGCGAGTGAGGAGAAGGAGATTTTAAAAGGCAGAATTACCAAAATGGAGCAGAAAGTTCAAAAGCTCACTGAACAAAATAATTCGTTGAAAGAGAGAACTGATTTCAGGAAAATGAATGACTATGACATAAACCAAGCAGTTAGTAAAAAAAAAAACAAAACAAAAAAAAACAAACAAACAAACAAAAAAAAAACAAAAGTTGGAAAAAATAGAAAACAATGTGAAACATCTCATTGGAATAACAACTCACCTGAGAAAATAGATCCAGGAGAAACAGTTTAAAAATTATTGGACTACCTTAAAGCCATGATCAAAAAAAAGAGCCTAGACATTATCTTCCGTGAAATTATCAAGGAAAATTACCCTGATATTCTAGAACCAGAGGGCAAAATAAATATTGGAAGAATCCACAGATCACCTCCTGAAAGAAATCCGAAGAGAGACACTCCTAGGAACATTGTGGCCAGTTGGTAGAATTCCTAGATCAAGGAGAAAATACCGCAAGCAGCTAGAAAGAAACAATTTGATATTGTGGAAATACAATCAGGATAGCACAGGATCTGGGAGCTTCAACATTAGGGGATCAAAGGGCTTACAATGGGATACTCCAGAAGTCAAAGGAACTGGGACTAAAACCAATAATCACCTACCCAGCAAATCTGAGTATAATACTTCAAGGGAATAAACGGTCATTCAGTGATATAGAGGACTTTCAATCACTCATATTTAAGAAAAGACAAGATCTATATAGATAATTTGCCTTTACAATACAAGACTGAAGAGAAGCATGAAAAGGTAAACAGGAAATAAAAATTATAAATGACTCTCTAAAACTGAACTGTTTATATTACTATATGGAAAGAAAATATTTATAACTCGAATCTTTTCTCGGTATTTGGGTAGATGGATGGATTGTACACACACACACACACACACACACACACACACACACACACACACATGCACATATATAGACAGAGAATACCAGGTGTGTTGAATCAGAAGAGATGATATCCACGCAACAATAAAATAAAATAAAATGAAATAAAATAAAAAAAAAAAAAATTAAGGGGTGAGGGTGGAAAATTCCAGGAAGAGAAAGAGAGAAATGGAATGGGGCAGGCTATAATTCATAAAAGAGATAAGAAAAAATCTTGTTCAAAGGAGGAGAAGAGGGAGAAGGGGAAAGGGGAAAAATGATGCTACTGTCTCCACATGTGGTTGAAGGAAGGAATAACATGCTCACTAAATTTCATAAGAAAATAGAGGAGCAGGTGACAAGCGGGGTGAGGGAAATTACAGAAAGGAGGGCAAACGGGAGAGGGGAGTTACTAGAAGTAAACATTTTCGAGAAGAGACAAGGTCAATTGAGGGGAAAAATAAGGGGAGATAAAGGAGGACAGAGGGCAATATAATTAGTATTACACAAAATGATTAATATGGAAGTCTTTTGCAAAATGACACATATTTATTCTGTATTGAATTGTTTGCCTTCTCAGTGGGTTTGGGAGGGAGAAGAGGAGAGATAGAAGTTGGAATTCAAAGAATTTTACACCTAAATTGTATTGATAATAGTAAAGAACGTAGAGTTATTTTCCTCTGGTGTTTTCATCAAGAATTCTTCAAAGTACTCTATTACATTAAAAAATCTTTTTTTTCCCCTGAAATATTACACTCAGTTTTGCTGGGTAGGTGATTCTTGGTTTTAGTCCTAGTTCCTTTGACATCTGGAATATCATATTCCACACCCTTTGATGCCTTAATGTTGAAGGTATTAGATCCTGTGTTATCCTGATGGTGTTTCCACAATATTTAAATTGTTGTTTTGTTTTGTTTTGTTTTTTCTAGCTGCTTCCAATATTTTCTCCTTGACCAGGGAACTCTGAAATTTGGCCATAATGTTCCTAGGAGTTTCTCTTCAGTTCCTCAATGTAGGAGCTGCTAGAACTTGTATTATCATGCTTATATTTCTAAAATACTCAAATTCTTTCTTTCTGTCTTCTTGAAATATTTTCTTCTTCATCTAGGAACTCTGAAATTTGGCTGCAATATCATAGGAGATTCTCTTTTTGGATCTCTTTCAGGAGGTGATTGGTGGATTCTTTCAATATTTATTTTACCCTCTAGTTCTAGAACATCAGGGTAGTTTTCCTTGAGAATTTCTTGAGAGATGATGTCTAGACTCTTTTTTGGTCATGGCTTTCAGGTAGTCCACAATTTTTTTTAAAATTTATTTATTTATTTAACTTTTAACATTCATTTTCACAAAATATTGGGTTCCACATTTTCTCCCCTTTTCTCCCCTCCCCCCATCCCAAAACACCAAGCATTCGAATTGCCCCTATCACCAATCTGCCCTGTCTTCTATCTTCCCTCTCTGCCCTTGTCTCCATCTTCTCTTTTGTCCTGTAGGGACAAATAACTTTCCATACCCCTTTACCTATATGTCTTATTTCCTAGTGGCAAGAACAGTACTCGACAGTTGTTCCTAAAACTTTGAGTTCCAACTTCTTTTCCTCCCTCCCTCCCCACACCTTCCTTTTGGAAGGTAAGCAATCCAATATAGGCCAAATCTGTGTAGTTTTTCAAATGACTTCCATAATACTCATGTTGTATAAGACAAATTATATTTCCCTCCATCCTATCCTGTCCCCCATTACTTCTATTCTCTCTTTTGATCCTGTCCTTCCCCATGAGTGTTGACCTCAAATTGCTCCGTCCTCCCCATGTCCTCCCTTCCATCATCACCCCCACCCTCCTTATCCCCTTATCCCCCATTTTCCTGTATTGTAAGATAGGTTTTCATACCAAAATGAGTGTGCATTTTATTCCTTCCTTTAGTGGAATGTGATGAAAGTAAACCATGTTTTTCTCTCACTTCCCCTCTTTATCCCTTCACTAATAAGTCTTTTGCTTGCCTCTTTTATGGGAGATAATTTGCCCCATTCCATTTCTCCCTTTCTCCTCCCAATATATTTCTCTCTCACTGCTTGATTTCATTTTTTAAAGATATGATCCCATCCTCTTCAATTCACTCTGTGCACTCTGTCTCTATGTGTGTGTGCATGTGCATGTGCTGTGTGTGTGTGTAATCCCACCCAGTACCCAGATACTGAATAGTTTCAAGAGTTACAAAAATTGTCTTTCCATGTAGGAATGTAAACAGTTCATCTTTTGTAAGTCTCTTATGACTTCTCTTTGGCTGTTTACCTTGTCATGCTTCTCTTCATTCTTGTGTTTGAAAGTCAAATTTTCTTTTCAGCTCTGGTCTTATCATCAAGAATGCTTGAAAGTCCTCTATTTCATTGAAAGACCAATTTTTCCCCTGAAGTATTATGCTCAGTTTTGCTGGGTAGGTGATTCTTGGTTTTAGTCCTAGTTCCTTTGACTTCTGGAATATCCTATTCCAGGCCCTTCGATCCCTTAATGTAAAAGCTGCTAGATCTTGTGTTATCCTGATTGTATTTCCACAATACTTGAATTGTTTCTTTCTTGCTGCTTGCAATATTTTCTCCTTGACCTGGGAACTCTGAAATTTGGCTACAATATTCCTAGGAGTTTCTCTCTTTGGGTCTCTTTCTGGAGGTGATTGGTGGATTCTTTCAATATTTATCTTGCCCTCTGGCTCTAGAATATCAAGACAGTTTTCCTTGATAATTTCATGGAAAATAATGTCTAGGCTCTTTTTTTGATCATTGCTTTCAGGTAGGCCCATAATTTTTAAATTGTCTCTCCTGGATCTATTTTCCAGGTCAGTTGTTTTTCCAATGAGATATTTCACATTATCTTCCATTTTTTTCACTCTTTTGGTTTTGTTTTGTGATTTCTTGGTTTCTCATAAAGTCATTGGCCTCCATCTGTTCCATTCTAATTTTGAAAGAATGATTTTGTTCAATGAGCTTTTGAACCTCCTTTTCCATTTGGCTAATTCTGCTTTTGAAAGCATTCTTCTCCTCATTGGCTTTTTGAACCTCTTCTGCCAATTGAGTTAGCCTATTTTTCAAGGTGTTATTTTCTTCAGCATTTTTTTGGGTTTCCTTTAGCAGGGTGTTTACTTGTTTTTCATGCTTCTCTTGCATGTCTCTCATTGCTCTTCCCAGTTTTTCCTCCACCTCTCTAACTTGATTTTCAAAATCCTTTTTGAGCTCTTCCATGGCCTTAGCCCATTGGGTGGGCTGGGATACAGAAGCCTTGACTTCTGTGTCTTTCCCTGATGGTAAGCATTGTTCTTCCTTGTCAGAAAGGAAGGGAGGAAATACCTGTTCACCAAGAAAGTAGCCTTCTATAGTCTTATTTCTTTTCCCTTTTCCGGGCATTTTCCCAGCCAGTGACTTGATTTCTGAATATTCTCTTCACACCCACCTCGCCTCCAGATCCACCTAGCCAGTGCTTGGTATCTGAGATTCAAATGCTGCTTCCCAGCCTCAGGCCTTTGATGGGGGTGGGGCTGCTATTCAATGTGAGATTGGGTTCAGCTGCTCAGGGGGGGGCAGGGCCGTCTCTCGGGCTCAATTCCCTCAGAGGGTTTATGTGGAGACCTTCAACAATGGATCTGGGCTCCTGCCTGCTTGGGGAGCCCTGGTCTGCTTCCACCTCCTCTGCTGCCTCCTGAAGGGGCCTGAGTTATGGGGCCCCCCACTCTCCTCTTGAACCGCCAAAGAAACCCTCTCACTGACCCCCATCACCTGTGGGTGGAGGGACCCACGTGACCGCTGGAGATTCCATCCCTGAAGCCTGCTCGGATCTGCTCCTCTCAGCGCCACGCAGCCAAGGGTTGGCTCTGGTCCACAGCGTGACAGACCTTTTGTGAGGGGTTTTCAGGCTCTCTGGAACAGAAATCTCGTCCACTCCGTTGTTCTGTGGCTTCTGCTGCTCCAGAATTCACCAGGGGTACTTTTTTACAGATATTTTATGGGCTGTGGGTTCAGAGCTAGTGTATGTGTGTGTTTCTACTCCGCCATCTTGGCTCCGCCCCTAGTCCCACAATTTTTAAATTGTCTCTCCTGGATCTATTTTCCAGGTCAGTTGTTTTTCCAATGAGTTATTTCACATTATCTTCCATTTTTTTCATTATTTTGGTTTTGTTTTGTGATTTCTTGGTTTCTCATAAAGGCACTAGTCTCTATCTGTTCCATTCTAATTTTTAAAGAACTACTTTCTTCAGTGAGCTTTCGAACCTCTTTTTTCATTTGTCTAATTCTGCTTTTTAAAGCATTCTTCTCCCCATTAGCTTCTTGAATCTCTTTTGCCAATTGTGTTAGCCTATTTTTAAAGGTATTATTTTCTTCAGCACTTTTCTGAGTGTCCTTTAGCAAGGTGTTGACCCACTTTTCATGCTTTTCTTGCATCTCTCTCATTTCTCTTCCCAATTTTTCCTCCACCTCTGTCACTTGATTTTCAAAATCCTGTTTGAGCTCTTCCATGGCCTGAGTTGATTGAATATTTATTCTGGAGGTTTGGGATACAGAAGCTTTGACTTCTATGTCTTTCCCTGATGGTAAGCATTGTTCTTCCTCATCTGAAAGGGTGGGAGAAGATATCTGTTCACCAGGTAAATAATCTTCTGTAGTCTTTTTTTTCCCCCTTTTTTGGGCATTTAACCAGTTACTTGACTTTTGGGTCCTTTGTCAAGAGTAGGATATACTCTGGTGATCTGTAATATCTTAGTTCATCCAAGGTGGCACAATCAAGCATATGCACTGGTTTGGGAGCAGGGATAGATTTTTATGCCCAGAATCTTAACAGAGTTTCCTCTTCACAACCCCCTGGCATCCAGTTCAGCCAAGTCAGCACTCAAGCTGAGATTCAGACAAGCTGCAGGGGCATTTAGTGTGAGATAAAGATCAGCTGCTGCACAGCCTCTACCCAGAGCTGAGGTAAGAATCAGCTGCTCAGTGCCCCCAGGAATTTTACCATCCAACAATGGATGCAGGAAGCCTGCCCAATGGGGCCTCTGCGGCTCCTGCTTGAGGCCAGAGCTATGGGAAGGCCCTTCTCCCTTCTTGGCCAGCTGAAGAAACCCTGTCACTGACCTTTGGTGCCTGTGGGTTGAGGGATCTGTGAACCACTGCTGCTGTGACTGGAGATTCTGCCCCGGAGGCCTGCTCACATACTCCTTCCAGAGCAGTGCTACATGACAGAAGTTTCCCGTCAGCCTTTCAGCTCACCCTGGGCTGGAAATCTCCTCCACTCTGTTGTTCTCCACTTCTACTGCTCTAGAATTTGTTGAAAGTCTTTCTTTACAGGTATTTTATGTGCTGTGAAGGGAGAGCCGGCAAATGTATTTGTTTCTACTCCACCATCTTGGCTCTGTCCCCCGATGATTTCTTGGAAGATATTATCTAGATTCTTTTTTTCTTCATGCCTTTCTCATAGGCCAACAATTCCTAAATTTTCTCTCCTGGATGTATTTTCCAGGTCAGTTGTTTTTCCAATTAGGTATGTTATGTTTTCTTCCATCTTTCATTCTTTAGATTTTATTTGACTGATTCTTGATGTCTCGTAGAGTCATTAGCTTCTACTTGCCCAATTCTAATTTTCATCAAATTGTTTTCTTCAGTTAACTTTTGCATCCCTTTTTCCATTTGTCCAAATATTTGTTTTAAGGAACTATTTGCTCCATTAAATTTTTCTACTTCCTTTTCCATTTGTCCAATTTTCCTTTTCAAAGAACTGTTCTCTTCAATGAATTCTTTTTTCATACTTTTGAAATCAGGAATGTTTCATAATTCTTTTTAAAAAACTTAATTGAGTAAGCCATCAGAGAATACCCAAAGAAAAAAATCTTCAGGGCCAGATGGATTGACAAGTACATTCTACCAAACTTTTGAGGAACAGCTACTCACAATACTATATAAAGTATTTGGGAAAATAGGCAAATAAAAGTCCTAACAAACTCTTTTTATGAAACAAATGTGGTACTGGTACCAACACTAGGAAAGAACTAAAACATTAAAAGAAAATTATTTTACAATTTCCCTAATGAATATGGATAAAAAATTTTAAATAAAATATTAGCAAAGAGATTACAACAATTTATCTAAAGGATAATAAACTATGATCAAGGAATAGTTTTACCAGGAATTCAGGACTGTTGCGATATTAAGAAAAGTATCACAATAATTTACCATATCAGTGGCAAAACTAATAGAAATCATATGGTTATCTCAATAGAAATAGAAAAATTATTTGACAATGTACAACATCCATTCCTATTAAAACCACTAGAGAGCATTGGAATAAAGGGAGCCTTCCTCAAAATGATAAGTAGCAATTACCTAAAACCATTATCAAGCATTGTCTGTAAGTGAAATGATCTAGATGCATTTCCAATAAGACCATGGGTGAAAAAAAGATGTCCATTATCACTACTGTCATTCAACATAGTAAGTAGAAATGTTAGCTTTAGCAACAAGAGAAGAAAAAGAAATTGAAGGAATTAGATAGGCAAAGAAGAAACAAACCTATCACTCTTGGCAGATGGTGTGACAATATATGTAGAGAATCCTACAGAATGAAGTAAAAAACTACTTGAAATGATAAATAACTTTAACAAAATTGCAGGATATGAAATAAACCCATATAAATCATCAGCATTACCATAAAATACTTAAAAAGCCAAATAGCAAAAAAATAAAAAGAGAAATTCCATTTAATATAGACATTATAAAATATTTGGGAGTCTACCTGCCAAAACAAACTCAATAATTATATCAACCCAATTACAGAACACTTTTCACACAAATAATATCAGATATAAATATTTAGGGGGAAAAATGCAGCTGCTCTTGGGTAGGCCAAGCTCATATAAGAAAAATAACAATTCTACCTAAATTAATTAACTTATTCAGTGTCATGCCAAACAATCAAAATTATTTTACAGAGCTATAAAAACAATAAGAAAATTCATCTGGAAGATAAAAGGTGCAAAATATGAAGAGAATTAATGAAAAGTAATGAAAGGGAAAGTAGTCTCACTTTACCAGATCTCCAATTGTTTTATAAAGCAGCCATCATCAGAAGTATTTGACACTGGCTAAGAAATAGAGTGTTGGATAGGTGAAAATAGGTTAGGTAGGTAAAACACAATGGCCAGTAGCTATAGGGTTAGGGTTATTCTGTTGTTTGATAAACCCAAATACTCGAATTTCTGGCATAAGAACTCAACATTTGACAGAAACTACTGGGAAAAATTGGAATATAGTGTGGCAGAAAGTACGAATAAAACAACGTCTTACAGAATATATCCAGATAAAATTAAAATGTGTACATGAACATATATATATATTTATATTATATATACATATATATATATATATATATATATATATATATATAGAGAGAGAGAGAGAGAGAGAGAGAGAGAGAGAGAGAGAGAGAGAGAGAGAGAGAGAGAGAGAAAGGGAGAGAGAGATAAACAAACTATGAGGGCAAGAAATAGTTCACCTGTCACATCTTGGGAGAAGGGAAGAATAGAGAACATTATGATATGCAAAATGCATACATTTTATTATGACAAATTGAAAAGTTTTTTTTACACAAAGTCAATGCAACCAAGAATGGGATGAAGCAGAAAGCTCGGTAACAATTTTTCATCCGATGTCTTTGATAAATTCCTCATTTCTAACATATATAGAGAACTGAGTCATTTTAAAGAGTACAAGTCATTCCAGGCAGTTTTCAGATGAAGCCAGTAAAGCTATCTATTGTCATATAAAAAAAGCTCTAAATCACTATTAACTAGAACAATGAAAATCAAAATGATTCTGAGGTTCCATATAGCACCTATAAGTTTGGCTAACATGAGAAAACAGGAAAATGAAAAATGTTGAAGAAGATGTACATTATTGAATGAGCTGTGAGCTGATCCCACCATTCTGGATTTGGTACTATGCCCAAAGATCTATAATATTGTTCTTACACTTTGATTCAGCAATATTGCTTCTAAGTCTGTATCCCAAAGAGATTTTAAAACAGGAAATGGATCCACATGTACAAAAACATTTATAGTAGCCTTTCTGTGGTGTCCAAGATTTGGAAATTGAGGGGATGTTCATCAATTGGTGAATGACTGAATAAGTTGTGGTATATGAATGCAAAAGAATGATGATCAGGCAGACTTCAGAAAAGCCTAGAAAAACTTATATGAACTTATGCTGAGTGAAATGGGCAGAACCAGGAGAACATCATACACAGTAATACCCACATTGTGTGATGACTGACTTTGATAGATTTAACTCTTCACAGCAATGCAAGAATGTAAGACAGCACCAAAAGACTCACGTCGTAAAATTCAATCCACATCCAGAGAAAGATCTTTGGAGTATGAATGCAGATGGAAGCATACTATTTGCTCTCCTTTTCTCATGTTCTGTGTTTTGTTTTGCTTTTTCTTTCTTCTGATCCTTCTTATTAGTTCTAATTCTTCTTTATGTCATGACCAATGTGAAAATGTTTACTATAAATGTATAAGTGGAGCCTATATGAGATTGCATGCTCTCTTGGTGAGAAGGGAAGTGTAAAGGGAGAAAATTCAAAGCTCAAAATCTTATGGAAGTGAATGAATGTTGAAAACTAAAAATAATTAATTATTCTTTTCAAATTCTTCTGAGGTACATAAAAAGATGTCTACAAAGACTCTGGAGTCATACTGTTGTTGTTCCTTGAATGGTGGAAGTTGAGAGTCATAGGAAAAGCAGCCGTTTAGTTTGACTAGTGACGGGGGTCGGTCCTAGGCGCCTGGGCGGATAGGGGCCTCCCCGGGAGTGGCCTTCCACCAATCCGAGGGAGACACGGCTCCCATAGAGGAGTTGTGAGCCCACGAGATTGGTCGGGTGGGCTGGATCCAATCGGGTGGTAGGCCTCGCCCTCGGGGCGGGTTAGGATGGCAGCCCGGAAGAACCTCCCTATATAAGACAACGCCCTGAACTGCTCGGGGGACTCCTCCATGCAATAAAGCTATGAACCTCCTGTGCATTGCCTGATTATTGCCTGCCGCCGTGTCCCCCGGGGTAGGTCCGGAGACGTCCGAAGCGGTGCCCACCGAAGGGAGATTCTCACTCGAAGGTCCCGGGGACAGACCCGGGACAGACTAGAAAGACTGGATAAGAATTTAATAGACAAAGGGTTAAGGGACTACTTCCATATCATGGAGGGATAGTAATAGTAAAAACATAAAATAAGGAAAACATAGAACTTTATTCGAGAAAGGAAAAGAGCTGTTCAACTTTCATTAATAATCATGGAGGGAGAACAGAGAGGAAGGAGAAAAAAATCAAACTAGAGTAAATAATGATGTTCATAGATCTATTTTATATAGTGTACATTTTCTCTCCCATTAGGATGTGAGATACTTGAAAGTAAGGACTGTCTTTTTTTTTTCCTGTATTCCCCTTGATTAGCACACTGTTTTGCATATAATAAACACCTAAAAATGTTCTAAATACCCTGGTAGTCTTCTTGGATATCAGTGGAATAAAATAAACTATCCTTTATGGAAGGCAAAAATGAAATAAGCAAGAAAAGAGACAGATTCGTTTTTGAGTCTATCTGCTCTACCTTCTCTAAGGATAGAAAAACTAATTCAGACCTCTCTTTCTGCCATCTTCTCCCCTGCTACCTTCCTTATTAGTCCCTTATTCCTTAGATAACATAAATGTCCTAAGTGCCTAATGATGCAAGGAGAGGTCAAAACTATCATCAGCAGGAACAGAAAAATGTGGAGCAGGGGAGAAGAGAGGAAAGGAATAAGGAATAGAAAAAAAAGAACATCTTAGACCTTATAAAATTAGTGCTTTTATTTTGCAAATGAATAATAATGTTAATAAATGATTATTTTACTACTACTAATATCAATATCCTCACAATAATCTTTTGTGATAAGTAAAATATGTATGTATGTACATAAATATATGCATGTATATACATATATGTAGTATATATGCATATATATGCATACAGACATACATACATACACACATAAAAACATAAAATCTCTGTTTCATACATGGGGAAACTTAAGCCCCAGGAGGAAAAGTAACCTACCCAAAGTCACTCTCTGGAACAACCAATACTCACACTCAATTCTTCTGATACAGGGCCCAGTACTTTTTATTATATACACTATAGAGTACACTGCAAGTCTTCTTCTATTCAGCCTTCTCCCTTTATTTCTTCCTTCTCATTTACCAGACTATACAAGGTTATTGCCATACTCCTTTACTATATATGCCCCAAAATTTTCAACCTTACTGGCTCTCTAAGATGGACAAATGGACCAAATGGAGGAATAAGATGTATAAAAGATAGTATCACAATGGAGACTGTATGGTGATCTCTCCCTGCCTCCAACCATCACTATCATAAGATGGATTTTTTTTTTAAAAGAGGATCTCATATCCTTCTTTATTTTCTGATAAATTATTTGTGTGCTGTATGGTAAGGGAAGATGACTTCTCATTTAGAAGCTGAAGTGAAGTAGGTGCCAAGTTGTGATTTTTTCTTTCTTCTTAAGCATCTATAGTTTTGCAAAGACATGGAAATGAATGATTAGCTAACAAAGTGATATGAATTGTGGATGCAATAAGCAGTTAGATTGAATGTAATGATGTCCTTTCTATCCATTATTTTCCAATTATTTTGTTTTATTTGAGTAATACAACAGAATATCAACTTGGAGAATTATCATAAATACCAGTGATTTTGTAATTAGCAGCTGAAGATATCTTCCTAATACATTTTTAACTTCTTTATGAATTTGTATTATGAATGCTTTCACAAAGCAATTTATATTCATATCTCACTCATATTCATATACATAAGGTAAAAAAATCTATGGATATTATTCAACAAATTAAACACCAGGAATTAAAACTTCACATATAGTATCTTTACTGTGATTCTAAAAGCAACTTAAAATTCACCATATATTTTTGAGGAAGTAATATATTGGGTATTTTTCTGTTTGAGGAGAGAACAAATTATTCTATAATTAATTGAATGCAAAGTGAGACTTTCTTCCTCTAGTAAAACTCACAACCCCACACATGCCTCTTATTTCTCTGGGATTTTTATAACTATGTTCTGCCATTGAGATTCTACCACGTGTTCTGATGACCCAAAGTTCACAGTTATCATTGCTTCTGTCAGGCCTCTCTATTAGGATAATTAACTCAACTAATTTTTCTATTCGTACTAGATTAAATCTTGATACACTTCTTATTTGACCATTGTCAGACATATCCTTTGAACAACCTATCTAGGGATGTATCTTGCCATTATCCTTTCTTCAGGTCATCTTGAATTGGATTCTTGTGAGATGATGATGTTCTGCCTTATTATATAGCACCACTACAACACTGGAGTTTAAAAGATGACATTCAATAGTAAATAGAGTGAAATTTGGAAACATTGAACATTCTGAGCAATTTGTAAATTGCAAGTTAGTTCACTTTCCCATTCAATTCAAGCCTAAATCATTACTTCTCAGTGATGACTGTTTACAGTAGAAGTACAGATAGACTAACTTAATCAGCCACCCATCTATTTGCTTGTTAGAATCTGGCAATATCAATTTTTATCCACTTACTTTGATTTTTCCTTCGTGTATTATGAGGTTAATCTTTTTTTTAAGAGATTGCAAATCTTATTAAATTGACTTGATAATTTTCTAGCTATCCCTTTGTTCTCAGGGTCTGTACAAACAAATGTAATCTGTAAGAACATCTAGAGGTTCTATCTGTATGTCTTTGCTTCTGTCTCTCTCAATAATATATGGAGGCAATATGTATATATGTGAAATTACATACTTACATATATACATGTGCATATGTGTATTATATGTACACACATATACATAAACATGAATACATGTATACATACATAAACATTGCATGTATATATTTTAATACAGTGACTACAGGATTAAAGCATTTCAAAATGTATATAAAATTTTATGTTTATGCTTATATACTCATCAGTAAGTCATAAAATCAACCTCACACATTTTCCCTCTCTTAAGATCATTATTGAAATAAACTAATAAATAACTCTAAAATATTCATCAATACCTTTAGTATGTTTCTAAAAGCTTAACGTTTGTGTACCTAAGACCCAAGGCAAAGTCAAGTCGTGGTGGTTGTTCAAGAAACAGGCATAGCCTCTCCTTGTGTTATTTAGAAGGCAGAAAATATTGAGAAGAAAGATTTATTGGAGACATGTTTTCTGTTTCTCTGTCTCTTCTCTTCCACATAGAAACATTTTTTCTAGTTTCATATTTGACCAAAAAGTATAAGTCTCTTAAATATGTTCTGTTTATTTCATGTATGTTTGAGTCTATTTCACATAATGTTCTCATTCTTCACACCCTGAAGTACAGATATAATTCCACTCCCAATTTGATGTCTTACAGCTACATTTTATTTTCCTTTAATACTACTCAGGAAAAATTATGAGTCTCATTATTTTCAAAAGAGAATACATTTTACTACTCAGGAATGAAGAAAACACGTATTTATTAAGCACGTACTGTGTGTCAGGCATTTTGTTAAAGTTTAAAAAATAAAGCATTCTCTAATTTGATAATCACAACAACCTTGGAAGGTAGGTGTTACCATTATCCCAATTTTACAGGTGAGGAAAATGAGGGATAAAGTGGCTTACCCAAAGTAACATAGCTAGTAGGTGTCTGAAGTCTAATTTTACTTCAATTATTCATGACTCCAAACTCAGCTCTATATCTACTGGGCAAACAACAATCTTTGTAATGGTGTGGTTGAGTTGATATTGTTCAGAATGGGTAGAGAGATATATAATTTAGAGAATATGAACCTACCATTCATTGACAAAATTGATTCATGTATATTTATTATCACCAACAATTCTCTATCTAGAGCAACTAAGTGATAAAGTAAATCGATTATTTACGTAGAATCAGGAACACTTGGGTTCGAATTTTCCTTCAGACATTTACTCATTGTGTGACCCTGGGGATATCATGTAAACCCTGTCTTTCTCAGTTATATTCCAAGCTTGTTGGTTGGATAAAATGAGACAATGTCTATTAAGTGTTTGGCACACTTTGGAGCACTATACAAATCCTAGCTCTTAATATTAAAATCAGAATTTAAAATTTCAAGGAAAAAAATTGCATCAATAACCCTTTCAATGTATAAAGAGTATATGAAGAATGGGTACAAGGAATATGCTTAGAGTTTCAGAGAAATTCAAATGACATTAGAGGTCATCCAGTTTAGGTCAGACCTAAATAGTAATTCAGTCTACAAAAAATTAGTGGTCATCCTGCCTCAACTTGGCTATATATCTGCAGCGATGATGAACTCAAAATTTCCTAAGGCAATAATTTCTTATTTTGGGTATCTCTTATTAATATTAAGTTTTTTTCTTCCGTTATATAAAGACCAAATATTCTCAATAATTCTAAATATAATATTTCATATCCCCAAATTATATGTTAAAAGTATTTTAAATACTTTTTAAAAAGGTTTTAGTTCCAAATTTCATAACTCCACTTCTCTCTCCCTTACCCCCTCCCAGAGATAGTAAACAATATGATAGCAATCACGTAAAGCATTTCCATACTAGTCATTTTGTACAAGAATCCTCAACTTAAAAAAAAAAAAAGAATGAAAGAAAGTGAAAATAGTGTACTTCAGTCTGTATTCAGAGAGTACCAGCTCTTCTCTGTAGGTGAATATATCGTTAGTCCTTTGATATTGTCTTGAATCATTGCATTGTTGAGAATAGCTAAGTCATTCACAAATCATCATACAATAGTGTTGTTACTTCGAACAATGTTCTCCTGGTTTTGCCCTTTTTACTTTGCCTCAGTTCATGTAAGTTTTTCAAGGATACTCAGAAATCATCCTACTTTTAATTTCTCATATAGTGCAATAATATTCCATCATAACATTATGCCACAGCTTGTTTAGCCATTCCAACTGTGCATTAATACTCTGGTTTTCCCACATCCCCTCCAAGATTTATCATTTTCCTTTTTTGTCATATTAGCCAATCAGATATGTATGAGGTGTTATCTCACATTGTTTTAGTTTTAATTTCTCTTATCAATAGCAAGAGCAGTTTTTCATATGATTCGAGATAACTGTATTTTCTTTTTATGAAAAATTCCTTTTTACAACCTTTGTACATTGAGGAAAGACTTTTCTTTCCATAAATCTGACTTAACTGGTGAAAAATGAAGCCTTTATCGAGACACTTGTTGCATTTTTCCCAGTTTTCTGCTTTCCTTTTAATTTTGGTTGCACTCATTTTGTTAATGCAGTTTTAAAAATTTTATATAATCAAAATTATATATTTTACATTTTGTAACATTTTCAACATTTTTTGTCCTAAATGCTTCCCTTATCCATAGATCTGATAAATTATTCCATGTTCCCCTAAATTAGCTGTCTACAATTCCTACCTATCTCTCCCATTACTCTCTTAGGACATAATGAAGAACAAGACTGTACATCCATCCCAACCATTTCACCCCAGATCATAGCCCTTGTAATACAGAAAAAAAACCCAAAACTATCATATATACCATTTCCTTTACTCCTCCCCCCCACTAGTCTAGAAATTTATTTTCTGCTAAAATGTCCATTTCCTTCCATAGGTTCTTATATTATGGAGGTCCAGGTCCTCTCCACACTCTAGTTTTTCATTTTTCTGAACTGAACACATCTCTATAGATGTGGTCTGACCGTGGACAAAATAGGACTTTTTGTTTTTGTTTAAGTATAATCCAGTTCCTCTAACTGAATCTTGTCTTTATAAATCAAAAGTCTTTAATAGGACGAAAGTACAGAAATAAGAGTTTCTTTAACCAGAAACAGTATATGTATTTGCATTGCTAATATGATTAAAGATCATCTTCTCCTATTAAAGGGCCTGCCCATTAAGAGGAGTTTGATTAGGGAAGATTTGTAGGAACATCCACAGCTTTTGCTAATTAGGTACTGGTTTTCAAGGATTGGGATGCCCTCTGGCTCTAAAAAAAGGTATAAATACTCTGGGGATGAGGTTTTACTTTGAGGCTCAGTTTTTGGGAAGAAGATTTGAGTGCCAGATGAGAACTCTGGGAAGCCACTAAGGTACCCCTTGGCTTTGAGAACACAGATGTTGTGGTTCCCTCTCTAGCACCTACAGTCAGACAGTTGGGGTCCAGTTATCTGTTGAATTTGGGCACAGGAAGCTATGTCTATTCATCTTTTGATTTCTCTGTATTTTCTTTGAAATTCAGGGTACTGACTCCCTGAATAAACTGAATCATATATACACTTGGTTAAAGAAATGATGCATGTAAAACCAATAGTTGGTTTCATGAAAAAACTAACAAAATTGATAAACGTTGGTCAATTTGATTTAAAAAAAGAAAGAAGAAAATCAAATTAATGATATCAAAATTGAAAGGGGTGAACTCACCTCCAGTGAGGAGGAAATTAAAACAATAATTAGAAATTACTTTACCCAACTTTATGCCCACAAATTCAATAATGTAAATAAGATGGATGAGCATTTTAAAAAATACAAATTGCTCAGATTAACAGAAGAGGAAGTTGAATACTTAAACAAAAGTATTTCAGAAAAAGAAATTAAACAAGCTACCAATGAACTACCTAGGAAAAAATCTCCAGGGCCAGATAGATTCACAAGTGAATTCTATCAAATATTTAAAGAACAGTTAATTCAAATACTATACAGACTATTTTTGAAAATTGGGGAAGAAGGAGTCCTCCCAAATTCTTTCTATGATAAAAATATTTTTTGATACCTAAACCAGGAAGAGACAAAACAGAGAAAGAAAATTATAGACCAATTTCTCTAATGAATATAGATGCAAAAATTTTAAGCAAGATTTTAGCAAAATGAGTATAGCATCTTATCACGAGAATAATACATTATGATCAGGTAGAATTCATACCAGGAACACAAGACTGGTTCAACATTAGGAAAGCTATTAGCATTATCAATCATATGAACAACAAAACTAACAAAAACCACATGATTATCTCAATAGGTGCAGAAAATTCTTTCGACAAAATACAACACCCATTTCTATAAAAAACAGTGGAAAACATAGGATTAAAGGGAGCTTTCCATAAAATAATCAGCAGTATCTACCTAAAATCTTCAACAAGAATTATATGCAATGGAGATAAGCTAGATACATTTCCAATAAGATCAAGGGTGAAACAACGATGTCCATTATCATCACTATTATTCAATATGGAACTATAAATTTTAGTTGTAGCAATTAGACAAGATAAAGAAACTGAAGGAATAAGAATAGTCAAAGAAGGAACTAAGTTATCACTCTTTGCAGATGATATGATGATATACTTAGAGAATCCCAGAGATTCAAGTAAAAAACTACTTGAAATTATAAACAACTTTGGCAAACTGGCAGGTTACAAAATAAACCCACACAAATCTTCTGCATTCCTATATATTTGCAACAAAGTCCAAAAGCAAGAGATGGAAAGAGAAATCACTTTTAAAGCTAGAGTAGACACTGTAAAATATTTAAGAGCTTACCTGCCAAAACAAACCCAGGGACTATATGAACACAATTTCAAGGCACTTTTTGCACAAATAAAGTCAGATCTAAGCAAGTGGAAAAACATCAGTTACTCATAGGTAGGCTGAGCTAATAGAATAAAAATGACAATTCCACCTAAATTAATTTACTTATTTAGTGCCATACCAATTAAACTATCAGATAATTTTTTTCTAGTGCTGAATAAAATAATATCAAAATTCATCTGGAAGAACAAAAGGTCCAGAATATCAAGGGAACTAATGAAAAGAAATGCTAGGGAAGGTGGCCTAGTCCTACCAGATCTCATATTGTATTATACAGCAGCAATTATCAAAACCACTTGGTACTGGCTAAGAAACAGAAAGGTAGACAAGTGGAATAGACTTGGCACTCAAGACACAGTAGGCAAGGAGTATAGCAACCTCCTGTTTTATAAACCCAAGGACCCCAGCTTCTGGGATAAGAACTCACTGTTCGACAAAAATTGCTGGGAAAACTGGATAACAGTGTGGCGAAAACTAGGCATAGACCCGTGCCTGACACCGTACACAAGAATCAAGTCCAAATGGGTACACGATCTAAGTATAAAGATTGATAACTATGGACAACCTGAAGGAGCAAGGAGGAGTGTATTTATCAGATTTATGGAGAAGGGAAGAATTTTTTACTGAAGAAGAGCTAGAAAGTATATGAAATGCAAGATGAATAATTTTGATTACATCAAACTGAAAAGTTTTTGCACAACCAAAGCCAATGCAACCAAAATTTGGAGGGATGTAGTAAGTTGGGAAAGAATTTTTACAGCTAATCTCAGGGATAAAGACCTCATTTCTAGAATATATAGAGAACTGCATCAAATGTACAACTATTCAAGTCATTCTCCAATTGATAAATGGTCAAAGGATATGAATAGGCAATTTTCAGAGGAAGAAATTAAAGATATCTATAATCATATGAAAAAATGTTCTAAATCACTTTCGATTAAAGAGATGCAAATCAAAACAACTCTTAGGTACCACATCACACCTATTAGATGGGCAAACATGACAGAACAGGAAAATGATAAATATTGGAGAGGATGTGGGAGAGTTGGAACACTAGTTCATCATTGGTGGAGTTGTGAACTCATCCAACCATTCTGGAGAGCGATTTGGAATTATGCTCAAAGGACTACAAAAATGTGCATATCCTTTGACCCAGCAATATTGCTTCTAGGACTGTATCCCCAAGAGAACATAAAAATGGGAAAGGGTCCCACATATACAAAAATATTTATAGCAGCACTCTTTGTAGTTGCCAAAAACTGGAAATCAAGGGGATGCCCATCAATTTGGGAATGGCTGAATAAATTATGGTATATGAATGTAACGGAGTACTATTGTGCCATAAGAAATGATGAATAAGAAGACTTCAGAGGGGCCTGGAAGGACTTGTATGATCTTATGTTGAGGGAAAGGAGCAGAATTGGGAGAACTTTGTGCACAGCAATGACCACAGTGTGTGAGAATTTTTTTCTGGTAGACTTGGAACTTCGAAACAATGCAAGGACTTAAAAAAAAAAATTCCCAATGGTCTTCGAAGATAAAATGCCTTCCACACTCAGAGAAAGAACTATGGAATTCATTATCAGAATGTAGAAGATCATTTTAGTGTGTGTGTATGTGTGTGTGTATTATATTTTGATTTGTTATATGATTTCTTCCATTTATTTTTGTTCGTCTTCACAGCATGACTATAGTGCAAACTTATTCAATAGGAAAGTATGTGTAGATCCTATATAGAATAGTGTGCCATCTAGGGGAGGGAGGGGTGGTGGTGGTGGGTAGGTATGGGGGAAAAATCTAAGTTTTATGGTAGTGATTGCAGAATATTAAAAATAAAAAAATAGAAATGATATATGTGCTTGATCAAAGTGACTGTTAACCCCTCAAAAGTTCCTCTCCTTTTATGAATGAAGATCTAAGAACCTGTGATACCAGTCCCCCCTGTGTATTTGGGGGTGCTTGCTGCTACAGACAGTACAGGAAAACTGATATTTTGCTAATTCAGTTTAAGGTAAGAATATATTTTTAACTTATAATCTCACAATATTATCATATATCAAGCTCACATATTACTGAGCTACCCAGAACTTCTCAGTATAAAGTGGTCTAGACAGATCTCCCCCATTCAACACTTTTAAACTGAATTTTAAAAAATCCATATAGCATTTTCATATATACCTACCAATTTTCATTCTGTCACTTTAAGTCTTAAACTTCTCAAATCTTCATTGAGACATCCCGTGTGCTATAGATCCGATGTATTATCTATCCTTTCTATCTTTTTTAATCGGTAGTGAATAGGATAAGATTAATGTTTCTGTCTTCAAAGTCATTGAAAAAACATTGAACTACATAGGGATAGATTTTACTTTGCACTGTATATTTTTCAATTCACACTAGACCTACTGTAATATCTCATGGTGGTTTGTCGTTGTTTCAAGAGTTATGCCCATACTACACAAAATTTATCAAGTTGGAAAATTTTGCACATAGGCTATATAATAATCCTAGAATCACCACATATTAATATCTTGAATAACAGCAGAAAGTTATCTCTTCAGGAGTTGATTTTTTTCATCTACAACATTTTTTGGAATACCCACAAGAGAGAAATCACAAAGTCTTGAAGTAATAAAGTAAGCATTATAATCTACCATTGGGGCAAATTTAATTTGTCTTTTGAGTAAAGTGAAGATATTTTCTACTCTCTGTGTCAATTATGAAAATGAAATGTAATTATGTAGTCACTATTAGAGCTATTATTTTTTACTAAAAAAATGTAACCATCGAATCATAGAAATCAACAAATATGTTGTAAAATGTGCTATACATATAATTTTTAATTTTTTAATTAGTATTTTTTTCCCGAGGTATATATAAAAATTTAAACATTCATTTATAAAGGTTTGAGTTCCAAATTCTTTCCCTTTCTCCCTTCCCCAACCCTCTCATTGAGCAGGCAAGCAATTTGATATAGGTTACAGCTGTGCAGTCATGCAAAACATTTCCAGGATACTCATGTTGTGAAAGACTAACTATATTTCTCTGCATCCTGTCCCACAGACCATGCATTCTAGTCTCCCTCTCCTTTCACCCTCTAAACAAAAATGTTTTGCTTCTGACTAATGCCTCATTCAATTTGGCCTCCCTTTTATTGCCCCTTATTTTATTCCCTTCTCTCTACTTTTCTATAAAGTTTTCTATACCTAATTGAGTGTGTATGTTATTCCCTCTCTGAGCCAATTCTTATGAGAGTAACGTTCACTCACTACCTTACACCTCCTCCCTCTTCACCTTCACTGAAGGTTTTTCAAAGGTCTTTTTTTAGGGGGAAGGAAGTACATTTTTTCCAATTTATTTATTTTTAGTTTCCAGTGTTCACTATCATAAGTTTTTTTTTTAATTATCTCCCCCTCCCTCCACAAGAAGACATGCAATCTGATATGGACTCTAAGTATATATATACTCATGAAACACATTTTCACATTACTTATGTTGCACAGAAGAATTACAAAGAAGTGGAGAAACCATGAGAAAGAAAACAAAAACAAAACACAATAAAAAAGAAAGAAAATAGTCTGGAGGCAGAGCAAAGACATTGGAATAGAAGGACAGACCTGTTCTAGCTCTACTTCCATAACCTATAAAATACCTGTAAAAATGACTGTGAACAAATTCTAGAGCAGCAGAAGTCACAAAACGACAGAGTGAAAGAGATTTCCAGCCCAAGGCAGTCTGGAAGACTGACAGGAAAGGTCTATTACACCAGGTTCAGAGTGGAGCAAAGCCCAGCTTTGGACCCACAGCACAGCATGGACAGAACTGGAGCAGAATTGCAGCTGCAGTTACCAGATTTCTCAACTCATAAATGCCAAAGACAGCTTCAAATGTCAGTGAGAAAACATTTTCCCCTGAGTGAGATGGGAACACGGTCTGGCCCTGATCCCAGGGAGGTGGCAGCCACTGCAGCACAGCATCCACTTTCGGAGCCCTCAGCCTAAAGACACTGGGGGAATTGAGCCGCTGATTTGGGTTTCAGTTGTGAGTGGCACTCCTGGAGTGAGGAGGAGCACTGGCTTGTGGAGCTACTAGAGGCTTTGGAGAGGGAATCCTGCTTACAGACCTGAGCACAGGCCAGGAAATGAGCAAACTCCTCCACTGAGTGTGCCACCTTGGAGCAACTGATATCTTACAGGTCCCTAAAGTCTACCCTCCACTATACAAAGGACTCAAAAGTCAAGTAACTGGCTAGGAAAATGCTCAAAAAAAAGGGAAAAAATAAGAATATAGAAAGTTACTTTCTCGTTGAAAAGGTATATTCTTCCATTCTTTCAGATAAGGAAGAACAAAACATACCATCAGAGGAAGACATAAAAGTCAAGGCCTCTACATCCAAAATCTCAAAAAAAATGGTCTCAGGCCATGGAAGAACTCAAAAAGGATTTTGAAAATCAAGTAAGAGAGGTGAAGAAAAAAATGGGAGGAGAAATGAGAGCAATGGAAGGATATCACAAAAAGCTAGTCCATAGCTTGCTAAAGGAGACCCAAAACATGCTAATGAAAATAACACCTTTAAAAATGTACTAACCAAAATGGCAAAATGGTTCAAAAAGGCAATAAGGAGAAGAATGTTTTAAAAAGCAGAATTACCCAAATGGAAAAGGAGGTTCAAAAGCTCGATGAAGAAAATAGTTTGTTTTTTTCTTTTTAATTAGAAAGGATAAGTTGGAAGCTAACAACTTTATGTGAAACCAAGAAATTAAAAATCAAAGCCAAAAGAAAAAAAAAATAAGACAATGTGAAATATCTAATCAGAAAAACAACTGACCTGGAAAATGGATTCAGCAGAGATAACCTAAAAATTATGGGACTACCTGAAAGCCATATCATAAAAAAAAAAAAGCTTAGACATCATCTTTCATGAAATTTTCAAGGAAAACTGCCCCGATATTCTAGAACTAGAGGGTAAAATAAATATTGAAAGAATTCACCAATCACCTCCTGAAAGAGATCCAAAAAGAAAAACTCCTAGTGATATTGCAGCCAAATTTCAAAGTTCCCAGATGAAGGAGAAAATATTGCAAGAAGCCAGAAAGAAATAATTTGAGTATTGTAGAAATATAAGCAGGATAACACAAGATCTAGAAGCTTCTACATTGAGGAACTGAAGGGCTTAGAATATGATATTTCAGAAGTTGAAGGAACTAGGATTAAAACCAAGAATCACCGACCTAGCAAAACTGGGTATTTTCCTTCAGGGGAATAATTGGTCATTAAATGAAACAGAGAACTTTCAGGCATTTATTTTCTAATTCTTTTTTTTTTAATTTTTCATTTTTAGCACAGTTCATATCACATAAAACAATTCCAACTTTTGGTCAGGTGATTCTTCTTTTAAAGCAATTATAATATAGACCACAAATGATTTTTTTTTAACATTAACCAAGACATAAATAATATTTATGTTGCTAATTTCAAAAGCTCTTGATCCAATTGTCTCCACACTATTACTAAGAATTAAAGGACCTTAACTGATTGTTGTTGGTCTAAAGCCCTAAGCCTAATACCTTAATTTCAGATTTAACCTCTGATGTTCCCCTACGAACATTATAATTTAATAGATCTAGTATTAAGCTTACACACCTTTTGACTAAAGGAAATTTCCACTAAGAGTAGGGACATTGCAGGGAAAAAATACCTCCCCAACTTCATGTCATTCCCAGGCAGGAGTAGATTGTCAACTTGTATTCAATCAAGCTTAAAGTCTGCCAAGTATCAGTGGGGAAACTGAGTCAGGAGAATCCTACCTCAGCCCAGAATGAACAACTGCTCTCCCTCCCTTCCCATGAGATCACCTTTTGCAGTTGCTACACGCATCTCACAGGCTTACTAGCATCATGGATTGAAGGCTCAGACCGCCTTTCTTGCAATCCATGCTTGGAGTTAGACTCAGAATAACAGTCTGTTAATAGTCCCACAGAATCTTAAATTAGCAAGTTCCAATAACTAGGTTTTAGATATGAGTATAATTTCGCATTGGCTAAGGAACATCTTTTGAGGCAAGTCTTAGGTGGGCTACATGCCTTTGTATGCATGTTCTAGTTTCTGATTAAATAAGAATTATAAAATCAAATTTACCTTTAAAACCTTAACTTTTCCATTAATCCCAAATTTTACCTCAAGTTACCCACCTCTGGGAAACTTAGACTAAAATTCTTTTCCCCAAACTGAAGATGCCTCTGATTTTGTCCCAGTTATTAATTCAGTCAATAGCTTTAATACTAATTGCTTTTATATCATTTGTAACACGTCCCCTCCCTCCACGCCCTAATACCTTGCATTCTGATTGCCCCTTCCTTCAATGTACCCTCCCTTCTTTCACACCCCACCCTTCCCTTATCACCATCTTCTATCTTTTCTTGTAACGCAGGATAGATTTCTACACTCCATTACCTGTGTTTCTTATTTCTCGTTTATATGCAATAATAATTCTCAACATTCTTTTCCAATACTTTGAATTCCAACTTTTCTCCCTCTATCCCTCCTTACCCATTCCCAGTGAGAAGGCAAGCAATTCAATACAGACAATGTGTCATTTTGCAAAAGACTTCCATAATAATTGTATTGTGTAATACCAACTATATTACCCTCTATCCTATTCTATCCCTTCTCATTTTTTTATTCCCTCATTTGTCCTTGTCCTTTCCCCAAAGTGTTTATTTCTAGTTTACTCCCTTCTCCCATTTGCCCTCTCTTTTATTATTCCCCTCACCCAATTGTTACCACCTCCCCTACTTTCCTGTAGTGTAAGATGGATTTTTATACCAAATTTAGTGAGCATGTTATTCCCTCTTTAAGCCATATGTGAAGAGAGTAAGCTTCACTTTTCCCCTCTTCCATTCTCCCTTTTCTCCTGCACTGAATAAGATTTTTCTTATTTCTTTTATGAGTAATAGCCTGCCCCATTCCATTTCTCCCTTTCTCCTGCCGGTATTTTCCTCCTTCACCCCTTAATTTTTATTTTATTTTATTTTTGTAAATATCATCTCTTCTGATTCAATACAACATGTACTCTCTGTCTATGTATGTGTGGGTGTGTATGTAAAATCCCTCCACCTACCCAAATACTGAGAAAAGTTTCAAAAGTTACAAATATTTTCTTTCCATGTGGGAATGTAAACAGTTCAGCTTTAGAAAATTTTTTATGATTTCTCTTTTCTGTTTCCCTTTATATGCTTCTCTTGATTCTTGTGTTTGAAAGTCAAATTTTCTCTTCAGTTCTGATCTTTTCATCATGAATGCTTGAAAGTCCTCCATATCATTGAATGACAATCTATTCTCTTGAAGTGTTGTGCTCAGTTTTGGTGGGTAAGTGATTCTTGGTTTTAATCCCAGTTCCTTTGACTTCTGGAATATGCTGTTCCAAGCCCTTTGATCCCTTAATGTTGAAGCTTCCAGCTCCTGTGTTATCCTAATTGTATTTCTGGAATACTTGAATTGTTTCTTTCTAGGTGCTTACAGTATTTTCTCCTTGGCCTGAGAACTCTGAAATTTGGCCACAATATTCCTAGGAGTTTCTCTCTTCGGGTCTCTTTCAGGAGGTGATTGGTGGATTTTTTCAATATTTATTTTGCCCTCTAGTTATAGAATATCAAGACAGTTTTCCTTGATAATTTCGTATAAGATAATGAATAAGCTCTTTTTCTGATAATGGCTTTCAGGTACTCCCATAATTTTTAAATTATCTCTTCTGCATCTGTTTTTCAGGTCAGTTGTTTTTCCAATGAGATGTTTCACATTATCTTCTATTTTTTCAAACTTTTAGTTTTGTTTTTTAACTGCTTGGTTTATCTCACAGTCATTCATTTCCCTGAACTCAATTCTCTCTTTCAAAGAACTGTATTTTTCAGTGAGCTTTTGATCCTTCTCCTCCATTTGGCTAATTCTGCTCTTTAAAGTCTCCTTCTTCTCATTGGCTTTTTGGACCTCTTTTTCCCATTGAGGTAGCCTCCTTCTAAAGGTATTAATTTCCTCATCACTTTTTTTTTTTTTTTGGTTCTCCTTTAGCACACTACTAACTCACTTTTCAAGCTCTTCCATTGTCTGAGCCTGGTTTAAGTTCACTTTGGAGGCTCTGGAGGCAGGGGTCTTAACTTCCTATGAAAGTAAGCCTTGTTCTTCCTCATCTGAAAGGATGGGAGGAGACACCTATTCACCAAGAAGGTAACCTTCTATGGTCTTATTTTTTTCCCTTTTTTGGGCATTTTATCAGCAGTTACTTGACTTCTAAATCCTTTGTCAAGAGATTAGACTCAGCTACTGGATTCTCCTGGGCTTTGGATGGGGGCAGAGCCATTGCTCAGGGCTGGGATTTAGATCAACTGCTCCCTACCACCAGAAGCTTTAGGCTGAGCTGCATGAACTATGGATCCAGGTTGCTTCCTGGCCTCTGTAGCTGCCTACAATCTGCTGCCATGGCCTCTGCTTTCTCTGGGGGCTTTTTCTGGAGAAACCCCTGTTCCCTCTCACCCAGCTGGGAAAGCCCTCCCGCATTGATCTTTGGAGCTTTTGTTGTTGCTTGTGGGTTGAGGTATCTGGAACCCTTCCTGCTGAGAACTCTGTCCTGGAGGTGTGTTTTGGTCCTGTTTTGTACAGTGCCACATGGCTGAGGCAGGTTTCTGCTCTGCTCAGTCTTCTGTGAGATAGACCTTTCTTGTCAGCCTTCCAGGTTACCTTTGGCTCTGCTGTTCTGTGGCTTCTGCTGCTCTAGAATTTGTTGAGAGTCAGTTTTTACAGGAGATTTTTTGGGCTGTGTGGGAAGTGATAGAGTGTATGTGTCTTTCTACTCCGCTATCTTAGCTCTGCCCCCACTTTCAAGCATTTTTGATGAAAACATAAATAGAAAATTTCACTTTCAAACACAACAATCAAGAGAAGCTTGAAAAAGTAAACAGGAAAGAAAAATCATAAGGGACTTACTAAAGTTGAACTGTTTATATTCCTGTATGGAAAGATAATATTTGCAACTCTTGAAATTTTTCTCATTATTTGAATAGTTGGGGGGATTATATACATAAGTAAAGACGGTAGGCACAAGGTGAATAGGAAGAGATGATATCTAAAAAACTAAAATTAAGGGGTGAAACAGGAATATATTTGGAGGAGAAAGGTAGAAATGGAATGGTGCTAATTATCTTAAATAAAAGAGGAAAGAAAACGCTTTTTCAACAGAAGGGAAAAGGCGGGAGGTGAGAGCAAAAAAATGATGCTTACTCTAATCACATTTGGCTTAAGGAGGGAATAGCATGCACACTCACTTTTGTATGAAAATCTATCTCACACTACGGGAAAGTAGGGGAGAAAAGGATAAGTGGGATTTGGGGGCATGATAGAAGGGAGGGCAAATGAGAGGAGAGAGTAATTAAGTAATACACTTAATTAATTAAGTAGTTAAGTAGTAATACACTTTTGGTGAGGGATAAGGTCAAAAGAGACAATAGAGTAAATGGGGTTGGGGCAGGATAGGATACAGGGAAATATAACTAGTCTTTTACACCGTGATTACTATGAAAGTCTTTGCATTAATACATGTCTATAGCCTATATTGAATTGTTTGCCTTCTCAGTGGGATGCATGGGGAGGGAGGAAGGGAGAGAAGTTGGAACTCAGAGTTTTAGGAACAAATATTTAGAATTGTTATTGCATGCAAATGGGAAATAAGAAATACAGGTACTGAGGTGTAGAAATCTATCTTGCCCTACAAGAAAAGAGAGAAGATGGGGATAAGGTAAAGGAGAGGTGTGATATAAGAGAGAGCAGATTGGAGGAAGGGATAATCAGAATGCATGGTGTCTTGGTGTGGGGGTAGGAGAGAGAGGGGGAAAAAATTTGAAACTCAAAATAGTTTGGAAATGAATGTTGAAAATTAAAATAAATAAATAGATTAAAAAAATATTTTATCACCTGTCCAAGAGAAAAAAAAAAAGAAAATAGCCTACTTTGCTCTGCATTCCAAGTCCATTGTACTTTCTCTGGATGTTGATGGCATTTTACATCATAAGTAGTTTGGAGTTGTTTTTGAATCTTTCATTGCTGAGGAGGGCTAAATAAAAACAAACAAACAAACAAAAACAAACAAACAAAACAAAAAAACAGTTTTTGCGCACTGTGGCTGCTTTTGTGAACTTTCTCCTCCTTCTGCTAACTATGCTCAGCATCAATTTATATATGCCATTGCAAGATTTGCTGAAGTCTGCCTGTTCATCATTTCTTATAGCAAAATATTATTCCATTGCATTCGTATACCACAACATGTTCAGTCATTCCCCAATTGATGGGCATGCCTTCAATGTCCAAGTTCTAGACACAAAATAAAGAGCTGATATAAACTTTTTGCTATACGTGAGTAATTTTTCTATTTTTAGGATCTCTTTGCTATACAGTTCTAGGTGCAGTAGTGGTGGGTCAAAGGGTATGCACGTTCTATAGTCCTTTGGGCATAGTTCCAAACTTCTCTCCAAAATGGTTGGACCAGTTTACAGATCCACCAACAATGAATTAGTGTACCAACTCTCCCACATGTTCTCCAACATTTGTCATCTTCCTTTTTTGTCATGTTAGTCAATCTGATAGGTGTGATGTGGTACCTCAGAGTTCTTTCCATGTGCATCTCTCCAGTCCATAGTCATTTAGATCATTTTCACATATGACTACAAATAGCTTTGATTTCTTGCTCTGAAAACTGCCTCTTCATATCCTTTGACCATTCACCAACTGGGGAATGAATTGTATTCTTATAAATTTCACTCAGTTCTCCATACAGTTTAGAAATGATGTCTCTATCAAAGACACCAGCTGTAAAGATACTTTCCCAGTTTTCTGTTTCCCTCCTAACCTTGGTGACATTTACTTTGCTTGCACAAAAATCTTTTCCACTTAAAGTAATCAAAATTATCCATTTTACATTTCAAATTATTCTCTATGTCATGTTTCATCATAAATTCCTCCATTCTACACAAAACTCACAAATAAATTATTCCTTGCTCCCCTAATTTATAGTACCTGCCTTTATAACTAAATTGTGTATCCATTTGGAGTTTATTTTGGTATGCTGTGTCAGACATTGATCTATGTCCAATTTATGCCATACTGTTTTTTAATTTTCCCAGAAGTTTTAATCCAATAGTGAGTTCTTATCCCAGAAGCTGGGGTCTTTGGTTTTATCAAGAAATAAATTGCTATAATCATTGACTACTATGTCTTGTGTACCTAACATATTCCACTGATCTACCTCTCTATTTTTTAGTCAACATCAACTAATTTTGATAACTGCTGTTTTATAATGCAATTAAAAATCTGGTATGGTTAAGCCACCTTCCCAAGCATTTTGTTTAATTTATTCCCTTCACATTCTGGACCTTTTTTCTTCCAGATGGATTTTGATATTATTTTTTCTAGGTTTATAAAATAACTTTTGGCAGGTTAATTGGTATGACACTGAAAAAGTAAATAAATTTGGGTAGAATTGTTATTTTTATTGCTTTAGTTTCTCCTACCCAAGAGCAACTGCTATTTTTCCCAAATATTTGTATCTGATGTTATTTGTATTTTATAATTGTGTTAATCAAGTTCTTGGATTTGCTTTGGCAGGTAGATTCCCAAATATTTTATAGTATCTTACAGAAATTTTCAACGAAACTTCTCTTTTTATCTTTTGCTGTTGGGCTTTGTTAGTAATATATAGAAATGCCAATGATTCATTTGGTTGAATTTATATAATGCAACTTTCCTAGATTATTTATTGTTTCTAGTAGTTTTTTACTTGATTCTCTTGGATTGGATAAGTATATCATCTTATCATCTGCAAAGAATAATAATTTAAATTTTTCTTTGCCTATTCTAGCTCCTTCAATTTCTTTTTCTTCTCTTATTGCAAAGTTTAATATGTCTAGTACCACATTAAATAACAATGACTGATCTTATTGGAAATGTATTTATTATATCTCCATTACACATAATGCTTACTGAAGGTTTTCATGTTACTTATTATTTTATGGAAGGTTCCATCTATTCCTATGTTCACCTGTGTTTTTAATAGGAATGAGCGTTGTATTTTGTGAATAGCTTTTTATGCATTAATTAAAGTAATCATATTGGGATTCTGTGGCAGCACTGCAGAATCTCAGGAATAATAGCCCAGGACAGAAATCCAGGAAAATTGAGCAATTGTGAACTGTAGAGTCCCAGATATCTGCAGAAGTTGCTCCTGAGACTATCAGAGCAAAGACTAAATATGTATAAGTCACCTACTTGAACATCTGGAAGCCAAAATGGCAGAGTGATCACCAAATGCTCTCTTCCCCTCCCCTTGTTGACCTTGAAAGAACCATAAAATACTTCTCCAGAAAAATTCTGGTTCAGTGGGATCAGCAGAAGGGGCAAACAGTCTCATCCCACAGCAATGACCACAATGTGTGAGAGCTGTTTTTTTGTTTTGTTTTGTTTTGTTTTTTTCTGGTAGGCTTGGAACTTCTTAGCAACGCAAGGACTTAAAAAAATTCCCAATGGTTGTCTAAGGCAAAATGCATTCCACATCCAGAGAAAGAACTATGGAATTCAGTTGCAGAATGTAGCAGTTCATTTGTGTGTGTGTGTGTGTGTGTGTGTGTGTGTGTGTGTGTTTATTATGTTGTGGTTTGTTGTATGATTTCTCCCATTCGTTTTAATTCTTCCACATAGCATGACTATAGTGAAAATGTATTTAATAGGAATATATGTGTAACACCTATGCAAAATTGTATGCTGTCTTGGGCAGGGAAGGGACAGCTAGGTGGGAGGGAGGGAAAATTAATAATCTAAGTTATATGGCAATGATTGTAGAACACTAAAAATAAATAAAATTAATAAAAAAGCTTTAAGGTTGAATGTTAAAATTGTTTTAGCATGGAACTGGACATTAACCTATATAGACAATGGAGTATAGAAATCTATTCTGCCCCATAGTAAAATAGAGAGGTAGAGGGATTGAAGGACGGTGGGTAATAAAAGGGAGGACAGCTGGGAGCAAAAGGTGGATGTGGTGCATGCTGTCCTCAGGCTGGCAGTAGGGAGAGATATGGAGAAAATTTTGAATTCATACTCTTGTGGAAGTGAGTGCTAAGAATTGAAAATAAATAATGTAATACAATATTATTATGATTATTAACATAATTAATTTTAAAATAATTAATAGTATTATAATGTAAATATGATAACATATTTTTGAAAAGTAGAATTTGTCAAATGGAAAATGAGGTACAAAAGCTCACTGAAGAAAATGATTTCTTTAAATTGGAATTGTGCCAATGGAAGCTAATGAATCCATGACACATAAAAAACCAGTAAAAAAAAAAAAAAGCAGCAGAAAGAAAAAGCAACTGACTTGGAAAATAAAACCAGGAGAAATAACTTAAGAATTGTTAGACTATCTGAAATCCATTATCACAAAAAAGCCTAGATATCATCTTTCAGGAAGTTATAGGTAAAAATTGTCCTGATGTTTTAGAACCAGAGGGTAAAATAAAAATTGAAATAATCCATTGACTACCTCCTGAAAGAGATGCATAAATGAAAATTGCCAGGAATATTATAGAAAAATTTCAGAATTCCCAGGCCAAGGAAAATATATCACATGCAACCAGAAAGAAACAATTCAAATATTGTGCATTCATGATAAAGGTAACACTAAATTTAGCAGTTTTTCAGAAAAAGATTAGGTGGCTTGGATTGTGACATTCGAAAGGAGGTAGAATTACAAGGAAGAATCATCTACCCAGCAAAACACTGAATATAATTCCTTGGTGGGAGGGATGGATAATCAGTGAAATGGAGGACTTTCAAGTATTCATACTTTTACAAAGGAGGTGACTAGAGAATTTGACTTTCTAATATAAGACTCAAGAGAAGCATAAAAAGGTAAACAGGAAAGAGAAATCATAAGGGACTTATTAAAGTTAAACTTTTTACATTCATACATGTAATGATGCTATTTGTAACTCATAATACCTTTCACATTATTGGCATACTTAGAAGGAGCATATTTAGACAGAGGGTATACATATGAGTTGATTATGAAGGGATGATATGTAAAAAATAAAATAAAGATGAGTGAGAAAGAAGAATGTTCTTAGAGAAGGAAAAAAGGTAGGTGAAAATGGGGTAAATTATTTCACATGTAAGAAGTTCTAAAGAGTTTTTACAGTGGAAGGGGAAGATGGGGAAAGTGGAGAATAGCACGTGAACCTTACATTCAATTGAGCATAAAAACCTCTTGCTCTCACAGTAAAGTAGGAGAGGAAGGATGTAAGAAAGGGGAGGAGTTGACAGAAGAAAGAGAGGATTTGGCGAGGCAGCAGTTAAAAGCAAAAAAAAAGTTTTGAGGATCCATAGGGTGAGAGAGAGAGCAGGATAAATGGGAAGAGAGGGCAATAGAATTGAGGAAAATAGACTAGTAATCATAACCATGAAAAAGAATTTGCAGCAAGTGTCTCTAATAAAGACCTCATTTCTCAGAAATATAGATAATTGAGCCAAATTTTTAAAAAAATGAGACATGTCCCCTAATTGATAAATGGTCAAAGGATATGAAAAGGCATTTTTCCAGTGGAGAAATCAAAGCTATCTATAGCCATATTCGAACAAATGGTCTAAATCACTATTGCTTAGAGAAATGCCAATTAAAAGATTTCTAAGGTACAATCCAAAGGCTATCGAATTGGATAATATGACAAAAAAGTAAAATGACAAATGTTAGAGGGGTTGTGGGAAAATTAAGACACTAATGACCTGATGATGGAATTTTCAAACTCATTCAACTATTTTTGAGAGTAATTTGGAACTGCACTCAAAGAACTATAGAACCAGGTCTACCTTTGACCAAGCAATATTGGACTAATTCTGTATCCCAAAGATGTTAAAGAATACAAAAATGAAAAGAATGTATGTGCACAAAAATTCTGCAGCTCTTTAACTTGTGGCAAAGAATTGGAAATTGAAGGTATGTCCATCAATTGGGGAATGGCTGAACAAGTTGTAGTTTATGATTGTGATGGAATACTCTTATATTATAAAAATTGTGAGAAGAATTATTTTAGTAAAAGTTGAAAAACTTAAATAAATTGATTCAAAATGAAGTGAGCAGAACCAGGAGAATATTGTACACACTAGTACCAATTTTGTACTATAACCACATAAGAATGACTTTGTCATTCTCAGCAGCGCAATCATACAAGATAATCCAGAAAGACTTATGATGAAAAAAGTTGTACATTTCCAAGTAAATGACTAAGAATCTAGACGCAGATTGAAACATTTAAAAAACACTATGATATTATTACCCTTTTTAAGGGTCTCTCTTTTGTAGCATGACTAATATGCATATATAATCTTCATCAAATTGCTTGCCTTCTCAAGGAGAGGGAGAGATGAGAAAAAGAGGAAGGGAGATAAAATGTAAATCAAAATTCAAAAAGAAGAATGTTAAAATTTTGTTTATATTATGGAATGTAAAATGGATAATTTTGATTACATTAAATTTAAAAGGGTTTGTACAAACAAAGCTAGTACAATCAAGATTAGAAGGGAAGCAGATAACTGGAAAATAATTTTTACAGCTAGTGTCTCTGATAAAAGGCCCATTTCTAAAATATATAATCAGTCTTTAATGTGTACTTTATATTTCTCTTGGTTCTTATATGTCATATGCTGTATTTTGAGGAATTTTTTTAGCAAAGTCTTGAAAGTCTGAGAGTTTATCAAATTTTCATTTTTTTTCATTCAGGATAATAATTAACTTTGCAAGGTATGATATTTTTTCTCTTCCATATATTCTGTTCCAAGATCTGTACTTCGTTAATGTCTCTGCTTCCAGGTCTTGTGTAAGTCTAATGTGGCATCACGATATTTAAATTATTTTAATCTTGACGCTTTTAATATTTTATCCTTCAGCTAGGAGTTTCAGAACTTGAATATGATATTCCTATGAGTTTTCCTCATGGGATCTCGTTTAAGTAGTGACCAACGGATTTTTTCTATTTCTATCCCACCCATCCCTCCCCCTTTCTAATGCTTCAGGACAATTTTATTCAATTGTTTCTTATATTGTTGTATCAAGTCGCTTTTGTATCACAAGTTTGTTAGCCTGATTATTTTTTTTATTTTCTCTTCTTGATCTATTCTCCAAATCTGTTTTCTTCTAGGATGTTTCACTTTCTCTTCTCTTTTTCATTATTCATATTTTGTTTAATTTTTTCTTGGTCTTTTATAATTTCACTGGCTTCATTTTGCCCAATTTTCAAAATGTTGATAAAATCCTCATAGAGCTGCTTGTAGCCCCAGTATTCGAACTTCATTATAGACTCCTCCTCAGGGCCCACTGTATCTACTTATCTCTCATCCATGAATGTCCTAACTTCTTCATATATGTCACACTGCTCACTAGAACAACAGGTGTACCCCTAAAACTCATAATTCTCACAGAAACAGCAGGCATGGAAGCCCAGTCATTGTCTCTACCTAGACACTGCTCCTAGATCCATTCTTTATGATACATGACCACCAAACTGTAGAAGGGGCACAGCCTTCAATAGCAACTGTGCAATAATAGTGAAGAACTGACCTAGAACAAACATATGATGTAGAGAGGCTTATTATAATATCATTACCATATAGATGTACCTCCCTAACTGTATGCATTATGGGTAACCACATGTGCATTCCACTGAGGCCAGGATACCTCCTTCTTTATCTAATCCCTTAACAAGCTCCTCCTGCCTTTTTACTATTAATCATATTCCTATATTCTATGTAAATTTGATTGTGTAATCAGTATCACATTCTCTATAAAATTGTGTGTTTTGCCTTACTAAGGTGCCAAAATTCTTCTAAGGGAATTAGCCTCTTGCCAGAGCATGAAACCCCAAAACTATAATACATCTTTCCAACTGGCTTGAATTAGAACTGAGTCTTTGAAATTCTTTAGAGACATCCCACTTCAACTCTACATTAACCTCATCAGTGTCATTTTCTTCCTTAAGATTCTGGATTTTGTATTCCATTTGGTGGACTTTCCTTTCATAACCTTGCTTTTCTTAGGTCGTTCTTATTTTTTCTTTAGTTTTTCTTCCATCTCTATCATTTTGTTCTTAAACTCCTTTTTAAAGGCCTTCTAAGAATTGTTTTTGGGCTGATGGCAATTTGACATTACTCTGGGGATTTATTTAATTCAATATCCTCCTCTGAAGATGAACCTGGTAATCTCTATTACCATAATAGTTTTTTTTGGTTGGATTCTTTCTCCTTTGAATGTGCATTTTTTCGTGGGAATAGTTTACTTTTTGAAACCATCTCTAAAACTAAGGTATGGGAAATGATGCCTCTGGCCTCAGATTTTCAGCTCTCTCCATTTGCCTGGAACCAAAGCCAAAGCTCCAACCTCCTGTAAGTGCCCACATTCAGGGGCATTCAGACCCACTGCTTCTGCATTCAGTAGTCATGTGTTGCATCCTCCACCTCTCTTCATAACCCTTAATCTTCCAGGGTTCGAAAGCCCAATGTCTCTCACTATGTCAGGGAGGAAAGTTCCTATGACTGGGGCTGAGGCAGCATCTCAAACCAACTAACCTCAGCGCTTGCTGCTTGTTATTAAAATGGAACCTAGTCTGGAGGTGTTTACAGCCTAGAGGTGTTTACTCTTCACAGAGACCAAACCTCATTCTGGGATTTTTCTTACGATCTCAGATTGTCTCAAGACACCAGTTGTGCCCCATTCTTATTTATCTTCACTTACACTTGGTTCACCCTAAGGTGCTATTTTAGCTCTTTAATGCTTGAAAATCTTGAGAGTTTGGACTTTTCTGACCTACTCTGTCATCTTCCAAGAATCCCCTCTAGAAAATGCGCTTTTGAAAGGAAAAAAATGCAAGTTATCAACAATCATATGTGAAAAAACTGCTAAAACTAATGATTGAAGAAATGCAATTTAAAATAGTTTAGAATTTTCACCTTACATACACTAATTTAGCAAAGGTAAGAAATTTTTAAAAATGTTAATCATTGGAGGATGTAAGAGAAAATTGGCACATTAATATTAATTGGAGGAAATGTGAATTGGTCTATATGTTCTGGAAAACACATTGAAATTCTACAATAAAAGAAGAAGATGGTATCATTAGTGTCAAATACTGTCTACAGATTAATGACAATACTCTTCCTGAGAGAGGTACTGCATATTTTCTCCATTAAGTCCACTTAAATAGAGAGGTGATGAGAAAAAAACTTGGCACAGTCTCCAAACAAAAAGAAAATAGGACTAAAACAAAATCACTTTATTAATACTTTCTTCTTCTTCTTCTTCTTCTTCTTCTTCTTCTTCTTCTTCTTCTTCTTCTTCCTCCTCTTCTTCTTCTTCTCTCCCGTTCATTTGTTAATTCGTTCATCTCCTCTTTTCTTCACTTGGCCTTTCCTTCTTATTTTTTCTTCATCGATGTCATTTAGTCCTACAACTAATTTTCAGGGTTATTTCCCCTTATACTTCAAAATGCATAGATATGATTACCACTACACAGTGAATGTATATCTCAAGTGTTCAATGTTCTAGTATAGCTTTTTCTGCCTGGTCCAATAAATATTTGTTTCAATTCTGCATAACCAAATTATCTATATGCATAAAATAAAATTATAAAAGAGTTAAATATATTCAAAGAAAAAAAGAATTTTAATTTATCATGTATTGAGAGTAAGAAATCAGAAATGGGACAACTTATATTTAGGTTGGTACCCATGAAATAAAGCACAGAGGAAAATCATCTAGTCCTCTGTGTTATATCTCCGTGGAAGATTGTGAATATATATGTAGAATAGTCATATCAAATGAAAAGATGTTGATTGCTGTGATCTTTACCAGTAGATAGTGCGTCCAAACTGAAGAGATAATGTCTATGAAAGTTAGGTATAGATCTTCAAATAAATCTTTTTTCTGCCTCCAAAACTAGGTTGGAAAAGCTCAAATATTTTTGTTCTCATTTGAAATAGTTATTTGATCTGACTTTAATCATTTTTTAGAATCATAACTTTAGATATAGAAGGAAGTGCAAAACCATCGTTTGTAATCTCATCATTTCATAAATGAGGAATTGAGACACAGAGAGGTTAAAAGACTTGCTTAAGATCACACAGTCTGAGCGGGAGGCAATATACAGAATCATGTCTTCCTGACTCTAAATACAGCACTCTAGCTGCTATGTCATCTAGCGACCCTGCAATGGTCACATTCCCATTTAATTTGTTGTTTATAGAAGTAGAAGTTAGCTCTAGAATTACTCTTCTTCTGTGAGTTTGTGAGATAATAGTCTGCTTTCTTTTCTCTTGCAAGTGTTTCCCAAACTACCGTGCTAAACATTGGCCACTGTAAAGTATACTTTTCCCTGCCCCTCCTGCTCTGGTTAAACTTACTTCTCTTTTTCTATCCATTCAAGAATCTGCATCCAATTCAGAGGTCTCTTTGAATCCAGGTGTCTGCTGTTTCTAAAATGGGCACTGCATCATGACAATTAAATTGATAATCTTCCTGGGTTTTATATGCCTGTCTTTTTCTCTTCTTCTCTCTATTTTGTTTTGTTTTTCTTTTTATAACATATTTCTGTGTTCATATTTTCAAGGGGCTAGTGCTTCAGTTATTTTCACTGTCTACTCAAGTCCAAGATTTCTATATCTATTCCTTCCTTGTCCCCAAAAATGTAGCATGAGAAGTATTAGAATTTAAGAGGTAGCCACAGCATAGAAATGTTAGGAAAGCATCATGTTAGAATTCATTGCCAATGACAGCAATGATACCTTTATTTCCCATAGTACTTTATGTTTTCAATGTGATGTTATAGAGAATCAATGATTTACAGAGGGTTGGTGATTTCAAGATCATTGAGTCCAACATCCTCATTTTACAGATGAGAAGAATAGAGCCCAGTGTTGGTTAAGTGATTTGTCTAAGGAAACAACGATAAAATGAGGTAGTGTAGGTATGGAAAAACTTGTCCTCTTACCTCCAAACCTAGCTCTCTTTCCATTACAACTGCCTTAAATTTTAAATATCATCACAAATGATTTTCATAAGAATCCAAAGAAGCAGACATTGGCATCATAGGTATAAAAAGTACATATCAAAAATACAAAATCAGGATCATAACAGTTCAGGAATATCATGTTTATACATAAAGGGTAACACATTATTAAATTCTTGGATATCTTCAATAATTATTATTTTAGACACTGATTTAAGGTCATGATGTGATTTTCTTGAGAAATAGTCTCAATACAGTATTACATAATCTTTGTTGTGTTTTCTGAAATTTTTCAGTTTTTCAGTTCAAGAAACAATGCTAAACTTCATGACATGAATTGAGTTGTGTAATCTCAAATTCATTAATATGCCATGAACCAAAGACATAAATGCTCATGGAACATTGGATTCACTTCAGAGGCAACACAATAGAAAGGGTAAAACACCAGAAATTAAAGGCCTTAGTCAAATTCCCTTAACCTCTCTGATTCTGTCTCCTGATCTGTGAAGTGTGAAAAAAATAACTAAAAAAGAACAACAGCAGCAAAAAACAAAACAAAACTATTTGCATAACTAGCTCAAATAGAGACTGTGAGGGAAGTATTTTGAAAAGTGTAAAGCTTTGGGGGGAATAAATGCAAGTTATTATTATAATTATACTTACTTAATTATTCCCTTTCTGTATTCTCATACATTTGCTTATATTCAACTTCAGACTTTCCTCTAAAGCTTCCATTTATGCAATCTTTTTGCTCCTTTCATAACTAAACAATTGAGCAACATGTGTCAATGATTAGGAAAACACTACAAAAATTCATAGCCACCCAGTAGAAGCCAGTCTTTTTAAGGCCAGTGGTTTTATGGATATTAATTTAGTCACTTTTAACTTTATACCTAAAATGGTTAAGTGTGAAATATGTATAACAAAAAGAAATAGAAGTATAAGAAAAAAATTTAACTATTTTTTTAGTCATGGACCTCCATGGCAGTCCTGAGGAGTCTAATAAGTCACCTTTTCAACAATGGGTAACATACATAAAATAGAATTACATAAGACTACACAGAAAAATAATTATATTGAAATATAATTTTTAGAAAATATATGGACACCATGTTAAGAATTTTCAAACAGTATTTGAAATGATAAGAGAAATGAAATGTTTTCTGGTCCAAAATACAAATGAGAAATGAAAAGATGAAAAGGATGTAAAATAACTTATCTGAGGTCATATGGATTGAAATGTAGATCTGAGAATTTATACTCAGTCCTTCTGTTTTCAAGTGCAGTGTTCCTTCCTTTCATTAGCCTATGCTATTTATTTAGAAAGGTTCTGAATATATCGCAGTTCTCAAAAAGTCTGATAAAACATCCTCCCCTGTAATGGTAATTTCAATGGAAAGATCTTTCCAATTCATTAATAAGTCCTTTTGACCTGCCCGGGGCACATGGAAGTCTAACTCACATGGAACCTGTGGTGGGAGGAGCTTGTGGAATGGATGGAATAAGAAGGATGGAACAGGAAGAAGCAGAGCTAGAGGACAGTTGAGAAAAAATTTGGTCAGAGCAGTCAGAGAAGGAAAGATGCAGGCAAGCAGGCTGCTGGCTACTATGAGTAAAAGAGCTGATTTGTGATTTTGTTTAAGAGAGCCTGCTTGTGATTTGTGTAACGGAGCTGATTTGTAGGAAGCCTAGCAGGGGGAAGGCTTGGGCATGGTGCTGTCCTCTGTTTTGTCGTATGTAGATTTTTCTTACTGCATAGGATTTGGCTTTCTGGTGTCGGAATAAATCTTTTGGTTCTGTCTCCCATGTGGTGAGTCTGTTGTATTTCAAGATTCAGAAATATGTTGGGATATTCATGGTTGACACAGGCACTGTGAATATTACATTGGCACTACATCCCCCCAAAATTTTCCATTTGACGTTGTGATGTATTATAACTATGTGAGCCACAAATATACCTTTACATAATATTAAAAACAATTTGCAAAATTTGAGCACACCTTGAAAAATAGATAGAATATCTAACAGAAAGCTGGCTCTTAGTTTTGGCCATACTTCTAAATACCTGAGTAACTTTGGGCAAATCATTTCACTTATCTTTGCCTGAGTTGTCGTGCATATAAAATGAGGAGTGTGGACTAAATCAAACTGTCAAATAGGCAGCCTGACACACGGGAAACAAATTAAAATGTAATTAATGAATGTTTTAACAAAACATATAAGAATACATAAGAATATAGATAATATTAATATATAGTTTTCCAAGTCATTACATGCCCCAGAGTGACCACTGGTATCACTGTACTACATCACCTATAACGTCCTTATTGCTGTTTAATTCTAGAATTCTACTTTTATTTCAACTCCATTCCTCTTAATTAATCATGTATGGAACAGTCAAAGGTAAAATTATACAGTAGGATTATTTCTGATGTTACCAAATTCCCCCTGTTGCCTCCCAATTCATTTCAATGGCAATTTTGGTTGACTGATAACTACATAATTTTTTCCTCTTCCATCCCTCCTATCAAAATCTATTGATTTTGGTAAATTAACTACAACTGTCATATTAAGGTTTTTATAACTAAAGCATTTAAAGCATATTTTGATTTCATAATTTGAATAAAGCCTAAAGTTTAAAAATTTTAAATATGAAATTTCAGAATTCAGTCATGGGAAAAGAAATGTAGATGTGGATTTAGTGGGAAAATATCTGGAAATAATTTCATACCAGCATTGTTTACTTCAATCTTTTGATGAAGCTGGCATACTCATCTCATCTATCTAATTTCTTTTGTAATTCTTAATCCATCTTCTTTTATTAGTTTCTTATTTATTTGGATTTTTCTTTGTCTCACTATTAGAAATATTAGTCTTGAAGTAACCAAAGTTCCTTAAAAACAATAATCTGTGATAGGTTTCACTGTATGTCTCAATATGTGGCCCCCTCCATCCCCAACTATTTCCTTCACCATGATCAACTTTCATCTTAAAGCCAAATGATATCCCTTCTCTGGTTCTATCACCATAACATCACCAGTTTGATTGAAAGCTGCCTGTAAATATTCAGAAATATTTTCTCCTGAAGTAGATCCTTCCAGTGATTGCACTACATTCACTCAGAGAAGGCAGCCTTTCAAAGTATAAATACTTCCCAGGCTAAAATACCATTTTACTACCATAGACAAAAATCTATTATATCCATAGGAGTATTACTGAGAGATGCCCTCACACAATTAGTCCTGTGCAGGCAGTCTCTGCCCTCCAGCACATTCTCCTAAGGGGCAGTGCTAGACCACCAACCCTGGCTTGAAGACCATAAGTATAACTGATATTTAACTATTCAATCCCTGACATGGTTGGGGTTCATCACATCCCCTGTCCCAATATGATTCTTCACATTATTGCAATCTAATATTCTATTTCCTCTCACAAAAAGTCTTAATTTGTCTATGGCAGGTGAGAGAATTTATTATTTTTCTACCCATACTTCTCCTGATTCTGTAGTTATCCTTTAAATCTTTAGTTCTCTTGGGTCCTGGTTATTCCTTGATGACACCTCTTTTAAAAAATTTCTCTAGATCAGTCTTTCTCCTTAAAAACAATAACCCTTAGTATTTATAACTGAGAGCAAGGTAGTGGAGATGGTATTTAGTGGATAGAGCAGCCTTAGAACTTGAAAGATTTTGGTTTAAATTGGTTTGGTTTGAATCTTACCTTTGACACATAATGCCTCTCTGATCCCTTACCAAGACATCTAGACAGCTCTCTAAGAATGTAAATTACCGAGGTACCAATACACATTGGTAGACGAGGTTCATTATGTGGAGTTCCCTAAACCAGTGAAATAAGAACTTCATTTTGAAAAATCTTTAAAGAGGAAAGAATTTACTTAATTACTTTTCATTATACTTGTGTATCTATTTCATGTTTCTGTGGTTTGAGGTGTTTGAAAGTACATTAATCTGTCAGTCTTATGTAGTTGATGTTTCATTTTATGAGGTCATTTTATGTGAATGCTTCAACTCTCTTTTAACACTCATTTATTTTTCCATTGTTGATAATGCTTAGATTGTCAGGATAGAATATTATGTGTCACAGGTTCAATTCTTTTATTGTTGTTGTTCAATCAGTTAGTTGTGTCTGACTCTTCATGGACCAAATATCCATGGGGGTCTTCTTAACAAAGATACTAAAGTGATTTGCCATGTCCTTTTCCAGCTCATTTCACAAATTATGATACTAAGGCAAAACATAGTTAAGTGACTTGCCCAGGTTCACATAACTACTAAGTGTCTGAGGGCAGATTTGAACTCAGACAGATGAGTTTTCCTAATTTCAGGCTCAAATCTGTCTTCTGATTCAATTGCTGTTTATATACAGCCATATATTCTATTGATATTTGTGATGTTTATATTTCTTTAGCTACATTTTTTTTCCATTTGATAATCTTTGCATTCCAAATCCATTAGTCTCTTCCTTGGAGCTACTATTGATCTAAATTATTCATCATGTGATTTTTTTCACTACTATTCTATTTTTTTTTCACATTCAATATTCCAAGCTCAATTTTCTGTTGCTAATCCATTCCTTTTTACTTCCCTTCTGCATATTTCTAGGATATTTAGCTATTGCCCAATGATTTCTAAGAAATGTACAGGTTTAATTTTTTTGTCAGCTAATGTTTTATTTCTCTTCATAATGTATTCTTTCAATGTCAATTTCCTTCTTTTTTGAGGTTTTGTTGATCTCTCCTGTCTTTTTTATCCTGCATTTTGGTCTGTTTCTGGGATAGGTTTTTATTCAAGTTTTCTGTTAATCTTCCAGTTTTTCATCTTCCTCTTACATTCAGTTTCACTCACTTTTAGAAATTCTCTTGTCAATTATTCTTCCCTCTTGAGATGCTCAACAGATATCCTAGAGTGTATTGTTTTAGGCATTCTCAGTCTTCTTGTGTTGGCAGATATTTACGTCAGTCAGGCCTGTGTACTTACACTGAATAATGTCTAGAGTAGAGGACTTTCCATAGTCAAGCTTGCAGTTTCTTTCCATCAGTCATAATTTTCTATTTTCTCTAATCAGTAGCTCTGTGTAATTCATGGCATATTTTCTACACTTTCCCAAATTTCCATCTGTCAAAAGATGCCCAATAAGAACTGTAAATGTCAAAGTTCTTTGGCATTTCTGAGATTTCTAGATTATATGGACTTTTGTCATCTTAAATTGTAAATTCAGCTGTAATTGCTCATATCTGTGGCATAATTTCTTAATTTTGAGCGTTTGGTTTTGAAGAAGTGTATAGAATTGAATTACACAACCATCAAGCTTCTCATGGGAACTGACAAGCCACTCAACTGCTTTATCATCAAACCCAAAGGAAGTGCTCTAGGAATATATAATGCATATAGTAACTAAAAAACACTTACTGGGTTTGGAGTCTTATTATCTGGATATACAATTCAGTTCTACCACTGGGTAATTTTAGTTAAGGTCATCTGAGCCTCATTTTTCCCCAGTCAGTAGTAAACAAATAATAATTCTTGTCCAACATGCTTCCCAAGATTGTTGTAAATAAAAGTATTAAAAAAAATAAGGAAAAATAAAAACAATAAAATCTTTATTACATGAGAAAATCAGAGCTGAAAGCAAAATGAAACTTCCAAATTGTGAAAAGCATCAGCAGAGTTAAAAATCAAAGAGCCTGTAATGAATGTAATTCATGTGACACATAACTATATACATACATATATATATGCACACACATATATGTGTAGATGCACATATATCTCCTAATATTTTTACTATACTTAAAAGAAAACATGGATTAAAGAGTTGAAAGAAATGTCAGTGATTGTATTTAACCATCCCTCCACTAACAAAGTGATTACTTGGAAGAATTCTCTAAATGGTAAACTGACAACACTGTATTATTAAAGTCAGAGATGAAGAAGAAAGAAGAGTGGTTATTAGAATGAACTAGGAAATTAAATTAATTATATGATTTTTCAGAGAAAAACTGACCTGTGACTTATGTTTTCATGATGATAGGCATATGATACTTTTCTCTCCATGCTCAGCAAGTACAGGGCAAACTTCAGCAAAATTCCTACTGGTAGGCAGTTTGTTTTTAGATATCATCTACTGCAACACTTTCATTTTATTGACAACTAAATGGAGGACCAGGAAAACAATTTCCCAGAAGGCACATCGTTATGGAAAAGCAGAAATGGGACTTGAATCTTGATTTTCTAATTGCCAAGCCATTAATCTACCCATAACACCATATTGCCCACACACACATTGCCCAAGCCCTGAACAGCTTAGGAACCTTATTCTGACCCAGAGATAATTTAATAAACATTTCTTCCCCTAAATAATAAATTGTTAAAGAATATGAACAGGTGATTTTCAGATGAAGAAATTAAAGTTATCTACAGCCATATTAAAATGCTTTAAATCACTATTGATTAGAGAAATGAAAACTAAAACAACTGAGATATCACCTCATACCTATCATATTGGCTAATATGATGGAAAAGGAAAATGATAAATGTTAAAGAAGACATGGGAAAATTGGAATAGTAATGCAACTTAATGAAGATGTGAACAGATCCTACCATTCTGGAGAGTGATTTATTCCCAATGGGCTATAAAGCTCTACATAACCTTTGATACAACAGTACCACTATTAGGTCTATATCCAAAAGAGGTAATAAAAGGGGAAATGACCCACATGTACAAAAGACTTATAGCAGTTCTTTTTGTGGTGGCAAAGAATTGAAAATTGAGGGAATGCACATCAATTGAGGAATACCTTAATAAGTTGTGGCATATGAAAGTAAGGGAATACTATTGTTCTATAGGAAATGCTGCACTGATGGATTTCAGAAATACCTGTAAAGACTTACATTAATTGATGCTGAGTGAAATGAGTAGGGCCAGGAGAATATTGTACAAAGCATTTGCAACATTATTTGATGATCAACTATGACAGATTTAGCTCTTCTCAAAAATACAATCATTCAAGACAAATCCAAAAGACTCATGAGAGAAAATGCTAAGCACATCCAGAAAAAGAACTATAAAATCTAAATGCATATTTTGGAATACTATTTTTGCCTTTTTCTTTTTTCTTTCTCACGCTTTTTCCCCCTTTGTTCTGATTCTTCTTTCTTAATATCACTAATGTGAACATATTTAAACATGATTGTGCATGTATAATCAATATCAGATTGCTTGCTGTTTTGTGATGGGGGAAGAAAAGAGGAGAGAAAAATTTGGAATTCAAAATCATACAAAACAACGTTCAGAACTATCTTTATGTGTAATTGGAAAAATCAAACACTATTAAAATAAAAGCACAAAAATTCAACAAACATTCATTAAAATTCTCTTCCAGGCAAAATGTCAGGCTAGCTTCTAAGTCACAAAAAAGGAAAGATAAAATTTTAAATATCTATTTATATAAATATATATATCAGAATTCATGTATTCAAGAACATCCCCTTCAAGTATAAGGGAAATATCTGACAAAGAAGTAAGACATGAGATAAAATGTGATAAAAGTAAAAATAAAGTGTTAATAAAATATTTCAAAAGTGTTCTGTGAAGGGTAAAATCATTTTTGCCTTGAGGAAGGAATCAGAGTAAGTTGCAAGGATGAAATGAAATATGAAGTGGACTGGTCATGCAAAGGATGGACTTGTTAAGATTCAAAAGATGGCACACTATAAAACAGGACACAGAAAAAGAAGAAAAAAACAGTCTGGTTAGAATATAAAGGTAAGAAAGTGATATTCATGAAGAAGTATTAATATAAATATATCTTAATCCAGATTATGGAAGTCTTTAAATGTCAATTTACATATCCTAGAAAATGGAGAGTCACAAAGTTGTATTGTAGTTAATGTTGATGATGACTGTGATATCTAGCATCTATCAAATGCTTTGATATTTGGAGGGAACTCTACAGATATCCTCATTTTATGTGTGTAACCCTGGAATGTGGGTGCTATTTTCAGATGAGAAAAACTGAAGCAGACAGATGAAAAATGAAAAGTTCTAATGTTAAAGATTACCTGGACAAGGTCATTAATTAGGAGGATGATCTCAATATGAAAGATGCTAAAAATGTGAGAAACTAGAAGCAGGGAGACTTACTAGGAAGCTATTTTTTAAGAATGAACTACAGACAACCAAGTCTTGATCCAGTATGGGGGGAGCATGACTGGTCTTGCAAAAGTGAAATGGTGATATTTGGTAGGAAGTAGGTGAATAATAGCCAAATATGATACAAAGTTTTTAAGCCTAGAAGACTTAGAAGATTTTGGTACCATCCATAGAAGCAGGGGAGTTGAAAGGACAATGAATTCTGTATTGTTCATGTTTATTTTGAGGTGAATTTCAATGAATATTTACTATCCTAGTTTAGAACTGTGAAACTGAAACTTTTAGGTGTGATTTCCATTAGTTTTACAAATTTACTAGTCATCTATAAAGAGTCTTTTAGAGTAATTGAGATACAGGAGGGACAAAATATAGTGAATGAATTAAAACAAATGCTAACAGTGTTTTCTATATGGAAAGTACTTTGTTAATCATTGTGGATATAATGAATAAGCTAGACAGACACAGCTTTTAAGGAGCATACATTCTAAAGGGGGAATTTAATTATCATATACAATGATAATGATATATGATTTAACTGTAAATCAGGTGGAAAGATTCCTTTCAGGTTCATTGTCAAAGCAGATGGGAATACATATTTAATGTTATTTTAACTGACAAAACCACATCCAATTCTGATGATGAATTGTCTTGAGGAATTGTGGCTGCAATACCTGCACAGGAAGTTGGCAGGTCTCATTGGGCTAGGCTAGAAGTAGAACCTTTGGCATGTGAGGGTGGAGCAATGCTATTCCTGGCATTCTTGGATTCAGAGTCTTAACCTTTCTCTATCAGAGTTTGAGTGTAACTGGCATTTATTTTTGTTTGTCTTGTCACATAACTTCTGTCTTTACATCAGAATGTATTACTCCTTCAAGTAGAAAGAGGGTAAAATACATGAGAACAGATTATTACAGGGCACTCATTTTATGGGGTTGGGAGAAAAAAAGATTAAAAAAATAGAGATAGACAAGTAGCAGTCATATTACCAAGAACACAATGAAAGAGCAGTATAAGAACGGGAAAAAATTAAGAAGACATTAATTTTTTTGTCCATGAAAGTACTAGAAGAATATTTAGATGTGTGGAAAATTCACCTCCTCCTTTATCCGTCAAAGGTTCTCAAAATGTGAAAGAGCAAGAAAAAAATATGAGGGGAATTGAGATACCATTCCTGTTTTACAATATTACATATGGAGGGGGAAAAGATGAAGCTTTCAGAGAACAAAGCTACTTCTTTTTTTATTTTTTTTAACATTCATTAAAGAAATGTTCAGTTCCAAATTTTCGTGCTTCAGTCTCTACCCCATCAACTAAGAAAGCAAGTAATATTATATCCATTATAAATGTAAAGTCATGTAAATGAAAATAAAGTAAAATGAGGCATAAAATTCTGAGTATGATCAATTTATTAGGAAAGCAGAAATTTACCAACAAATTGGATCTCAGCTTCCTTAACAAGGTTAAGCTCTCATGATGAGGAACAGCTCTTTTTTATGATTTGGGGGAGTACAGAACAAAGAATAGTACTTCATGGGTGGTGGGAGAGTTATGATTGGTTAAAAGAACTTGACATCATGAATGGCAAAAATCAATGGCAGGTTAGGGGGGAGACATACGAAAAAATATGAGTGAATGGAAATTAGGAATGAAGGGCTAGTAATACTTCTTCCCTTCTGCGACTATGAAATGCTCATTGCTTGAATCCACCTGCAAAATTAGAGATAGTGTACTAGACTTCTTTGGATAACAAATGAGACTCCTTGAAGGATAGATTATAAAGATATTAGACTAGACTTCCTGCTGTACACCTTCATTCTTCAAGTGTAATAGATTTCCTTAACCCCAAAATAGAACAGTGATTGACAAGAGAACAAGACTTCTAAACTTAGCTCATTACATTCCAAATAAATTTCTGAAGCTCAGAGAAAAAGAACCAAAAGTTACACAGTTATTAGACAAAATCAATCAGTTTTAAATAAGATCAATTTTAAAAAGACATAGAATCAATCCGATTATTTCACATGCAAACATTTCCATGTTAATCATGTTTCAAAAAGTAGGAAAGAATGTTTCAATTTGCACACAGTTCATCTGTTCTCTCTCAAGATGTGGATATAGTTATTCATTATGAACCCATTGGAATTGTCTTGCATCATTGTATTGATCAGAGTAGCTAACTTTTGCACATTTGATCAGCTTTATAATACTGTTGTTCCTGTGTACAATCTTCTGCTGCTTTTGCTCTCCTCAGTTTGCATCAGTTCATATAATAATTCCCAGATTTTTGTTTCTGAAACCAAGCCCCCTAGCCTTGTAATTTCTTAAAGGAAAATAATATTCTGTCACAAACATAAGCTACAATCTGTTCAGCCATTTCTCAATTGAGGCATTCCCCTCAATTAACAGTTCCTTGCTACTACTAAATGAGGTGCTATAAATATTGTGCATGTATGGGTTCTTTTTTCTCCTTTAATTTCAACAGAATATAGACCTAATTGGGGTATTGCTGGATCAAAGGGTATGCACAATTGTATAACCTTTGGGGAATAAGTTTACAACTCCACAAGTAATTCTTTAGTGTTCAGTTTTCCTAAGTCTTCTCCAACATTTATCATGTTCCTTTTCTGAGATATTAGCTAATCAGATAGGTGTGAAGTGGTAAAGCAGAGTTGTTTTAATTTTCATTTATCTAATTAGAAATGATTTAGAGCATTTTAGAAGACTACATAAAATTTTAATGTCATCTGAAAACTGTCTGTTCATATCCTTTGGCAATTTATCAATAAGAAATGACTTATTTTGTTATAAATTTGACTCAGCTCTCTCTCTCTCTTTTAAGGCCTTTCCTGTTGACCTGTTGCATTGTCTTGGGCTGGGATATTTTTCACTCCATATTTTGTGGGTTCTGCTACTTTAGAAGTTGTTTAGGCCCATTCTTTAAATGTTTTTGGGGGAGAGCTCAGGTGGATCCCTGCCTTTATTCCACCATCTTAGCCCTGCATTTTGTCGCATTATCGTTAGTGAAATTATTAACTGTTTTTATAATTTGTCTTTTGTCCCACTTATTCTTTAAGATTCACTTATTAAGTTTTCAATTAATTTATAATCTGTTTCTATGACTCTAGAGGAAATTTATTGCATTATAATGTGAAAATGATGTAATTAATATTTCTGCTTTTCTTCATTTCTGTGTGAGGTTTCTGTGCCCTAACACATGGTCAATTTTTCTGTATATGTCATGTATCACTGTGCAAAAGGTATATTCCTTTCCATTGTCATTCAGTTTTCTCCAGGTTTTTATCATACCCACCTTTTCGAAAATTCTATTCATGTCCTTCACTTCTTCTTTGTTTATTTATTCATTACATTTTTTCTAGTTCAGAGAGGGGAAAGCTGAAGACACTCATGAGATAGTTTTGCTCTTCTTCTCCTGCAACATATTTCTTAACTTTTACTTTAAATATTTGGATGCTATACTTTTTGGTACATATTTGTTTAGTATTGATACTACTTTATTGTCTATGCTGCCTTTTAGCAAAACGTAGTTTTCCTGCTTATATCATTTAATTAGACTTACTTTTGTTTTTGCACAATTTCTACCCTAGCTTTTTTATACCAATTAAAGCATAATACATTCTTTTCCAGTCTCTTACCTTTGCTCTGTGTGTGTCTCTCTGCTTCAAGTGTGTTTCTTGTAAACAACATATTGCCAAATTCTGTTTTTTAATCCACTTTGCTATCCATTTGCATTTTATGGTGAGTTCGTCCCGACCACTCTGAATAAGGATCCCAAGCTGCTCTTGCTGTTCATGACTTCCCTCCAAGTCCTATTGCTGGCACTCCAACATAGTCCTTACTACTATGTTGTCCTGGGCTGCAGTATTGTTTTATCCCTTCTTTTTGTTTGTTCTATCTCTCCAGAATTTGATTTGAGGAGTTGTTTTAAAGTTTCTGGAGGGGCATTTGGGAGACTTCAGGTCAGTCCCTGTCTCTATTCCATCACCTTAGTTCTACTTCCTGCCCTGCTGTTTTTGGTGCTTCCAAAGTGGTGTGACCTCCTGGTCTCCACTCTCGTTCTTACCCAGGTAGGGGCCCTGATCACTTGCTTATGCAAACATGGTACTTCCTCTTTGCCCTGGAAATTGGTAACAGACAATTGAGTTGTCAGACTATTCTTGGTTCTGTGCACTGTGGTCCCTGGTAATCTCTTTCTGATCAGTAATCCAATTCCCTTATTATCTCTGGGTAGTGAAAGATCTTGGTATTTCTGCTAATATTGCACCTTAGTCCCCATAACTGGCACGTCTGCTGGATTGCACTAAAGCCAGTCTTCATTCCAATGACACAAACCTTTCAATCTGACCCCTTGTGCTAAAAAGTATTTCAACCTGACATTTTGATAGTTACATTATCTTTGAATTAAATCTGACTCATTATTTGAAAGGTTGTTAGAGAAGAATGTTAGTAGGGTTCTATTAAAACTCTCTCTTTCCTTCTAAATCTTGGTCCTACGTCTGATTCTGGGTACTTCATAAAGCACATAGAGACTCATCTACATGTCAGAACCAGACACTAGTTCTAATAAACTTTAGATATAGACTAGAATTTATGAGACAGTTATCTAATACCTCAGTAAAATTATTTGCTTTGTCTAATCTATATTTACACTTGCTATGTTTTTTTCCCATTTATAATTTATATATTTTAACTTTTTTAAAATATGGATTCCATATTCTCTCTATCCTTCTTGCCCCTCTCCAACCAATTTGGAAGGTAAGTACTATGATATAAATTATACTTGTGAAATCATCAAAATATCTTTCCATATTAGCCATGTCACAAAAAATCAAGAAAAACAAAGCCCAAAAAAGGTACTTCAGAGGGGTAGAGTCAGGATTGCAGAGTAACAGCACCCACTTTTTAGAGAACTGTCCCCAGCCCAGCCATATACCTTTAAAAAATGTCTCTGAACAAATTCTGGAGCTGCAGAACCTATAGAATGATGGAGTAAAGCAAATCTCCAACTCAGTACAGCTTGGAAGGTCACAGGGAAGTGTATATTGTGCCATGTAGGAGGCAGGGCATAGTCCAGTGTGAGCAATGCTGGCACTCACACATCCTGAGGAGGCCTTGAGGAGATTGAATCTCTCACATCTGTTCTGGATTCCAGACTTCAGGATCCCAAAAGAGGAGGAAAAATTAGAAGGTCAGTGTAGAAAGCTTGTGGGAGTAGTGTGGGAGAGTGGAGTGGTCTGGCCCCAGCCCCAAGGCAGCAAAGGGGCAGGGAGTGGAAGAATTCACAAAAGAGCATCAGGGGCAGAGATAGCATCTGTTTCTGGAGCTCTAGGCCCACAGAATGTGGAGGAAGCAAGTGCATCCCAATATATCTTCCAACCCCTCACTAGAAGCAGAGATGTACCTTGACAATGAGTTCAAAACTTGAGGAAATGACTGAGGAAATGAGCAAATACTGAAAAAAAGAATCAGACTATGGAATCTTACTTTGGTGACAAGGAAGATCAAAACATATAATCAGAAGGAAACAACAAAGTCAAAGCTCCTCCATCCAAAGCCTTCAAGAAAAATATGAATTGGTCTCAGGACATGGAAGAGCTCAAAAAGGATTTTAGAAATCAAGTAAGAGAAACAGAACAAAAATTGTAAAGAGAAATGAGAGTGATGCAAGAAAATTAGGAAAACCAAGTCAATTGTTTGCTAAAGGAGACCCAAAAAATATTAAAGAAAATAACATTGTATGAAAATATACTAATCCAAATGGCAAAAGAGATCCAAAAAGTCAATAAAGAGAAGAATGCCCTAAGAATCAAAATTGGCCAGATGGAGAAGGAGGTCCAAAATCTCGCTGAAGAAACTAATTTCTTCAAGATTAAAATGTAGCAGATGGAAGCTACTGACTATGAAAAATCAAGAAATCATAAAACAAAATCAAAGGAATGAAAAATAGCAGACAATGTGAAATATCTCATTGGAAGGACAACTAAACTGGAAAATAGATAGAGTAGAGACAATTTAAAAATTATGGAACTACCTGAAAGTCATGATCAAAAAAAAAGCCTAGAAATCATCTTTCAAGAATTTATCGGGGGGTGGAGCCAAGATGGCGGAGTGAAAGCTACGACTCACCTAAGCTCCTGGAGAAACTCCTCTGGATATATCTGGGGGGAGAGTCTGACCAGGCTTTGGAGGTGTACAATCCAGTGGGAGACGGACTTTGACAGATTCGGAGCCCAGGCTGGACTGGGGGGTCCATGGGAGGGATTTGTTCCGCGGGGGTAAGACCCCGGCGCACAGCGCAGCACGGTCGGCGCGGCAGGGCGGAGGCGACCCAAGGGGCCCGAGAGTGGCGGACGAGACCAGCGGAGCAGGAGATAAGCCAGGCCGAGCCAACGATATCAGCGCAACAGCCTTTGAAATCTTCAGCCTAAAGACGGGACTTCAGTGGGTCACTACTTGAACATCCAGGAGCTGGGATGCCGGAGTGATCAGTAAGTGCTCTCCCCTCCCCCCCGATGACCGTGAGGGAACCATAAAATTCTTCCCCAGATTGATCCTGGATCAGTGGGAGCAGCAGAAGGGGGCGGGTGGTCTCATAACACCAGAGGCTGGAGAGGTGGCAAAGGGGAATTCTTCCTACCGTGGTGGAGGCTATCTGGAGGGACAGACGACCCAGGGCAGAGAAAAATTCGCACTGAGACCCAAGCAAGCCGCAACCCGGGAGACGAGCCCCAGGAGGGGCGGGAACACGCATTAGCCTCTAGGCGTGCCCCAGCCCTCCAGGGGAAAAGGGAAGACAATAGGGAAGCTGGGATCACCATCCCCCGGACCTTGCCTTTGCCTCAGGCCAGCTGAGGAGATATCCTGAGACCAGACCACACCTCCCACACACCTATCAAGCTAAACCCAGGGTTGATCTGGGAAACAACAACAACAAAAAAAAAGCCTGCTTTTAGCCTAGACAAACATCAACTCAACTTAAAAGATCTGTATCTTCTGACTGAAAGAACCAAAAGCTACAACACTCAGCCAACATCATGAATCGGAAAAAGCAGACGAAAAGTGAAAAAACCATAGAATCTTTCTATGGGGATAAGGACCAAAACACAAACACCAAAGAGGTCAGAGCTGAGACTGTACTTCCATCTGAAACCTCAGATGGGACTATGAATTTCTCTCAAGCACAACTAGATTACCTGGAACGTCTGAAGAAGGATATAAAAGAAAAACTGGCCAATGATTTTAAAACCATAAAAAAAGAATTCACTGATGAGAACATCAATCTGAAAAAGAAAATTGAAGAAATGGAAAAGGAAGTTCAAAAATTAACTGGAGAGAATAATTCCCTAAAAGGAAGAGTTAATCAAACGGAAAAGGAAACTCAAAACCTAATAGGGAAAATTGATCAGATGGAAAAGGAAACCCAAAACCTAACTGGGAAAATTGGTCGAATGGAAAAAGAAGTACAAAAATTAAATGGAGAAAATAGCTCCTTAAAGGGAAAAATTGGCCAGATGGAAAAGGAGATGCGAAAGCTAACTGAAGAAAACAATACGATCAAGATTAGAATTGGGCAAGTAGAAACTAATGACTCAATGAGGCAACAAGAATCAGTCAAACAAAATCTAAAGAATGAAAAGATAGAAGAAAATCTAAAATATTTAATTGGAAAAACAACTGACCTGGAAAATAGATCCAGGAGAGAAAATCTAAGAATTATTGGCCTGCCAGAAACCCACAATGAAGAAAAGAGTCTGGACAATATCTTCCAGGAAATCATCAAGGAAAACTGCCCAGAAGTACTAGACTCAGAGGGCAAAATAGTCATCGAAAGAATCCACCGTTCCCCACCGGAAAGGGATCCCAAACTCAAAACCCCAAGAAATATAGTTGCCAAATTCCAGAGCTATCAAGTGAAGGAGAAAATACTACAAGCAGCCAGAAAGAAACAATTTAAATATCAAGGTCACACAGTCAGGATCACACAGGACCTTGCAGCTTCTACATTAAAAGATCGAAAGAATTGGAACCCAATATTCCGTAAGGCAAAGGAGTTGGGACTCCAACCGAGGATCAACTACCCAGCAAAGTTCAGCATAACATTTCAGGCAAGGAGAAAGTCATTCAACGAAATAAGGGATTTCCAGAGCTTCCTGACCAAAACACCAGAACTCAATAGACAATTTGACCTTCAAATGCAGGTCTCCAGAGAATCATAAAAAGGTAAACAGAGGGGAAAAAACAAAAACAAAAACTTGCAACTCAATTAGGGCAATCTGTTTACCTCCCTGTAAGGGAAGATGATACCTGTTAATCTTGAGAACTGTGCAGCTATTATGATAAAAGGGATATATGTAGAGGGAACGGGCATAAAGTAAATGATGTCATGGCAAAAATATGATTTAAGTATGAGAAGGGAATGTAATAGGAGGTGTGGAAAGGGGGAAGCAGAAAATGGCAAATTATATCACAGGAAGAAGTACAAAACCATAGTAGAGGGAAGGAGGGGAGGGAGATGAGCATTGTTTGAGAGGTACTCTCATCTGATTTGTTCAAAGGAGGGAACAATAACCTTAAGCAGATAATCCTAACTAGCTCTATAGGTAGTAGGAGGGGAAGGGGGAAGAAAGGGGAGGGTGGCTAAAAGGGAGGAAAGAAGCAATAAGAGTAAAGGGGAGTAAAAGGGAGGGGGGCTAAAAGAAGGAGGGGAAGACTGCAGGAAGAGGGGGAGAAAAGTGAATACTATTGAGGAGGGGAAGGGAGACGGGAGAGTTAAAAGCACAAATGGTGGGAAAGAGGGTGGAGGGAAATACACAGATTGTAATCATAACTGTGAATGTGAATGGGATGAACTCTCCCATAAAACGGAGACGGATAGCAGAATGGATTAAAAGCCATAATCCAACAATATGCTGCTTACAAGAAACACATTTGAAACGGGGGGATACACATAGGATAAAGGTCAAAGGATGGAGCAGAATATATTGTGCTTCAGCTCATGTAAGAAAGGCAAGAGTAGCAATCCTAATCTCAGACAAAGCAAAAGCAGAAATAGATCTAATCAAAAGGGATAAGGATGGAAACTATATCCTACTAAAAGGCACCATAGACAATGAAGCAATATCATTACTAAACATGTATGCTCCAAGTGGTATAGCATCCAGATTCTTAGAGGAGAGGTTGGGGGAGTTGAAGGAAGAAATTGATAGCAAAACTATACTAGTGGGGGACCTCAACCTCCCCCTCTCTGAACTCGATAAATCCAACCTTAAAATAAACAAGAAAGAGGTTAAGGAGGTAAATAAAACTCTGGATAAGGTAGATATGATAGATCTTTGGAGAAAATTAAATGGGAATAGAAAGGAATATACCTTTTTCTCAGCGGTACATGGAACATTTACAAAAATTGACCATGTACTAGGACATAAAAATCTCACAATCCAGTGCAGAAAGGTAGAGATAATCAATGCATCCTTTTCAGATCATAATGCATTAAAAATTACATGTAATAAAAGGCCATGGAAAGAGAAACCAAAAATCAATTGGAAACTAAATAATCTAATTCTAAAGAAGGATTGGGTTAAAGAAGAAATCATAGAAACAATCAACAACTTCATTCAAGAGAATGACAATAGTGAGACAACGTACCAAAACTTATGGGATACTGCAAAAGCAGTTATTAGGGGAAGTTTTATATCTCTGAATGCTTACATAAATAAAATAGAGAAAGAGGAGATCAATGACTTAGGCTTGCAGTTGAAAAAGCTAGAAAAAGAACAAATTGAAAATCCCCAAGTAAATACCAAATTAGAAATACTGAAAACCAAAGGAGAGATTAATAAAATTGAAATAAAGAAAACTATTGAATTAATAAATAAAACCAATAGTTGGTTTTATGAAAAAACTAATAAAATTGATAAACCTTTGGTTAATCTGATCAAAAAAAAGAAAGAAGAAAACCAAATTACTAATATTAAAAATGAAAGGGGTGAACTCACCTCCAATGAGGAGGAAATTAAAACAATAATTAGAAACTACTTTGCCCAACTTTATGCCCACAAATTCGACAATCTAAACGAGATGGATGAATATTTTAAAAAATACAAATTGCCCAGATTAACAGAAGAGGAAGTTGAATACTTAAACAACCCCATCTCAGAAAAAGAAATTGAACAAGCCATCAATGAACTCCCTAGGAAAAAATCCCCAGGGCCAGATGGATTCACAAGTGAATTCTATCAAACATTTAAAGAACAGTTAATTCCAATACTACATACACTATTCTTGAAAACTGGGGAAGAAGGAGTCCTCCCAAATTCTTTCTATGATACAAATATGGTTTTGATACCCAAACCAGGAAGAGACAAAACAGAGAAAGAAAATTATAGACCAATTTCCCTAATGAATATAGATGCAAAAATTTTAAATAAGATCTTAGCAAAACGAATACACCATCTTATCACGAGATTAATACATTATGATCAGGTAGGATTCATACCAGGACTACAGGGCTGGTTCAATATTAGGAAAACTATTAGCATTATCGACCACATCAACAACAAAGCTAACAAAAACCACATGATTATCTCAATAGATGCAGAAAAAGCTTTTGACAAAATACAACATCCATTCCTACTAAAAACATTGGAGAACGTAGGAATAAAGGGAACTTTCCATAAAATAATAAGCAGTATCTATCTAAAACCTTCAGCAAGCATTATATGCAATGGGGAGAAGCTAGATGCATTCCCAATAAGATCAGGGGTGAAACAAGGTTGTCCATTATCACCACTATTATTCAATATGGTACTAGAAATGTTAGCTGTAGCAATTAGACAAGATAAAGATATTCAGGGAATTAGAATAGCCAAAGAAGAAACTAAGTTATCACTCTTTGCAGATGATATGATGATTTACCTAGAGAATCCCAGAGATTCAAGTAAAAAATTACTTGAATTAATAAACAATTTTGGCAAAGTTGCAGGGTACAAAATAAACCCACACAAATCCTCTGCATTCCTATATATTAGCAACAAAGTTCAACAGCAAGAGATAGAAAGAGAAATCCCATTTAAAGTTAGGGTAGACAGTATAAAATACTTAGGAGTCTACCTGCCAAAACAAACCCAGGGACTATATGAACACAATTACAAGACACTTTTTGCACAAATAAAGTCAGATTTAAGTAAGTGGAAAAACATTAGTTGCTCATGGGTAGGCCGTGCTAATATAATAAAAATGACAATTCTACCCAAATTAATATACTTATTTAGTGCCATACCAATTAAACTATCAGACAATTACTTTCTAGAGCTGGATAAAATAATATCAAAATTCATTTGGAAAAACAAAAGGTCCAGAATATCAAAGGGACTAATGAAAAGAAATGCTTGGGAAGGTGGCCTAGCACTACCAGACCTTAAACTGTACTATAAAGCAGCAATTATCAAAACCACTTGGTATTGGCTAAGAAACAGAGAGGCAGACAACTGGAATAGACTTGGCACTCAAGATGCAGTAGGCAAGGAATATAGCAACCTTCTGTTTGATAAACCCAAGGACCCCAGCTTCTGGGATAAAAACCCATTGTTTGACAAAAATTGCTGGGAAAACTGGATAACAGTGTGGCGGAAATTAGGCATAGACCCATACCTGACACCGTACACAAGAATAAAGTCCAAATGGGTACATGATTTAGGTATAAAGATTGATACCATGAACAAACTGGAGAAGCAAGGAATAGTGTATTTATCAGATCTATGGAGAAGGGAAGAATTCTTTACTAAAGGAGAGATAGAATGCATTATGAAATGCAAAATGGATAACTTTGATTACATTAAACTGAGAAGTTTTTGCACAACCAAACCCAATGCAACCAAAATCCGGAGGGATGTAGTAAATTGGGAAAAAATTTTTACAGCTAAGCTCGGGGATAAAAGCCTCATTTCTAGAATATATAGAGAACTGACCCAAATGTATAATCATACAAGTCATTCCCCAATTGATAAATGGTCAAAGGATATGAACAGGCAATTTTCAGAGGAAGAAATTAAAGCTATCTATAATCATATGAAAAAATGCTCTAAATCACTATTGGTTAGAGAGATGCAAATCAAAACAACTCTGAGGTACCACATCACACCTATAAGATTGGCAAACATGACAGAACAAGAAAATGATAAATGCTGGAGAGGATGTGGGAGAGTTGTTACACTAATTCATTGTTGGTGGAGCTGTGAGCGCATCCAACCATTCTGGAGAGCAATTTGGAACTATGCCCAAAGGGCTACAAAAATGTGCATACCCTTTGACCCAGCAATATCACTACTAGGACTATATCCCCAAGAGATCATAAAAATGGGAAAGGGTCCCACATGTACAAAAATATTTATAGCAGCACTCTATGTAGTTGCCAAAAACTGGAAGTCAAGGGGATGTCCATCAATTGGGGAATGGCTGAATAAATTATGGTATATGAATGTAATGGAGTACTATTGTGCCATAAGAAATGATGAACAAGAAGACTTCAGAGAGGCCTGGAAGGACTTATATGACCTGATGCTGAGTGAAAGGAGCAGAACCAGGAGAACTTTATGCACAGCAACCACCACAGTGTGTGAGAGTTTTTTCTGGTAGACTTAGATTTTTGTAATAACACAAGAACTTCTGAAAAAAAAAAAAAATCCCAATGGTGAACCTCAAGGCAAAATGCCTTCCACACTCAGAGAGAGAAATATGGAAGTCACTCACATAATGTAGCAGATCATGTTTGTGTATGTGTATCTGTTTGTGTATCATGTTCTGATTTGTTATACGGATTCTTTCATTTATCTTAGTCTGACTACACAGCATGACTATAGTGAAAATATACTCAATAGGAAAGTATATGTAGAATCTATACAGTATTGTATGCAGTCGTGGGGAGGGAGGGAGGTAGTGGGGGGTGGGTGGGGAGGGATAAAATCGCAATTGTATGGCAGTGATTGTTAAACATTAAAAAAATAAAAAAATTAATAAAAAAAAAAAAAGAATTTATCAAGAAATCTGACCTAATATTTTAGAACCAGAGTGTAAAATCAATATTGAAAGAATCCACTGATCATCTCCTGAAAAAGATTCCAAAAGGAAAATTCCTATGAATATTGTAGCCAAATTTCAGAGCTCCCAGGGCAAGGAGAAAATATTGCAAGCAGCCAGAAGGAAACAATTCAAATATTGTGGAAATGCAATCAGTATAACATAAGATCTAGCAGTTTCTACATTAAGGGATCACAGGGGTTGGAATATGATATTCCAGAAGTCAAAGGAACTAGGATTAAAACAAAGAGTTACCTGCTCAGCAAAACTGAGTATAATACTTCAGGGGAAAATGTTCGTCCAATGAAACAGAGGACTTTCAAGCTCTCTAGATGAAAAGCCCAGAGCTAAATAGAAAATTTGATTTTCAAACACATGAATCATGAGAAGCATGAAAAAGTAAACAGGAAAGAGAAATTATGAGGGAATTACTAAAGTTAAACTGTTTACATTCCTACATGGAAAGATAACTCTAGTAACTCTTGAGACTTTTCTCAGTATTGGGTAGTTGTAGGGATTATATGCATGGAGACAGAGGGCACAGGGTGAGTTGGATATGAAGGGATGATATCTAAAAAATAAAATTAAGTGGTGAGAGAGGAATATTTTGTGAGGAGAAAGGGAAAAATAGAATGGGACAAATTATCTCCCAAATAAAAGAGGAAAGAAAAAGCTTTTTCAATGGAAGGGAAGAGAGGGGACATGAGAGGGAAAAAGTGAACCTTACTCCCATCACATTTGACTTAAGGAAGGAATAACATGCACACTCAATTTGCTATGAAACTCTATCTTACACTACAGGAAAGTAGGGAAAAAGGGCATAAGCAGGGGGTGGTGGGAAGAAATGATAAAAGAGAGGGCAAATGGGAGCAGGGTGTAATTAGAAGTTAATCCTTTTAAGGAGGGATGGGGTCAAAAGAGAGAATAGAATAAATGGGGGGCAGGATCAGATGGAGGGAACCATAGTCTTCCACAACATGACTTTTATGGAAGCCTTTCACATAATTACACGTGTATAACATTAATTGAATTGCTTGCCTTCTCAATGGAGATATGTGGGGAGGGAGAAAGAGAGGGAAAGTGAAACTCAAAGTTATAAAAACAAATGTTAAAAATTGTTTTCACTTGCACCTGGGAAATAAGATATACAGGCAATGGGTTATAGAAATCTATCTTTTCTTCCAAGGAAATAGAGGGGATAGGGATAAGAGAAGATAGGATTGTGATAGAAGGGAGGGCATATTGCAGGAAGCGGTGATCAGAATATATGCTGTCTTGTGGTGGGCAGAGAGGAGAGATTGGTAGAACATTTGGACCTCAAAATTTTGTGGAAATGAATGCTGAAAATTAAAAATAAATAAATGAATTAGAATTAAAAAAGGAAATATGCTTCAATCTGCTCTCATAATAATCATTTTTCCTTCTGCATGTGAATAGCATTTTTTCATCATGAGATCTTCAGAATTATCTTGGATCATTGTATTTATAAATAAAGCTATTTTTCACAATTGCTCATTTATACAATATTGCTTTTGCTGTCTACAATGATCTCCTGCTTTTGCTAGGTTCTTTATGCTTCAACTGATGTAGGTACACTTAGGATTTTCTGAAAGTATCTCCTTTGTCATTTCTTAAAGCATAATAATGTTCTATCATAACCTCATCTTGTTCAGCTGTTCTCCAAATGATGGGCTTGCCAATGCTTTGATATCCCCAAAAAGCCTCTATATATTTTTTTTCACATTCATCCTTTTCCTTTTATCTCTTTGGGATATAGATCTAGTAGTACTATTACTGTATCAGCACAGTTTTATAGCTTTTTGGACACAGTTCAAAATTATTCTGCAAAATTTTTAGACGAATTCACAACTCGAACAACAGTGCATTAATATACCCATTTTTCTACATCCCCTCAAACTTTTGTTCTTTTCCTTTTCTTTCATGTTAATCAATCTGATAGGTGTGAGGTGTTGCCTCAGAGTTTTTTCAAAGCATTTATTTGATACTAATTTCTAGTATTTTCTCATAACTATAGATAACTTTGATTTCTTCTAAAAACTTCCTGTTTATGTCATTTGACTATCAATTGAGGAATAGTTTTTGTTTTTATAAATTTGACTCAGTTTTTAGTACATTAGATAAATCAGGCCTCTATCAAAGAAACTTCCCCTAAATAATTTTACACTACTTCATTGTCTAAGGTATGTTTTAGAGAAATGTAGTTTACCTGATAATCTTTTAATTGAATCTACTTTGTTTTTGATATATCTGAGATCATAATTGCTCCCCCTGACTTTTTTTAATCTCAGTTGAGACATAGATTTTGCTCCAGTCTTTTATTTTAACTCTGTGTGTATCTTTATGTTTCCAGTGTGTTGTTGTAAAAACGAAAACAAAAAAACAGACAAACAAAGAAATCCATAACATTCTTGTTTCTAAACCATTCTGGCATTTGCTTCTACTTTAAGGGTGACTTCAACCCATTCACATTTGTGATTACTAATTGTGCATTTCCCTCTATCCTATTTTTTTTTCTGTTTATCTTTCTTTCTCTTTTTACCCTATCTGCCCTCAAAAGTCTCTTTTGCCTCTGACCACTGCCTCCCTTAATCTACTCTCCTTTTAATCACTACCCCTCTTTCTTTTATCTTTTCTCCTCCTACTTCTCTGTTGGATAAAGTAGACTTCTATCTGTGTGTATGTGTGTGTGTAAGTATGCATGTATGCATGCATGTGTATGTATGCATATACATTTACATACATTCACACATACATACATATACTTGTGTTTATATTTTCCCTCTCTTTGAATCAATTCAAATGAGCATTATGTTTAAGTCTTGCCTGCAAAACCACCCCATCTTTTTCACCACCACAGAAGCTCTTCTTTGCCCACCTCTTTCATGTGAAATAATAACCCTCATTTTTCTTTTCCCTTCCCCTTTCTCCCAATGCATCCCTCTTTCTCACCACTTAATTTTTGAGATCATCCCAAAATAATTGACTCATTCCCATGCCTTCTGTCTATGTAGACTCTTTCTAACTACCCTTATAATTATAAGGTTCTTGGAAGTTACATGTATCATTTCCCAATATAGGAATATAAACAGTTTAGCCTTATGCTGTCCCTTATTATTTCTCTTTGACATTCACTTTTTATTTTATTCTTAAGTCTTGTGTTTGAATGTCAAATTTTCTATTCATCTCTGGTGTTTTCATCAGGAATGTTCAAAAATTCTCCACTCCATTAAATATTTATTTTTCTCTGAAGGATTACATTCACTTTCGCTGGGTAATTTACTATTGGTTGTAAAGGTAAATGGGTAAGGTTGTAAACCTTTTTCCCCTCCATAATATCACATTTCAAGTGCCTTCTGCCCTTTATTAAGAACTGCTATATCTTGTATTATCCTAGCTAGTTTTATGATATTTGAATGGTTTCTTTATGGCTGCTTGTAATATTTTACCCTTGAAATGGGAGCTCTGGAATTTGGCTATATCATTCCTTGGAGTTTTCATTTGGGGATTTTTTTCAGGACGTGATCATGCATTCTTTCAAGTTTTTATTTTACCCTCAATTTCTAGGATATCTGAGAATTTCACCCTAATAAATTCTTGAAATACAAAATCTAGGCTGTGCGGTGTGTGTGTGTGTGTGTGTGCGTGTGTGTGATGACTTTCAGGCAGTCTAGTAATTCTTCAATGATCTCTCCTCAATCTATTTTTCTGTTCAGTTGTTTTTATCCAACGAAATATTTCACATTTCTTTTGTTTTTCTTTTATTCTTTTACTTTGTTTTATTGTTTCTTGATATTTCATGGAGTCATTAGTTCATACTTGCTCAGTTCTAATTTTTAAGGAATTATTTTGTTCACTGAGTTTTTTTTTTATTTTGTAATGTTTAACAATCACTGCCATACAATTGCGATTTTATCCATCCCCACCTACTCCCCACTACCCCCCTCCCACGCCACGACTGCATACAATTCTGTATAGATTCTACATATACTTTCCTATTGAGTATATTTTCACTATAGTCATGCTATGTAGTCAGACTAAGATAAATGAAAGAAATCGTATAACAAATCAGAACATGATACACAAACACATACACATACACAAACATGATCTGCTACAATATGTGAGTGACTTCCATATTTCTCTCTCTGAGTGTGGCAGGCATTTTGCCTTGAGATCCTCCATTGGGATTTTTTTTTGGTAAGAAGTTCTTGTGTTATTACAAAAATCTAAGTCTACCAGAAAAAACTCTCACACACTGTGGTTGTTGCTGTGCATAAAGTTCTCCTGGTTCTGCTCCTTTCACTCAGCATCAGGTCATATAAGTCCTTCCAGGCCTCTCTGAAGTCTTCTTGTTCATCATTTCTTATGGCACAATAGTACTCCATTACATTCATATACCATAATTTATTCAGCCATTCCCCAATTGATGGACATCCCCTTGACTTCCAGTTTTTGGCAACTACATAGAGTGCTGCTATAAATATTTTTGTACATGTGGGACCCTTTCCCATTTTTATGATCTCTTGGGGATATAGTCCTAGTAGCGATATTGCTGGGTCAAAGGGTATGCACATTTTTGTAGCCCTTTGGGCATAGTTCCAAATTGCTCTCCAGAATGGTTGGATGCGCTCGCAGCTCCACCAACAATGAATTAGTGTTCCAACTTTCCCACATCCTCCCCAGCATTTATCATTTTCTTGTTCTGTCATGTTTGCCAATCTTATAGGTGTGATGTGGTACCTCAGAGTTGTTTTGATTTGCATCTCTCTAACCAATAGTGATTTAGAGCATTTTTTCATATGATTATAGGTAGCCTTAACCTCTTCCTCTGAAAATTGCCTGTTCATATCCTTTGACCATTTATCAATTGGGGAATGACTTGTATGATTATACATTTGGATCAGTTCTCTATATATTCTAGAAATGAGGCCTTTATCCCCGAGCTTAGCTGTAAAAATTCTTTCCCAATTTACTACATCCCTCCGGATTTTGGTTGCATTGGGTTTGGTTTTGCAAAAACTTCTCAGTTTAATGTAATCAAAGTTATCCATTTTGCATTTCATAATGCATTCTATCTCTCCTTTAGTAAAGAATTCTTCCCTTCTCCATAGATCTGATAAATACACTATTCCTTGCTTCTCCAGTTTATCCATGGTATCAATCTTTATACCTAAATCATGTACCCATTTGGACTTTATTCTTGTGTACGGTGTCAGGTATAGGTCTATGCCTAATTTCCGCCATACTGTTATCCAGTTTTCCCAGCAATTTTTGTCAAACAATGAGTTCTTATCCCAGAAGCTGGGGTCCTTGGGTTTATCAAACAGAAGGTTGCTATATTCCTTGCCTACTGCATCTTGAGTGCCAAGTCTATTCCAGTTGTCTACCTCTCTGTTTCTTAGCCAATACCAAGTGGTTTTGATAATTGCTGCTTTATAGTACAGTTTGAGGTCTGGTAGCGCTAGGCCACCTTCCCAAGCATTACTTTTCATTAGTCCCTTTGATATTCTGGACCTTTTGTTTTTCCAAATGAATTTTGATATTATTTTTTCCAGCTCTAGAAAGTAACTGTCTGATAGTTTAATTGGTATGGCACTAAATAAGTATATTAATTTGGGTAGAATTGTCATTTTTATTATATTAGCACGGCCTACCCATGAGCAACTAATGTTTTTCCACTTACTTAAATCTGACTTTATTTGTGCAAAAAGTGTCTTGTAATTGTGTTCATATAATCCCTGGGTTTGTTTTGGCAGGTAGACTCCTAAGTATTTTATACTGTCTACCCTAACTTTAAATGGGATTTCTCTTTCTATCTCTTGCTGTTGGACTTTGTTGCTAATGTATAGGAATGCAGAAGATTTGTGTGGGTTTATTTTGTACCCTGCAACTTTGCCAAAGTTGTTTATTAATTCTAGTAATTTTTTACTTGAATCTCTGGGATTCTCTAGGTAAATCATCATATCATCTGCAAAGAGTGATAACTTAGTTTCTTCTTTGGCTATTTTAATTCCTTGTATATCTTTATCTTGTCTAATTGCTACAGCTAACATTTCTAGTACCATATTAAATAATAGTGGTGATAATGGACAACCTTGTTTCACCCCTGATCTTATTGGGAATGCGTCTAGCTTATCACCATTGCATATAATGCTTGCTGAAGGTTTTAGATAGATACTGCTTATTATTTTACGGAAAGTTCCCTTTATTCCTACATTCTCCAATGTTTTTAGTAGGAATGGATGTTGTATTTTGTCAAAAGCTTTTTCTGCATCTATTGAGATAATCATGTGGTTTTTGTTAGCTTTGTTGTTGATGTGATCGATAATGCTAATAGTTTTCCTAATATTGAACCAGCCCTGTAGTCCTGGTATGAATCCTACCTGATCATAATGTATTAATCTCGTGATAAGATGCTGTATTCGTTTTGCTAGAATCTTATTTAAAATTTTTGCATCTATATTCATTACGGAAATTGGTCTATAATTTTCTTTCTCTGTTTTGTCTCTTCCTGGTTTGGGTATCAAAACCATATTTGTATCATAGAAAGAATTTGGGAGGACTCCTTCTTCCCCAATTTTCAAGAATAGTGTATGTAGTATTGGAATTAACTGTTCTTTAAATGTTTGATAGAATTCACTTGTGAATCCATCTGGCCCTGGAGATTTTTTCCTAGGGAGTTCATTGATGGCTTGTTCAATTTCTTTTTCTGAGATGGGGTTGTTTAAGTATTCAACTTCCTCTTCTGTTAATCTGGGCAATTTGTATTTTTTAAAATATTCATCCATCTCGTTTAGATTATTGAATTTGTGGGCATAAAGTTGGGCAAAGTAGTTTCTAATTATTGTTTTAATTTCCTCCTCATTGGAGGTGAGTTCACCCCTTTCATTTTTAATATTAGTAATTTGGTTTTCTTCTTGCTTTTTTTTAATCAGATTGACCAAAGGTTTATCAATTTTATTAGTTTTTTCATAAAACCAACTATTGGTTTTATTTATTAATTCAATAGTTTTCTTAATTTCAATTTTATTAATCTCTCCTTTGGTTTTCAGTATTTCTAATTTGGTATTTACTTGGGGATTTTCAATTTGTTCTTTTTCTAGCTTTTTCAACTGCAAGCCTAAGTCATTGATCTCCTCTTTCTCTATTTTATTTATGTAAGCATTCAGAGATATAAAACTTCCCCTAATAACTGCTTTTGCAGTATCCCATAAGTTTTGGTATGTTGTCTCACTATTGTCATTCTCTCGAATGAAATTGTTGATTGTTTCTATGATTTCTTCTTTAACCCAACCCTTCTTTAGAATTAGATTATTTAGTTTCCAATTGATTTTTGGTTTCTCTTTCCATGGCCTTTTATTACATGTAATTTTTAATGCATTATAATCTGAAAAGGATGCATTGATTATCTCTACCTTTCTGCACTGGATTGTGAGATTTTTATGTCCCAGTACATGGTCAATTTTGTAAATGTTCCATGTACCGCTGAGAAAAAAGTATATTCCTTTCTATTCCCATTTAATTTTCTCCAAAGATCTATCATATCTACCTTATCCAGAGTTTTATTTACTTCCTTAACCTCTTTCTTGTTTATTTTGAGGTTGGATTTATCGAGTTCAGAGAGGAGGAGGTTGAGGTCCCTCACTAGTATAGTTTTCCTATCAATTTCTTCCTTCAACTCCCCCAACGTCTCCTCTAAGAATCTGGATGCTATACCACTTGGAGCATACATGTTTAGTAATGATATTGCTTCATTGTCTATGGTGCCTTTTAGCAGGATGTAGTTTCCATCCTTATCCCTTTTGATTAGATCTATTTCTGCTTTTGCTTTGTCTGAGATTAGGATTGCTACTCCTGCCTTTCTTACATGAGCTGAAGCACAATATATTCTGCTCCATCCTTTGACCTTTATCCTATGTGTATCCCCCCGTTTCAAATGTGTTTCTTGTAAGCAGCATATTGTTGGATTATGGCTTTTAATCCATTCTGCTATCCGTCTCCGTTTTATGGGAGAGTTCATTCCATTCACATTCACAGTTATGATTACAATCTGTGTATTTCCCTCCAACCTCTTTCCCACCATTTGTGCTTTTAGCTCTCCCTTCTCCCTTCCCCTCCTCAATAGTATTCACTTTTCTCCCCCTCCTCCTGCAGCCTTCCCCTCCTTCTTTTGACCCCCCTCCCTTTTACTCCCCTTTACTCTTATTGCTTCTTTCCTCCCTTTTAGCCACCCTCCCCTTTCTTCCCCCTTCCCCTCCTACTACCTATAGAGCTAGTTAGGATTATCTACTTAAGATTATTGTTCCCTCCTTTGAACAAATCAGATGAGAGTACCTCTCAAACAATGCTCATCTCCCTCCCCTCCTTCCCTCTACTATAGTTTTGTACTTCTTCCTGTGATATAATTTGCCATTTTCTGCTTCCCCCTTTCCACACCTCCTATTACATTCCCCTCTCATACTTAAATCATATTTTTGACATGACATCATTTACTTTATGCCCGTTCCCTCTACATATATCCCTTTAATCATAATAGCTGCACAGTTCTCAAGAATAACAGGTATCATCTTCCCTTACAGGGAGGTAAACAGTTTGCCCTACTTGAGTAGCAAGTTTTTGTTTTTGTTTTTTCCCCTCTGTTTACCTTTTTATGATTCTCTGGAGACCTGCATTTGAAGATCAAATTGTCTATTGAGTTCTGGTGTTTTGGTCAGGAAGCTCTGGAAATCCCTTATTTCGTTGAATGACTTTCTCCTTGCCTGAAATGTTATGCTGAACTTTGCTGGGTAGTTGATCCTTGGTTGAAGTCCCAACTCCTTTGCCTTACGGAATATTGGGTTCCAATTCTTTCGATCTTTTAATGTAGAAGCTGCAAGGTCCTGTGTGATCCTGACTGTGTGTCCCTGATATTTGAATTGTTTCTTTCTGGCTGCTTTTAGCATTTTCTCCTTCACTTGATAGCTCTGGAATTTGGCAACTATATTTCTTGGGGTTTTGAGTTTGGGATCCCTTTCGGGAGGGGAACGGTGGATTCTTTCGATGACTATTTTGCCCTCTGAGTCTAGTACTTCTGGACAGTTTTCCTTGATGATTTCCTGGAAGATATTGTCCAGACTCTTTTCTTCATCATGGGTTTCTGGCAGGCCAATAATTCTTAGATTTTCTCTCCTGGATCTATTTTCCAGGTCAGTTGTTTTTCCAATTAAATATTTTACATTTTCTTCTATCTTTTCATTCTTTAGATTTTGTTTGACTGATTCTTGTTGCCTCATTGAGTCATTAGTTTCTACTTGCCCAATTCTAATCTTCATCGTAGTGTTTTCTTCAGTTAGCTTTTGCATCTCCTTTTCCATCTGACCAATTTTTCCCTTTAAGGAGCTATTTTCTCCATTTAATTTTTGTACTTCTTTTTCCATTCTACCAATTTTCCCAGTTAGGTTTTGGGTTTCCTTTTCCATATGATCAATTTTCCCAGTTAGGTTTTGGGTTTCCTTTTCCATCTGATCAATTTTCCCAATTAGGTTTTGGGTTTCCTTTTCCATTTGATTAGCTCTTCCTTTTAGGGAATTATTCTCTCCGGTTAATTTTTGAACTTCCTTTTCCATTTCTTCAATTTTCTTTTTCAGGGTGATGTGTTTGTCAGTGAATTCTTTTTTTATAGTTTTAAAATCGTTGGCCAGTTTTTCTTTTATATCCTTCTTCAGACGTTCCAGGTAATCTAGTTGTGCTTGCGAGAAATTCATAGTCCCATCTGAGGTTTCAGATGGAAGTACAGTCTCAGCTCTAACCTCTTTGGTGTTTGTGTTTTGGTCCTTATCCCCATAGAAAGATTCTATGGTTTTTTCACTTTTCATCTGCTTTTTCTGATTCATGATGTTGGCTGAGTGTTGTAGCTTTTGGTTCTTTCAGTCAGAAGGTACAGATCTTTAAGTTGAGCTGATGTGTGTCTAGGCTAAAAGCAGGCTTTTGTTTTTTGTTTCCCTGATCAACCCTGGGGTTAGCTTGTTAGGTATGTGGGAGGGGTGGTCTGTCCTCAGGATATCTCCTCAGCTGACTTGAGGCAAAGGCAGGGTCAGGGGATGGTGATCCCAGCTTCCCTATTGTCTTCCCTTTTCCCCTGGAGGGCTGGGGCACGCCTAGAAGCTAACGCATGTTCCCGCCCCTCCTGGGGCTCGTCTCCCGGCTCTGAGGCTTGCCTGGGTCTCAGTGCGAATTTTCTCTGCCCTGGGTCATCTGTCCCTCCAGCCGTCTCTGCCACGGTAGGAAGAATCCCCCTTTGCCTCTTTTCCAGCCTCTGGTGTTATGAGACCACCCGCCCCCTTCTCCTGTTCCTGCTGATCCAGGATTAATCTGGGGAAGAATTTTATGGTTCCCTCACGGTCATCAGGGGGGAGGAGAGAGCACTTACTGATCACTCTGCCATCCCAGTTCCTGGAAGTTCAAGTAGTGACCCACCGAAGTCCGTCTTCAGGCTGAAGATTTCAAGGGCTGCTGCGCTGATGTCTGGCACTCAGCGGCTCTCACCGGCTCGGCCTGGCCTATCTCCTGCTCCCTGGTCTCGCCCGTCACTCTCGGGCTCCTCTGGTCCCCTCCGCCCTGCCGCGCTGACCGCACTGCACTGTGCGCCGGGGTCTTACCCCCGTGGAACAGATCCCTCCCGTGGACCCTCCGGTCCAGCCTGGGCTCCGAATCCGTCAAAGTCCGTCACCCACTGGATTCTACACCTCCAAAGTCTGGTCAGACTCTCCCCCCAGAGATATCCAGAGGAGTTTTTCCAGGAGCTTAGGTGAGTCGTTGCTTTCACTCCGCCATCTTGGCTCCGCCCCTTCATTGAGTTTTTGTTCCTCTTTTTCCAATTGGCCAGTTTTTCTTTCTAAGGTGTCCTTTTCTCCAGTGAAATTTTCCTTCTTCTTTCACCATTTAGTCAAATCTGTTTCAAAGGCATTATTTTCTTCAGTATTTTTCTGTACTTCTTTTGCCAAACTACTAATCTTTTCAAAATGTTCTTATATCACTCTTTTCTCATATTTCTTCCAGTCTTATTTTTTTGTTTAATTTTTCTGTGAATCGTTGTTGAGATTGTACACAATTTTTTTTAAATTAAGACTTTGCTAGTACACATTTTCACATTGTTTTCTTCTGATTTTGTATCTTGAACTTCCTCACCACCCTACTATATTTTTACGGCCAGGTTCTTTCTGTTGTTGCTGTTATTTTCTCAGTATATTTCTTGACTTTTAACTTTAAGCTAAACTTCAAGCTGAGCTCTGTTCACTTAGGGGTGACAAGGCACTGTGAAATGCTTCTGTCTTTTTCATGAAGCTGTTTTCAGAGCTAGTTCTGGGAATTTACAAGTTTTTGGTTTTTCCATGATATTTATCCTGGGAGAATTATGGTCACTGTTTTCCTGATCTGTGCTCCAGCCTGTACCACGAAAGGGCCCCTGTTCCTCTGTAACAAGAAATGCTAGTGTTTCTCTTTACCTTTAAACTACAACCAGAGACCTTGTTCCCTTGTGAGAGACCATAAATACTCCTTTCAACCTTGTAACTGCAACCAAAATTATATGTGGCAAAGTAGTTGTTCAAACAGAACCTGGTCCTGTTCCCTGGACTCTCTTTCTGATAAATTATCTTCTCTTAACATCTTTGGGCTCAGAGATACCAAAACTACTAATACCACTGTTGCAGATACCTCCAAGGACCACCACTGATGTTGCCCTCTTGCCCACATGTGCTCTGGCGTGGCCCCATCCTGGAGTCACAGACTTCTCCTGATTACTTCCTAACTTGTCTTGGGTTGGAAAAAATGACTCACCCTGACTTTTTTTTTTTTGCTATGCTATTCCAGGAATTGCTTTCACAAGTTATTTTCAAGTTGTTTGGAGGGAATTCCAAAAGAATTCATTTGGATTGCTTCCTCTGCTCCACCACCTTGGCTCTGCCCTTGCATGCATTTAGTTTTTAATGACATTTATGAATTTATTAACAGTAACACATTCTGTTTAAACTGAATTTTTAATACATCTTGTTATAATGCATCTGATATTGCTACATTTTCTGGATCAGAACTTAAAATCCATTTACTTTTGGTCTTCTTAATTTTTATAACTGATTACTCAACAAAGTTAAGAGAAGGTACAGAGAGGGTTTTGCTTTTTTGGAGGGGACAAAAACCAAAGCTTCATTCATCCTGGACCTGACAGTTCAAATTAATCAAACCTCTTTACTGTCTGCATGATAGAACAGCTTTTTCTTTGGTTGGTTTACAGAGAGCTCTCTCTAAGTTAACATCAATCAATGTTCAGAAGGGAGAGAAAATCTGTTGCTCTGAGGGTGAATAATCTAGTGCATATGCTTTGAATTAGTAACATCTTTACACTTCAGTTCTTCATCTTAAATGCAAGCAAGCCTTGGTTTTTTGATTACTCACATTTTTAGAAGTCAGAAGAAAACTGGTGGTGGGGAACAAAAACAACCATGTAGTTGATATATTTTATAGCAGTCTATGAAAAGTAGTGGTAGGAGGGGTGTGGTGGATATGGAACACCTTTAGAGAGGCAATCAGTTCCGTGGAGATCTACTCATTTTGAAATTAACAAAGGTAAATATGACTTTTTTCTGAAGTTGGGCTTGAGGAGTAGGAATTTAAATTTATAATGAATTCATAAGAAGAATTTTTATAGCATAAGGCAATATAGAGAGCCGTGAATGTGTGCTGTTGCCTAACACACATGCTTCAAGAACTACAAGAGGAAAAAAAAAATCCATTTAACGTAACTCTTAACAATCTGCATGTTTTCAAATGAATTGTAAAGTGGAACTATCCCTTTCCAGTTAGGTTCAAATAACAAATACATAGTGTGGGCCAAGGATTTCTCAATGAGGCTGTGCTGCAACTCTGGAATGTGGTTTCAAAGAAACTCATTTATAGCTTTTAATGGTGCCCATTAATCCCAGTCACTCTTTGTGTAGATTGTTAATCAACTTTGCCTTCTCTGAGCATTTCCTGTTTATGCAGCTCCACATAGCGTCTGTATTATGAAATGAGTCAGAAATTAGCATGGCCTATTCCCACGTGGAAATCATTCTCTCGGAAAAAAAAAAAAAAAGAAGAAGAAGAAAAAAAAAAGAAAAAAAAAGCATAGTACAGCTGAATACTGTGCCTGGTGTCACTGGCGTAATGAAGGCATTTCCGCTAAAGATAAACGGTAAGGTTTAAAACCTAAAGAAAACATAAGAGAAATTGCTTCCTTCGTGGCTAAACTGCCTGCTCGGTTCCCTTAGCGTGTCGATTGCCAAGTGCTCACTCACATTTCTCATGGAAGAAATCAGTTAACTTCATTCAAATGAACCATGCAGAAGTCTCCTCTCATGCCCAATATTAAGTAGGAAGAGGCTTGGAAAAGAGATGCCCCCTGACCAGCTGCCCGTTAATAGCGAGAGCTCCAGAGGAGGAGGAGGGGTTGGGGAGCACAAGTTCCTAATCATTAACTGAAATGCAAGAGGTAAGCAAAATTTCAGCTATTTCACCCTTTAATGTAGGAATTCTAGCGAGAGGAGATTGAAAAATCAGCTAGGGGAGTGTGCTGACTGGATAGATGTAGGTTTCTTGCAGCCTATAACTGAAAAGAGAACAGCTTTGCACCCACCCCTTTTCCTCCTCCGCTTCCCTCTGGAACCTGGAAATAATTCTTCTGGTGAGGAAAACTGCAAGACTTCTGATAGTGGAAAGATGCAGGGAGCTATGTCTCCTTATCTTTCCTGCACATATTAAAATAAATAAGTGAAATAAAACTTTGAAGGTTTTCAATTTCTGCAATTGTTCATTAGTTCGCCCTTATTATATATTTTGCCTTAGATTCTCGTCTCAATACCTCATCACAGCTCAAGCACAGCTGAATCAGTGGTCTGTTTGTGGTATTTTTTTTTTTTTTTTTTTTTTTTTGCACTCCACGTCTTACTTCAGGACAACAAATCGGAAGTCCAATGTAGAACGGCTTTATTGTGAAACAAATTTCCTCATCTGACTATTGACCTCATTGGGAGAGAAATGCAAGTGGAGATCAGATAATGAGGGGAAGTTACATAGCAAGGTTTAAAGCGAACCTTTCTGAAAGATCTGGGCTTTCTCGCCTATAGAGAAGGCAGCTACAACTCCAGAAAGGTGGGAGGACAGGAAGAGAGTAAAGAGACTGATTATGGCCAGATTTTAAAGGAACAGAAAATGTCGATCCTTCCCACCAAATGAGTAGTTTGCTTAATTTGCCTGTACGCTAACAAATGGGTCTATTACCTGAGCTATATAGGCAGTGACTTCCTACACAGAGCCCTTGCTTAAGCCCTTGTATGCGCCGCTGCTTGTCCAAGTATCAGCGTACGCACTGCTAGGCACCACCAGTGAGGCCCGGGAGACTCAGTCTTGAGGCTTTTTAAGTCATTTTGCTGTTCCTAAAGGTCCCCTCCTCCTTTCCCCCCTCCCCCGCACTAACAGCCTTGTGTACGCGTCTGCTGAGATTCTTCCATTTGCCCCTGATTTATTTTATGCTAGGTCCTGATCCGTTTAAATGTATTAGTGAAAAGACATCTTGCTTCTCTACAATAACATTTAATTTCTGTTCCGTGGCTCTGTGGGGACTGAAGCAAAACCGGAAAGCTCTTGAAGGATTCGAATTCTAGGGCTTCCATACTGGATTCTTCCAATTTTTGAAATGATTTGCCAGTTTGGTATTCAAGACCTCTCAGGGTTCCAAAATAGCTCAGCTTCATTTGGGTAATTAGATATTCAAGTTTTAAAAAGATCTCTGAGTTTGTCGCCTAGACACATATGTACACCTCTCTCTCTCTCTCTCTCTCTCTCTCTCTCTCTCTCTCTCTCTCTCTCTCTCTCTCTCTCTCTCTCTCTCTCTCTCTCTCCCTCTCTCTCTCTCTCTCTCTCTTTCTCTCTCTCTCTCCCTCCCTCCCGCCCTCTCTCTCTCTCCCTCTTCTTCTCTCCCTCTTCCTCCTCTTTCGCTCTTTCACTCTCCGTGTGTGTGTGTGTGTGTGTGTGTGTGTGTGTGTGTATTTTTCAATAATCTTTCATCTCAATCAATACAGGAAACTCTCTCAGGACAATTGAAAAGTCACGAGAATCTCTTGTCTTATTTTCTTTCGGAATCAGGAAAAAGATCAGCACGTTGTGGTCCAAATATTCAGGATAATAATACTGTTTGGGGAAAAGATTTATTCCCTACAGATCCGTAACACAGCTGAGAGAGGAAAGCAGGAAGATACGTACACCACTTGCTGTCATCTGTGGAGGTAAGAGGAGACCTGGATCTGGCTGGTGTTTCACCAGCCCTTTAGTTCAGCACCGGCGGGAATGGACAGCTCTTCTGGACACAGCTGTAGCCACCCAGGCAGAACTACATTGCCTCTTCTCTTGCTGCGGTTGCTGCTGCTGCTGCTGCTACAGATGCCTGGTCTCTTCAGTCTTTGCTGCTAAAAGGCGGTGCTCTCGGATACCACCCCAATCCCGCTCTCACTTTTTTTTTTTTTTTGACGGGTAAAAAAGTAACCCTCCCCATACCCTTGGTGCAAGTACCTACAGGGCGGTGGAGTTAGCCTGCCTGTGACTTTTAGCTTCCAAAAGCAACTTCAAGACTAACGTATTGCAAAGAGAGTAGGAGGGGAAGGTAGAAATAAGGGAAGAAGGAAGTTCCTGGAAGCTTTAAGAAACTATGGGCTCTGTGGTAAGGGTAGAGGTACCCGAAGGACCAAAATACTCGAAATAAACAAGATGTTCGTGGGTGGATTGCAAATATTTTGGAAATAGCTTTTCGAGGCAAGTATCGAGAAAGCCACAGGATATATTAGAGAAACTGAAAATACGTCTAATTCCAGCACATCGGCAAGTAAGTGATGATGGCATCACTAATTATTATTATTATTATTATTAATAGCTGATTTTTGTATGTTGTATAAACAAAACAAGTCTTCATTTTCATAGTGGTGCAGCAAAGGTAAGCCGTTTTAGTTTCAAAATTTTTTTTATGCTATATACCTAGGAACCCTCTGTTTTAATACAGTGCTCTGGTTCTAAGTTCTTTGAAGTGCTTCAGCTAGCCATAATAAGTTATTTTTTTAAGCCCTGCATATGTGGGCTTTTATAGGAAGAGTAAATAAACCTTTAATGTGCATGCTTTAAGATTCATCTTTCTTGTTGTTTATTTGTTTCTTTTCCCCTGAGAATTATCTAATTTATGGCTTTATAGAGTATATTCAAGCAGTTGTGGATAGTACAGTGTTTCATACATAAAGTGCCCAAAAAGTTACAAGTAGGAGCTTCAACTTTCTCCCCTGCTTTTTTGTATTTGTCCACAGTGATGTTTTACTATTTGCTGTGCAAAGAAAATTATCTCTCTTAGACCCTTCAATGTTAGCTCTTTTTCCATTTTTTTTCTTTCCAGAGACATTCAGCTGATTGCTAGAAAACCTTATCTTAGACATTTATGTGGACTTTGAAGATACTGTAGTCTATGATTTCATCATGGGTTTTCACCAAATCCTTCAAATGACAGAAGGTTATAGCTTCAGTTCACCTTTTAGGATGCTTGCCATTTGATAGTCTTGATTTGCTTGGATCACAAGGCACATTTCTCACTGAAATAGAGAAAGAGGAAAAGAAGGGAAGCAGTTGATTCTTAGCAAACTGTAAACTTCAAAAAGCATTTAATTAAGTTTGCTCTTTATTGATTTTTATTTACTGGTGTCTTCCCTTGGAGTATTGAAACTACAATCTTTCATAATGACCTTGATAAGCATTCTGCTTTAACATGAAGAGTTCACTGAGTAAAGCAGTTGCACAGATTTACAGTCATAAGAGCTTGATGAATTCCAATGAGCATGTTCATTTCAGTGGGGCGGGGGGGAGGAGGTGTTATTTGCTTGAAAGGATAGACTTTGAAAATCCTGAGTATGTCTGTGATACAGTTTGTCAACTTAACTTAACTGTGGACAGACAGTTCCCTTGGAAAAATAATCTGATCTACAAGGATTTGTGAAGGCTTGCTTTTCTTTCAATTTGTAGAATAATATATGGGACCAATATAAAAATGTTTTAACAATCTCAATTTTCCCTCTTTGGTTTTCTTTTTCAATATGAAACTCACTCATTTAGCAGGACAGTTGGTGGTGAATAGGTTGTTAGGGTCCCATACAAGTAACAAACCTGATCTTTGTTGACAATAACCTGAGTCTGGGCACAAATAATTTTCTAGGAATTTTTGTCACATTACTTGTGGGTTTTGTTTTTGCTGTATAAATCATAATTGGTCATTTGAAGAGATGAATCTCCAATCATCATTCCTTCCCTTCTCAGGAGTCTTACAGTGTCAAGATAGCATGTTTTATTTTTCCTCTTTGTAATGATGAAACACAATAACCAGTAAGGGGGAACTATATAGTCTTTAAAGATTTTGAATCTGCTGAGTTAATGTTGTCATTGTTTTTCCTTCAGTTAATTAAATCAGATTGATCACCCTCCTGCTAGGTAGCATTTGATAGAAAAATTCTGTTTGTTTCCCGGAAAGTTTACCTGTGAGTTAACTGTGGTAGTTCCTTTTTCTGTGGCAGAGGGGCAGACTTTCTCTATATCTGTGCATCAAACAGAAAATAAGTGAAAGTTGTGTCTGCAGTATTATTCCTTGGAAGTTTCAACTGCAAAAATAAATGACTGAAACTTACTGATCCTAGTCCCTCAAATTAAAGGTCTCTATCTTATAACACTTGTCTTGGAGTTAAGGTGATTGAAAAGCTGCTCCTTTATCTGGGAATCCCTTAAGGGAAAATAATGCCAACTAGATTTTTTCATTCCCCTATTTTAGTACTGTTGTTTCATGTAAGAGATTTGGGAGAGGGAGTAGAAGAGAAATCCAAAACTTATGTTGTTCCTGAATAATTCGAATTTCTGGGAATAGTACAACTTATTTATGTCCTTTTTTTTCAAGTCCAAGGAAGTAAGATAGCCAGTTCGCTCACAAGTTTAATCTGGTGAGTTAGAGGGTCACTTTTGCCTCAAGGGATGTCCTTTCCTGTTTTAGATTATTTATTCACTGTTTCTTCCTTTTGTCATTCAGAATAAAAGCTATTGTTTACAACAACATCCTGACTACAAGGGGAAAACTTTTCAGGGTCAATAAACACTTAGCTGTATAAGCAATGGATCTGTCTTCTTCTCTACAAAATGTCTTCTTTTCTTATCACAACCCTTCCTCATAACTCTTCTTTAGGCTATTCTGTGTTAAATTCATAGTTCAGGACAAATGATTTTATCACTAAAGGGAACATTATAGGTTGTTAATTTCAAATCCTTAATTTTAAAAAAGACTGAAACAGAGATAAAGTACTCAAAGTTATTTTTGTCTCTGGGCCTCAATTTCCTTATTTGTAAAAAAGAGGGAGTTGGGCTTGATGATCTCTAGGTCTGTTCCAACTCTTACACACTCTGTTCCTAAGAAATTTGAATTTAGGCAAGATAATTTTAACATATTTGGGGTAAGAGGCTTGAAGGAGAATAATTAAAAGACAACCAGATAAGGCCTTGGTGTTTATTCATAATATGACTTTCCATTCAGATGCTCTAAATATTTACCAGATCTTTCAGGTGTGAGTATTAAAGGTACAAGGACACATTCAATGTGAAAGAATGAAATTGGAGTTTAATTTTATTTGAAATTTTTATAAATTTAGGAAATCCATATTTCAGCTTAATGGCATGTATATCAATCAGTTTGAGTAGAAAGACTGTGATTAGAACCACCAACCCCCAAACCATCAGGATCATTTATCTGGTTTTAAAACATGTATTTGGGCATTCCTTTTATAGACAGTACTCAAAAGAGGGAAGCTAAGGCTACCAATGAACTAGCCAAGGACTGCATATTGATTTATTTCACAACACATAGAATAATAGGCATATGGATTTAGACTAGTAAGGAACTTTTATGGCTGTCTCCCCTTCCTTTTAAAAATCAGAAAAAAAATTGTTGCCAAGGGAAAATGAATTTTTTCAATTGAGTGATTTGCAAAGCACAGTATAATTCTACAACCAGCTCATCCCAGTGTCTATTTCTAATTAAAAGTAAAGTAAAACTAAAAATATCATAATTTTACTCTTCCTTCTAGAAACACTTAATATCTTGTTAATTAAACAAATTCAGTGATTTACAACATTGTTGCCAAAGGCATTTTATTATGGTTGATACATTATTTCTTTAGCTCTAGAGGACAATGATTGTTCCTATGAACTTAAGGCCTGGAATTCCACCTACCTATCACATTTAAATGAACTTTATCCACTGAATTTGCAAAACTCCAATATTGGGAAGCTTCTCAAAGTCATCAAGTCTGTCAATAGGAAATGTGTTCATTGCTGGTACTTTCAGGTTAATTTTATGAAATGCAGTATGTTTCTGTTTGTTACCTTTTTTCACCAATAAAGAATATGGAATGCTCATGAGTACCTTGGCAGGAAGATTTTCAGGATTTCTGTGGTTTAATAACATAATTGCTAAAAACATATTTACAACACCTTTTCAGTGTGAGTTTCAGGTTAATTGAAATACATATCCAGAAGTGGTAATGCTAGGTCAAGGAATTCACAGTTTATAGCCTTTTAGGATCAGTTCCAAACTGTTCCGTAGAATAGTTGGATCAGTTTACAACTTCACCAACAGTATATTCATGTCCTAAGTCACTAGATCTTGACCAAATCTTTTGAATGGTATTGACTTTAATTTTCTTATCTATAAAAAGGAAAAAAAAGAATGAGGCTATATGATATATAAGAACTATTATTTATGTCTTTAAATTAAAGCTATGCACCTATGATTCCATAGTCTAGTATATAATTCATTTTATTCTATTACACATTCCCTGAATGCCTGCTCTGTGCAAGGCTTAGTCTAAGATTTATCAGTATTATTTGTCAGTCTTGAATTTTTCTTCAAATGAGATGTCACTTGTCAAGCACTTTGTAATTACTTCAAGTAATCTTTGAAAACTATATAAATGTTAGCTATTGTTTTTAGTTGGAATTTTGTAGGAGACTATTATTGTTTGTCTTTAATATTATTGCCTCCTACTTGGTAGACACTATGAATATTACTGAAACAGAGATATTACACAATGTGAAAATGGGACTGCATTTTCAAGTGCTACTTGTTACACATGTAATCGTTCCAAGTTTTAAGCTGTAGTCAAGACATTGACTGTTGGCAAAAGTATGGAACTGCAGAAACTTTTCTTATTATAGGACAAACTATAATCCTAAAACTTCTGGGTTTGCCTTACTGAATTTTTGTTAAAAAAATTAAAAAGCAAAGACAAATCATGAAACCAGAAAATTTTATGGTCACAGATAACATCTCTGAGATGATATTGTCTGAATCTAATTCATCATAGTGATGAATTTCTACAACATTTTATGCCCTTTAAATTGACAAGGAATCATTTTTATTTTGCATAAGAGCTTTAAGGTCTGTCTAATTTAGTCCTCAAATAAACCAAAAGCAATAGTATGGTAATCTGTTTGTATTGCTTTTTAGAAGCATGAGAACCACCATATTAAAATAATGGCTGAATGTCTGTCTTGTTCTTAACAACAACAAAAAGTACAGATGTTTTCACACTTGAATATTTAAGGGGTACAAAATAAGGGTATTCATATTTTAAATGTATTTCAACTTTCAGTAAGAATTCAAAGGACTAGGTTTTCATGATATACAAGGGATATTTAATAATGAAACTGCTGCTCATGGTATGTTAATTCAAAGCTATTTTTTTTAATGGCCATTTTCGACTGTGGTCTGAGAAATAAAGAATTTAACATGCAAAAGAAAGAAGAATGATGGCAACTTATCCTTGGATACTTAAGAGGAAGCAGGGTGAGAAGTAGGAAAACATCAAGGTGTTTGGGATTTTGGGATGTAAATGAATATTGCACTTGAAAAAAAGGATTATGTTAATTAACATAAAAATATTGACTCAGATTGATGACACTAGAAAAGACCTTAGAGAACTGTTCTAACCCTTCATTTTATACATTTGAAAAAGGCTATGAAACTATGGCTAAAAGATGTTATGACAAAGTCTTAAGTTACAAAGAGCTCTTGACGGAACCACTATATGAATTCAGCCTCTTGATCTCTTACCCAAGACTCTTTTAATTATATCATGGTCTAAATGTCTGTAAGACCAACTCAACAGACACACACACACACACACACACACACACACACATACATACAGAGACAAGTGTGAGTACTTCTTGTTCACATGGTACTCTCTTGCCAAAACTCCTAATGACTCCTCAGTAATTACAGGAAAAAAACAGAGTCCCTTAGGCCCAAAATGGAAGGTTATTCAATGTTATTTCTTCCTATTAACAAATTCAAAAGTTTCACTTTCTTCACATCTTGATTTAGTTTTAAAATGTAATATTATCTATATTTTGATATATTTATTTTGTTAAATAATTCCCAATTACATTTTAATCTAGTTTGAACCACACTCAGGAGTTGCATGTTTGACATCTCTGCATTATGCCATCTTGCCTCTCAAATTCACCCCTCTAGGATTTTGTTCATGTTTTGTCTCTAGAGTGCATACTCCTCAACATCTCTGTCTATTCATATCAATCCTTAAAGAAAGGATTCAAGTCCTACCTTCTCCCTGAAGTTCTTGAACTCTTGTTCATGATGCCCTCCTTTTTCCTTCTATTTTTTCTTTTCAAAGTGGCTTCTTCTCTTCTTCTTCCTTTTGTGTCTCTGTGCCTCTAGTCAGTCACTTGCAGGAGGTCCCAATCTCCAGGATTCAATACCTACACTGTTTTTGGATTTCTCCATCATGATTTCCTATTCAGGAACTCATTGTTGGGAAATCTCATTATTTAACAAGATTTGTTCTGCTTGGTTGTCACATCCATCAACTGACCTTCTGACTGTCTGATTGAACTCTCTGAATGGATGGCACGTCCATGAGTCCTTTTCTTAAGCTCTACCCCTAAAATATTTCTTATTCAAGAAAAGGATGCAGCACAGAATTTTCATACTTCTCCCCAGTTATACTATTTTTGGAATTATTTGGGCCTTTCCATAGTTGCTCTGCACAGGATACATCTGCCCCCTTTCTTCACCTCTACCTCACTGGCCAGAATTTTCAGCTTTCTTTTGTGTGTCATCCTCTCCTATTAGGTTGTGATCTCCCTGTGGATAAGAATTACTTTTTTTTTTCTTTTTTACTTGTATTTGCATCCCCAGTGCCTAGCATAGTGCCTGGAACATAGATAATGTTTTAAAATGTTTTTATTTTCTGACTGATGAGGCTTTTGCCCTCCATCTAGTATCTATAACATGAAATTACCACTTGTGATATAATTTTATGCTACTTTTTAATACTACTATAAGATATTAGAATTTACAACTTTAAAAGGTCTTAGTGATAATCTTACTTAGCCTACTTATATAGAGGAGGAAATTGAGACTGAAGAATTGATTTGCCCAACCTCACAAGGTAGTATCTGATGTGAATCTAGATTATGTAACTTTAGATAAAGTATTTTTCCCCTTTGCCCTGTTGCTTCCATTATCTTTGCATCTTCTCAATGAGATAAGTAAGTACCCTGAAAAGAAGATTTAAGGGTTAAATACTTTCTCATATCCCCAGAGCACTGGGCATAGTAGATGTTCAATAAGTATTTGTAATGCATAATAAATGCATTAATAACAAGAAGAAGAAAAAAACAGAATTTACATAGTATCTACTATTTATAAATACTATCAAATTTGATCCTCACAACAAGCCTGGGATACAGTTGCTATTAATACTATTATTATCTCCATTTTACTATTGAGGAAACTGTAGCAGAGGTTAAGTGGCTTGCCCAAACTCACACAAGTAAATATCTGAGGTGATTTTGAATTCACATGTTCCTGACTCCGGGTCCACCACTTTGTCACCCAGCTGCCCATAATAATGGAATCAATTATCATCCCTACCCCCCAAAATGTGTAGAATTAGTTAGATATTTCACAGAGGAATGCATTTACTACTATTCACATTTTTGTTAAAGTTGGAAGGGGTCTCAGATACCATCTAGTCCAAGTCAGATATTTTTTGAATGAGTAATCTGTTACCCAAGTAGGAGGAATGGTTTTCCTAAGGTTACAGAGCTAGTAATTGATGGAACCAGAACTCAAATCTAAGTTTTCTGTATATAAATCTAGTGGCATTCTAATATGTTCCCTCTCTTCCCCCTTTCAAATCACTACCAAAAGAGTTTTCTTTTATGTCATGTTTCTAATATCACTTTGTTCCAACAATTAATATGTATTTATTAATGAGTTGTTATATGCCAGGCACCATACCATTTGCTTCAGTGGTGAAAAAAAAAAAAAACAAACAGCAAAGTGAGACAAGTTCTGTTTCTAGAAGAGTAATTCTATTGGGTGAGGGGGTGAGTGGGAGGTTCCAAGACATTCATAGATAAGAAAATGTACAATATATAGTTATAAGAATAGAGGAATTCTTAGGTGAGAAAACTCCTTTTAGTAATATAGGTTAGCAAATTTTAGGTAGCTAACAATCTTGAAGAGTCACCTAATATACCGAGAACTTAAGTGACTTGTCCAGGATAATATAGTCATTTAGTGGTAGAGGTGATTATTGAACCCTGATAGACCTAACTCAGAGGCTACCTCTCTATTCATTATAAAATGCTTCCTTAACATATAACATTATACAATTCATATGCATAGCAATAGGTAGGGGAGACACTAATAATTTGGAGAATTAAGAAGGGTGTCTTGAGAACATGACATTTAATCTGAGTTTTGGTGGGAACTAAGGGTTCTAGTTATGCTACAAAGATAGGCTGGATCTAGAATGTAAACAGTCTTAAATTACAAACAACACAGGTTATAATTCATTTTTAAGGTAATAGAGTCACAGATCTTTAGAGCACTAATGTGACAGTCATATGTTTGTGTCATGATAATCAGTTTGGAGTTAGGAGAAGTGCTGAAAGACTGGGTAAAGTGGAGGAAATAGAAAGATGTTGACATGATAAAAGCCTGGATCTGAGGTAAGAACAAAAAAAGACTTGGTAACTAACAGGGGTAGAATAGTTGATGAATAAGATGCATCAAGAATAACCCCTAGATTTTAAACTTGTGTTTTAAGAAGACTGATGGTGCTCTGGGTAGAAATTGGGAAATTATGAGATGAGGTAGCTTTAGGGAAGAAGTTAATCAGTTCCATTTTGGATGCAATGCAATCAAGGTATTTATGGAACATTCAGAGAGAGATGGACAATTGGCAGTTGGCAATATGGAGCTAGAACTCAGGCAAACAATGAAGGCTCAGTATTGAGACTGAAGAGCCATGTGTATAGATATTGTAATTCAATCTATGGGAGCTGATGAGGGGTAGGAGCAATGGAAGTGCAGAAGAGAGAGGCATAGAGAAAGAGAAGGTGGGAAAGTGAAAGTTACTATAAAAAACCCAGATCTTTGGGATATATCAATATATTGAACAAAGAACATGAATGAGAGTCATATAGGGAAAAAGAAGAATCAGCATGAAAAGTAGGAAGATAGCTTTTTTAGCTTTATAAATTCTCCAAACCTACTAATTTCAAATTTCACTAATTTAAAAAGCTGGAAAGTATATTTATCTTTAAAATTTGACCCCCATTTTATTTTGAAACATAATTGAGCTATCAACTATAAGATATGTTTGAAACTCTATCGTAGTATGCCACATTTGAAAATAATCATCTACTATTTTTAGAGAGATACAAATTGAATTTTTGGTAGGGTGAATAAAAGAGTTTTAACTTCTTCAACTGAAAAAGTCATAGTAAGGCTGTGGTATTAGTTCCCAGAATGGATAAAATGCAAATAAAATAAAGATCTGCAATATACAGTTCCAAACACTACTACCTCTCTCCCATTTACTCTCTCTTTTCTCTTTTTCCTATATATTCTTTTTTTTTCTTTGTTAGCACAACAAAGATGTAAGCTTGGATTAAATGAATTTAAGCAATGTAAGTCAAAGGATTTTTAAAAAAAATCTCTTCATTGATTTCAATTAATTGCAAAATAGATTTTTACCAGTTTATAAATTGATTTAGAAGTTAATCATTTATAGATTAACTGTTTTCAACTTGAATTTTCAGAAGCCTGTCTAGTGATGCTCTGAAAAGCCCAGCTGAATGTGTTAATATGCTGAAATTGATCTGCTCATCATACCTTCTTCAAAACTCACATATATATCTAGATACATGAGAAACTCATATATATGACAAGAGATATTGCCACAAATATGAATAGGATTAAGTCCTATTGGCAGTGTACATTTAATAAAGGGTTGAACATTTTCACTATCATCTTTAAATATAAAATACAGCACCATCCTTCTAGCCCATCAACCAGAATGATAGGAAAGCTAAATCACAAAGGCTACCTCTCCACTTTCTCTGCTAGAGATCTTGATTTAGTAAAAGCAAGGCAGCTAAAGAATCTCTACTTGATAACCATTTCTCACTAGAGGAAACAGAGGAAGTAATGATGAGAACAGACAATTTGTATTTGACTTTCAAAGATGGTCATTTAATGTGGGGGAAAATTATTCTGGTTCTTTTTTAAGTATGTTATTTTAGACTTCCTAACAGCAAAGTAAGATGTGGCAAGGAATGTAAATTGAAATGTTCAAAAAACTGTGATTTGTACCTGAAATTTGGAGGTAGCAAATTTCAGAAAGTTCAGTGAAAAAGGGAGGTGGGATATATTCCTTTGGCTAGAGACTGAAAAAAAGCTCAAAAGGAATGGGAGATACAAAGAGAATGAAATTTTAAGTGTATTATCATGGGTTATTTCGGTGAATACAATAAAGAGGAAGCATCTAAAGAGGTAAATGAAAGAGCACAGGGAGATGTCCAATACATTTAGATATCAAAATATATGTAGAAAAAAAATGAGGAAATGTAACCAAGAACAAATACAAAAGTGAAAAGTTCTTGAAAAAATCATATCAGGCAAGCTAAGAATGAAAAGTGCTTACAAGTTTTTATAAAGACAAGAATAGGTATATAAAAATTTTAAATGGGAAAAAAGTGAGGGGAAATGAGAGAAAGGGAAATCTGTGAAATAAATCCAGGATAGAGCATTGGACAATGCTTACACAATGAAAGAGAGACATGAATAGTAATATTACAGAAGAAGCCAAGAAGAAACTATGTCAAAAAGGAAAAGAATATCCCTTAACCCTTTAATTATACAAACCGATTAATTTCAAATTTCACTATTTTGAAAAAAAGGGAATCTATACATAAACTATAGTCCAATGGAATTGATTTTGACACCTGATAAAATTCTAGGGTGAGTTTTAGATGAAAATTGATGGTGTGAGAACTCATAAAAGGCAATAATGATCATTATCAGTCATTAAAAACAAATCTGACCTAATGACACTTTTGAGAGTATTGCTAGGCAACCACCATATGCCTAGCATGCAAAGATATTATAGTGTAATATAAAGAGTGCTGGACTTGGAATAAAAAACATTGGGTTCAAATCTTTCAGGATAATTATTTGTGGCAAGACCAAGAACAGTTTGCTTATCCTTTATAGGATTCATTCTCCTGATTTTTAAAATGAATATATTAATGTCCATAATACCTATATTAAATGGGTTCAAGGATCAAATGATATCATTCATGTAAATTAATTTGCAGAATTTTAAAGGCTCTCTAAATTTCATTTGCCATTACACATGAAATTTAGACAAATATTTGATGACGTATTATTCAATAACTTTTCAGAAAAAGAGTCATGGGGGATGAATGATACCAGTTTGATGGTTTTAAAATTTTATTTAAAATATATATATCTGGTTCATGGTCTATAATGGAAGGCTGATAAGCTCTATTTTGGATTTTTTTTCTTTAAAATTTTTACTCTTGAACTGGAGCAATATTGATGTCATTTTCATATTTAGTGAAGAAGGCATAAAGCTGAAAGGAAAAGATAATGTGTTGGATGATTGAATTGAGGTTTCAAAGTGTCTTCATGGTCTTGAAACATGATTCAAACATAAAAAAAATTTAGCTTAATGTGCATGTAGAATCTCAAATGAGTTGAAATATAATAAGAGCTTGATGACTATGTGAGTATGCAGTAGTTCTTGTTTAAAAAAAAATACTTAGGGGCTTAGTGTATTAAAAACTCATCATGAGTTACCAATGTGGAATGCTAGCCCTAAAAGAAAATATGTCTCTGGTTATATTAGTAAGAATATAATGTCCTTCAGAATGAGGGTGTGATAGTTCCGTTATACAGTTCCATGTTCAAAACAGATCTGAAATAGTGAGTTCATTTCTTATCGCCATATTCATAATCTTGATTCTGGCCAGACACAGCAATGCGATAATGGGGTGGTGGAATGGAGAGAGGCTGGAACTCATTTTATTTGGTGATTTGTTGAAAGCCTGATTGAAATGTGAAGAATATAAAGAAATTGATGCCTTCCAATATTTGGAGGGTTGTCACATCTAAGAAGGATATTTTTCTGGTTGCTCTCTCAGGGAAAAACTAGAACTGTTAAATATAGATTATAGAATCATTCTTTTAATTGCTTGTTTTTAACCAAATGTAAGCTTCCCAACATTTAGAATAATTTAGTAATTGGATGAAATGCTTTGAGAAATTTTGCATTGCTTTGAACAAGTGATCTTTAAGAAAAGACTTAATGAGCCCTTGTTAAGAATATAATAGCTAGAATTCATTTTACAGGTAGAGGCTGGGTTGGGTAGTATGGTGTAGCACTAATGCAATATTCACAGCACCTAAGGTGTCTATGAATATCCCAGTATAATTCTGAATTTCAAAATACAACAGACTCTCCACATGGAAAAGAGAACCAAGCCATTTATTCAGACACCAAAAAGCTGAGTCCATCATAGTAACAAAAATTTATACACAATAACAATGCAGAGAATAACACCATCCCCAAGCCTTCCCCCTGCTAGGATTCCCACAAACCAGTTCCATTAAATGAATCACAAGCAAGCTATCTTAAACAAAAATCACAAACAAGCTTTTTCACTCACCCTAGACAGCAGCCTAGTTACCTGTATCTTTCCTAGCTCTGACGGCTCTCTGACTAACTTCCTCTCAGCTCTACTCTAGCTCCATCTCTTCCTGTTTTACCCTTCCTGTTGTACCCCTTCAGCAAATTCCTCCCACCACAGGCTCCATGTGACTCAGACTCATGTAACTTAGGCTTCCATAGAACCCAGGCAGGTCACATGGGCCTATTAATGAGTAGGAAAGATATTCCCATTAAAATTATCATTACATATGGCAATGCTGGGATCATCTGATTCTAAGACTTACAGGATTCCCAGAAGAAAAAACAAACAAACAAAAAAAAAAACCAAACCACAAAACACCATACTGGAGCATTGGTATTAAAGTCATACTGAAAAGAATAAGATAAAATAAGATGAAATATAACCTTCAAAATGACCAAAGAAATAAAATATTTGGGGATGGAGTATATATTTGTTTTTTGATTTCAAAAGTGGTTAGCATCAAAAGGATGCAATGGTACAGCCTCAAAGGAGAGCATTATAGAAAATATACAGGGAGATTCTTATGGATAGTTACACTAGATGGACCCTTTTTTAGAGTCATGAATAATGATTCTACATCTATCATATGATTAACTTGATTCAGTTTAGCTGGATCATTTGTCATATGTTTCTTTGGCCTGTCTTTGATCTAGAGGAAGTAAAACTCCCACAAGCAAATAAATCTCATTGCCTGTTGTTTATACTATTAAGTGTAAGCAATTAAAACAAGAAGGATAATATGGTAGGAGACCTTTGCAATGAAGGTCAGTCAGATTTAGATAGCTCATCTAGTGAATTATATACATAAACACACATATGAAAGATGATTATCTCCATCATTTCTAAGGATTTTTGTTTGTCCTTTTAGTCTGTGGATGGTAGAACTGAAAAGGGGCCTTAGAGATCATCTAGATAATTCCATTATTTAAAAAAGATGAAACTCAGGTCCAGAGGAGGATTTGCCCATGGTAACTTGGCTGGTAATGGAAGGCCAGGACAAGACCCTAAGTCTGCCCATTCCCAATTCAGTGCTTCCTTCAGTATACTGCCTTACTTGGGGGAATATCAAACTAATCTAAAACACTTTCAAATTATTAAAGATAAAGCAAAGTTGCCTATTTTTAATCAAATCTTACCTTTTAAAAAATCTGCCTTGTTTATATGAAATCATTTCCTTAGCATTTATCATATGGCACAAATATTCTTGAAAGTTCTCCTCCTTATTCTATAACATCACTATAGTAACCAACACAGTGCATTTTAAAAAGATACTTGTCATCTTGACTCTACCCTCTGTTTTTAGAAACCTACATTCACGAAGAGGGGGTGGGGTGGGTAAGAGAACTAAAACTTATTTGTTCCCTCTTTTATCTTAAGGAGTTTCCTCTGCTTAACCCTTAGTCTAGGATTATAGTCATTTAATCATTAATTACATGTATTAAACATTTACTAGATGAATAGTACTGAACTCATAGGAATACTGGAACACAAACCTAAGGAAGTATCATCATTTGTTCTTTGCCTGACTGAAACAAGAAGAGACAGTAGAAAATGACTCCCTTTATCCTGTGTCAAATGGTCTATACTCTTGGAATGTGTATTACTGTGCTAAATATTAAATAATGTTGGGAATAGAAAAGAAACAGCTACTACCAAACCAACAGTAGATTCACATTATTTATGAGAATAACTATAGACTTCTGTTCTGGACAACTAATGTCTTTCACAGTTATACCCTTTGTTGTTTTTCCACTTCTGCCTAGCACTTCTCCTACTCCTGTTCTCTGAATATTTAGTTAAATTACACTCTTTTCTATCCTATATTATTTTGTCTTGTTGTAGCCCTGGATTATACTTGCAGGCAATTGACACCTGCTGGAGTCCCTCCCTCTTTGTCCTCAAGATCTAACAGACAATTTTCTATAAAATAGTGAAATAGAAAGAAACCAGGTAGCCAACTGAAGCCCAAACCCCTCAATGATATGGAAATGATTCAAACTACTTTCCTCTCCTCTCACAAGAAAAAATGGGGATATTCTTTTTAAATCATCTGGAGAAGAGAATGCTACTAAAACCAAAAACATAACTAGGTCAGAGTGAAATGATGACAGAGGTAAAGATAGTTATACTTTCCCAGCCTAGACTATTGTCTGTCCCAAATATCCAGAATCGTTAAAAGAGATATCTCTGCCCCATTGTGGTTTAACTCCTAGACAACAATCAGAGAGGTCCTGCACATTTATCTGCCTTATATCACTCAGAGATTAGAGATTAAGTTACCTCCAAAATGGGAATAAACCTCAACTAAGGGGAGAGCTCATTCCCACAATCTCCATATAAATCAGTATGATCAGTGATTCCAGGACTTCAGTCCTACCTCAGATACAGGTAAAAATTAGGAAAGTCCTTCTACTACTATGGAACTCTATTCAACTGGAAAAACTAGTCTCACTTGATCACCTTTCCTAGCACCAAGGCTGAGTAAAGTCTACTGTTATTTCCAATCTATGAACCCTATCAGTCCCACTCCAATCATTAGTACAGAGACAGAAACAGGGTTCCTTTCTTCAACAGACTACAAAATGCAACAAGATAAAAGAGTAGACCTCCCCCTTTCCCAGAAGAGCTTTACCCTCACTATGTTGAACCTTCAAGAATCCTTGCTCCTATGGAGTTGTTATTCTGAAGCAGTGGAAACAACTCTAGTTTCAGGTAAGACTTGAACCTTCTCTACCATCTCTATTCTTGAGCCAAAAAATAAGTGATACAATAACGATATGAAATTTTGAAAGAAGGGATAAAGTTTCTTTAAAAATGCAAATTAATTTTGTTTCTATTAGATGAGATTAAAGATGTCCCAAAGAATAAACTCAAAAAGGTTTTTCAGTTCATCAATGCATCACATCTCTTGTGAATCATTTCCTTTAAACAATCAAGCAACAGTATGCATAATGCAATGCAGTATTTTCTGATGGTTCTCAAACTCTTCCTCCATCTTCATCTGTAATCAGTTGTAAAAATAATTAAATTTCAATGTGGCATTGTCATTGTCTGTCCTATCTCTGTTCTTAGCAATGAGGTCCAATGTTGGTCAGCTGAAGTGGTTTCTGAACTCTTCTGGTTCCTCTATAAAAGTTAAAAAGTGTTACAGTGGGTTGCCATGGCAAAATAATCACCACAGGGGCTCACATACTATTGATAAAGTTCTGTTGACCTTCTGAAAGTAGATATACATCAATTGCTGGGATTACGTTCAGAGTTTCTAACATGAGGGAAACTGTCAGAACTTGAACTCCATGAATATAGTTCAAGATCACCTCCTCTTTGTTCCATAACAAAGGAAGGAAGGAAAGAAGTAAACAGAATGCTTATTTCATAAATACATACATAACATTGATATAGGAGATAGGGAGCCTCTGTTTAAGAAAATTCCAAAGCAAGGCACAATCCACATTAAATCAAAGGACACTTCAAATAATAATATAAATAGAGTAAAACAGTAATAGCAACAATTAAAGATGTTCTTTTGGGAATAAAACTTTCAAAGGAGCTAATAATCATTTAGGCAAAACAACACATTTGAAATTTCAAAACAAAGTCCAAAAGTTAGATTAGTATATATTCCTGAAGATAATGAAAATACCCCAAATGTAGAAACCATAATCAAAGATGTAATTAGAAGAATTAAAGCTTTTCAGTGTGAACAAAATAAGATAGAGTACCATCAACAAGTAGATAGAATCTCTAGATTGGAAAATATTATGCTTCTCCAAGACATATAGTTTTAAATAACAGAATTATAAACAAACAAAGAAAAGATTTATCTAATTGATGAGAAAAAAATCAAAAATGGAATTGAAAGTTCTCTAGAATGTTACTCCATTATTAAAACAATGGAGAATGACAAAACAATAAAATTTTTCAAAATTTAAAAAAATCATAGGATCGATAATAGAAATCCCATACACATTAAAAACTTACATGTTATTTGAAAATAAAGAATCATATATTACAACAAAAAGGAAAACTGTGAAAAAATTGACCAATAGTATTACACAACTAAGAGCATCCTTTGCAAACATTATATATTTTCAAACTGATGAAACAAGTTCGTAAAAAATACTTTGAGCATATTGCTTAATTTAAATATTTGATTTATTTGATATTGATTTAAATATTTGTATAAAAATGATTTGATATAAATATTTTATACTATTTCCTAACTGGAATAGAAGCAATCATATTAGGATGTGATCATAAATATGTATTAAGACTAACACAGAAAGGTAACAAGCATTAAATTATATGTTTACTTACTAATTCAAAAATTAACGCAGTTGAGAATGAATAAATTTAGGAAGGAGAAAAGGGGCATGATATTGCAATTTTATAGAAAATAAACAAATATATGTGTGTGGGTGTGTGAGTGTGTATGTGTGTGTGAGTGTGTGTGTGTATACCCAACTATATAAACTATATACATATGCATGTATATATTTTATGAGATGATATATTTATATAAGGGTATTAAATTTCAGTAAATAATCAGAATTATTTTAAAATGTATAAACATTTCATTAAGTTTCATATAGCTGAAATATATATAGAAGATTAAGGTAGATTTTACTCTTTGGTAAAATCAAGAACTATGTAAAAATAAAGAAAATTAGAAAAATAAATATGAATGTCAGAAGTGCATTGTTTCATTAAAATAAAAACAGGAATATAATGAATTTAAAATATTACACACACATATCCTGTAAATTAAAGAAATATAACTTACAAAATATGTTATGACTAGAATAAAGTTAAAATTGTGGATTCAAATATATTCTGCAAGAATTTAAAAAAAAAGATTTCCTGAAAATATTTGATAAAGTACTATCCAAAATTGAATATATATATACATACATACACACACATATATATGGTTATATATGTGTGTACATATATATGTGCATATACATACACATATACACATGTGCACATTATTGATATACATTTGTGTATGTATTATGCAATGGAGAAATTAAAATGATTTACTAGTAATTGACAATTCTCAATTTATGCATACCATAAAATTCAACAAACTAATAAAAATGGAAGAAAAATAACTACATATAAGGCAATCATTGTAATTTAAAATGTTAATAATATAATACTTTAGTTCTACAATTTTGGAATACAACAAATTAAACAACAAGAACAGGACTAAGGAAATTACAACTAAAACTCCCAATTAATAATTTGAAAGAATCATTATTTGTAGATAACTAGATTGGAGAAGGGTATTAATTTCCTTTTTGCCAAGGCTTAAAAATTGATTATATGTTACATCATAGAGAAGGACTACATTAAATGTAAAAAGGTAGCAATTGTATTTTTAATGTCAATGCAATAAAGTTGGATCAAGTAACCATAATGAAAAGAATAGAGACTATAACATCTCAAATAAGGGAAATACCAAAAATTAAACCATCACTACCCAAAAAATGGGTTCAACAAATTTGAAAAAACAACAGATTAAATCCAAAATATAATATTTATTTCATGTGTTAGAAATAAAAATAAAGAAAAAAATAATTAAAATTACTCAACAAGACACCAAGGAAGCTAATATTTGGGATTTAGTCCCCCTAAAAATGTGGTCCAGATAAGAATATCTGTAAACCTATCTTTGCATCCTAAGAACCTATACATTATACATCGTAGAGACTGAATAATGCTTGTTCAGAGAAGTAATAAATCAATCACTTACAGATTTTGAGCTGGAAAGAGATATCAGAACTGTTATACTCTGTCTTTCTCCTCCTCATTTTATACATCAGGGTAGAGAAACTAAGGAAAGTTAACGTGCTCAAGTTCATTCAGGAAGTTTCTAACAGGGACATAATTTGAACACAGGTTCTCTGACACCAAATCTAGTGCTGTACTGTTTTATGTCATCTGACCTTAAAGAGTTCACACAGTAATTGAATAAATTAGAATAAACATTACAAAATTGGTTTAAATTGTGTCTTATATGTGACTAGATGATAAAAGAAAGGGGTGAAAAGACTGATGTAGTCAGAGAAAGTTTGCTGGACAAGAAGACAAATTAACTTAGAAATAAATTAGCAGAAATGTGAAACCACCACAGATTGTTAGGCAGACAAGTGAAGTGCTATTTAAATGTGTCCAAAATGAATTGGAAGAGTCTGGATTTGGGGAGACCAAGCAGTAATAGCAGCATCAGAGATCAAAGAAATTCAGAGTTAGAAGGAACCTCAGAAGCCATCTCTCCCAACATGTAACTTAGCAAGTGCTTGTTTGTTTTCTTGATATGGCATAATGATGAACTGTACTAGAAAGGTGGCAAAAATGTAGAGATGAGAGACAGGTGCATCAGATGTTTTTAAAGAAAAATCTGTAAGAATTGGTTATTGGTTGACTGTTAAAGGTAAATTAGATAATTCAATTTAATTAATGTTTATAGAACATATATTTTCAATTCAAGTTGACAAGGACTTATTATGCACCTACTCTATGCCAGACCCAGGGCTAAATCCTAGGAATCAAATAAAGGCCAACAAACAAACAAAAAAATCACTATCCCTACTCTCAGGAAGCTCAGCCTAATGTGGAGTACAACAGGTAAGGAAATATATTCAAACAAGGCATATTCAGGATAAATTGAAGTTAGACTCACAGGGAAAGCTACAGGATTCAAAAGAATCAAGAATTGCTTCTTGAGGAAGGTAAAATTGTGTTTGATACTTGAAGGAAGTCACAGAAACTAAGAATCAGAGGTGAGGATGAAAATAACTTCAGGCATGAAAGTGCGCCAAGTTTGGAGATAAAATGTCTTATTCGAGGCATAGCAAAGAGGTCAATACTATTGGATCACAGGGTACCTGGGGGAAGCAGGGTAAAGAAAATTGGAAAGGAAAGTATGTATAAGGGAGGCCTCTGTCCCAGCATCTATTAATGCCCTAGTTACAATATTTGATCTATTTTCCAATATATGGTCAAATTGATATGGGGTCTGTAATCACATCTTTGTATTTCTACAATCTGAGCTGGGGCTCAGCCAATTTTCTATTCTGCCTGAAGATGTGACAAACTTGGATACAATGATTCAGGATGTTCTCTAGGGGCAATTCTTACTTCCCTATTTCCTCTAATATTAACTTCCTTTTCTTGGTACATCTTATATAATGTTTTTAGTTGGAATACCATCTATTCTTCCAAAATCTATCCCTGCTCCTAGTAAAGCAGTAAACATTTCTCTCCTTGTTAATCTATTCTGACATTGAATCTGCTGGCTATTTTCTCTTCTCTCTTGAGAAAATTTGTCTTTTCGTCATTCCCTTAAGTCACATAACTGTGAAATCTTATCCATCACCTCTGAAAGAGGGTGCCTTATTTCCCCAATTAGTAAAATCAGAATTAGGTGTTTTATAAGTACGAGGAACAGATTTCACTGTTTTATTTCTATGAGAAACTGTTATGGGAGTGCTGTGATATGCACTTGCACCTCCAATCATAATTGTAGTTTTCATTACCTCTTCCTTTAACTTTCTCAAGCAATTTCTAAGCAACTACAAGGGTCTATGTCCGCTAGGCCACATTGAGTCAGTGGGATACTGCCTATTGGATCCCTCAGCACCTAAAGCTAATAAATTAGTTCCATTGTTATCTCCTTGAATATGGTAATCCCTAAAAATTGTTTTACAAAATGATTCTGACTAATACCTATGAATTTCAAACAATCTATGTTACCTATCCATATTCCTTCAGCCCTTCCATCACTGATTCTCACCATCCAAGATACTAATGATTCTACCATTTTAGGGTGAATTAACTTAAAATATTTATGACCTCTTAGTGAGTAAAATCCTCAGTTACTTCCTTAAACACTGTGTGGCTCCCCAGTTCTCCTGCTTCCTTCATGTTATTGGACTTTCACGCACATTCCTGGAAGCCTCTTCATCTTAATTTGTTTCATTTCCTCCCATATGTCTTTCTCTCTGGTTTCTAGGCACCAATCAGACCCCACAGTTGCAAAAGTTGCATTCACTTTCCTGTTGTTAACTTTTCTCTTCTTTTTCTAAGTCACACTCACAACTGTCTTTCCTGTTACCACCTGATACTTTTTTAGCTTGCTCTTTTAAAGGAAATTTCAAATGTTTTAAAATAAGAAGCTTCTCATACAAATGAGATGCCTCCTTTGTCAGCTGAACGTTTTCCTCCAACAATTTGTCTCTACTTTTTTAATATGATAACTTATTAACAATTCTCTTTCTTTTCTACATACCCCTGCTATTTCTTTCCCTGGTTATATTGTTATTTCTTGCAAACATCTTTCTAAATCTCAGGATTTCCCTTCTATAGCCTTGGTGCCCAATGTTCACAAAGGCCTGCGCTTTTAGCACATTCTCTCACCAGGGAGGAATATGGTAAATCCTCCTATGCCAGCATATCCTAGAGCCTTCCTGTCTCCAAGTAGAGGTTTTATATTTTGCCATTCCATCCTTATTGTCATTTGTAGCACCCACAGCATCTGCTATGGATATGCATGCGAGTTCCAGAGTAAATTCCAAAAATATAAACTCTCTTCCTCAAAGATGAAAACAAAATATTTATTCAGGTACCAGAAAGCCAAGTTCACCATGATAACAAGATATTATATATGATCACCAATCTAGGGAGTGCCACCATCTCCAAGTCTTCCCTCCTTTAGGTTTCCCCACAAACAAACTCCCCTAGGAAAAATTCTTCCCCCTCTAACTCACTGTAGCTGCTCTGCCTTAGCTCTGCCTCAGCTCTGCCTAGCTCTCTCTTAGCTCTGCCTTGCTCTCTTTTCCTGCTCTACCCTTCCTGCTTGTGACAGTAAGCACCCCACCATACACAGGGGGGCTTGCTATCATGTTCTTAGATCTGCATTCATAAAAGAAAAGGCAATGTTTAAGCGGTTAACAATCACTTTGATTAAAGTGTAGCATATGTATCATTCTTTTAACGAAGTGCATATATCATTCAGTTAGTTCTGAGGAGACAGCATGCTGAAATTCAAAGAAAATACAGAGAAATCAAAAGATCAATAGACATGACTTCCTCTGCATCAATTCAACAGACAATTGAACCCCAACTCTCTGACCATAGTTACCAGAGAGGGAAGTATAATATCTGGTTCTCAAAGCTGGGGAAAGGGAGAGGGGGGCTCCTTAGCAACTTCCCCAAGTCCTGGCACTCAAATCTTCTGGCAAAAACTAAAGCCCAAAGTAAAACCTCACCCTCAGAGTATTTACACCTTTTTTAGAGCCAGAGGGCATGCCAAACCTTGAGAACCAGGGCCTCATTAACAAAATCTGTGGGTGTTCCTACAAATCTTCTCTTATCAAAGTCTCCTTAATGGGCAAGCCCATTAATGAGTGGAGGAGATCTTTAATCACATTAACAATACAAATACATACATTGTTTCTAGCAAAGAAACTCTAGTTTCTGAGCTTTACTCCTAGTAAAGACTCTTGATTGATAAAGGCAAGATTCAATCAGGAACTTGATTATAGTAAAATAAAAATAGCAAAAGATCCTAATTTTACTTGCCATTACACTGTTCCACCCACTTGACAAGCTCCTCCCACCATGCCATGTGACTCAAGCTGTGGGCTGGGTCAGAGCTCAAAGCAGATCACATGGGCCTATTATGGGACAGGGAAAATCTTCAAATTCCCTTACCATTATACATGGTTTGGGAGAATGATAGTGTCACTAAGAAAGAAAAAGAAGCAATAAGACAGATCTCATTGGGGTGGATCTTATTTGGATTTGGATATATTGAGTTCAGGTGATCTGGAATCTATTCTAGTATCACTTCCAGTGGACATTTGGAATTCATGACAATTGGAGTTCAGGAAAGGCAGGAAAGAATGAAGATTCATTGAATCTCAGTGTTGGAAAGAACCTTATATATCCTCTAATGCAACCCTATGCATGAACAAGAGTCACCTCAACATTATCTACTATTTTGAATCATAAACATTGAAGAAATTGCTGAAGTTACAGGAATATTTCATCTACAAGAGAGAGAGTAAAAATATTGCAAGGACTAAGGAGATGTGAAAGACTACAGTGGATAGACTTCTGGACCACGAGTCAGCAAAATCAAAATTTACATCCTGACATTTACAAGTCATTTCACTTCTCTTTGCCTTACAGTGTGTAGATGGATTCTAAGGTCCTTTTAAGTTTTGAATCTGTGATCTCATTTTAATGAATGAAATTTGTAGTTAGAAATCAATAGCATGGAAAGGAAATAATAATGTCCATAGAGAAATGATGAGTGAGTCATTAAACCAATCAACAAGGCTTTTTTGTTGCTTTTTTATTTTAGTTTGTCTATGTCTGTCTATCTATCTATCTATCTATCTATCTATCTGTCTGTCTGTCTGTCTGTCTGTCTGTCTGTCTGTCTGTCTATCTATCTATCTATCTATCTATCTATCTATCTATCTATCTATCTATCTGTCTATCTGTCTATCCGTCTGTCTGTCTGTCTATCTATCTATCCATTATCTATCTTTTCTATCTGTCTTTATATGTGTATACATATATGTATATATGTGTGTGTGTGTATGTGTATTCCCTTCAACCACCCTAATATTGAGAAAGTTCTCATGAGCTACAAAGGTTGTATTTCCTTGTAGGAATGTAAGCAGATCAACTTTAGTAAATCTCTTACGATTTGTCATTCCTGTTTACATTTCCATGCACTTTTTTGAGTCTTGCATTTGAAAGTTAAATTTCTTATTCAGCTTTGGCCATTTTATAAAGAATCCTTGAATGTCCCTTATTTCATTGAATATCCATTTTCCCCCTGAAAGATTATACTCAGTTTTGCTGAGTAGAAGATTCTTTATTTTTTATCTTACGTCCTTTGACCTCCAGAATATCATATTCCAATTCCTTTGATCCCTTAGCGTGGAAGTTGGTAAATCCTGTGTTATTCTGATTGTGTTTCCACAATACTCAAATTGCTTCTTTCTAGCTACTTGGAATAATTTCTCCTTGACTTGGCAAGTTTGGAATTTGGCTACAATATTACTAGGAGTTTTCCTTTTGGGGTTTCTTTCAGGAGGTGATAAGTGGATTCTTTTAATTTCTATTTTGCCTTCTGCTTCTAGAATACTGGGGCAGATTTCCTTGATAATTTTTGAAAGATGATGCCCAGCCTCCTTTTTTAGTAATGGCTTTCAGGTAGTCAAGTAATTTTTAAAATTATCTCCTTATACTCTTAATCCAAGTTTTATTGTCTCTTGGCCTCATCATAGGACTAAGAAAAATTCTGGTCTTGTTCAGGCATTTCAATTGTGCCTCACTCCCCATAACCATATTTTGGGTTTTCTTGGCAAAGATACTAGAGTCATTTGCCACTTCCTAATCCAGTTCATTTTACAGCTCAGGAAACTGAGCAACTTGCCCAGGGTCACAGGATTAACAAATATCTGAGGCCTGATTTGAACTCAGGAAGATGAGTCTTCCATACTTTAGGTCTATCCACTAGGACAGCTACCTGATCTAGAGAGCTAGAATTACCCATAGACTTAAGGAAATAAAAGCAATGTGTCTGACATCAATTTTGCTTGATTTTCTAAATTCACCTTTATCAAAGTTACATTTTCTGGTAAATACATGGTATAACCTCATTCTTGAGCCTAGAGGGGTAAGAAATGATATATAATCTAAACCTGTAGACTGGAGGGGTTATTCACTTTCTGGAGACCAATTAGTTCTTTCTAATCACCAGTGTACAATTTAGTAAATTGTCTTTTCAGCCCATTGAATAGGTACCTGGCAACCCTGAAGGATTACTTTACCCCAAGCAGTGAATAATTACTCTATTTTACTGATAGTATTCAATGTTTTAGAGGGTTGTGAACTTTTATATTGAGTCATTGTGGTTAAATTATCATAGAGATATCAAAACAGACTGGAAAAATAGCAAGAGCTGTAATATTGTCATCTCTGTACCATTCCTTTTCCTCTTTACAAATCCAAACCACCCACCTGTCAAGAGTCTGAATATTCTTGTTGGATCATTCACCCTACTTTTCTACAGAAAAAAAGATGTGCAGTAATCTTTTGTTGCTTATTCAGTCTTATCTTCTTGCATGTACATTTAGAATGGAGATGGGGAGCAGAGGTACTTGATGCTGCTAAAAAAAGACTACCATTCTAATACTTGGAGATATAGTAGAAAGAAATGGAGGACCAGAACATGCATTTGCAATATCTGATAAATTGTGTTTTTTCTCCTTTATTCTCATTCCATGTTCTTTATGTGGATAAATTTGTTAATTGTGCACATACTTGGTTCATTAGCTTCTAGACAGAGGTGAATCAAATGCAAAGGAACTTCTGCTGACACATTTTAAAAAATATATCAAAAATTCTTTAAATTTTGAAGTATCGTTTTGGTATATAATAATCACCCAAATTGTGTGTGTATTGGGGTGAGGGCCAAAGAATGTAAACTTGGACTTTTTATTACAGTGTTCTATTTGTAAGCCAGGTACAAGCATCTTAATTTTCTTTGTAACTGAAGCTGGTGGCAGGATACATGTTAAGTCAAAAATATACTAGATTCTTGATCTGTCATTACCTACTTGTGTGACCATGGTGCAAATCACTTTGGGAGTTTCAAAGAGGCAAATCGAGGTTTGACATAAAGAAAATTCCCTAATAATTTGAGTTGTCCGTAAATAGAATGAGCTTCTCAGAGAGGTGGTAAGTCTTCTCTCCTTGGAAATTTTCAAGCAGAGGTTGGGTAATCGCTGTACATGTGATCATAAGTATTTCTATTTTGGATTGGTTGGATAGATCTCAGCTGAGGTCTCTCTCAACTTTTATATTCTGTATTTCTATGGCTTGAGGCCTGGACTTCAGTTTCTTCATCTAGAAAATGAGAAAGTTGGACTAGATGCTTAGTAATATCTCTTCAATCTCTAAAATGTTTTATCTATAAAATGCTCAACTGAAGACAAATTCAGCAGTAAAGGACAAAATGGTTTTCTTTTTAGATTCTTTCCTTGGTGGAAAAGCAGTATGGTAGAGAATCTAGAGTACTGGGCTTGGTGTCCACAGATATCTGGTTTAAACCATCTCCTAGTAGTTGCAGTGTGATGTGATGTGATAAGATACAATACAATATAACATAACATTTTATATATATATATATATATATAATATACTATATTTTTTATACACAAATCATGTCACCCCTCTTAGACTCAGTTTCCTCATCCAAAAAAATTGGGGATTATAAATACCTAGAATGGGATAACACATAAAAGACTATACCAAACTTACTAGTTTTAGGAAATTCAGAGATGTTTCTATATACAAATCAACACTATTAAGGATAACACAAACTAAATCTAGATGTAGGTTGTGAAGCCTGTGGTTAATATTGAGAAGATTTTTTTTTTAAGTTATAGAGTAAGGTCTACTGAAGTCAACAGCCTTTGCCATTGCTTTCTTCACCTTCTGGATGGCAGTGCAGCTCTCTGAATGCTTCTGGTCTCAGCATTTACCACTGATCCTGTACCCTGAGCCTACATAGCTGTTAATAGAAATGGAAGATGACATTTTTAAATACTAAAATATTTTTTTTGTTTTCTTTCTGAGGATTTTCCCTCATAATCAGCAACCCAAACTACTGTCTTATCCTGGATGTCTGAAATGAGACAATTTGTATAAAGTGGTTTGCATGCTTTAAAGTGCTATATAAATGCTGTTATTACTATTATATTTTACATTTTTCAAATGTTTACTGTTGTTTGATTGACTAAATCAACGCCTGGCAAATTTGTCTTCTGAATAGGTATAGCTAAATTTTAGTATAGTTATCTTTAATTTTATTGGCATATGAAACGTCTGGGTGAGGAGGCATTCTTTATAAATTCAGGTCATGCGCTGAGAGGTTAGATTTGCTTCCTAGGGTAATTCAGCCTCTAAGTGTAGGAGACAACATTTGAAATGAAGTCAGTTTTTTTTTTTTTCCCCACTGGAGGTCAGCTTTATAGCCACCATACCATTGTGGCTCACTGCCAAATATTTCACAGTCATGGTTTCAAAGAGATGAGTTCATTGAAAAAAAGAACTATGTTAATGCCAGAGAATAACAAACTAATGTCTTCATTTATAAATCTTAACCAAGCACATTTTTTTCTTTTCTTTCTGCACATTTTAATTTTTTTATTAACACATTTATTTTCTCTATGACCTATCTCTCCCCTTCTCACTGAGAAAAGAAAAAAAAATCCTAATATTTTCAAGAAAAATTAAACAAAACAAATCCCATCTATCTATTTATCTATCCATCTTTTGTAATTTCTTATTTGGAGATTATATCTTTAGATATAGATATGAAAGTGGCTTTATTTAATTTTTTTAAAGAAAACACAATCACTAAATCTTTGGATAATTTCTCCTAATCTTGATCACAAAAATCCAATAACAAATGTAAGTCTATTTGGTCAGTATAAAGCCTTGAAATACTTGGCCCAAGATCCACACTTCACTGGATTTATGTGAGTCAAATCCTTGAACCTTTTTAAGTGTGTCCAGCATTGGTCATAATGGCTATTAAAAGACTGAATCCTTAAGAACTGAGGTGGCACCTGAATATATGAAAGTTCTGACTACCTTGAGTCTATATTATAACCAGAACTAATGAGTACAGCAGTTGGACATTGGAAGAGATCCAGAGTGAAGCCTTAAAAAAAATCACTTGGCATTCAATGAATTACTTAGCATTTTAGGAGAATAAAAGCTCTCTGGCTTCCTACAAAGAATCTGTAGCCTTCGTAGCAGTACTTTTGAAGAAAGAGGTCATTTATAAATGCTGTCTTTATATTTAGGAAACGATTACAAGATGCAGCTGCAGCTTTTAATGACATTTAATAAAGAATGCTATAAAATGATTAGCACTGAATGTTTAGCAGATGATACTGTGACAAACTATTACAAAATGTTGTAAGATCAATATACCAGTTTGTTAAAATAACATGTGTCCCTGCATTTCTAACATTTCTGTTATTTTTTTTTTGCATATGCTACGAAGAGAGATGTCACTATACCTTAATATAATACAAAGTTTTAATGGGTGACACAGTTAAATGAATCACCGCCCCTACACTTGTGGAATTTTGGCTGCATCTTTATCAGAATGAAAAATTTCAGCTTCTCTACATGTTACCAACATGTTATAAAGCTAGATTATTGTGTGATAGAAAAGCATAAATTCAACCATTTGTTTAATTCTCCATATTCTCTCAAAAAAAAGAAAGGAGAGATCACATCTTTTTGAGCAACTGTCACATTCAGTATTGTCATTAGAATTCAGCTTTTGCTGAATCTGCCAAAAAGTTCTGAATTCTCATATAAAAAGAGTAGGGTACTGAAGGTAGAGGCAGCTAAACATAGCATTCTGCTGACTTCTGGTTTTTGTTCAGTTGACGGTCAGAGGGGTGCTGTCTCTTGCCCAATTTTGTATGACTAATACCTAGACTCAAACTGAGGTCTCTTTTTCCAAACTGAATTCTCTTCCCACTTCATAATGCTCTCTCTAGAGAATGCAATCATTTCATTCAAGGAAATTAACATCAAATGTCAGAAGAAAAGGTAGAAATAATTCATTTTAGGCCATAAAATGACTTTTAAAATGATCCCATTCAACATTTTCATTTTATGTAAGAAATGAAGCAGTTGCTAAACAGTAGAACCAACATTCTGAACTTAGATTCGCCGATTCCAGATTGAGTACTCTTTTCACTGTAACACTGTCAAACTTGAAACAAAATACTAGTCTTCTGATGTTCTTTGAAGTAGGCCATATACATATGAGACAAATAAATATTGTTGCTTCAGTAGCTACCAAGGTCCTGAAAGATGGAAGACTAAGTGAAGATTTCCATTGATGGTCAATGCAGTAGACAAAACCAATCCCCTTTCTGGGGATAAGGAGAGGAGATTTTAATACAGTGTCCCAGGCATCTGTGCTCAGCTCAGTGGTGTTTAACAATATTTCAATGATTTGGATAAAGATATAGATTGTGTGCTATTCAAATTTTCAGAAGACACAGAGTTGGGCAGGATATTGCACATGCTAGCTAAAAATATAGAAATCACAAATGATACTAGTAATATTGATGAAATTTAACAGAGATAAATGAAAATTTTCATACTTGGTTTTTAAAAAATCAAATTCACAAGTCTGATATGGGAGAAGCATGAGAGTTAAAAGTTAATCTCAAATACTCTGGTATTCTTGGACAGCAGATTTAATGTTAGTCAAAAGTGTGACATGGTAGCCAAAAAAAGCAAAAGTATGGTTAGGCTGTGTTAAGAGAAGCCTAGTTTCCAGGACTAAGAAGGTCCTGTTTCCTCTTTACTCTCTCTGGTGAGAAAAAACCTGAAAAATTATGATCTCTTCTGGATATCAAATTGAAGAAAAAGTATTAATAAGCAGGTTCAAGTCCAGGTGAAGTGGACTGGAATATGACATACAGAATGGTTGAAGACATGAAGAATGATTAGCCTGGAAAAGAGGACACTAATGGAGGTATGATGGTTGACTGTATATTTGAAGGTTTATCACGGAGAATGTATTAGGTCTAGTGTATATGGCCCAAGAGGGCAGAACTAGGAGCAATAGATGAAGGATGAAAGGAGAAAAAAATTATATTTGATGTAAGAAAAACCTTCCTAAGAATTGGAAATATCTCAAAAGGTAATAGGTACCTAGATCTAATCAGTAGAGATCTTTAAGCAAAGATTAGATGGCTGCTTGACAATATGTTGTAGCAGTGATTCTTGGACAATAGTGGGAGTAGAATTCTTTCTGATATTCCTTTCCACGATTAGTTTGTAGCCCTTCTAGATCTAAAATTTCTTAATTCAAGGTCATACAGAAAATATAACAGATTTTTCCAAGGGAAAAAAGTTTCTTTTATGAGAATATCACTGCCTTCCGTTACATATAACTTTTTAGACCTATACATATAACATGCAATTTTACCTTTACAACTATGCCTATTTTCTGGGGACTTATAGAGATAGTAGTTTACTCTTCACTGAATTCTTTGAGTAAACTCTTGATAACTTGTTAATGTACTGGAGAAGAAATATTCATTTAGGTGCGTATTGGAGGGGATTTCATCTAAGGTGCCTTCTAAGTTTATGTGGTTCTAAGATGCTGCACTTTTTTGGTGGGAGTATTAGAGACAATTAAGTCATGCAGTGGATATGGCAAGATGACCTGAGTTCCAATTCAGCCTCAGGTTTATTGGATTTGTTTGGGAAAAAAAAATAAATAAATCATTTCATACATGCATATATACATACATAAATACACATACATAGATATCAGTGTGTATAACTGAATCAAATATATAAGAGTAAGAGCCTTTTGCCTGTTGATAAATTTTATAAAGATCTGAAAAAGACAGCAAGAAATTGAAAATAATTAATGTTAGAAGGGCTGTTGAAAAAGCATAGATAGATGGGTAGGTACAACCATTCTGGAAAGCAGCTTGGAATTAGGTACAAAAAGTTACTAAGTAATACATGCCCTTTGACCCAAATGTATCACTGATAAGTCTATTTCCTAGAGAGATCAAAGAAATAGGAAAAAGTTCTTATGTGTTCAAAAAATATTCATAACAACTTTCTTTGTTGTGGAAAATTGAGAAACATAGCCATAAAATGAGGAATATCTGAATAAGTTGTGTATATAATGGAAAACTACTATACAATAAGAAAGGAGGAAATGCATGATTTCAATGAGATATGGAAAGATTTTTTAAAAAGAGATGTATCCTGAAATAAACAAGCAAGATCAAAGATCAATGTATACAATAACAATATTATAAAAATTGGCAGCTTTGAAACCTTTTATAAGCTAATGAAGAATGAAATGAGCAGAACCAGTGGAATAATTTCTACAAGAACAATTATTTAAAGGCAAAGAAAATTGGAAGCTATAAAGCTATAATAAACATAGTAATCATCTATAATTCCAAAGGATTGATGAAACACACTGTCCACTTCCTGGCAGAAAGGTAGAAAGACTTAGAATTTAGAATGAGACATATGACCAACGAGGGTATTTGGTTTGCTTGACTATGACTATTTGTTACAAACAATTAAAAAATGTTTTCTCTATTTTAAACGAAATGGTAGGCGTGCAAGATAGAGAAAATAAATTTCTGTTTATTATTACTTTTTTTATGGAAATGTATTAGTACAATGTTACAGATGTAGAATGTTGAATGCACTTTCAGATGTGGTCACTGTAGTGCTTCTTTTGCTTAATTCCAGAGACCTCTCATGGAGTAACAATAATATGAAAAGCAATGTAATATAAAAAATGAAATCAATAATTTTAATATAAAATCAAACTTTAGCTTATGCAAGTCAAAGTCTGTCTGAATTTCCTCATTTGTAAAATGAGGATAATTTTTGCATTTGTTTACATAATAATAGGACCTGTTCTGGGGATAAAATGAGATGTCTGTAGGACACAGTGTAAACCTTACAATTCAATATAAATGAAACTTATTTTTATAATATTATGAATGGATTATCTAAGTGGATGTGCAAAAGAAGTGGGCTCCTGTGAAGAACTATTTTCTTCTACTTTAATTGTCACCTAAGGACACCTAAGTCACTGAAATTTTCTTTTCACATTTTTTATGAAAATTCAAGGGTCTTAAATGAAATAATGTTTTGATCCCCTGTCCCCAGCAGTAAAATTTAGTTGCCAATTCAAATATTTAAATATTCAGATCCATTATTGCATCACTATTAGTATTTTTTCCAATGATTCAGATCTCAAACAATCTGAGTCTGCCATTGATTCTTGGGAAAATTCTAGAACAGGTCCCTAAAGAATTGATTGGTAAAAATTTACAAATGGGAGTAGTGATTTAAAAAGAGCCAACATGACATTATCATTCCATTCATCAGATATCTCTACTTGACTCTTTGCTTGACCCTAACATTTTATAAGTGACTCAAATAAATGTGTAGATAATAAATTTACACAATTTTCAGATGACACAAAGCTGAGGAGGATGACTAAATCAGTTAATGAGATAATTATGTTAACAGGTTAAAACATTGAACCTGTTTATTGGATTCCACAAATTGCTTGTCCCATAGATATCTTAAACTTAACGTATTTGAAATAATTTGAGCTAATCTTATTTTGGTCCAATAAACTTTTCAAAAAAGTGTTTATTTTTTTCTAATTACATGTAAATGCAATTTTTAACATTCATTTTTAAAACATTTTGAATTCTAGATTTTTCTCTCCCTTTCTCTTCTCCTCCTTCCTTAAAAGATTAAGCAATTTGATGTAGGATATAAATGTGAAGTCACGTGAAACATATTTCACTATTAGTTATGTCCTGAAAGAAGAAACAAACTAAAAGAAAAAAATGAAAAATAAATAAAGTGAAAATAGCATGCTTTATATTTCTATATGGATTCAGACTCCCTCAGTTCTTTCTCTGGATATGGATAGAATTTTCTCTAAAGAGTCCTTTGGAATTGTCTTAGATCATTGTGTTGCTGAGAAGAGCTAAGTCCTTCAATAGTAGATCATCATACAATGTTGCTGTTATTGCATACCTGTTCACTTCACTTTGTATCAGTTCATGTAAGTCTTTCCAATGTTTTCTAAAATCTGCATGCTAATGATTTCTTATAGCACAATAGTATTCCATTACTTTCACAGACGACAATCAATGAACATCCCCTCAATTTCCAATCCTTTGCTACCACAAAAAGAACTGCTATAAATAATTTTGCACATACAGATACTTTTCTCTTTTTATGATCTCTTTGAGACTCAGTAGTGGTATTGCTGGATCAAAGAGTATGCACAGTTTATTGCCTTTTGGGCATATGAGCTAATCATCTTTCCCGCCAAAGACTCCCTTCTTTCTAGCTTCCTTATTACATGATCATCCTCCCAGCCACTCCGGCTCACAGTCCTGCTGTCATCATCAACTTTTCAGTCTTATTCATATCCAATATATTGCTAAGACTTGTTGCTTTTACCTTTGTAACATCTCTTGCATACTCTCCCTTCTCTCCTCTTACACTCCCACTATGTCTGGCCTTGACTATCACAATAACCTTATAGAGGGTCTCCCTGAGTCAAATATTTCCCCTTTCTAGTCTGCCCTTCATTTGGCAATCAATTTATCTTTCTAAAGTGAAATTCAGATCATGTCTTCCCTTGTTAGGGGCAGAGCCCTAATTACCGCATCAACTCACCCTGCCCAAGGGTCTTCAGACATCTCTGGCTCCCCTCGGGGGGGGGTCGAGGGGAGAATCACTAGGCAGAACACCGGAGGTGGGTAAGAGCAGCTTTATTACATGACGGTCAGCAAGAAAGCCCCCCCCCCCCCCCCCCCCCCCCCCCCCCCCCCCCGTCCCCTTCCGTGTTGTGCCTTAAATCACCCAGAACTCGCCCTCCTATTCCGGGTAAGCCCCTCCCCAGTTCCTCCCTGAGGGCGGAGCCCAGCCCAGTCCAGTAGAGCCGCCCCAGTGCCAGCGTGGCAATGCCGCGTCAGCAGTGCCACCGTGGCAAAGCCACGTCAGCAGGTCCAGACTCTTGGGCATCTCCTATCCACTCAGGGGGCCCAGGTCCAGAGCGCCCCTCACATTCCCTACCTGATGCAACAAACTCCAGTTATTCCCTATTACTTCCACGATAAAATATAAAATCCTCTCACCTTTATAACCTTATCCCTTCATATAATTCCAGTATTCTTACACTTTACTCACTGGTTGTGCTCTGCAATCCAATGACACAGACCTGCTTGCTCTTCCTTGCACAAGACACTCCATCTTTTGATCATATCCATTTTTATTGTCTATGCCTCATGCCTGAAATTGTCTCCCTCCTGTCTTTTAATTTTTTTTTTTGCATTCCTGTATTTACCAGTGTCTGATCCATATTAGGTGATGAATAAATGCTCAGTGACTTGAAGTAAACAAACTGGAGAATGTCTGAAGAAAGGTAAAAACATTGAACATCCTTGAATTTCAGCCTGAAGGATAAATATCAATTGAAAGAACTGATCAGTTTTAGTGTAGCCTTCTAAAAGAGACTTGGGGTTGGGCAGCGGTATGTTAACTGCTTTCATATATTTGGAAGGATATCATGTGGAAGAATAACTGGACTTTTTCTGTCTGGCAGTAGAAGGCAGATATATGAGAAATGGATGGAAGTTACAAGGAAGCAAATTTAGGCTTTATATCAGAAAGAAAAAAACAACTTCTCTCAAATTTAGAGTTATTCAAAAGTGGAATGACTTGCTTTGAGAGGTATTTTCTGCTGCATGGAGAGCTTCAATCAGAGATTAGAAGACCAATTGTCAAGCACATGATAATGATAAAAAAGTAGGTGAATAAAAGTTCCAGGTACTGCATTAAGTGCTAGGAATACAAATTAACCAAAAACATGATCCTTACCTTTGAGAAGCTTGCATTCTAGTCTGAGAAGACAGTACATAAAGAGGAGTCAGTAGGTGCAGTGGAAATTTTTACCTGCAGGTGGAAAAGGCAGCTGGCAAGGAGGAGAAGTCCAGAGAGTAACTCAGGTCAGGATTGAAGTAAAGCATGCTGAGATTCCTCCTATTAGGTGAGGGGGTCACCAGTAAAGGAAAGGAGGGTTTCAAAGCATAATTTTCTTCAGAGTAGGCAGGCAGCTCACTGGCAGGAGAAAAAAAAAAAACATATGGAGAATGAGATAATTCCTTTGGTGTATGAGTTGGAAAATGCTGATGGCAATTTCCCTATCTTGGAAATGCTATAATTTTGTGATTGATAAGGAATAACTTTTACTTGAACTCTGTATTTAATCTCCTTGACAGTGATTAATGTTTTGGATATGAGTTTTTCTGTTTTTTTCTGATATTGAGATATCCGAAGGAGGAAGATACCAAAGGCATGTATGTGTGTGGGGGGGTGGGGGTGGAGAAGGGATGTCTCTAATTTATACTCCCAAAGAGGTATAACTCAGTAATATCACTGAAGGAACATAAACAAGTGCCAAACCACATATCTTCTTTCCTATTTATATAAAATGTCTGTGAGAATAACGTGTATGTGTGTGTTAAAGGCATTATCATTGAGGGTATTGGTAAAACACAGGAAGATTCCAGAAGCAATGTTCCAGAAGAAATATCTTTGCATGTATACAATTGATTTAAAAATGTGGAAAATACAAGATCTCATTACACTTATTAGATTGATTATAAAAAAGAATTTAATATAGTTAAATACTACCTTCTGACATATCTCCTATTCTTCATATTTCAAAATTATGTATGATGCTTTGAAATATATAACTATGTGAGTATATTTTGTGACCCTATGGTTATTAATATCAGTCATAAGTTAGGATCATAAATGTAAATATTTGCATAATATAGGTAAATATCATAGTGTGATAATAATGATTATGATGATGATGATTTTGAATACACAAAGTGGATACTCAGGGTTGTTAAGTTATAAAAATACTTAATGAGTTATAAATGCAGTAAGAAAAAATCTGCTAAGCATTCCACCATGATAGTATATATAAGAATATTCCAAAAAATTTAAAAATTCTACCCTAAAAAGAGATTCTCAGTAAGCAGATGGCTTAGAAAACGAATTAAAAAGAAAACATTGACCACCATTAGAAGAGCAGTTATTTTGTTGTGCAGTTAGGCAACATGCAAAGTCTGTTTATGTGCCATATTGTAAGGTATAACAACTTTCCTTTCATGTCTAAGTTTATTGTGGGTACTTAGGATTTAAAAAGGAAACTGAGTTTAAATTCTCACAATATAACATAATCTTGTTGATCCCATCTTATTTAAACATGTAAGTTGGCAGGTTGGGAAAACATAAATAATGAAAGATAGAACATTTAGCAATGGAAGTAATCCAAACAGCCAGAAGTTTTGAGTAGTGAATGAATTTATATGTGAATGAAGCTAAAGTGAAATTAGAGACATTCATTAAGTGACTAATGCATACAGAGCACTGGTAAGACATTTGATGAAATATAAAGGTTGAATAGATAAGATCCCTGCCTTTAAGGAGCTTAAAGTTTGATAGGGAGATAAGAGAATGTGAAGAAAATAAGGAAACTTATATGAAGAAAATTTAATAGACAGGAGAGATGAAAAAGAAAAAGCTAATTGATATGTATAGGGGAATATTATTGATGACAAAGAGGATCAAGAAAGAGTAAATTGAAGTGGATAGATTTAAATGTTTAATACAACTTAGAAAGGGATTGAGTTCTGTTCCCTCATCAACAAATGGGGAAATTGAGTTCTAGAAAAGTGGAAACTTCCAAAAATCAGGGAAAGTAGGTAGCAGTCTGGATTTGAATCCACATCTGACTCCAAATCCAGTACTTGTTCCATTATACCAAAATAACTTCCAAAGAATGAGTCAGAATCCAGCAGGTGAAATGGAGGTTAAGGGTATTCTGTGTATTTATAAAAATGAGCAAAAACATGGGAGCTTCAAATTTAAGTATATATTCAGAGAGAAAAGTATGGTAAAGACAAGTGTATAGTTTTCTGGAGCAAAGAGTGAATTGAGGAGGGGAATGATGAGAAATATGTCATAAAAGGGAAGATGACATCAATTTTTGAGGACATAGAATGTTAGAGATAGTGGTTTGAACTTTATTCAGAAAACACTGGTAAACAAACAAAGAAAACAAACATGAGTAAATGCTCATGTATAAGGATGCATATGCTCCTATATCATTCCTTTGCATAAGTAAAATTATTCTGACAGGTATATGGATTGGAAGGAGGACATCATTTAGGTTAGAAATATTGTTTGGAAAATTGTAAACATAGTAGTGTAAGAGTCTAGATTAGTCTTCCCTTTTAAGTTGCATTTGGCAGTAATGATGGCCCCTCTGAAACTAAGGTGGAAAGAGATAAGACAGAGGAACAGAAATACAGGAGAAAAATAAGGAAGAAAAAAAATGAGTATATGCAATTGGGTACCATCAGTAGTAAAAATGAACAAAAAAATCATAAACATTCTAGAATCCCATAGCTGAGGTTTTAGTCTAGTTAAAATATCTCAGTTGCTCCAAGTCAGATGGTATAACATAGTGCATGGGAACCTTTGAAGATCCCAAAATGTGGAGATTTGCAAAAACAAAATTAAAGCTGTCACTACTTTATAAAGTGTAACAAATATCAATTCAAAAGATGAGTTGCCTGTGTTCTCAGCACAAGTTCTCATATAAAGTCTGCCCAGTAGTCTGAAATATAATGTGACACACACAGGCTCTAATGGAAAGCTATATGTAAATCAGAACCCTTCAAAGTCACTGCTCATAAAAATATGATTGCAACAATTCCAACTTAACTTGCATCTTTTATGTTACACCTAAGAACTTGAAATATGGTTTTCAGGTAGGATAGAATGTTATATATTAATAGGATTATAATATTAGAATATAGCACTATCTATAAAATTGTTTAATGTAAACTGAATAAAATGAAGAAAAATTTGTATAACCTTATATGTAACCTTGTTCAATACAAGCAATTTAACTTTTTTTGCTGCTTTCTGTGTAGGGGTTTTAAAATTTGTCAGTTATAAAATCTTGCTTTCCTAGACTTACTTAGAATTTATGTGTTACTCTCTCATTTGTATTTGAAGTTTTCCTTCATATTTAGATCTAACTTTCATTAAAGAAGCCAATTAACTGAAGCAACAAATTGGTATGAACTGCCTACTAGGTGCAGGTATTATGCTAAATGCAAGAATTCTGACTCTAAATGGATATTTTGTACTTGGAATACAATACACACATAGATAAATAAAAAATATAGGCATAACGATAGCATTTGTGATTTCATGAATGTAAGGAAACCCTTAAGTGAGAAATCTCCCTCTTTCAATACAGATTGGCCTCTTCTCTGCAATGGAAAAATCATAGACAGCTGTCTAGAAGACTGAAAGATCATCTCTCATAACCAATATGTGTCACATGTATGACTTGAATTGGTCTTCATGGCCCCATCCAATATACAAAGCTATTATACAGTAAAATTTGAGAGTAGGAAGACTACTAACTGGATCAGGAAAGCCTTTGTGGTAGATGACTGTATTGTACTTTAAGGGGAATCAGGGAATATAAAAGTGGAGATGATGTATATATTTTCAAGTTTTTTCCCCTTGCATATGTTTCTCTTTTCTCATGGAAAGGGCCTCAGAGGGGCAGCACCAAGATGGTGGGGTAAAAAGACGCATCTACTCTAAGTCTTCCCTCACAGCCCATAAAATATATGTAAAAAATGACTCTAAAAAATTCTAGAGCAGCAGAAGCCACAAAACAACAAAGTGAAAGAGATTTCCAGCCCACGACAGCCTGGAAACCCAACAAGAAAGGTCTATTGCATAGGGTGTGGAGTGGAGTATAGCCTGTGGAGTGCAGCCCATGGAGCCCAGCACAGCCATGGCCACGTGGCACCATCAGGAACAGGACCTGAGTAGGCCTCAGGGGTGGAATCATAGGGAGCAACTGCAGTTCCCAGATCCCTCAACCCACAAATGCCAAAGACAGCTTCAAAGGTCAGTGAGAAAGCTTTTTCACCTGGGTGAGAAGAGAGCAGGGTCTTCTCCAGCCCCAGCCCCAAATGGCTGTGCCTGTAGTGGCAGCAGTTTCCATCTTTGGAGTCCTCTGCCTAAAGAGCGTGAAGGAATTGAGCTGCTGATCTGGGTCTTAACCCTGAGTGGTGAGCTAGGAGTGAGGAAGAATGGTGGCTGGCGTGGTGGAGCTGCTGGAGGTTCTGAAAAGGGATTTCTACTTGCAGATCCTGGACAGAAAATCTTTGCTAACTCCCAGACCAGAGCACTGTCCAGGGAGAGGAGTTTACTCCTCTCCCTTGATTGTGCCACCATGGAGGAACTGAGAACTTACAGGTCCCCAGAGTATACTCCCCTCTTGACAAAGGACTCAAAAGTCAAGTAACTGGCTGGAAAAATGCAGAAAAAAGGGAAAAAATAAGACTACAGAAGGTTACTTTCTTGGTAAACAGGTATTTTCTTCCATATTTTCTTCCATCCTTTTACATGAGGAAGAACAATGCATATCCTCAGAGGAAGACCTAAAAAATCAAGTTTTCTGCATCCAAAACTTCCAAAATAAATATGCAATGGTCTCAGGCCATGGAAATCAAGAAAGAGAGGTGGAGGAACAATTGGGAAGAGAAATGAGAGCAATGCAAGAAAATCCTGAAAAGTGAGTCAACAGCTTACTGAAGGAGATGCAAAAAATGCTGAAGAAAATAACACCTTTAAAAATATGCTAACCCAATTGGCAAAAGAGATCCAAAAAGTCCAGGAGGATAAGAATGCTTTCAAAAGCAGAATTAGCCAAATGGAAAAGGAGGTTCAAAAGCTCACTGAAGAAAATAGTTCTTTAAAAATTAGTGTGGAGCAGATGGAAGATAATGACTTTATGAGAAACCAAGAAATTACAAAACAAACCAAAAGAATTAAAAAAAAAGAAGATGATGTGAAATATCTCATTGTAAAACCAACGGACCTGGAAAAAAGATACAAGAAAGACAATTTAAAAATTATGAGACTACTTGAAAGCCATGATCAAAAAAAGAGACTACACAACATCTTTCATGAAATTTTCAAGGAAAACTCCCCTGATATTCTAGAACCAGAGGGTAAAATAAATATTTAAAGAATCCACTGACCATCTCCTGAAAAACATCCAAAAAGAGAAACTCTGAGGAATATTGTGGCCAAATTCCAGAGTTCCCAGATCAAGGAGAAATTATTGCAAGCAGCCACAAAGAACCAATTTGAGCATTGTGGAAATACAATAAGGATAATATCAGATCTATTGGCTTCTACGTTAAGGGATCAAAGGGCTTGTAATATGTTATTCCAATAGTCAAAGGAACTAGGATTAAAACCAGGAATCACCTACCCAGCAAAACTAAGCATAATACTTTAGGGGAAAAAATTGCCATTCAATTAATTAGAGAACTTTCAAATGTTCTTGATGGAAAGACCAGAGCTGAAGAGAAAATTTGACTTTCAAACACAAGAATCAAGAGAAGCATGAAAAGGTAAACAGAAAAGAGAAATCATTAGGGACTTTCTAAAATTGAAATGTTTACATTCCTATATGGAAAGATAATATTTGTAACTCTTGCAACTTTTCTCAGTATTTGGGGTGTTGGAGGCATTATATACACACATGCACACACACACACACAGAGCACAGGGTGAGTTGAATAGCAAGGGATCATATCTGAAAACATAAAATTAAAGGGTGAGAGAGGAATATATTGGGAGGACAAAGGAAAAAATGGAATGGGGTAAATTATCTCTCATAAAAGAAGCAAGAAAAAGCTCTTTCAATGGAGGGGAAAAGGGGGGAGGTGAGAGGGGAAAAATTGAATCTTATTTTCATCACATTTGGGTTAAGGAGGGAATAACATGCACACTCAATTTGGTATGAAAATTTATCTTACACTACAGGAAAGTAGGGGAGAAGGGGATAAGTGGGAGGGATGATGGAAGGGAGGACAATGGGAGGAGGGAGCAATTAGAAGTAGACACTTTTGGGAAGGGACAAGGTCAAAAGAGAGAATAGAATAAATAACGGGTAGGATAGAATGGAGGTATATATAGTTAGTCTGACACAACATGACTATTATGGAATTCGCTTACAAAGCTACACATATACAGCCTATAGTGAATTTCTTGCCTTCTCAGTGGAAATGGGTGGGGAGGGAGGAAGGGAGAGAAGTTAGAACTGAAAGTTTTAGGAACGAATGTTGAAAATTGTTTTTGCATACAACTGAGAAATGGGGTGTAGAAATTTATCTTGCCTTATAAGATGAGAGAGAAGATGGAGATAAGGGAAGGGAGGGGTGTGGTTGAAGGGATGGCAGATGTGGGGAAGGGGTAATCACAATGCCTGGTGTTTTGTGGTGGGGTGAGAGGAGATATGGGGAGAAAATTTGGAACTCAAAATTTTGTGGAATGAAGGTTGAAAACTAAAATAAATAAATAAATCTTAAAAAAATCAAAAAAAGAAAGTGCCTCAGGAATCTTTTTTTCAATTCATGTTCAGTCTCTCTTAATGGTGCTATCTGCTTCCTCAAACTTTTCCCTCCTTCTGACTTCACTTTTCTCTCTATGGCACCATAACTTTCCCGGCTTCCCATGTTTGAAATCTTTGAAGATCTTTAACTATTTCCTCTCTTACTTATATTTAGTTAGGAAAAAAGGCACTGTCCATTTAAACTAGTAGACCCATGTCACAGGATTTCATTTGACACTATGAAATCCCAAAGGTATGGGGAATTGTAACAAGTCATAACTGCATGAAGTAGAGTAGGTGCAAGGAGAAAATCAACTGCTAGTTTTTCTTTCACATCTATTCACTTCTCCTCATGCACAAAGGCACGACTGTAGGTAAGAGAAGTATAAGGTCAAAAAAGGATAACCTACATAACTACTTATCCTGCTGTTTAATCAGGGTTTAAACATTCTCTTTTGCTTCTTGTACATAGCATTATCTTCACTTTTTCATTCACTAAAAATGTACTGGTCACCTATCATGACTCATGAGGTAGTCTGTGTTGTTCTGTTAGCATACATACATTTGCAGGAGATCTAGAAGACAGTCAGCAGTAGGTTCAGTGGGCTCCTTTTGGAGGCAAATTGGCTTCCTGAAAAGATTCTTGCTAAAAATCTTCTTTCTCACGGAATATTCTTAAAATCAATCTTCTAGCTGGCTAAAATGAAAGTTGTCCAAATAAATAACATTAAAAAAAGATAAGAATTGAACAGAATGTGAAGGTATTCACGCATTGGTTGGAATTAGATACCTACATCAGCATGATCAGAAATCCATCCAAGTATTATGTTGCTGCTACTGCTATTGGTTTACATAGAAAATGACAGTGTCCTTCCCTTAAAGGAGCTTATTGTTTATTTGAATGAAACAAGTAATACACATATGAAATATTAAATAATATTAATTTGGGTTTCTATCAAATGAGAGCCCCTAGTCAGTGAGCTTTATAAGAATTCAGAGGAGGAAAAAATCTTTTTAGGCTAGTTTAATAGAGGGAGACTCTGAAGAGATAGTATTCCAAATATTTTACTTCATATTGTAATGCATTGAGGCAAGGAACATGTCTTGGAGTGTATACTATTCCCCAATATCTAGTAAGTGCCATAATGATAGGTACAACTTATTCAACTAGAACACAGCAATGACATAACTTATTTTCATAAGAGATTTGAAAGTTTCCCCACCAGAAAAAGGAAACTATCAATTCTTTATCCCTTTTTCATCAGCATAAGCTTTGGGACAACAAAATAATGTAAATATCTTATTTTGGGGGCAGTTTGCATTCCACTAGACAGATAGAGGTTTAAAAAGAATCCTGCAAGGAAGAGTAGATTTCACCAGGAATCCCTCTAAACAGGCAATTAATTTCAGACAGAGTTGAAGACTAGGGTTGTAAGGAGAGCTCTGACAAGAATTTAAAAATAAATTCAAAATCAACTGTCCCTATATTTCCTTCCCAGGGGAACATCTGCAAGTTAAGTTTTTTAGTAAGATACCTTTGATCTCCTTAAGGGTGTGAGAAATCCAATGACAACAATTCAATTCATTATCAGTCAAAATTAAAAGTATTCTCTAAGTAACTTTTTAAGAGCAGAGCATGCAAACAAAGGGAGCCAGAATATGAAGTTACCAGTGTAGTATGATCTGTGGGTCTTTGAGAGACATTGTAAACATGTATTCACGTGCAAATGTTTCCTTCTTGCTGACAAATTTTACTAACGTTTTTTTTTTTTGTTTTTTCTTTTCATTTTGACCATTCAGATTTTAAGATACAATTACGCCTCATGAGGGATGGTTCAATAGAAGTTAGCAATGGCACTTTGTAGCAAAAACAAAACAAAATAAAACCGAGTTCTTATTGTGCATTAGAGACACAGTACAAGGGAGGGGATACCTCTACTGAGTACACTGATCTGGACAGAAATATTGTATTCAGTTCTGGGTATAATCATTACAGTAAGGACACTGAGCAATTGTAATATATACTGGGGAGGGGATCAAGATGATGAAGATTTCAAGAACCTATTATAAGAAGATTGGCTAAAGTGAATGGGCATGGTTAACTTACAGAAAGCTTAGGGAAATACAATTGTCTTAAAGTATTTGGAGGGCTCTAATATGGAAAATGGGGAATAAAAGCATTTTATTAGTTAGCTTCAGAATTAAGAGCCAACAGATAAAAGTTGCAGAAGCAATTTTTAACTTGATGTGAAGAAAAAAATAAAACTTCAGTAATAATTATATCATCCCAATAGTGGAATGGGTTGCCTTAAGGGAGAGTGGTCCCTCCACTACAGGTGTTCAGTTGAAGTCATCTTGACAAATTCAGTTCAAGAAATACTTAAGAAATGCCACTACATGAAAGGCACAGTTATTGAATAAAAACAAAAATGACAAATTGTCTTTGCTCGCAATAATCTTATCCTTTCCTGGGAAATAAAACATAAATATATAAGTAAGTTCAAAGCAATTAGAGGAGGTAGTGAAGAGTTACAACTGGGAGATCACTCTCTCACAGGTGGAGGCATGCTTTGTAGACCTTTTGTGTGCACTAAAAGATCCTTTTATATAAAAATACATGACTGGAATTGCAGAAGTTGTTACTCATTCCTATTTTAAAATATATCTATACAGTATGAGGAGGAGACTTAAACCTGGGTTGATATTTGAGGTAGGTTAATACTTCCATAAGGTTTGAGAGAAGATATTGAATAATTCACACTGATGAATTTCTGTAGAAGCTGATATTGCTCCCAGCTCTCATATGGATGTTCAACCACTGATTAAAGTGCTTGCATCCTTTGCATAACAAGCTTGTGGTCAGTGTTAATCTGTTTCTATAGATGCTCCTAGCTAAGCTACAGTGTTTGGCAGAGAGCATCATTAAGCTGTTTCTTTTCATTCCACTGATTGCAATTACAACAATTCAGCTTCCCTTATAATCATTGCCTCAGCATTCTACTTTTGTCCACTTTTCAAACAAATCTGGACTAGGAAGTTTGCATTATTCTGAGCATTCTGTTAGACAGTTCCATTTCCTAGGGATGTTTTGATAGAGATACTGAATGAAATAAGGGGTGAGTTAGATGGCTTTTCTAGTCTCATGTTGGATGATCCTGGGAAATGCATATTATCTCAGTTAAATAGTCTACAGAAGTTAGCAAAAACTTCTCCTCCTACAAGTTATGAGATAGTTTAAGGATGATGATGTGTTTTCTAGTGGTGAGACAAGAGAAGATGGAAATTAAAGACAAATTTCACCAACTTGAGATTTAGCTTAAGACTGACCACCATTTTTGCTCATCAAGCTTAAAGAACAATGACAATATTAGGATGAATGTGTCAATAAAACTTTGCTTTCTCTAACTCTTAAGATGAAAGGCAATTTTTGGTATGGATTGAGAAGTTTACCTGAGATTCAGGAAGGCCTAGATTCTAACCAGCTCTCTGATTCTAGCCAATGTGAGGCTAGGAAATTCGTTTAACTTCTCAGTTTCCTAGATATTTCTTTAATACTGCAGGGCAAAGAATAGTTGCTGATTTGTATTGGTAAAAGAAGTTTTCTCATTAGGAGTTCACTATGTCAATGAAATCAAATATCTGAACTTTCAAATTCCTAACTTTTTAAAATAAAAGCAAAATTATCATTATTTTGAGAAATCTACCAGCAAACAATTATTAAAAGTGCCATGTGCCACGTATTACGCAAGCAAAGCTAAAAAAATGAAACTCCCTTATTTCAAGTAGCTTGTCTGTTGGTGACACATCATTCTTCACCTTGGACTTCATGGCCTTTGTGGTGAATTCCTACATTTATTCTATGACCTTATGATTCTGTGAATAAGAGACAAATTTTGCATCACTTAAATCACAAAATGAGACTACACACCAAATCACTGGATAATCATACAGGTGTTCTACTATTATCCACTTTTTTCCTATATTTTTCATGTCCATCTTAATTTCTCATTGATAAAAATAATGATAGTAGATCAAAGTCTTTTTGTTAAAAACAACAACTAAGATACACAATTCCTTGTACTGTAAATGTAGAGTTCAAAATATTATTGGGAATTAAATGAACAAACTGTACCTGATGTGGGGAACCTGTGGTCTTAAGGCTACATGTAACTCTCTAGGTCCTCAAGTGTGTCCCTTTGACTGAATTTAAAATTCACAGAACAAGTCCCCTTAATCAAAAGATTTGTTCTCAGTCAAAAGGTCACACCCAAAAACCCTGAAGAAAGGCCATATGTGGCTTCCAGGTCACAGGTTCCTCACCCCTGACTGGGGTATTATTGCAAAAGCTATTGTCCACAATCCCCTGAATATAACATTGATCTATATAATGATAACATTTAAATAGATGTCATCAAAACAAATACTCATAATCTCTAAATTATATGGAATGAAAAACTTTTAAAATATAGCCATCTGGCTGAAAACAAATCTTTTCCATCATCCTGTCCAGATTGATCCAAAAGATGCTCTTAGTGAGGCTGTAGAAGTTGAGCTTTTCTCCCATTACTTTTATTCAATTACAAAAGGCAATCATTTTATCCACCTAAGCAATAATCCACAATACACTAAATGTTAGAAAACAATAGCACCATAGTAGCCTATTTCCATGACTGGTTTTGTCTGAATTCCGTGGAATGAGAGAAAGAAATGATGATATGATGAGATATATACATATATGCATATATATCTCATCATTTCATTCTCTTATATGCATGTGTGTAGTATGTATGTGCATTCATGTATATGTATATGTGTAATTGACCTCAGTAATGAGACTTTCAGATTGATATGCAAATAACTATTGTCAGCTGTGGCTTGAAATAAATAATTGGCATTATCATTCAATCAAAAATGAATGAGGGGAAAAATAATATGAGATGAACATGACAAATACATTTGCAAGAATCAAACAATACTTAAAGAAATAGTTTGAGACTGGGTCATGTAAATGTAATCGACATTATTTCAGTCTCCTAAAACCAATGGCACCTTTGCAAATTAAAAGGTAAAATTAAATGGAAGTAGGAGTTGGTAAATACAATCATTAACATAAAATACTAGTCATAAATATTTTTGTCAAAGGCAAAAAACATTTTCATAATATTTTCTTCACTTTTAATGGAGTAAAAGAAAATCTGTGACTTCTCTGAGTTGAAAAGTCAGAGCATTTTATATTGATTTACATTTGTTTGTATATTTTGTATATGTGTTCATTGAAGCAACATGACCTAGTAGATAAGAAAAATTACCTTGAATATAGAGAACCTAGATTCAAGCCCTGCCTCCCATGTATAATGACTCTGTCATCCTGAGCAAGTCCTTGAACTTTCTTTCCTCTTCTGGTTACAGTGTTGACTCATTATCATAGGACTTTTTCTACTGTGCCATAGAAACTTCTAAACTATGGAAAACTCACTCCAGTCCTGGTCTACCTCTAGCATTGGAAGGCACCTTCTGATTGACCAATCCTTTCTAGAACCACCATTTTAAGGAGGAGGCCTAGGCCAAACTTGTCTTTATTCACCATCATCTCTCCCCACCCTCTCCTTTACGTTTCCCTTTAATGCTTGTCTGCCTCCATTGAAATACAAGTTTCTTGCTGGCAACAGGAACTATCTCCTATGTATATTCATATTTCCACCACCTAGTGTAAGGTCTAACCATGTAATAAGCTCTTGCTGACTGACTAAGCTGATTTAATCTCTTAGTGATCTAGGCAACTCTCTAAGGTTATTAATTACAGAGAATGTGAAGATCTGAATTGGTACATAAAGTTTCCTCAGGTGGGGAAAGATTTTGATGCCAATGAAATCTTAGATCTATTCTTTATTTCAATATGTGTACACATTTTGTCTTCCTATAGAATGTAAAATCCTAGAGAAACAGTTAAAATTGTCTTAATCTTGAAAGTTCATATTCGAATTTTGCTTTTAAACTTAATTCTTTTTTCTTTAATGTGAATTGATATAAATATGTGTATGTTATTTCAATCATTTACCTTCCCTTTAGTTATGACTGTCTGCTAAAAAAGCTTTTCAAATCTTTTAAAAGTAACCTACCATACCTATTGAGTCATTCCTTATGCAAAATGCTCCCTTTTTCTTTTCTTTGCAGCTATAAATAGCACCAAAGCCTTTGGCTCAGGGATTTATAAGCATAAATTCATGGGAGACCATGAGGCAGATTTCAAATGTCTGTGTACTTGGTGGGGAAAAATATATCTTTATTTTGACTAAACTTTAAATAAAATTTAGCATTTTAAATTATTTTATACATACACACATACATATATGTATACATACACACACATGCACATACACACAGATACATATATAAAACCTGTGACACTCTTCTGTACTATGGAAACATCAAGGCAATGAGGCCAATGACTCAATAATGCTTTTTATCTGTGCTTTTAGTTTTGGTTTGCTTTGGTTTTACAGACCAAGCCTGTAGACAACATTTTGCAAAATGTTCTTGAAAATATTAAAACATTTTTCCAGAGTGCCTCACAGATAGCAAAAAGGAATATTCATAAGCATAGCACTAAGTAATTTGTCTAGGAGCTTTCTGTAATTAAAGACTGCCTGTCTAAATGGTTGACTAGTCTGTGTGCTGATTTTATTTCTGAGTTGGATAATGTATATTTTGAACAAGAATCAGACTAGCCCCTCCAGGAAATGAGGTGATCCTAGTGACTTAGAAATATAATGGGTTGTGAAATACTTTGAGGAGCACGGAAGTTCAAAATATTTCATGGCAACTATACTTTACAGGGTGGCAATTAGTTCATTCTATTGACTGAGTGTAGCTTTAGCACTATCATTTCCCCACTCCCACAAACCTATGTTTCAAGAGTTAATTGTCTTTGCTCCCTTTCACACTCTCCCTACTACAATCAAACTGTCCTGTGGGCTAGCTGTCTCCCATCTAAGACATCCTCTCTCCTAACTCTATGCCTTTTCATAGATGTTCATCCTTACCAGAAATTCATTTCATTCTCATCTCTGCTTCATAGAATTCCTAGCTTCCTTCAGAGCAGAGATTGGTAGCCACCTATAGGACCACTTTCTGCACCCTCTGTGGATCTTGCCTTCTTTCCTATTTTCTCTCTAGTTCTCTCTAGTTCTCTCTCTCTCTCTCTCTCTCTCTCTCTCTCTCTCTCTCTCTCTCTCTCTCTCTCTCTCTCTCTCTCTTTCTCTCTCTCTCTTTCTGCCTCTCTATGTCTCTGTCTCTCTGTGTGTCTCTGTCTCTCTCTATCAGTATGTCCTTGTCTCTGTCTCTGTCACTCTCTCTGTGTCTGTCTCTGTCTCTCTTTTTCTCTCTGACTCTATCTCTTTCTCTGTCTCTGTCTCTCTCCCCCAATGGAATATTAGATTCTTAAGAGAAAAGTCTTTTCTTTTTTGTAATCCCTCTAGTGCTTCACCAATCCCAATATCTTGAACATAGTAAGCACTTAAAAGATATGTGGAATTCAAACGAACATCCCAGAAAACACTGTAAAGCTAGGGCTGCCTGCTCTAGATGAGAAATGGAATGTTAAGGCTCTATGGAGAAGCAGATATGTCAATTTGGATGGTCCTCTGGAAAGAAGACCTGGAGGGGTTGCCAATAGTCTGAACAATCAGCAGATTGTCACAGTGTTACTTGCTACTGTTAGAGAGTTGGTTGTTATTATTTTTATCTCCATTGCACTTTTTAGTGCTTTGCTCAAAATGAGCCACCTCACCTATGTTGAATGCTTTTTTTCTCACTGACCTGCTCAGCTATAAATAACTTAGTCATATTTCTTATCACTTACTTTAATTTACCTTGCTTGTGGTTGTTAATTTGATTTTCCCTTCACAACAGTTGATTAAGTATAAACTTTTTTTTTTTAATCAGGTAATTGTGCTGAGGAATGTGGCTTTGTACATATATAAAAATTAATGAAGATCACAGCTGGCAGCCTAAATAATTACATCTGAATTGTTTTTCTACTTCATTAGGCCATTTATTACTTCTTTCACCTTACACTATTTGGTAGACTTGCTCATTCCAGACTTGCTTCAAGTTTCATTTATACATGCTAGTCCCTTTGCAGTCTATTTGGCCATAGAAAAGTAGGTATTTTTTGGTATAGGAGTTGGATTTGGCATTTTAACCTGTTTCTAACAGCCTGCTTTTCTCTGCAAAAGCTCAGATGTGTTCTCCCTCTGGTGTCTTCCACTTTTACTACTCTATAGAACCTCAGTTCTCAAATTTTTATTGTGTAGGATTCATGTAGGAGCTGTAGCTGAGAAGAGAAAAGGCCTTACAAGGCAAGGCTATGGAAAAAGGAGTTATTTAGCCTGGAGAAGAGTGAGATGATGAGTGATAATCAGAGCTCTCAGTTCTGTGAATGGTTGGTGTATATGTAGTAAAGTGTTGCCATTATTGCATTCCTTTGAGGCAAAGACAAGAAGTAATAGGCCTGGTAATTAAGGTTAAGCATGCTAGACTGAAAGGATGATGAAACATTAAAATGGGGGAAATTATAATATCTTCTACATTTTTGAGTTGGTGAAATTTTGTTCTAACCTAGAATCGGGATACTGAATACAATAATAATTATAACTACTTCTACCATCTAAGTTATTTAATTTGGTGCTCTTATACTCTTTTTAGTATCCCTGCACAGTTACTTAATACCTGTCTGGAAAAACAAAGACAACAAAGGTTATTTTTTAATCCATAATTTGCTGCATAGGACTATTCATTTTTTCTTACTTTCCCACCAAAGTACCTCTTCTCATACCAATCACTATGCTTGGAATACTTATCCTCCTTTTATCCTAATTTGGCTTCTTCAAGGCCAAAAATACGCCTTCTTCATGAATTCTTTACTATTTATCCTCAAATGGTAATGATCTCTTTCTCATCTGCACTCAAAGTATTTTGCATTTTATTGTTGTTATTCATTGGATTGGTTTTCATGCATTTAGTGTAGACTACTAGTAAGTCCTAAGCTGGTGCTAAAGACAGAGTAGGTCAACAGAAGAGATGCGTTGCCAGACTGCATGGTAATGTTGCTCTGAAGAATTTTGAGCCTTTCACATTCCTCAAATTAATTATTTCACAACCCACTCTATTTCTTAGAAAACTGCCTCATCTCCTTTTCTGTTGACAGTTCTGATTCTGGTTCAAAATATGTTATCCTGTTCAGAAATAAAATCAGTATACGCACCAGTTAACCATTTACTCAGGGAGCCTTTACATACAGATAGGTTTCTAAGCAGATTATGCAGTAGTATATGAATGAATGATTCCTTTTGCTCTCTGTGAAGCAGTTTTAGATGCAAAAATATTTAAAAAGCTTTTTTCAGCAATTTCTAAGGATTTGACCTTGAGGAAGATGTTTAACTCTTCTAAAATTTCAGTAGTCTCTGCAAAATGAGACTAATAAGACTTGAAATATTGCAGTTACAGGGTTCATGTAAGCAAAATATTTTACAAACATGAAAGCATTCCATTTATCTGAAATTGAATTATTTTCATACTATTATTAACTATAATTATTTGTGCATTTCTTGTACATCTTATTTCTCTTTGAGCTCCTTAAAGGATGCCATATGCAAACTTTGACTAGCATAAAGCTATTCACTTAGTAGGCATTTTTGAAAATGTAAGTTTAGTGAATGGAAGATTTACAATTCTTGAACAGTTTCTTTCTTTGTTCAATGCATACCTTTAATATTCACTCCACTGGATATGAAGTTCCCATTCTGTTTCAATTCAACCCATTCCTATCTTATACTTACTTGAATCTGATTTTCCATTCCCATGTTCAGTGGGTTAGTGTATTTAGTATGACGTTATGTCCTATATAAGCCATCTAGAAAGTTTCACTTGTACTTGTTAATATTAAAGAAGCATCTAACTCAATGTGAAAAATTTACAGGGGCTTATTGGTGTTTGAAAGTTCAATGCAAAATATTGTCGAAGTGTTTAAGGGTTGTTTTTACCTTAAACTCTCATGATAAAAATTTCATGTCCATGTTGTATTTGGACCCTGATTTCCAGCTGACATTCATTCATTCTGCAGTCTGGAAATCATAGATGTAATTCACTTGAGAAGCTGAAAGACACAAGAGTTCTAGCCCCAAAGAATTAATGCAATGGATGGTGTTAAAATTAAATTATTAGAGTTCTGCATGAGTTCAGACTCCAGAATGTTTTCAAAGTTAGTGAAAAAAAAGTTCCTCCTTACCACCTAGACCCAGGTGACATGTTATCTAAACACATGCATGAAAAGAAATGAGAGACTGATGAGGGACAACTAGTAATTCAATTTGCCTAGTGAAGAAAATCTATCTTTTTTTCTATAAGAAGGAGATGTTCAGGAGAAATTACATGTGTGTCTATGTAAGGAGGATTTTGTTATCCTTTTAGAGTTTAGTTTCTCAGAATCCAGGGCCATTGGAATGTCTAATTTCCAGGTGTTAGTTAATAACTCCAGGAATAACCCCAAGGATTCTAGATACTAGTTCCCAGAATCATAGTGCTAAGCAGTCCTACTGAGGGTGCGCTGTGAGATATGGGACCACATAATTGATATTTATGGTGCTTGTGCAAAATGACGATAATGTTAAAGTTAACTTGGAGCTTATTGTTGGCCAGATGCCTTCTTTGTCTTCTGCCCTATAAAACAAGTGGGTGTTGGTCAGTGAGTGGGGAAAACCACGGGGAACCCATAAGGGAATCTGTGTGTGCCTCAACTGGCCGCCATTGAGGCTTGAGGAGATTTAGGGGAGTGCACAAGTGTGCCTGTCTCGATTGATCCCATGGAGATGTAGGGATAGTTGCTGCCCCTTTTATCCAGGCCCTGTGAGAAGGGTGATTAGGGAATGCTATAGGAACTGGCTATTCCAGCAACCACTTGAGAAGACTGGACTAGAATAAAGCTGACTATTAACCCTTTCAAAACTGTCTGCCTCTCTGACTAGATCAAGAATGAACCTGATAGATGCTGGAGACTGAAACCTCTAGTGCTTACTGTGTGCTATTGTGAAATGGTGTGTATGTATGTATGTATGTGTACATGTATATGTATATATACACATATATACATATACACATATCTATGCATATACAGATATAAACATATTGCATCCCAATAATGCCTAATTTTGTTACTTATTCTTGTTATTAAATTATGATTATTATCTTTCTGAAAATTCCTCCAAATTACTCAATCATATCACAAGTGGGTTAAAATGTTTAGTGTCATATATAGAACCTTTTTTAAGAGAAGCTAAATTACCAGACATTATTATAATTATGGAATTATTGTGCCACTTAAGATACCTTCCATATAGTTATAACCTTTGGTCTATAAGACTAAAGCATTTGCTTAAAAGATTTTTATTGTAAAAAGAAATATTAAAAATTATATATTTACTAAAGTCAAATATCATATTTAAACATTTGAATAGAATCATGAAAGAAGATACAAGGAATTTATCTTAACAAGGAGGCTATATGATATTCATCTGGAAATACTTTGGTTTTAATCTTGACTTTCAACTTGTAAGTTTGGCTTCAGTTTTTTGCTTATTATTAACTAGTCCAAAGTGGTTTAAAAAATCTGTACTGTGAAGATTACTAGACATAGAATATTAGGTGTAATATTTCTTAAGTGTTGAGCATTTTAGGACTAAATATACATTCTTCAGGAATGTAGGGATAATGACAGGGAATTATAAGGTAAAGAAACTTATTTTATCGATGTAATTCAGTACCTTCTCTGTGACAGAGAGTTTAGGATAATTAGAGCTTACATGATTTGCCCATAATCACAGAGGTAGTCTGTATCAAAAGAAGGACTTAGATCCAGTTCTTTCTGACTTTGAGGCCATCACTATTTCTCTCCATTCTGAAATAACAATTTTCTACATTCAATATTTTTATATAAACCTATATGCATGTATATGCATCATATGCACACATATGCTTATGTATATATATATATATATATATATATATATGCAATGCTTATGTTATGTGAGCATATGTGTATATATACAGATAGATACACATTTCTGATGCTATTAGTGAAAATAAAGTCATCTTCAGAGATGAATTATCCATGTCAGTGATCAACCACATTCTTGAGGGAATCAGTGAGAGACATATAGTGGCAAAACCGATGAAGGTGTCCCTTTACAAAAAACAACAACTTTGTTTGATTCTTTATCCCATAGAACATAATAATTAAATTAAGGCCAAGATTTTTGAAGGAAGACTTATGTGGGGAAGTTGACTTTTTTTTTCTTATTTAGAAAGGTAACAGAGAATTTAAATTTAGATATGTCTCTCTCACAATTTTCAACATATCTCTATTGCATTTTCTAGAATTATAATCTCCCTATATACAATCCCAAACTCCCATGTCATGATAGTTTGATTGTATGTTAGGCCAGATTGTTAGCTGAGTCTTTAAAAATGTGTATTTATTTATTTTTAACAATTAAATATAGTTTCAAATTTTCTTTGGAATGCTTAGGAGAAGAACACTTGGAACCACTACACACACCATTTAGTAAAACTGTGGATATTTGTCCTGGTTCCAGAACATCTTCTATGTGTCTAATGAAAGCAATTATCCTAAGTAACAGGGATCATTAACAGAAAATTAAAGAAATGGTATCCCAGGAACCTTACTAGTAGTAATGGATATATTCCAAGATTTGAGTGTAATGCGCAACTTAGGCAGCATTGTAACAGTCTTCGATGATCCCCCATTTCACTTTAGTTTGATGGAGAAAAGGGAGAAAGGGAGAGAAGGCAAAAAGGGAAGAAAGGGAAAATAAGGGAGAGAGATAAAGAAAAAAAGAGAGGAAGATAGGAAGAAGAGGAGGAAGGGAGGAAGGAAGGAAATAAGGAAAGAAGGAAGGGAGGAAGGAAGGAAGGAAGAAATAGTTCATAGTACTTATAAAAAGAACCTTTTGACCTAATCTAATGCTCTCTCTAATGCTCTATATATCTCACTATCTAGCTATTCATCTACCATTTCTCATCTACCTTTGTCTGCATTGGCCCTTTAATTTCTTTGGAGTAAAGAAATCTAAGTGAGGAAATTCCTTCTACCAATGAAGATTAATCCTTCTTCTCTAATTTATCATTTTAGAGAGCTACCTCTCCCTGAGAGGTTAAGTGATTTAAATAACTACCATATACCAAAGACAAGAATTGAACCGGTATCTGTGCCTTTAAGACAGGTATTCTACATACTATACATCATTTCAGGCTTCCTCATATGCATTTTCTGTATATGTGTTAAAATATACAGTTTAAAATGCATTCATACATTAAAACATGTGTGTATTTAATATATGTGTCTGTACATACAAGGGAAAACATTATTTTAAATACACATTAAATATTTATCACAATTACATAGGGCAAGAAGAAGAAACAGAAATATAATTAGCGCACTTACGATATTGGAGAAGTGAGCGAATGACCACATTAGGTTTTGTTGAAAATATAATTGTATACAAGTGCTATATTTAAAATGATAGTAAGCAGGCAATGCTAATTTTGCAAAAACCATAATAGCATTTATATAGCATTTTAAGTTTTGCAAAGCACTTAAACAAATATCTTATTCAATTCTCACAAAAACTGGAAGGTATTTATTGTTAACCCATTTTACAAATGAGAAAAATAAAACAAATATAATTAATGACTTGTTCAGGGTCATAGAGCTTATGAGTATCTGAGGCCGTATTTGAACTCAGTCTTTCTGCCTCCAGGTCCAGACAATGTTCTGGTGGTGCCCACTGTACCACCTAGCCATCTGATATGAAAATATCCCAAGTATAATACAGGTCAAATGCATCATAACATATCCCAATGCAGGTAAAATTTCTCTATGACAAGATTAATTTCCAGGTATTACCCGATAGCTGGTTCATTTATTCTCCCAACATTATTCAATACCATAAAATTTCAGTTTACCCAGAGAATTTTATTTTGTTCCTTTGAATATTTTAAAAGATATGGCCTGTAGTTCAAAATAATTACAAATTTGACTATTGAGGGAAAATTCTCCCTACTTTGAAATAGACCTATTATATGTTGTATGATAGTTTAATTCATTAAACATTATTTCTGAAGTTTCTTAATCCATTTTACATTCTATGCTACTAGAACTTTTAAAGGGGGTGGGAGGAATAGAGTGAAGGGGATGACTAGAAATGAGGATGTTTTTGTTTGTTTTGCTTTTTACAGACTAGCAAAATTTAAGGGATTCTGGAAAATAGAAGATATTGTACCATATGATTACTGGCTTCACATACTTGAAGGGTTGTCATGGGGAAGAGTTGTCAGGTTTATGCTTTATTGCTACAGAAATAGGGTTACCATATTTATTTTTGGAGTTCTTGAGCTCAGTGAATTCATATCAATTTTCATCATTACTAATGTTTCAAGAGCATATTTGGATTCCTGACACCTAGCTCACAAGCTTCGGTGCTAAGCAGCCCAAGTTGGGGCTAATCATATTTATATCCTGGCTGTACTACTTGAAATAACATTTCAGCTGAAATCCAAACTTTAAGAAATGCACATCTGCCAGTCACCATCGACCTCAGCCATCAGAAACATTTATACAGTGGCCAATTGTTAAAAACACTGTATAAATGCAAGCAGAGCTGACTTCTGTCCTTTTGGGCACCATCTCAGAGAATCCAAACTTGTTGAGATTACGTGGTTTGGGAGTTGATGGCAAAGGGAGAAGAAGGATTTTCAATGAGTATTTATTCGATCAAGAGCACTTCAGCCCTAATGCCTTAGAACAAAGTGGGATGATGAGTCTAGACTTCTGTTTCTCTTGCAGTTTTCTTTCAGTTCTCAAAGCCAGTATCTCAGTGTTGTAACCTGGATAATGAGAGGTATATTTAAGGATTAGCATCAGGAAATTTCTGAAAAAAAAAATTAAAAAACCTGAACTACACTTCAAATATTTGAGGAATGGTATTCTCTAGCAAATTAGTTTATCAGGTTACCACTGTTCTACTATTTTTAAGTGTATGGAATTGTTTCAGTGAATGTTTCCTTTTGTTTTCTATTGAAATTACTTTGGGTATTCAAGGCTTTCTTAAAAGAGACTAGTGATGCTGAAAGCAACAAGTCTTTATTATAGGTACATTTAACTCATGCAAGAAAATGTATGAAGGCTAACTTGAGACATCTGGGTGGGGAGTAGGAGAGGAAAGACAGGGTCCAAGGTGAAGATACATTCAGATTGTAATATCACAACCACAAGAAATACAAGAATAGACTCAATATGTCCAAAATAGAGCTCATCTTTCCCCCAAACACTTTCTTTATTCTTTCTTCCCAAAACAGTTACCACAATTTTCTCTTTCACACAGGGTCACATCTTTAGTGTCATCCTTAAATCCAAATTTCTCACTCAAAATAGCAGATCTCTTCTTAAATCTTAGTTTTACTTTCACAACATATTTTGTAAATGTTTCCTTCTGTCCACTTATTAGACCACCATCGTAGTACAAGGTCCTCATCACTATTCTTCTGGACTAATGCAATTGGCTTTCAGTCTTACTGCCTCCAGCCTCTTCCTGTTCCAATCCATCCTCCACTCAGTTGCCAAAGTAATTTATCTAAAGCAAATTCTGACTATGTCACACCCTCTGCCCCAATAATCTCTCTGTCTCTCTGTTTCTGTCTGTCTGTCTGTTTGTCTGCCTGCCTGTTCCTCTCTCTCTCTCTCTCTCTCTCTCTCTCTCTCTCTCTCTCTCTCTCTCTCTCTCTCTCTCTCTCTCTCTCTCTCTCTCTCTCTCCTATAGCTCCTTATTAAATAAAAGATCAACTATATAAATTCCTCTATTTGTTATTTAAATATCTTCACAACTTGGTTCAATCTTAACTTTCTAGTATTTTTAAACTTTACTTCCTTTCATATACTCTTTGATCCAGATACAAATGCATGTTTATTTGCCAGCCTGTATATACAATACTCCATCTTATAGCTCCAGACATTTTCACTGGCTATCTCTCATGCTTAGAATGCCTTCTCTGCTCATCTCAGACTTTTAGCTTTTCTGAATTATTTCAAGACATAGTTCAAATCCTATCTTATGTTGAAGGTCTTTCCCAAGATATTGCATGCCTCACTCACCCCTCAAATGTCTTTCCTCTGAGTTAATTTCTATGTACATAGTATATATCTTGTATAGACATAGTTATTTGCATGTAATCTCCTCATTACAACATGAGCTTGCTAAGAGCAGGGATCACATCATTTTGTTTCTTTATAGTCCTAATATTTAGCATAGTGCCTAGTACAAATTAATTGTAAATGCTAGTTGATTGACACCTGCATCTCATCCAGTAGATGGGAAATATATACCCACTTCTTCAATCAGTATTGCTGTTCCTTGGATTTTATGATACTAAACTCATAACAAAGTGAAAAACAGAATAGGAGATTCTATGGGAAGCTGTCCTCTAAATGCTGGCACCCATAGTACACCAGGTTTTCCTTCCTTCTCAGATAGTGGGAGTAAATCAGTGATATAGCTACAGCCCAAGAGTTTCACAAGAGGTTGATGTGGAACTCCAAAGTCTCAGGCAGGGAGATTCCAAAGACTGGCTATATTGTTCAGTTGAGTACAGGACAGAGCTGGAGGTTTCTGTGATAGAATATTTTAACATGAAAGCTTTCAAGAAGGAGGCAAACTAGGGAGAGCATTCAGATAGCATGGAAATCCCAGAGTTATTGGAGCCTGTTACACTTCTACTTTATAGCTTGTACTGAGGACTTCCATCCAAACCAGAATTTCATTGAGATTACCACAAGTCCATGACTTGCCAAAGAATTTTGAAAGTCAATTTTGAAGGGAAGAAAACCAAGCTATCTATAACCATATTAAAAAAAATGTTACAACTCAGTAATAAGTAGATAAATACAGAATTAAAGTAATTCTGAAGTTCCACTGATTACTCATATGATTAGCAAAACTGATATGAAAGGAAAATGACTGGGAAAGGATACAGGAATATTGATAAAATTTTGTTGAAGTTACACATTGGTATAGCTATTCTGGAAAGCAATTTGGATCTATGTCCCCTAAAATCACATTTTAGTGACTACCTCTGTGACTACCCAGCAATATCACTAGTAGGTCAGTACACCAAGGAGATCAAAGAAAGAGGAAAGGGTCCCATCTTTTTGTAGTGATGAAGTGGTTGAAATTAATAGGATAGTGTCCAGTTTAGGAACAGCTGAACACATTATGGTGTAAGAATTGACATAAGACATTGTATGGGCCTATACGAAATGAAGAGACAGTTTCAGATAAACCTGGGAAGGCTTGCAGGCCCTAACGCAGAGAGAAGTGTACGGAAACAGAACAATTTGTACTCTAACAATACCAGCATTAAAATTCCAGAAGAATGATATTAAAGAATCATACCCATATCTTGAAAGTCAGGTGATGGACCAATATGTAAGGTGAAACACATACTTACCTGGAGGAGGTTGGGAATGGTATTATGAAGAAGAAAATCAAATGTTTAATAATTTAAAAACATAATTTTAAAAGAAAAATGTTATAAATCTGTAGAATTTTTATTGATTAGCTAATTCCTTTGGGTGATTTGGACTGCCTACTCCATTATGCATAGTGGAAAGAGAGGTAGCATGGATTACTGGACAAGGGATGGGTCATGTAGTTGGTAATACGTGGGTTCAAGTCCTACCCTTGACACATGCTGCCTTTTCACACAGATAGGTCCTTTCAGTACTATTGGCCAGTGTCTGTCATACACAAATAGAAACATTTGCTGTCCATGTATTGGCTTAGGAAACCACAAATTAATCTTATCTGTTATTTTATATTTTTATTTACTTGTTAAATATATCTCAACTACTTTTTAAACTGGTTCCAGCTGCACTGAAGAATTTTAGCTACTTCTTGCAATGTTCTAGGGAACTCTCTAGGCAGAGAAGACTTCCACCAGTAAGGGAAATTTCTCTCCGAAAGGTCCCTATAACTGGGGCATACTTAAGGGGTATGGGGTGTTCAGAAGAACTAACACCTCTTGTGTGAGGGCATACAGATTCCTTTTTCAGGGCTGCTCATCCACCTTTAGTGTCCGTTTGATTCATCCAACTCCTGCATGTCGTTCTAAGAAACTTTAGCATGTGCAGCAGATACATCCCAGTAACCTTCCTTGGCAGACAGGCTAAACTGAGTTCAGGATAACTGACCAGAATCAAATCTATCAGTGAATTAGAGGAACATCTATCCCCAAGACTTTCTCCAGTGGAATGAGTGGATGAGAACAATTCATTCCTGTGGCCATGAAAGCAACTTTTTCAGACACTGAGGGCGCCAAGGTTATCTACTTCATCCTATGCCACTGAATCTTGGCTGATGATGACTTTGCTCAAGTCTGCCTAACTTAAATCCCAGTATGTCATTGATTCTTCTAGAAAAGGAAGGACAGACAACAATACCACTAAGAGCATTCATGGTCGAATTTCTATCTTTATTCTATTAAAATTTCTTGCAGATATGATTATGAAAGGTAAAAAATTCTCAAGCATATCTGTCATATCAGTAGAATGTTTTCCAAGACAAAGGTAACCATGCAACCAGTTATACGAACTCTATTGCATTTTATTCTATTATATTTGTTGTGTGAGTGTATGTGTGTGTGTATAGATAGATACATATTACATTCTAGACTCTTCATATTTATCAACAAAGGGGACAAACTGCCTACGCTTTATGCAGCTTTTTTATAGAGAAGATTTGAAAATAGTATTTTATGAAGATGAAAAGTAGATGAATGGGTTTCTGCCTTTAAAGAAGATAGATTTTTTTATTCGTGATTTTAAAAAATTTATACCTATTTTATTTGAACTCTGTTTTCTCACCTAAAAATTCTGTTGATCATTTCCCCAAGTGACCACAAAACTATCCATTGGCTTCTGGACCTTTGCACTGTTTGTCTCCCATGTCTAGAATGCTCTCTTACCTCACTTCAAACTTTTATCATCCCTATTTTCCTTCATGAGTAAACTCAAATGTTACCTTCTACAAGAGTCTTGTTCCAGACCCCCCAAGTCCTTATAGCCTTCCCTTTTAGACTTAGCACAGCATCTAGCATACAGTATATGCTTAACAAATGCTGATTTTTCGGCATCACCATTCTCCCTGTCACCCACACTTTATCTTAAGTCTTCCTTCTCCTTCTCCCCACTAACACATTCAGTTCCTAAGTTCTATTGTTCCTACATTTACAGTACTTCTCATATTTATTTAATTCAGTCTTCTGGCTTCAGCTATCAATTCTGTGGGAATAACTTCAAAACCTATGACTTACATGTATCTTGAACTTCATATCTTACTTTTTAATGGTCAAAATAATGAATCTAATCATATCACCAGCATTTAAAATAGAAAGTGTTTTAAATCAACATTATGATCTGTCCTTCAGGAACTACCTTCCTCTTTTGACTTTACAATTTCTTTCACAACTTACCTTATCTGTGATATTTAAAACATTTTTATTATCTTTAATTTTTTCCTATTCCTCATCTCTAATCTCTTTTAAAAAATCTTTGTGAAATATACTAGAAATTTGACAAACGTGACCAAATATAATGATTTACTTCTAAAGAAGAGAAAAAAAAGATTGCATATAGAACTATGAATTAATATTACATCAGCTTATTTTAAGTATATTCACAATTGAACATGGTAGTAAAAATACTGACCTTCCTGTCTTATTTTGAGCATCCTGCTATCTTCTGTGCATATTCTAAATGTTTCTGTAATACTGTTTTCTTTCTTTTCTTTCCATTTTGGACATTCCTATCACAAGTCATTCCAATCTTCCCTCCTCCCTGACAAAAAAAATCTTCCTTCAACTCTGCAAAATAAAACCCTCTCTTTTGTTAGATACATGTTAACTAAACAAAAGAAATTCAAACATTGACCATGATTGAAAATGTGTCTATAGTTCCAGCCTATCAGCTTTACCAAAAAGGGAGAGGCATTATCCATCTTCAGTTTTCTGGAGTTATAATTTGTCACTGAATGGAAGATAATTATTAATTCTTTCATAGTTATTTTCCTTCAAAATGTTACAATCATTATATATGTTTTATCCAGGTTCCATTAACTTGTTTTTGTATCAGTTAATACAAAACTCTCATATATCTGTTACTCTGTTGCTCTTATTATTTACTGTGACATAATAATATTCCATTGTACCCATATGTTATAATTTGTTAAGCATCCTAAAATTTATGAATACCTTTCTTGTTTGCAGTTCTTTATGGAAACAATACTTATTTATATATAGATCCTTTTCTTCTTTTTTATCTACTTGAAGTATACATCTAGTAGTGAAATCACTAGGTCAATTTGGTTATTTATATATATATATATATATATATATATATATATATGATATTTGGGGTAAAGTTCTAAATTATTTTTCACAATGGATAGATTAATTCATAGTTTCACTAGCACTACATTAGGGAGTCAATTGCCCCAAATCTCCTGTAATTGTCATTTTTGTTTTCTGTTACATTTGCCAGTCTGATGGTTTTGAGGTGTACATGTATGCATACATATAGATATAGACATACATACACACATACATATATACATGTGCACACTTATACATACATGCATATATATGTGGGAAGTAATTTGAGCATTTATGTATGGGACTATTATTATCTTAAATTTCTTACCTTGAATTGATCTCTAAAAAAAATTGATCTCTAAAACTTCCTTCTTCTATTTCTTTTTTTCTCATTTTTTCTCAATTGTATGTAAAAATGTTTAACAGCCAATTCCAAATAACCTTCCATCCTCTCTCTTCTACCTCCCTCCCCCTCCCCTTACCAAGGGTAGGCAAGCAATTTGATATAGATTATACATGCAAAAGCACGCAAAGCTATTTTCATATTAGCCACATTGTAAAAGAAAACACAAACTAAAAAAGCTAAAATATAAAACATGTGCTTCAGTATACATTTAGATGCCATCAGTTCTTTCTCCGGAAGTGCATAGCATGTTTTTTATTCCATACATACTTTTGTTCATCAATTATTTCCCTCGGTCCATCCCTTAAAGTCATGCTTAAAACAATATTGCAGTTACTGTATACAATATTCTCTTGTTTCGGTTCATTTCACTCTTAATTGTTTCATGAAAGTATTTCAATTTTTTCTAAGATAATTGAAATCATCATTCCTTATAACAAAATAGTATTCCATCACAAACATATACTACAACTTGTTCAGCCATTCCCCAGTTGATGGACATCCTGACAATTTCTAGTACTTTTGTCTACCACAAACAGAACTACTATAAATATTTTAGTTTTTTTCCCCTAATCATCTTTGTAAATAGACCTACTCATGGTATTTCTGGGCCATGGGGTATATATAGATTAATAACTCTTTGGGCACAATTCCAGATTGCTCTCCAAAATGGATTAGTTCACAATTCCACCAACAATGAAATAGAGTCTGAATTTTTCCACATCCCCTCCATCATTTTTTTTTCACTTTCTTGAATCATTTTAGCCAGTCTGGTAGGAGGAAAGACTCAACTAAAAAGTTAGTTGAAAAAAATTAGAACTTCAACACAGTAGCAAGATATAATGTAAATATACAGAAATCATCAGCATTCTTCAATTTCACTAACAAAATTCTGCAAGAAGAGATAGTAAAAGATATCCCATTTGAAATAACTGTAGGCAGTATAAAACATTTGGTTGATACATGTGGCAAAACCAATCCAATGCTATATAAATTTTTTTAAAGATACAAATCAAATCAAATTTAAATAATTGGAGAAATATTAATTTTTACAGGTAGGCAGAATCAATATGATAAAAATGATAATTTTGCTCAAACTAATTCATATGCTAAATGCCATCCCAATTAAATTACCCAAAATTTATTGTGCTGAATAAAAAAAAATAATAAAATTCATTTGAAAGAACAAAAAGTGAAAACTATCCAAAGAAATAATGAAATGTAAAGAAGGAGGTTTAGTAGTATCAGATCTTAAAGTGTATTATAAGTTAATAATTATCAAAACTCTCTGGTACTGACTGAATAATAGAAAGTTAGATCAATGGAATAGAGGATATATACAATTTAGAGCAGTAAGTAGTCACAAAAACCTAACATTTGACAAGTTTCAAAGACAAGATTTTGGAATAAGAATTCAATATTTGGTCAAAATTATGGGGGAAACTGGAAAGCAGTCTGGCAGAAACTGGGCACAGACCATTATTTTATGTCATTTGTCAAGCTAAAGTCAAAATGGTTACATGATATAGATATAAAGAGAGGTATTACACAAAATATAGAACATAGATCATATTACTTATCAGATGTATAAATAAACAATTTATGAATAAACTGGAGATGGAGAACAAAGTTAGGTATAAAATGAAAAATTTCAATTATATTAAATTTAAAAAATGTAGTGAAGATCAGAAGGAAATTAAAAACTTTGGGAAACAATTTATAGACAGTTTCTCAGAGAGGTTTCATATCTCAAATGTATAAACAACTTTACCAAATGTATCAGAATATGAGTTATTCCCCAATTGGTAAATGATCAAAGGATTTGAATAAGCAGTTTTCCAGGCTAACTCTACATTTTCATGTTTATATTTTAAAAGCTAAACCTGACTAATCACTGGTTCTCACATATGATCTGTACTTTCTCCCTTATATACAGTTGCTCACATCCCCTATCACTAGGATACCTGTCCCTTGTTATCTTTATGTATTTAATTTCTTCATATTCTGTAAAATCCAGCTCAAACACCACATTCTTCAGAATACTTTCTCTAGTGCATCCTGTCCCCAGTCAACTAAGGTCTTGACATTTGAATTTGATATTAACATTAGATTTTTATACATCTTGAATACACTTATTATAGATTATTTTGATTTATATTCATGTGTCTATAAGTTCCATGAGGGAAGTCATTTTCTCAAAACTTTGCATCTCCCTTTACCCTTTCAAATAGCACGGTTTTATTGAATGTAGTTTTACTGAATATAGTTTTACTGAATTCAGTCTCTCACCCCCTTTCTATGCACACTGGAAACAGAATGATTTAGGACCTTATCATTTCTCAATTTTACTATTTTGTTAGGCAATAACTTCCCATAGGGTCTTCTTGCCTTTAGCCTTTATTTTTTCATGATGTCGCCAAGGTAGTGATGGCAATGGATTTCTCTGATCACATCACTCTGATTAAACAATATTCGGTGTCTCTCCATCCATCAATTACTGAATAATGTACAAATATCTTATCCTGGAGTTGAAGGTCCTATCTGGCTCTTGCCTCCTTGTTAAACCTTGCCATATAATATTTAATTCTGTGCTAGCCAAATTAAATGACTTAAGTTCTCTTTCTTATCCTGCCCCCCACCATCTCTATGTCTTTGTTTATGTTATCTCTAATGCATAGAATGGACACTCCCTACTACACCAACTGACCAACAAACAAAACTTTACCAGTGGAAATCTCTCAGTCTTACAGGCATTTTGCCTATGTCACTTTCTCCGTTGGTGCTTTTCAGATTCCTTTAGTTGCACATGACCTCCTATTTATCAGAACTCTTATACTTGGAACTTTTCCTTTACATGTCTTACATTTCTGTTACATCACAATTATTTGTCTAGATGTCTCATATATCGCCATACCCATTCCCCTACCCACCATTCTTATCATTAGACAATAAACAACTTGAAAGCAAGGACCACATCAGAATCCATCTTTATATCACTGGAATCAACCACAATATTTTGTCCAATACATGCATTTAATAATTTATCCATTGAATTTCTCGACATCTTTTTTTAATCATATAGCTTAAAATGAACCAGGAAACCATGGAAGTTATGTAGACTTTACCTTTAAAAATCAGTGAGATTTTTCTATAATTATTGCTTTCAACTATGTAGAAATTATGATATTCTTTATTAAAATTATATACTTAAAGATTTACTAAGTTGATATTTGACTTAGTTACATAATATAGGAAAGCAGACTTTTTCTAATAGGAATTTAAAATGATGATTTCCAAAATATATTGGTTCTGTATTTTTTCTTATCCAGAAAATCTGAAGATTTATTTCTTTCCTTGACAACATCTCTAATTAATACTGTTTCTTAAAATATTTTTTTCAAAGTAACTCCTTAAGAAAACAATTATCTGGAAGATGGTGGAGTGGAGGCAACCAAGCTGAAATCCTTCAACATTTCCCTCCAAACAACTTTAAAATAGTGGTGTAAATCAAATTTTTGAGCAACAAAACCAACAAAATGTCGGAATGAGACATTATTCCAATCTAAAAAAAAAACTTGAGAAGTTTGAAGACTGGGATAAAAGTCTATTTCGAGCTCAAACACACATCAACAGCTTTGGGAGCTCTCAGACCAGGGACAGTGAAAGGGTGAACAACTGGTTAGAAAGAAATTACAGAGAATCCTTTTCCTGAATTGTGAACAGCTGGCACTGATTGGCAACTCTATTACCCCTATGCAGTTCTGGGTTGCAATTCCAGGTGATGAAGAATGCTGGGGCTTGTTCACAAGGGAAAAGGAAACTTTTCTGTTCCCAGGAAAAGAGAGAGCTAGCACTTGTGACTGCAGGGGATGAAGGTCCATTCTTGCATAAAGATCAGAGTGTGTTCATCCTTCGTTGCTGAAGAAGACCATGCCATCAGAGAAATTATGACATGATTTCCACTTGACTTTGTTTTGAGTGAAGGAGGGCTGTGCAGGTCACCAGCCTCACTTCTCCTCCATAGCCACCTGAATCCAGTGACCAGATATTCATCAGGATAACTAGAGATGACCCAGGATGAGGCAAGTGGGGTTAAGTGACTTGCCCAAAGTATACCCTACTCTTGCACACAGCTAGTAAGTGTCAAGTGTCTGAGGTGAGATTTGAACTCAGGTCCTCCTGCACTGGTGCTCTATCCACTGCACCATCTAGCTGCCCCAAAGATCAGAGTACAGACCAGGAGAAGAGTAATCATACTTCTCCTAGGATCACAGCATTTCAAAAGCATCCAAAACCTACAGAATTCCAGAACTGGTTCTGGAAAATAGTAGCATGAAAAAGACTGAAACTTGAGACACTGTCTCCCAACTCCCCAGTGACCAAAACTTATTTTTAACATAAAGTTCAAAGAAATAGACTGGTGAAATGAGTAAATAACAGCAACAAGAAGAATTTGACCATTAAAACAACTGTGTAGTAGCAGGGAAGACCAAGGCATAAACACAGAAGAAAACAATATGCAAATAGCTAAAATACTCAAAAAAGTCTAAGTGTACCAATTATAATAATGCCAATAAGAATTCTTGAAAAACTTTGAAAAGAATGGGGGAATTTTTTTGTCACATAAAAAGATGTGCAAGGAAGATATTTTGCAGTGCAGAGGAAAATGAGGGGGTGGCAGGTAAAGTTTAAATCTCACTTTTATCAAAATTGGTTCATATATATGTATATATATATATATCATATATGTGTGTGTGTGTGTGTGTGTGTAATCAATATTATGAATGAAATGGGTTTACCCATAATACAGACCTAGATAGCAGAATGGATTAGAAATCAGAATCCAACAATATGTTGCTTATGAGAAACACACCAGAAAACAAAGATACTCATGATGTTAAAATCATGAGCTGGAGCAGAATCTATTATGCTTCAGCTGAAATAAAAAGAAATGTTAGTGAAATCAATCATGAGAGCAGACAAAGCAAATGCAAAAATAGACCTAATTAAGAGGGATCATCAGGGAAACTATATTTTACTAAAAAGATGCCATAGACAATAAAATAATATCTAACATTTTTACAGCAATATTCTATGATAGAGGTCTCCTTTATCAAATACATTCTGAGGAAAAGACTGAGTGAAATTTATAAAAATAAGAGTCATTTTCCAAATTATAAATGGTCAAAGGACATTTACAGGCAGTTTTCAGAAGAAAAAATCAGAGTTATCTATAGTCATACAAAAAATGCTCTAGGAGCAGAGCCAAGATGGAGGAGTAGAAAGACACACATACTCTAGTTCTTCCCCTACAGCCCATAAAATACCTGTAAAAAACATCTATCAATAAATTCTGGAGCAGCAGAAGCCACAGAATGATGCAGTAAGGAGATTTCCAGCCCAAGGTGACCTGGAAGGCCAATGGGAAACATCTGTCACACAGGACATGGAGCAGACCACAGCTCTGCCTTGGTAGCATGGTGCTGGGAGGAGCAGAGCTGAAGCAGGCCTTGGGTCCAAAATTCCCTGCAGCAGCGGTGGTTCCCAGAACCCCTAACCCACAAATGTTAGTCAGCTTCAAAGGTCAATGAGAGGGCTTTTTCACCTCTGTGACAAGGGAGCAAGGTCCTCCCCTAGCCCTGGCCCCAGGCAGCAGTGTCAGCAGTGTCAGCAGCAGCAGCAGACTCAGTGGGTAGTCTGGCCATGACAGGCAGCAGCTGGCATTCATTTTTCCATTGTTGGAGTGCTGAGCTTAAAGTCCCTGGGGAAATTAAGCAGCTGATTTGAACCTTAACCCTGAGTGGTAGCCCTGCCCCCACCTAAAGCCCCTGGGGGAATTGAGCAGCTGGTCTGAATCTCAGCCCCTAGCCAGACCAGGGAGTAAACTCCTCTCCCTGGATTGTGCCACCTTGGAGGAACTGAGAATTGACAGATCCCCAAAGTATACCCTACTCTTGACAAGGGACCTAAAAGTCAAGCAACTGGTTAGAAAAATGCCCAAAAAAGGGAAAAAAAAGACTAAAGAAGGTTACTTTCTTGGTGAGCAGGTATTCCCTCCCATCCCTTTGGATGAAGAAGAACAATGTTTACCATCAGGAGAAGCCATAAAATTCAAGGCTTCTGCATACAAAGCAAATATGCAATGGTCCCAGGCCATGAAAGAGCTCAAAAAGGATTTTGAAAATCAAGTAAGAGATGCGGACGGAAAATTGGGATATATCCATTATTTGAATTCCTTAAAAATCAGTTTACTAGAGATGTTTTATGATTCTGATGCATGTGAGTGCAGTCATAGTCAGCCTTCTAAAGAAAATAGTCTCTCCCCTAACAAAATTCTTTAAAAGGAAATGAATTTTCAGTATTGAAAACTGATACTTAATTAAGCATTATTGAAGAAATCTTAATTTAGATAGACAAAATAATGAGCATAGGCATCAGAAAATGATGAAGCACATTGAAATTTTCTAGAATTGATCATTTCCATCAATACAAGAGCAGATTGATTGTTAACTGTATTTGTCCTTAGTAAGCCTTCCAAAATAAGACTTTGCATCTAAATTTTCATATTAGCCATAAATGTGCTCAATGGAATTGAAATGTTCTTTCAATGTGACTATTTTAAATTCATTTGAACTGATTTTTGTGCAGTTCCTTTCATCTATTACTCCTCCTTGAAGCATCTTTAATAATGCAAACATCCAAAGGAATGAAAAGTAGATAACAATATCTGTTCCATTTACCTTACAGGGTTTTTCTAAGGATCAATGAGATAATGTACGCAAAAAATGTTTTGAAAATCATGGGCATTCTGCAGAGTTATTTTTTTCTTTGAGAATTCAGTTCATTCATTTGGAAACTAGAAAATCTCCTGCTGGGAGGAGTTTCTCAGTCCCCAGATTTCAACATTTAGTGTCCTTAATAAAGTATATGTGAAAATTTCTGAAGTAGTCAAAGCTGTGAGATAACAGGAGAAGGAGGAGATTTCATGCTTCTTCACCCCATTTGTGATAAATCATGGATTATTCTGTTGTGTATCTACCAACACTTTGCTGGAAATTGTACTACTAGTGCCATGTGAGAAAACAGATAAAGTGATGAAATTGTCAGAAAGTGTTTAGGAAAACATGAGCTATATTTACTTCATGGAACTTGAAGATGGAATTCATCTGTTACATGTTATGTATAATCTTTTCCTTCTCTTCTATGGCAAAAATGAGAAAGATTAGAAGTAACACCTATATTACTATCTATTCTAATTTGATTTCGATCATTCTCCAATACTTATGGATTTCTTCATATTTTAAAGGATATAAAGTTGGCAAGAGGATACTATTCAACTTGAAAGGGAAAAATATTAATTCATGTTGACTTACTGGCAGACAATTGGATTTCATTCTATAGACATTTACTAGTTTCTTAATATTTGCAGAAGGCTGTGCTAATAAAGGAAAATATAAACTTTCTTAAGCACCTATGCATACTAGGTTGTGAGGACACAAAAACAAAACCTGAAATGAGTTGGCATGCAAAGTATTCCTCATCTAACTTACAACTTCCTCTGTTGCCTTCTCAACCCCTGTGCAAGACATATATCCCTTACCCATAGGTGAATTCCTCTTGCAACCTCCATTCCTATTCCTGACTTAAGGACTTCAAAACTGTTCCCTGAGCCCGGTACCTTCATCTCTACTCCTCACTTCCTTCTTTTTTCTATTCTTTTCTTTGTGTTGTCTTCACTCTGCTAAAATGCAGGTTTTCCTTGAGGGGAGAAAAATTTTCTTTTTACATATCTTTTCATCCACCACATTTAGCACAGGGCTTGGAACATAATTAGTGCTTCAAACATGGCTGTTTCCTTCCTCCCTCCTGTTTTCAAAGATCTTGTATTCTATGGCAGTGGGAATTGGGGAAGGGGTGAATGTACATAAATAATTATATGAATATGAATAATAATTTGAGGATGAAGAGAGCACTAAAACAAAGGATTAGAAAAAGCTTCTCAAAGGATGTATTACAAGAGCAGAACATTGAAAAAAAATTAGGCATTCAAGGAAGCAGAGGTGAGGGAGGTAGGTAGAGAGGTAAGGTTCAGAAAAGAGAACTTCTGTCTTAGAAAAAGAACATGCCACACGCATCAATAAGCTTAGTACAAAATGATATGTGATGAGAATATCAGAGAGATATATGCAAAGTGCTTGTAACATCTTAGGAAGTAAAGATCATAATTGACTGGGATTGTAAGATCAAGAGAGGATTTAAAAAATATACTAAACCAAGAGAACTGGACATGGTCAAAATGGAATATTAATGATGGGCATCTATGTATAAAATACACAACCCATTGCTCACCAAATATTCTACTTTGCAGAAATTATTTTGGTTCCTAAGACCCATAATTATCATAATTTAAAGCTGATTTGTAAGTGCTACAATGTAGGGAAAAGGGGAGATTTCTTCTGTTTTTTATTAATTGCTAGAGTAATTTTCACAGAGAAATGTGGCAAAATGAGGGATTTGAAATCCTCTGGATGTATGTTTTGCCTTTGAAATTACTTTTATATTTTGGAGCTCTATTTGGAGCCCAATAGTATCTTGAGTTTCCAAATTCAGCCACATATTAGGAAATCCAATATACTCTTATAAAAATTTTTTAGTTAGATAAGATATTTGTGAACTGCTTGAATGCTCTTGTTTTATCATCATCAACAGTATTTTCACTAAAGGAGGAAGAGAGTATCCTCTTTTTACTTTTTTCTGATTTACATGGATTGCAATGTTAAAAAAAATATGAGACATAATACAGTATATTAATAGTATGAATATGATTTTTCTGCTGTGATTCTCTACAAAAATAGCAAAATTATAATATATTGTAGCTCCCCAGTAATCACATACATCAGAACCTTGCCTAATGAGAATCATGCCAACCAAAAATCTCTGTTAACAAGAAGTTTCACACTCTGTCAGGAGTGATAATTGATATTCTATTCGTATTAATAATGCCAAGTCTATGTAAAATGCTTTGATCTCTTCTGCATCATCAAAGGAAGACGAAATTACATTAATTATAGTTATTTAAGCAGCACAGCATAGTGAATTTCATAGACGCTCTCAGAGACTGAAGTGGGTTCGAGTCTCACTTCTGATAGACCCTGGCTGTCTGACTCTGGGCAACTCATTTAACCTTTGTGTACTCTAAGGGCAATTTCCTATGACCCTAATTTGAGGAGACAATGGTGAACTATATTGGTAGAGAGAGTTCCCTTACTTGGGAGTTTATGAAATCACGGGTCCAATCCCTATCCCCAAAGTTGCTTTATTCTCTTTTCCATTCTATTTTAATATTTTAAAAGTTGCCATCTGATTAAACAACATGCCCTATCTCTCAATCATACAAATGAAACAAAGGGGGGGGGGGATTGTTGCCTTTCAGTATATGTTTAGATAATTCATAAATCTATTATATACAATGATAAGATGATTTTTTTTTCTTTCTTAAAGCTTTAGACAATTTCAAAACCTTATATGATCTCACAGGAATTGTATTTTTCACACTGCCATTCCTCTTTGGTTCCTGTACCAAATCATTCCCATTGGCTGGGAGTTTGTACTATCTAGCATAATTACTCCAATGAGACACTACAAAAGGTGAGAAGAAGCTGATGATTTAAAGTTGGCCCAAGTGCTTTTTTGTTGTCTCTGTAGTTGTTCTTGGAGAACTTAGCTAGGCAGGAAGCTTTTAAGATTGCAGCTTGACTGACAAATGCACATGCCAAAGCTTTTCCTACTTTACTTATCTCCTATTGGAAATACATTAGTGTGATACCTGTTACCAGGTACTTATTAGCAGCCATTGGTTCTAATGGATGATCTGTCAAAATGACTGCTGCCACACACGAAAGAGAGGAGGTAACAGCCTAACCTTCTCATTTACCCTGTGCTGTTCAATAAAAGGGTAGAGAAAAGAATTAATGATCAATCATACCCAATGTTCCACAGAAGCACTCTGGTTAACCAGAGTGCCCAAAAAGCAATTGCCATATGATCTCAGGTTCCATAAGTCATCATTATTTCATTAGCTAGATTAAAGCAGTTTATAAGCTTTACAACATCCCTGTCTAATGTAAGGCCTATAAGCACTAAGGAACATTCAGCCTTGATTCAAGTACATGGAAATGGAATTCCAGCACCCATTCCTGTAATCAGAAATGTAATGTCTTGTTCCTTATTTCTTTGATTCTTTGATTGATGTATGTTCCTATTCCAAGACAAATTTCCATTCTGTCCAGCTGGAAAGACTTTTTGGTCATAGAAATTGCAGCATTTCATCCATTAGTTGCTGTTATTTTAATATATCTTTGGTAGAAAGAGTTTGATTCAAGGTGTGATGATTGGGTTTTGCTATATTATTGCACAATAGTTTTGAATTACTGTCATTTAAAAGCTTGACATGCATTGATCTTAAGGGTGGTGTGATGTGTTGAAAACTATTATACCTTTCAGAATCTTTAGGTGTTTAGCAAAATGCTCTTTAATGTGCTAACTGTGTGTGTGCGTGTGTGTGTGTGTGTGTGTGTGTGTATTCTCAATCTGGCTCAAATTTACCTACATGTCATTCCCTTTTACACACTCCACAGTTGTGGTTGTTTAAGTAATATCTTTAGGTGTCAGCAAATACTCTTAATGGTGCTTGATTGAACTAAGTTGCTCTCTCTTTCTCTTTCTATCTTAATATATAGATATATCTAGTACATTAAGATATATTCAATACTTTAAGGACTTCCAGTCTACACTGACAGTTAAGAAAAAGAAAACATGACTTCCCTAAACTCAAACCCTTCTGAAACAAACACACCTACTCTTTTCTTTCAGCTAATCACATTGTGAGAATTTAACCCAGTTCATTTTCCTTTCCCTACTTTTTAACTAGGGATATGGCAATGATTATTACCCTACAGCCAAGGCATGGTCACAAAGTCATTTAATGGCAGGACTAGATCTATATATCTATATCTATATCTATATCTATATCTATATCTATATCTATCTATCTATATATATATATATATACGTATATATATATATATATATATATATATACGTATATATATATACACACACATATATATATATATATATATGTATATAGTCAAGTATTTCACGTAGAGGAGCCAAGATGGTGGAGTGAGAGCAACTACTCACCTAAATTCTAAGATAGACTCCTTCAGATACCTCTAAAAAGTGAATCTGAACAAATTATAGAGTAGCAGAATTGAATAGGAGACAGACTATAGGAGAGTTTCAACCCAGGACAGACAGGAAAGTCAACAGGAAGGATCTGTTGAATGGAGCTGGAAGAGTGCAGAGCACATCAGCTGTACCAGCACAGACTCTGCCATAGCAAAGGTAAGCAGGAAGATGTGGGAAGTCAGAAGCAACAGTTGCACTGCAGACTCTCAAACAAATCAGCTGAGGATGGGAGTCCAGTGGAACTGAGAGAGAGAGAACCACAGAACCCCAAGTAACTGTAGCAGTTGCTCCAGAGACTCTCAGACAGCAGATTAAATGTCTGTAAGTCACTTACTTGAACTTCTAGGAGCAAAGATGGTGGAGTAATTGGTAAATGCTCTACCCCTTCCCTAGCTGACCTTGAAAAGATCATAGAATATTTCCCCAGGAAAAATCCTGTGATAGTGGGATCAGCCAAAGGGGTAAACAGTCACTTAGCTTGTGAGGCTAGGAAAATCTCAAAGGGAGTCCTTCTTGTTGTGAATGAAGGAGACCAGTGTAGGACTGGAACTGTCCAAGACAGTACCACCTCAGGTAACTGGGAGGAGGTCCTAAGCCCCAGTGGGATGGACCCACAATCTTCAACACCAGGACCCCAGGTGTACATCAGCACAGCCAGGGGAATAGGGAAGGCAGTAGTGCAAACACTAGTTCACCAAACACTCAGCCTGCCTGTACTCAAGAGAGGAGACCTCCTGTGGCCAGATCATCCCTTCCCCACACCTAATGCAGCTAACTCTGGGGTAACTCCAGGGAAACTCAGAAAGACTTCACCTGGCCTCTGATTTGGTACATAGGTCAGCTCAGCACCAGGTAAGCTAAAGCATTCTAGCTTCTAGCTGAAAGAATAGGAGGTCAAAACACACAAAGGCTAAAGTTCTAAGCATAAGAATGGTGGGACAGAATCCCCTGTGCCCCAGAAACAGAGATCCACTTTAAAAGTCAGGAAAAGGGCAATTATCATGAGCAAAAAGAAAACCAGAAAAGATAAGATCATAGAATCTTTTTATGGGGACAAGGACCAAAACAGGAATACCAAAGAGGTCAGCATTGAGACTGTACTCCCATCTGAAAATTCAGAAGGGAAAATGAACTGGTGTCGGGCCCAAAGGGCATTCTTGGAAGATTTCAAGAATTTTAAAAGCCAAACTATGGAAGTAGAAGAAAAAATTGTCAATGATTTTAAAAATATAAAAAAAGAAATCATGGAAGAATTTAAAAGGAAAATTGTACTAATGGAAAAGGAAGTACAAAACTTAAGTGGAAAAACTGGACAAATGGAAAAGGAAGTAAAAAACTAAGTGGAGAAAATAACTCATTGAAAGGAACTATTGGACAGATGGAAAAGGAGATGTGAAAGTTAACTGAAAAAAACAACTTGATAAAAATTAGAATTGGGCAAGTAGAAGCTAATGACTGCATGAGATAACAGGAATCAGTCAAACAGAATCTAAAAAGTGAAAAGATAGAAGAAAATGTAAAATATCTCATTTGAAAAACAACTGACCTGGAAAATAGATCCAGGAGGGAAAATCTAAGAATTGTTGGTCTACCAGAAATCCATGATGAAAAAAAAAAGAGCCTGAATAATATCTTGCAAGAAATAATCAAAGAAAACTGCTGAAATGTCCTAGATCCAGAAAGCAAAAAGAGGAAGTTGAATACTTAAATGATCCTCTTTCAGAAAAAAAAAAAATTGAACAATCTATCAATGAACTCCCTAGGGAAAACCTCCAGGGCCAGATGGATTTATAAGTGAATTCTATCAAACATTTAAAGAACAGTTAATTTCAATACTATATAGACTCTTTGGGGAAATTGGGAAAGAAAGAGTCCTAACAAATTCTTTTTATGATACAAATATGGTTCTGATACCTAACCAGGAAGAACCAAAACAGAGAAAGAAAATTGTAGACCAAATTCTCTAATGAACATAGATGCAAAAATTTTAAATAAGATATTAGCAAAAAGAATACAGCAATTTATCATGAGAATGATACAATATGATCAAGTAGTATTTCTATCAGGAATGTAGAGCTGGTTCAATATTAGAAAAACTATCAGCATTATTGTTCATATCAATAACAAAACTAACAAACCACATGATTATCCCAACATTTGCAGAAAAAGTTTTTGGCAAAATGCAACACCCTTTCCTATTTAAAACACTGGAGAGCACAGGAATAAATGGAACTTTCCATAAAATAATAAGCAATATGTAGCTAAAACAATCAGCAATCATTTTATGCAATGGGGTAATCTAGATGCATTTCAAATAAGATCAGGGGTGAAACAAGGATGTCCATTATCACTACTGTATTTAAATAGGGTACTAAAAATGTTAACTTTAGCAATAAGAGAAGAAAAAGGAATCGATGCAATTAGAATAGGCAAAGAAGAAATTGTTATCACTCTTTGCAGATGATATGTTGATATACTTAGAGAATCCCAGAGAATCAGGTAAAAAAAATATTTGAAATAATAAACAACTTGGGTAAAGTTGCAGGTTACAAAATATGTCCACATAAATCATCTTCATTTCTGTATATTACTAACAAATTCAAACATCAAGAGATAGAAAGAGAAATTCCATTTAAAGCTAGGGTAGATAGTATAAAATATCTGGGACTCTACCTGCCAAAACAAACCCAGGGACTATATGAACACAATTGCAAAACGCTTTTCCCACAAATAAAGTCAGATCTAAGTAAGTGGGAAAATATCAATTGGTCACGAATGGACTGACCTAATTAATAAAAATGACACTTCTGCCTACATTAATTTATTTATTCAATGTGATATTAATCAAACCATCAGATAATTATTTTCTTGAGCTAGAAAAAAATATCAAAATTCATCTGGAAGAACAAAAGATCCAGAATATCAAGGGAACTAATGAAAAGAAATGCTAGGAAAGGTGGCCTAGTCCTACCAGATCTCACATTGTATTATAAAGCAGTAATCATCCAAATCACTTAGTACTGGCTAAGAAATAGAGGGATAGGCCAGGGAAATAGGTTAGGCACTAACAGTAGTCAATAAATATAGCAATCTATTGTTTGATGAATCCAAGGACCCCAGCTTCTGGGATAAGAACTCACTGTTTGACAAAAATTGTTGAAAACGATAACAGAGTGGCAGAAACTGGGCATAGACCAATGCCTGACATCATACACAAGAATAAAGTCCAAATGGATACATGATCTAGGTATAAAGACTGACACTATAAATAAATTAGGGGAGCAAGAAATAGTGTATTTGTCAGATTTATGGAAAAGGGAAGAATTTTTGACTAAAGGAGAGATAAAAAGAATTATGAATTGCAAAATGGATAATTTTGATTACATTAAACTGAAAAATTTTTGCACAACCAAATCCAATACAACCAAGAATAGGAGGGATGCAGAAAACTGGGAAAGCCTTTTTGCCACTGGTGTCTCTGACAAAGGCCTCATTTCTAAAATATATAGAAAACTGAGTCAAATTTACAAGAATACAAGTCATCTCCCAGTTGATAAATGGTTAAAGGTTATGAACAGACAGTTTTCAGAGGAAGAAATGAAAACTATCTATAGATATGCAAAAATGCTCTAAATTGCTATTGATTAGAGAGATGCAAATCAAAACAACTCTGAGGTATCACATCACATTATCAGATTGGCTAACATGAGAAAAGAGTAAGATGATAAATGTTGGAGAAGATGTGGGAAAGTTGAAACACTGATTCATTGTTGTTGGAGCTGTGAGCTGATCCAACCATTCTGGAGAGCAATTTGGAACTATGTCCAAAGGACTACACAAATGTGCATACCCTTTGACCCAGCAATATACTGAGACTGTATCCCCAAGAGATCATAAAAATGAGAAAGGGTTTCACATGTACAAAAATATTTATAGCAGCTCTCTTTGTGGTGGCCAAAAATTGGAAATCAAGAGGACTGTTCATCAATTGGGAATAGCTGAAGAAGTTGTGGTATATGAATGTAATGGAATAGTATTGTGCTATGAGAGATGATGAATGGCAAGACTTCAGAGAGACTTTGAAGGACTTATATGAACTAATGCTTAGTGAAAGGTGCAGAACCAGGAGAACTTTGTACACAGCAACAACCACAGTGTGCGAGGAATTTTGCTGGTAGATTTTAGTCCTTCACAGCAATGCAATGACCTAAAACATTCCCAATGGACTCTTGAGGCGAAATGCCTTCCACATCCAGTTTAGAAGTATGGAATTGGATTGCAGAATAAAGACAACCATTTTCTCTTGTGTTATGTTTTCTTTTGTTTTATGGTTTCTCCCATTCATTTAAATTCTTCTATGCAAGTTGACTAAGGTGAAAAGGTATTTAATAGGAATGTATGTGGAGAACCTACATAAGATTGTATGCTGTCTCAGAGAGGGAGTTGGGAAGGAGGGGGAAAGGAGGGAGGGGAAAAAATCTAAGATATATAAAAGTGATTACGGAAAACTGAAAACAAATAAAATAATATAAAAGGAAGAATGAGGAACTTAGAACAGCAGCAACAAAAAAAGATTTTCACATACAGAAGCAGTGTGTTAGGATGTAAAATGCCCTGAACTTGGAATCAGGAGAAAATCAGGTTCAAGTCTTGCCTGTGGCACGTTAGCTGCATAACTGTGAGCAAGGCAACCTGTGTGAGTCTAGTTTTCTCATCTCTAAAAGGAGAATAATATTCTCTATAGCAAATATTGACATTTAAGATTCTTTGGAAGAAAAAGTGACACAATAGATGGACAGTAAATTCAACAGTTCTATGAAAAGGTAAGTTATTATTAGCTAATGTGACTTCTTAGACACTACCACATATGCTCATCATGATACTAATGATACAGCTGTCTATATGTGAAGAAGCAAGCAATATACAAACTCTCAATAATTTTCTGTACAGATTCAGTATGTATTGTTTTTTAGGCCATTACTTTTGTCCTTTATAATCATAGACTCTTAAGACATAAAAAGAGTTAGGGAATACCTAGGTCAAGTTGCATATTAGTCAGATGAGGAAATCAGGGCCCAGAGAGGTGAAATTACTTCCCCAGAGTCCTATAGGACAATAACAGCAGTAGACATGATCTAAAAGCCATTTGAATTATGCCTGTGTTCTGATATCACATAATCCTTCCTTTTTCTGTACAATTTTAAGTTTCTTGAGACCAGGAATCGTATCATATCTTTCTAGCCCTCAAAGCAGTCAGAATGAACTCTTACACGTTGGAAAATTTTGTGATATTTCCATTGTGTGAGCAGGATTTTGTTAACTAAAATGGAAATATTTGTGATTTGCTATCCTTCAAATACTAATGGAAAATTTTGTTTAAAGAGAATACATTTAAATTAGTCTTGAATCCCACCTATTTATCTCATAAGAGATCATATTCATAAAACTTAATAAATATTTTCCTTACATTTCATCTCAGAGAACAGGAACTTTCCAATGTTTTCTCAGAGTTGTGTGTGTGTTTTAATCATGCCAGTCATAGAAGTCTATTTTTTACAGATTTCTAAAGACCAAAACAAGTGTGATAGAATGAGCGGCACAAAACTTCCTTTTTTTATTCCCCAAGTGTCCAACCACCTTCTGCTCAGATTCCAGATGGTTGCACGGAAGGAGAAATACAAGGAACAGGAAATGTATAGTCATTCAGTTGAGGCATTTGTTGGGGTTTTGTATATATTAGCCATTAGTATATTTGTTATTTGTTGAGAGTCAAAGGCTTTCCAATTAATTATTTGAGATATCTGTCTGAACATCTACAGCATAGTTGTACCAAATGCCATAGGATTGTTCTTAGGAAAGTCTCATATAACTTCCATTTGACTATTTCCAGAAAAATGTATGGTAATTATTAAGATCATAACTCCAGAGCTAGAAGCGATGTCTGAAGCCATCTGGTATATTTAGGTATACTTTAGGATTTAAAAAAGTCCTTTTTTATTGGTGTTGTTCATCTGTTTCAGTTATATCTAACACTTCATGACCACATTTAGGGTTTTCTTGTGAAAGATACTAGAATGATTTGCCATTTCCTTCTAAATATCATTTTATAGACAAAGAAACTGATGCAGAGAGGGTTAAGTGACTTGCCCAGGGTCACTCAGCTAGTAGGTATCTGAATCTGGATTTGAAGTCACATCTTCCTGACTCCAGACCACTTCCTGTCACTTGACTGCCCTAAAAAGTGATTTACCTATTTTATTTCATTTGCTCTTGGGTTTACTATCAAATAGTTGTTCTTTTTATCCTTAGTTTATAGATGAAGAAACTGAGTTACACAAAGGTCAAATGACTTTCCTATCATCATACAGCTTGTAAATTTCTAAGGCAATTTAGAACTCAGATCTTTGTGATTCCAAGCCCAGTACTCTATCCACTATGTTACACAGTGGCCTGAACCCCATCATTTTAAAAATGAGGAAGCAGAGAACCAAAATGGTTTATCCATTTGCCCAAGATCACATAGGTACAAGGAGTTAGAAGTATTTGAACTCAGGTCCCCTGACCCCAGAGCCAGTTCTCTTTCTACTATTATAGTAATTTTTGCCTTCTCTAATCGTTGAAGCCATCCCAATTCATCTGTTTTTCTTTTTTCCATCTGCAAACTCTTTCCTCTTAACTATTTTTAAATAAGCATTCAGTGGCAGCTGGAGGGTGGCAGACAGAATTTTCAACTTGCAACCTTAAATGTGGTAATATCAGCAATAGAAGAGAATAGGGATAAAAGCAGGAAAAAAAGCAATAATAGGGGAGGGTTTGTTGAGTAAGCAATGGTTGAGCTGGGCAGGTGGTGGCACATTCAAAAACCATGAGGACAACAGTCAGTCATTCAAAGGCTCTCAAATATAAAGTACAAAGAGTAGTGTCCAGCAACATGTGGCTAGAAATGGCCTATTAGACCAATGTTCTTGCAGCCCTTATTGCTATTTCCTGTCTGTTCCATGAAAAGCTAAATCCTGGAATGTAATCAATGCAAACTAGTCTGTGTGGGCTGCCTCATTCCAGCACTTTTTGTGAGCTAGGGATGCTCTTCGAACACAAGAAGAAATAAAATCAGCAGACCTGTCAGTTCCCTGGGCTAAATTTAGTTAGAGCTGCCCTAACTAGAGTATTTACCCTGAATATGGTTCCCATTGTAATGGAATGAAATTCTTAAAGACTGTGAACATTACTAAGTACACCTGCTATTTCTCTCTTAACACTTATCTTCTATCTCAGCCTTTTATTATTATCAAATGCTAAGTGCTCTGTCTCCTCTTTCTTAGTGAAGTGGAAAGGTAAAAGGAATTAGAGGGAAAGGAGGATGCAAGGTTCTTCTCCAGAAAATTGAAAGCTAAAGCATGCTCTTGTTCCAAATATCCTTTTAAAGGAGAACAATGGATTTTGGATGATTTCAATGATCATTTAACTTTCTAATTGTCTTAGAATTTGAAGATTTCGACTTAGGGCCACCCTTGGGAGAATGCAGAGTTGACAGGGCGAGTGAAGGTGTCATCCCCAAATGACTAGTTTTAAAGTGCTACACAGCTGTCATTTTTAGTAAATAGATTTTGTATTCTGTTTAGATGTCAATGTCAATGAGAGAGATACAATAGTGAGTCTTATCAACAGTGCCATGACCACAATGTGGTATTAAGGCCAGGGACACCAGTATCCCTCCCGAAGAATCAATTCCCTCAGGTTATACATTTGAATGTGGCCTACAAATAGCTGTTAGCACAACCTTTTTCTCAGTCGTTTTTTTAGTGTGAAGAAAATGATCTGCCAGAGTTTTATTCTGGAAATGTTTAATAAACAGAAAGAGAATGTAAGAGCACAATATCCCCAAGGAGCCTGAAATGCAGCAAAGACTAGGAAAAAAGAAGGAAGGGAGGCAGAAATGAGATACTGGGTGCTTTAAAGGCAAAGTTCACTTTATAGTTTTGAGCATAGTCAAGTGAATAAGCATTTTGTGCCAGACACTGTGCTAAGTACTGGGGATTCAAAGAATAATAAAAGCTCACAATAAAATCAGTAGACAACATATAAATAACTATAAGCAACCTGTACATAAACAAGATTAGTTGGAGATGATCTCAGAGGAAAGTCACTAAAGTTAAGTAGAGTTGCAAGAGTCTTCTTGCATAAGGTAGAATTGTAGGTGAGACTAGAAGGAAACCAGAAAAGTCTGGAAAGGCAAATGAGAAGGGCAGGGATTCCAGGCATGGAGGTTAGTCAGAACAAATGCACAGAGCACAAACAAATGCACAAATGCAAAGATATAATATCTTTTGGGAGGAACAGCAAAGAATCTAGAGTGATTTAATGACAGAATATGTGGTGTATAAGGTGAAAGGTGTAAGAAGCTTGGAAAGCAAGGAAAGGACAAGGTTATGAAGGGTTTTAAAGGACAAACAGAGGAATTATATTTGATCTTGAAGGTAATGGTGAACCACAGGAGTTTATTGAATAAAGAGGTGACATAGAACTTCTCTAGAAAAATCAGTTTGACAGTTAAGTGGAGGTTGAACTAGAGTGGAGAAAGACTTGAGGCAGGGAGAACAATCGAAAAGCTCTTGTAATATTCTAAGTATGAGTTGATGAAGACCTGCACCAGGGTGGTTTGTCAGATTTAAAAAAGGGAGATTATGCAAGAAAGGTAATAAATGAATATCATGACAGGATTTAGCAAAAGGATGGATATGGGAATGAGAGTGAGGCATTGAGTATTGATGCCTAGGTTTAGAGCCTAAGAGACTAGGAGAGTAATAGTACCCTCAAAAGGAACAGAGAAATTCACAGAAGAGTATTTTGAGGGGAGGTAATGGGTGTAGTTTTGAACATTATGAGTTTGAGATGTCAGAAACTCAGAATAAAGTCAAGATGAGATTGAAAAGAAATGGAAGTAGAGGCATCAATAAAAATGACTTCTCAAGTTTAGCCATGAAAAGAAGTAGAGATATAAGATAATAGCTAATAGAGATGGACAACTCAGGGAGTATTTTTTAAGGATGAGCATGATTTTAGGTTGTTTGTAGGCAGCAGACAAGTGGTCTAGAGACAGGGAGAGATTAAAGAATTTTGAGACTAGGGAGAAAATAGGATGGAATGGGATCACTTTTGCATATAAAGGAGTTTGCCTTGGCAAAGATAAGATTCATCTTTTTCTGTAAGATGGGTAAATAAATTGAGAGTGGCAAAGACATTTGAGTGATAAGATAAGAAAGAAGGGAGATGAGGGAGCTCTTTGTGGATGCCCTTGGTCTTAGAATGAAGGATGAGGTGAGGTTCTTACCTGCCAAAGAGCAGGTGGGAGATCCATGAGAGGTTTAAGTAGGGATAAAAAGGTTCAGAAAAACTACTATGGTTGAGTAGTATAATGAATTGATTAGGAAATTGTAAAGGGCTTATGTTGCTGCAGTGAGGATCCAGTTGAGATTGTTTAATATAAATTTCTAGGTGGCACAGTTGATAGAGTGCCTAGCCTGGAGTCGGCAAGACCTGAGTTCAAATGTGACCTCACACGTTTGCAAGTTGTATGACCCTGGGCAAGTCACAACTCTGTTTGAGAGTTTCCTCATTTATAAAATGAGCTGACGAAGAAAATAATATACCACTCCAGTAACTTTGCCAAGAAAACCCCAAATGGTGTCATGAAGAGCTGGGCAGGACTGAAACAACAACAATGTAAATTTGTAGTGAACCCAGCATAGTTTATTTATTTTCTCCATTTTCTTTGAGCAGCAAATAAATAGGAGTGAAGCTAGTATGTAGTGGGAATAATCCAAGCCTGCAATTTATCAGAGCCAAATTGGTGCTAGTATAAAGTGCAAAGGACTGAGGAGAAGAGGGTAGTGTGGAGCTGCACTGGGTAACTGAAGGGAAAAGATAGGGAAAGAAGCAAAGAATAGGCAATGTAGGTGTGATGACTTTAGAAAGGGAGAGATGAATGGCGGTCAAGGTGAGGCCAAAGAGCACAGTGTAAGGCAGATTGAATGAACTACAAAGGAAAAGATTAGGTTGAATAGTAGTGGAAAAGTTAGAATCTGGAAGTGATAGTGGGGAACAAGAAGTATTCTTATACTACTACCACACTCAAAACACGTTTGGGGTAGAGGGGTATGGGGTACCTCCAAAAGTATGATCAGTGCTGCAAAGTATAGCCAGAGATGCTGGGTCACAAGGAGAGAGAGAGAGAGAGAGAGAGAGAGAGAGAGAGAGAGAGAGAGAGAGAGAGAGAGAGAGAGAGAGAGAGAGAGAGAAAGAGAGAGAGGGAGAGAGAGAGACAGAGAGAGACAGAGAGAGACAGAGAGAGAGACACAGAGAGAGAGAGACACAGAGAGAGAGAGACAGAGACAGAGACAGAGAGAGACAGAGACAGAAACAGAGACAGAGAGACAGCGACAGAGAGAGACAGAGACAGAGAGAAACAGAGACAGAGACAGAGAGAGAGAGAGAGAGATGTCTCAGTGAATTAAAGAAAATGGGAGGAATAAGAAAGGAAAAGTTTTAACATATAAACAAGAAGGGTCCTCCTCCCCCTCAATGGAGTAAGTATTCCAGAGAAATCAGTATAGATGAATCTGTCTAAGCTAAATGAAATAAGAAGAATTTGTTGGGTGGGAGGCTTGCCAGAGACATTCAGTCCCTAGGACCAGAACCTAAGGAAGAGTAGATAGGAAAAAAAAAATGCTGTAGGCTATATACGTTTGAAGAGCTTTCTACTCAAAGTCAGGGGAGGGTGTTGGGGAGGGGAAGCATCAGCCCTGTAGCTACAAAAAGTAATTTCCTTCTTAGATTTTCAGTAGAGGAATTTACTACTAGAAAGCTTAACTGGGATAATTCTTAGGTGAAAGCATTGTAGCACTTAATCATAGATGAATATTTTCTGACCATGAAATAGGGACATGGTGCTTATTAAAGAAATATTTTGTGACTTGACTCTCCATAGAAGATATAGTCACCATCATGAGTACAATTAAATCCACAATGAAATACTAAATCATCCCATGGTTAAAAAAATTTCTTTTTTTTTTTTTTAAGTATTCAGAGTTGCTCTTAATGATCATTTAATCAATGTATAAAATGTCATCCACTTTTTAGTACAGAATGCAAATTGAGCTGCATCTGATTTGTAGCAATTGTACTATTTCTCAAGCTATTATTTTTCAAGTATTAGAGAAAGGGACACTGAATTCTTGATTCATGATGATAAGCAATTTTATCATCTTGTAAATTTTATATGTATAACACAGCAAAAATACCACAACTTTTCTTGGGTAGTGCTCTTTATGTTTGCCAAATTTTCAATATCAATTTTAGATGTCTGCCTTCCCACTATACCACCTGTCTGAATTACATTAATAATCACACTATTTCTTGAGCCCTACTCAACCTTGCAATATTTTATGCTATGTGATCCAAGAGAACTTTATATTTGCAATGCAACTGGGGAAGAAAGACAAGACCAAAATATTTAGCAGCTCTGATACTAATGGTAATAACAACATTTTAAAATTTGCAAAATAGTGTCCATATATTATCTCATCTGATCCTCACAATAGTTAGATACTATTATTATCCTCATTATACACATGAGTAAACAGAGTCACCAAGAATTTAAATCACTTGTCCAGGATCCCCTAGCTAATGAATTAGGATTTAAACTTAGGTTTTCCTGACTCCAAGTCCAGTGATCTTAACCACTATACCATTACATAAGAAAACATTGAAATGTGTGATACAGAAAATCTGAGTTTAAAAAATTTAATTGATGAGTTCTATCTTTGATATATGCTAGCTGTTTAAAATTATGGGCAAATTACTAAGCATCTCAGTGCCCTCTTGGCAACTATCTAAGATTATAAATCGAAGATGAATTGTCAATTTATGTAGGTAGAAACAATTTCTAAACTTTGAAGTTCCCCAACATTATGAAGTAATGGATCATAACCTCTTCTCCAATCTCCAATTAAAATAGTCAAACCATAATTGATCTACTATTATGCTGTTTATGATAGCATGATTTGAACTATTATCCACATTTTACAATTAAAAGAAAAACTGTGCTAGACAGATTAAGTGACTTTTCCAGAGTTATATGGCATATAGTAATATAGTAAATTCAGATTTGAATTTATATCTTCCTGATTTCAGTCCTCTGGATGGATAATATGGAATCTGACTTGCAAAGATGAGGACCTACTAAATTCCAGCCATGGGAGAAAGTTTGTACTAGAATTATGGCAAACACCCTTTAATGGGTTTGGAGAATAGCTGATAGACCAGTTTGGGTGAAACAGAGTATATGCTATAATGGTCCTCATTTTTATATATAAGGAAACTGAGTCACCAAGTGGTTAAGCTACTAAGTGGTTAAGAGTGATAAAGCTATATAAAGTGATGTAGGATTTAAACTCAGCTTTTGAAATAAAGCTAGAAAGGTGGGTTGGAATCATATTATAGAGGGAATTAAATCCCAAACTGAGAGTTTATTTTTGATGTTAGAGGCAATAGGAAATGACTGAAGAGCTTTTGAATAAGAGAGTGTGACATGGTCAGACCTAAACCTTGGGAAGATAATTTTTCCATTGTGGTAAAATGGAAAGAACTTTTGACTGGCAGTCAGGAGGTCTGGGTTCTATTTCTCACATGCTGCTGCCTTTGATATTTCTGTGACTTTGGACAAATCTCCGTTTCCATGGGTCTTAGTTTCCTCATTGATTAAGTGGAAATAAAAATAATTTTTCTCTATCTGTACCTCTGAGGGCTATTGTGAGAATGATGTGAGAAAATTCATATGAAATGCTGTGCCATGAAATATTAAAAACTTTCAGAAAGGCAATAGGCTTATATTTTTGTGTTAGAGCAGTAAACACGTGGTTAGAGACAAGGATGAAGAGGGAAATTTTGTAGGGACAATGGTAGTGAGAGACCAAAAAAAAAACCAACTTTACACAGAGGTTCAATCTCTGTATCCATTTTTATTCTCCATCCTGTGAGTAAAATAAACCCCTACAAAACACCAGTTAACTCACATAGGCAAAAAGAAAATAATAGAAGCCTGAGATATTGCTTTTAGCCATAATTCTTATTTATGCATGGTTGTATAGGCCTTGTCTTCTGCAGTTCTATTTTTTCAGAAACAGAGCTGACATAGCTCTTATTATTTTGAGAAAAGAACAAGTCTTGTATTAGTCTTGTTTCCTTCTCATAGGCCATAGAATATCAGTGCTCATCTAGCAAAAATTAAATCTTATCAGGAATCTCCTTACAGCATCCCTAAGAAGTTGTCATTGAACTTCTATTTGAAGATATCCCTTAATGGGGAAATCATGACTTCTGAGGGCAGCCCACTAACATTGCATGTAGAATTTGAGAATGATTAATATACTCAGTAGTTAAAACTCAGTTTATTCCCAAGGTTAAGATCTATTCTTCTCCTCTTCTATATGTGTCCATAGAGACTATATGGACAAGGGAAAAAATGAATTTATAAATCTTTGGTGCTGTGCTTTTTAAATTTATTGAAATGTGAATTATTTCAATGTATGAGAGGTAATCTTAGAGCACAAATGCATATGCATGCATATTTATTTATACATATGCATATATACAAAACATATATAGGCATATACTCACTGTATCTCTATCACTTTCTATAAATATATATGTGTTATTTTGTATCCTAACCCAGTTTCCTACTGAGATGAAGTTTTCATTTTTGTCCTATTCATTTAAGGTCTGGTTCTGTAACTGCCATTCTACTAAATTGAGACTCTGTGGTCAAAAATTTACATGGAGACTTTCCAAAGAGTACTACTCAATGCCATTTCTAATAAATTTTTGTTGATATCCTTAAGAGCATAGATTTCTCATCTCAATAGTTAGAAAGTCCATAAAGTTAACTCGTGGTTTTTCATAGCAATTGAGACAAAGAAGCTCCATATGATCTCAAGCAACATATTCAGCAAATTATTTTATATGAAATTGTCAGTGAATTAACCTTGACAATATTCGGTCCCAATGAATGTCTGTGCTACATACCTACATAATGCCTAGGAGAGAGTAGGCACTTAATAAATCTTAAGAGAAAATTATTGATTGATTTTATTTCTAAATATACATGAGTAAATTTCTACAGTATAAGGTTGCTAACATTTGTTTTTGAAATTTCTGAAGTAAAGTGTTTTGAAGATAGTCTTAAGTTCATTTTACTTATTGCCCTCTATCCAGGAGCATACTGGAACCACATCAAACTGGCTCAGAAAAACCAACTGTAAAATTTTCAGTGTAAGCTTTTATGCCATGAAAACCAACAAATTCTGCAAATCAATTTTTGATTCAGTATTTTGTTGATTATCTGGACTTAGGAAAGTGACAGAGAGAATTTAAAAATTCAGATTAAACTGAAAAGGCTATCATGTGCATTTGTCCTCAAGGAGCAGGTTGTTAAATATTTACCAGGACACTTTAACTCTTAACTCATATTTTTGGCCAGACGCACATACCTCTGTACGTAATAATCCTAAATTGTAGATTATTGTGAGTGGCATAGACACAACTTACAAGGAAATATTAATGTTGTATAATGTAAAGTACAAGTTTAGGAATGAAAGGATCTAAGTTTAAAACTCAGGTATGCAACCTCTCATTATCTGTTGGATCTTTGACAAACCATAGAAATTTAGTGAACCACAATTACATCTATATAATGAAAGATTTACCTAGATCAGAAGTTCTTAATCTGACATGGGGGAAAATGATTTTTAACATAGTGATGATAATATTTCACTATTAGTAGTTTCCTTTTTATCCTGTGGTTTTTTTTTATTATTATTATTATACACATTTAACATTATTCTGAGAAGTCCCTAGTCCTCACCAGACTGGTAAAGGATTTCATGACAGAAAAAAAGGCTAAGTATCTTTGAATTTGATGGTCTTCAAAGGCTGTGCTAGCTCTAAATTTATAATCTTTTAAAATGAGAAGAGATTACCTTAGCTTTCAGTGGAAACTTCCAAAAACAGGTACATTTTTCCTGGCAGATTAACAAACAAATATAAAAATTAAGGAAAGTTATGTAGGTCGTTTTCAAAAAGCCCTGACAAAATACTGTCTGGCCAATATCCCTACCCTCTCCCTTAGTTAAGAACCCTCCCTTCGAGAGGGTACATTGAGGGAAGGAGTAATCAGAATGCAAGGTATTAGGAAGCAGGGGGAGGGGAGTGATGGGGAGGAAAATTAGACATGTTACAAAGTGATGTAAAAGCAATTAGTATTAAAACAATTGACTAAATTAACTACTGAGAATAAACCAAAGACATCTTTAGTTTGGGGAAAAGAATTTTAGTCTAAATTTCCTAGAGGAAGGTAACCTCAGGTAGAATTTGGCATTGATGGAGAAGTTAAGGTTTTAATGGTAAATTTAATTTTATGATTGCTATTTAATCAGGAACCAGAGCATGTATAGAAAGGCATGTAAGCCACTTAAGACTTGCCTGAAAAGATGTTCCTTAGCCAAAGTGAAACTATAATCATATTTGAAACCTGGTTATTGGCACTTGCTATTTTAAGATGCTATGGGACTATTAAATGACTGTTCTTCTGAGTCAAACTCTAGGTATGGAAAGCAAGAAAGGTGATCTGAGCCTCTGATCCATGATGTCAGTAAGCTAGTGAGATGCTGGTATGAACTGAAAAAAATGATCTCATGGGAAGGGTGGGAGAGCAGCTCTTCAGCCTGGGCTGAGGTAGGATTCTCCTGACTCAGTTTCCCCACCGACACCTGACAGACTTTAAGCCTGACTGAGTTCAAGTTGACAACCTACTTCTGCCTGGAATTGACATGAAGTTGGAGAGATATTGGTTCCCTGCAATGTCCCTGCTCTTAGTCGCAACTTCCTATAGTCAAAAGTTTATAAGCTTAATACCAGATCTATTAAATCATAGAGTGTTGGTAGGGGAACATCCGAGGTTAAGTCTAAAATTAAGCTATTAGGTAGGCTTAGGACTTTAGACCAACAACAAGTTAGGGTCCTTTAATTCTTAGTAATACTGTGGAGACAATTAGGTCAAGGGCTTATGAAGTTAGCACACATAAATATTATTTATGTGTCAGTTGATTAATGTCTAAAAAACAAAATTCTTTTGTGGTCTATATTGTAAATGCTTTAAAAAGAAGTGTCAACTGACCAAAAGTTGGAATTGTTTTCATGAACTGTGTTAAAAATGAAAAGTAAAATAAAATTAAAAAATAATCTCCCTTCCAAGTAAAATTAAGGACTATTTCTCTGGATTCAATAAATGAAGGCAAAAACTCTAATATTTGCTTACGGCTCATGCTGTCAGAGTCCTCCCACAAACACAGAGACCTATGGGAATCAAACACTACAGAAAAAAGGCAACCTATCCAAGTTTATAAAGTTTCCTGCAAGTGAATGACCCATACTCATTAGACCCATTCTGACTCCTTTTCAGCCTTCAAAGCCCAGGATTCAATAGTTGCTTTCATTTCTATTTCTAGGTATTCTTCTTGACACCCAAACAAAGACCAGGTTGGGTTAGACCTTTCTTGTTATTTATTCAACACAGCTACACAGGTACAAAAACAGTGTCTGATTTATTGTTTTTATTTCCCCCCAGAATTAAAAGGTATTTATTTTTGTCTGCTTGCTTTGAAGGGAGCTTTCTTTGTTGAGTAAGAATTGACTTTTTATTTTATTCCTTGTGAGCAACAATAGCTGGAGGAAATTTAAGGTCCATAGTTTAGTTGCCACAGGTTCTTTTGCTTCAAACTACTAATGCTTTCACTTTTCCTTTGAGAACTGAGTTAAGCCCTGGATCCTTGCTGTACTGCCGAGTTTAGCTCCAATTTTATTTCTCATTCATTTTCTTCAGCAGAAAAGTAATCTCTACACCCGGTTTAACAAAATGTATCTCCACTTTAGATAGCACTTTGCTCCAAGTCTCTATACCAACTAATTTTTGCCAATTTCTCCACTTTTACCTTGGAATGAGAAAACTAGATTACATCAAATAGAGTAACTTTCTGAACCTGTACCTTTACTTTAAAGTAGACACTCCATTGGAGAACCATGTCCCTTTCAGAATCTGTGCTTTTCTTGTTATGTCCTGTGTTACTTTGCATAATGCTTAGAACTCTACTAGGGCTTTTAGGACATCTTGCCGTTTAGTCTTTTTAACTTTATATTATACTTCACTAGTTTGAAAGCTCTATTGTTTTGTCTAAGTATTTATCTTTTCCATTAGGTAGGAAGAAAAGCCTTTTTATGCCTGTGTAAACAGTTCTTTAAGCAGCTGTGATGAAGCTTTCGTCACATTGGAACAAGGGTTCTGATGACAAAATTTTCTGAACATAAGTAACATTTTTAGTCAGCATTCAATGTCATTTGAACTTGGCAGGACTTGCCAGATATTGCCTCCAAGAGGTCAGTCACCTTCATGTAGCAATGAGTTTCCTGGTAGGGCTTTAGTGGTAACATCTGGTATTATAGCTAATGGAAAGATGTACTGACTTCTTCACTTCAAAAACAAAATGATAATAGCTTGAATGTTATATAGCACTTTAAAGTTTATAAAGACACCTTATATATTGTATCTCATTGTTGTTTGTCCTTCCTTCTCAGAAAGGGCCAATGATATGAGACAAGTGTTTTAACTTACAAATGGATTGGATTTAAATGAGACAGGGTTATGCAAAGTCATCAGCCTCATTCTCTCCTCCAGTGTCATCTGAGTCCAGTGCCAAGACATTTGTCAGGAAGACTGGAGATGATCCCAGATGCAGTGGGAGACCTTGACCTTTTTAAGCTAAGGTCTCTCTCAGGTCTCAGTTTGCCTTAGAAAACATACATTGAATGATTTAAGGCTAGGTTAGAAATGAGGCAAAAGATGGTCTAGTTTTCCTACTTAAAAAAAAAATCAAAACGAGAAGGGAAACCCTTAGGGTTTCTGGTCAGAACAGAAACAATTGTTATTTATGTTCTGAAAAACCACCCTGTAGGTAGGAGCTATTATTATTCTGAGGGTACAGATGGGGAAACTAAGACTTACAGAGGTTAAATGACATATTCAAGTCACACATTTAATGAATGTCTGAGGCTGGTTTTGAACTCAGATCTTCCTGACCTTATCCACTGTGTTATATAACTACCATTTACCTGTGTAAAATAACTACCATAATTAGTATTAATTACAGAATCACAAAACCTCAGAGTTGGATGAGACCTCAGAAATATAATAGTCAAACTCACTAACTCGAGTTTCTTAAATTTTTTCTACTCCCTGCCCCTTTCTCCCAAGAAATTTTATGTAAGCCTGGGTATATGTGTGTGTGTGTGTGAGTGTGTGTGTGTGTGTACATACATATATACTTTGTTATTATAGATATATATTCTTTGGTATACATATAATTTTGCTATTTATTAGAGATAACAGCAAATTTGAATATTAATGAGATAGAAAGTCTTGTTGATTTTTACATAAAAGAACTTAATCTTAGCAGAATATTTCATACTGATATTTTGGTCTTTACTCATTCAGAAACTTTTTACTTTTGCCAAATTTTTCTCAACCCCCACATTCAGCGGGATTGGATAAGGGCTTCATAAGGGGTAGCAACCCACAGATTAAGAAGTGCTGGGCTGACTCATACCTAAGGCAGAATTGCTTTTTCAACATACCTAAAATTTGGTCATTCAGCTTTTGTTGCATGACTCAGGAAAGGACAATGCACATTCTCCCGAAATAACCTAGTAAACTTTGGGGGTTTTTTTCTTAATGGCTCTAATGTCTAGCCAGTGTTCATTTATAATAGTTTGCCTCTTTGTCACTCCAACTTTTTCCTCTGGGGCAAGTAAAGAACAACGAAATACTTCTCCCATATAATTCTAAGTGACTTTTCTCTAGGCAAAATATCTCTGATTTTTCAGTTGATCATTATGTAGCATGTACTCATCTCTCTTTGTGTATTTAGGAGTCACACAACTTTGCCTTCCCTCTATCTTCTGTTATCATTATTCCATCTGCCCCAGAAAGAATTCTATATTTTTGTGATCTTTTTTACCCCAATATAGGTGCTTATCTAAACTCTAAGGAGCATGTTGGATGATACCAAACTTTTCTCTCCTTTATCAAAAGCTCTAAGATAGAGTGGTACTTTCTCCAAAGTTTGCCATTAACCAATTACTCTTTGGTAAAAAATCAGATTCAGAACAGAATTCCCCCTTGTTGTTTCCTCAAACTTTTGAGAATAAAAATATCATTAAAGCACATTGAGAAATTATTAGTCATTCTAATGCCATCAAAGAAATGATGACATGACTTGGACTTGACTTTGTTTCGAGTGAAGGAGGGCTATGCAGGTCACCAGCCTCACTTCTCCTCCACAGCCATCTGAATCCAGTGACCAGATATTCATCAGGATGACTGAAGATGACCCAGGATGAGGCAATTGGGGTAAAGCGACTTGCCCAAGGACACAGAGCTAGTGAGTGTCAAATGTCTGAAGGGAGATTTGAAGTCAGGTCCTCCTGACTCCTGCTCTGGTCCTCTATCCGTTGCACCACCTAGCTGCCCCGATTTTTTTTAAAGATGTGCACAATGCATGAAAACTCTAGGTTTCCTGAGATAAAAAAATACAACCCCATTATGCAAAAATGTTAGTTAGATTGCTTTAAAAAAAATAAAAAAACTGTGTCCACATTCTTTCCCTTTATTTTCCTAAATTTCAATTTTTTCTGAAGCTATGAATTTTTTTTTTTTTGGTTTAGTGACTTCAGGTGACAAAATTTCCACCAATGAAGATGTGCAATTGCTTTATAAGATATCTGAAGTGTTGCCAGTGTTACTGAAAAAAAGTCAAGTGTCATTGCTAGGTTTAAAAAGCCAGTATGTTTCAGAGTAGGAACCGAAAACTAAGTCCTTGATCTTTCTGACTCCAAAGCCCACCTTTCTACCTGCTACTTGATTATTTTTTACTTGTCTTTTGTCTTGAGAAAGGCAACATAGTGTTATCAGATTGATTTTTGCACTTCTAGTGAGGAAGGCAAAGAGGAATGAAGAATAAGGCTTTTTATAATAATGCACTTACTATATACCAGGCACTATGCTAACAGCTTTACAAATAAATTTTCATTTGAACTGCACAAAACCCTAGGAGGTAGTTGCTATTATTATCCCCATTTTGCAGTTGAGGAAACAGTCAGACAGTGTTGAGTGATTTGCCCAAGTTCACAAGACTTGTAAATGTTTTAGGTCACATATGAAGTTAGGTACTGACTTTAGGTATACTGCTCTAACCACTATGCCCTTAGCTCCACAGGATTACTTACGTTCAAATTCTAAGTTGCAGCTCTTCGGTGGAGTAACACTGATTTTCAGTATCAACGAGAGACAGGAGATGAAGCTGCTGTGAACCCTAGTCAGTTGCTGCAACCCAGAGACATGAAAAGAATACCAGCCACAGAAACAAAGGGACATGACAAAGGGGCATGACTCACCCATGGAGTGTTCAAACCTCCAAATATGAGAATCTTTGGGGGATTTATAAATGTATTGGAGGGAAAGAATGGAAATAAGTATTTATTAAGCATCTATATGTGCCAGACGCTATGCTAAGCACTTTCCAAATATAATCTCATTTAATGCTCATAACAATCCTGGGAGATAGGTGCTATTATTATATCCATTTTATCACTGAGGAAACAGAGGTAAGCATAGAGTGACTTTCCCAGGGTCACACAGCTAGTAATTTTGAGGTTGGATTTGAACTTGGGTCTTCAACTCCAGGCCCTCTGTGTCATCTTGCTGCTTAGGTATTTCCTGATTGTTCCTTTGTATTTGGTTTTCTATTCTGCCCTAATTAAAAGCTTTGTTATTGGATCTATAGTTCCTGCCTGTTTTTGTTGTTGTTGTTGTTGTAGAGAATGTACCACATGGGGAGTTGGGTCTCCAGAATCATGTGGGGTCAATATTAAACTAGATTTTATTAGAATTGTGTCTTGATAGAAAATAGATTTTTATTGTGTGATCCTGAATCATATATTTCTGTGAAGTCTCAGGAATTCCAATTCTAAAAAAAAATCAGAATTTGTCTGAATTTAACTTAAGATATACATATGCCATGTTATGATTCTAAAATTCAGAATGAATTATCAAGTGACACATAACTGCTAAAAAGGTTAATAAAGTTAACAAAAAGTTGCACATCTCAGTTACATATAAAACAGTCGTGTTGAAAATTTTGATTGTAATTTGTTGCTTAGAACTTGCAACAGTCATCACAGAGGAGTAATGTTTTATGTGGTGGTAGCTTTCCAGGCTAGGCAGTTAAATCTACTTATGTTATCACTGTTGTTCAGTTTGTTTTCAGTCACATCTGACTCTTCATGACCCCATTTAGGATTTTCTTGGCAAAGATATTGGAGTACTTTGCCATTTCCTTCTCCAGCTTATTTTACAGATGAAGAAACTGAGACAAACAGAGTTAAGTAACTTGCACAGGGTAACACAAGGTTATAAGTGTTTGAGTTTAGATTTGAATTTAGAAAGACCAGTCTTCCTGATTCCAGGTCTAGCACTCCATCCACTGCACCACTTACCTGCACCATGTTATCGTTAGCTGAATTTTAATTTAACAAAAAATTTAGTGGCATTGAAACTTTTATTTGGAGATTCCTCCTATACCCTGACCCCTGTCATGCTACATTGAAATCTATTCCAATCAAATATTTCTTTTTTTTTTTTTTAACATTTATTTTCACACAATTTTGGGTTACAAATTTTCTCCCCTTTTATCCCCTCCCCCCCAAACCCCAGCTTTCTAATTGCCCCTGTGACCTATCTGCTCTCTCCTCTATCCTCCCTCCTTGCCCTTGTCTCCATCTTCTCTTTTGTCCTGTAGGACCAGATAGCTTTCTTGACCCCTTAACCTGTCTTTCTTGTTACCCAGTGGTAAGAACATTACATTTGGTCCTAACACTTTGAGTTCCAACCTCCTTAGCTCCCTCCCTCTCCACCCCTTCCCCTTGAAAGACAGGCAATTCAATATAGGCCATATCTGTTTAGTTTTGCAAATGATTTCCATACTAGTTGTGTTGTATAGGACTAACTATATTTCCCTCCATCCTATCCTGTCCCCCTTTACTTCTATTTTCTTATGGTCCTTTCCCTCCCCATGAGTGTCGACCTCGTATTGCATTCTCCTCCCCATGCCCTCCGCTCCATCCTCCCCCCCACCCTGCTTGTGCCCCTGTCCCCCACTCTCCTGTATTATGAGATAGGTTTTCCTATCAAAATGAGTGTGCATTTTATTCTTTCCTTTAGTGGAATGTGATGAGAGTAGATCTCATGTTTTTCTCTTGCCTCCCCTCTTTATCCCACCACTAATAAGTCTTTTGCTTGCCTCTTTTATGAGAGATAATTTGCCCCATATAACTTCTCCCTTTCTCCTCCCAATATTTCTCTCTCACTGCTTGATTTCATTTTTTTTTAATATATGATCCCATCCTCTTCAATTCACTCTGTGCACTCTGTCTCTATGTATGTGTGCGTGTGTGCATGTGTGTGTGTGTGTGTGTGTACTCCCACCCAGTGCCCAGATACTGAAATGTTTCAAGAGTTATAAATATTGTCTTTCCATGTAGGAATGTAAACAGTTCAACTTTAGTAAGTCTCTTATGATTTCTCTTTGCTGTTCGCCTTTTCATGGTTCTCTTCATTCTTGTGTTAGAAAGTCAAATTTTCTTTCCAGCTCTGGTCTTTTCATCAGGAAAATTTGAAAGTCTTCTATTTCATTGAAAGACCATTTTTTCTCCTGAAGTATTATACTCAGTTTTGCTGGGTAGGTGATTCTTGGCTTCAGTCCTATTTCCTTTGACTTCTGGAATATCCTATTCCATTCCCTTCTATCCCTCAATGTAGAGGGTGCCAGATCTTGTGCTATCCTGGTTGTATTTCCACAATACTTGAATTGTTTCTTTCTAGCTGCTTGCAATATTTTCTCTTTCACCTGGGAATTCTGGAATTTGGCCACAATGCTCCTAGGAGTTTCTCTTTTTGGATCTCTTTCATGCGGTGTTCTGCGGATTCCTTGAATATTTATTTTGCCTTCTGGTTCTAGAATCTCAGGGCAGTTTTCCTTGATAATTTCATGGAAGATGATGTCTAAGCTCTTCTTTTGATCATGGTTTTCAGGTAGTCCCAGAATTTTTACATTGTCTGTCCTGATTCTATTTTCCAGGTCAGTTGTTTTTCCAATAAGATATTTCACATTATCTTCCATTTTTTGAATCTGCGCGGTATGTTCTGAGATATCTGTCTTTCTCGAAAAGTCCTTAGCGTCCATCTGTACCATTCCAGTTTTGAAAGATCTATTTTCTTCAGTGAGCTTTGGAATCTCCTTTTCCATTTGGTTAATTCTGCTTTTGAAAGCATTCTTCTCCTCATTGGCCCCTTGCACCTCCCTTGCCAGCTGAGTTAGGCTAGTTGTCAAGGTGCCAATTTCTTCAAGATTTTTTTGGTTCTCCTTTAGCAGGGAGCTGATCTGCTTTTCATGCTTCTCCCTCATCCCTCTCATTTCCCTTCCCAGTCTTTCCTCCACCTCTCTAACTTGATTTTCAAAATTCCTCTTGAGCTCTTCCATGGCCTGAGCCCATTGGGTGGGCTGGGACACAGAATTCTCGATTTCTGTGTCTTTGCCTGATGGCAAGCATTGTTCCTCCCCATCAGAAAGGAAGGGAGGAAGTGTCTTTTCTCTGGTAAAGTACCCTTCAATAGTTTTATTTCTTTTCCCTTTTCTTGGCATTTTCTCCAACCAGTGGCCTGACCTCTGAATGTTCTCCTCACACCCACCTCGCCTCCTGGTCCTCCCAGCCAGCGTTTGGGGACCCAAATATTTCTTATGAGAATAACTTCCATCATGAAAATAATTTATTTCAAATTTGATTTACTGTCTTGTCAAAGATCTTGAAAACAGTAAGATAGAGACTAAAATGCATTAGAACTAGGCCTAAGTCAATTGTCTTCCGATTTAAGGTGGACAGTAACTGCTTATGTAATTTTGGAAAAGTCCTTTAGCTTCTATGGAACTCATCCTAAACATTTTTTTCAAATAAAGGCGTTGAATTAGATGACCTCTTAGTTTCCTTCTAACTCTGATAGCCTGCATTTTTCTACATGGTGCCAAGCTAGGCATGGGGTCTTCTGATATTAATCTAATATTTTCATAGTTATGGTGTGTACACATCATTTATTCTAATATTTGGAAGACCATTGTAGTGCCAATAAGATATTCACAGTGCCTACGGCAGCCATGAATATCCTGGTGCAATTCTGAATCGCGAAATACCATAGACTCTCCATATGGATAACAAAACCAAACCATTTATTCAGACTCTAGAAAAACAAATCCATCATAGCAACAAAGATCTATACACAATAACAATGCAGAGAACAATACCATCCCTAAGACTTTCCACAAACCAGTTCCCTTAAACAAATCACAAGCAGGCTCACTTAAACAAAATCACAAACAAGCTCTTTCACTCATGCCAGCCAGTTGTCTGTTTGCCTGCATCCTTCCTAGCTCTGACTGCTCTCATTACTAACTTCCTCTCTGCTCTGCTCTAGCTCTCTCTCTCTTCCTATTTTACCCTTCCTGTTCCACCCATTCAGCAGTCATATGACTCAGACTTCCATGTGACCCAGGCAGGTCACATAGGCCTCCTATTAATTAATGGGAAAGTTCTTCCCATTTAAATTACCATTACATGTGGCCCCAAGATATTTCCCATTCATTGCATAGGTCAGTGGGGCAACTGGTATCAACAGAACTTTCACAAGGATAACAAAAATGAAGCAAATAAAACATTATCTTAGGCAACTGGTGTCAACAGAACTTTACAACAATATAAAAGGAATCGCACAAAATAAGCACATAAAACATTATCTTGGGTTGGGTTTGAGCTCAACCACTCCATCATTCTCCCCTTGAATGAACAGGGCCCAAAATCTTGGAATAAAGGGTGAAGGTCTCTTCTTCCATAGCTACTCCCTGCTAAGATTGCATGTAGAAGTCCCATTCTGAGTGTCAGTTTTTAGCTGACATCCAGAGCTTGATCAACACCAGGTACAGGGGTAACATAGCACATCATTCAGGGGGCAACATCAGGCCTAAGCCATCAGATATCTGCAGGTGATGTGTACCAAGCCTTAAGAAAACTAATCTGACAAACAAGGTGAACAGAAAAAAAGCCAAAGGAAAGAATAACCAGAAGCAGGTTAGATAGAGTCAGCCATGCTTCCAAGAACCCACCATTGCAGCCTCATTTACTTTTGTTTACTGTTTTCCAACTTGCTGTTATGGGGTCATCATTCTGGCTAGGTTTATGTCCTCTTTAATCTGAGCTGGGGCCTGTTCAACTCCCCATTCTCCCTGCTGGTATGACCACTCTGGATTCTATGCTTCTGGAGGATCTGTAGGGGCAGTTCTCACTACTCTGCTCAGTCTAATATCAAGCCTCTTTCCTCGATACATTTTATGTAGTTCATTAGTTAGAATGCCATCTATTCTTCCAAAATCTATCCCTGCTCTCAGTAGAGCAGATAATAATTCCTTTCTTGTCAGTGTATTCTGACTTTGAATACACTATTTATTCTTCTCTCTCAAGGAAATTTATTTTTTTCACTGATTCTCACCATCCAAGATATCAATAATTTTCCCATCCTTTGGGTGAACCAACTCAAAATATCTATGACCTCCTGCTGAGTAAATATCTCAATTATCACCCCAAACACTGAGAGGGAAGGGGAGGGACTGGTTTCCTGTTTCCTTCTTAGTACTAGCTAAACCTCAGTCTCCTTATTTGTTTCATTTTCCTTTCAAACATCTTCCTGGCCTGTGTTTGGACCAAAAGAAGCCCAGACTGTGTAAAGGCTAGATTGAACGTCCTCTTGTTAATTTTTTGATTCTTTTTTTGAGCTAAAGTAAGAATAGCTTTTTTCTTCTGCTACCTGAGATTTTCTAGTTTGCTCTTCTAAAGGAGAGTTTAAATGTTGTAGCTTAAAAAGATTCTCATGAAAACCAGTCAACTCATTTCTGATATGAGCTTCCTCTTCTAGCAGCTTGTTTCTGCTTTTAAACATAATTTGATAGGCTGTTTGCAAGGCCTAGTCTCTCCTATACACCACTGCTACTTCTTTCCCCTGTTCTATTAGTATTCATTGCAATCATCTTTCTAAATCTCTGTGTTCTTCCTTCTCTAAGCCTTGATTCCCACTTTTCAAAGAGCCCTGTGATTTTTTCTTTTTTTTATTTATATAACTTTTAACATTCATTTTGACAAAATGTTGGGTTCCAAATTTTCTCCCCTTTTGTCCCCTCCTCCCACCCCAAAACACTGAGCATTCTAATTGCCCCCATCACCAATCTGCTCTCTCTTCTATCATCCCTCTCTGCCCTTGTCTCCATCTTCACTTTTGTCCTGTAGGGCCAAATAACTTTCTATTTCTATTTCTTATTTCCTAGTGTCAAGAACAGTACTAGACAGTTGTTCCTAAAACTATGAATTCCAACTTCTCGTCCTCCCTCCATCCCCACCCCTTCCCTTTGGAAGGCAAGCAATTCAATATAGGCCAAATCTGTGTAGTTTTGGAAATGACTTCCGTAATAGTCGTGTTGTATAAGACTAACTATGTTTCCCTCCATCCTATCCTGTCCCCTATTACTTCTATTCTCTCTTTTGATCCTGTCCCTCCCCATGAGTGTAGACCTCAAATTGCTCCCTCCTCCCCATGCCCTCCTTTCCATCATCCCCCCCACCCTGCTTATCCCCTTATCCCCCACATTCCTATATTGTAAGATAGGTTTTCATACCAAAATTAGTGTGCATTTTATTCTTTCCTTTCCTGGAATGTGATGAGAGTAAACTTCATGTTTTTCTCTCACCTCTCCTTTTTTCCCCTCCACTAATAAGTCTTTTGCTTGCCTCTTTTATGAGAGATAATTTGCCCCATTCCATTTCTCCCTTTCTCCTCCCAATATATTTCTCTCTCACTGCTTGATTTCATTTTTTTAATATATTATCCCATCCTCTTGAATTCACTCTGTGCACTCTGTCTCTATGTGTGTGTGCATGTGCGTGTGCATGTGTGTGTATGTAATCCCACCCAGTACCCAGTACCCAGATACTGAATAGTTTCAAGAGTTACAAGTATTGTCTTTCCATGTAGGAATGTAAACAGTTCGACTTTCGTAAGTCCCTTATGACTTCTCTTTGCTGTTTACCTTTCCATGCTTCTCTTCATTCTTGTGTTTGAAAGTCAGATTTTCTTTTCAGCTCCGGTCTTTTCATCAAGAAGGATTGAAAGTCCTCTATTTCATTGAAAGACCAATTTTTCCCCTGAAGTATTATACTCAGTTTTGCTGGCTAGGTGATTCTGGGTTTTAGTCCTAGTTCCTTTGACTTCTGGAATACCCTATTCCATGCCCTTCGATCCCTTAATGTAGAAGCTGCTAGATCTTGTGTTATCCTGATTGTACTTCCACAATACTTGAATTGTTTCTTTCTATCTGCTTGCAATATTTTCTGCTTGACCTGGGAACTCTGGAATTTGGCCACAGTGTTCCTAGAAGTTTCTCTTTTTTGGATCTCTTTCAGGCAGTGATCTGTAGATACCTTGAATACTTATTTTGCTCTCTGGTTCTAGAATCTCAGGGCAGTTTTCCTTGATAATTTCATGAAAGACGATGTCTAGGCTCTTTTTTTGATCATGACTTTCAGGTAGACCCATAATTTTTAAATTGTCTCTCCTGGATCTATTTTCCAGGTCAGTTGTTTTTCCAATAAGATATTTCACATTATCTTCCATTTTTTGATTCTTCTGGTTTTGTTCTGTGATTTCTTGGTTTCTCATAAAGTCATTGGCCTCCATCTGTTCCATTCTAATTTTGAAAGAACGATTTTGTTCAATGAGCTTTTGAACCTCCTTTTCCATTTGGCTAATTCTGCTTTTGAAAGCATTCTTCTCCTCATTGGCTTTTTGAACTTCTTTTGCCAATTGAATTAGCCTATTTTTAAAGGTGTTATTTTCTTCAGCATTTTTTTGGGTCTCCTTTAGCAGGATGTTTACTTGTTTTTCATGCTTTACTTGAATGTCTCTCATTTCTCTTCCCAGTTTTTCCTCCACCTCTCTAACTTGATTTTCAAAATCCTTTTTGAGCTCTTTCATGGCTTTAGCCCATTGAGTGGGCTGGGATACAGAAACCTTGACTTCTGTGTCTTTCCCTGATGGTAAGCATTGTTCTTCCTCATCAGAAAGGAAGGGAGGAAATACCTGTTCACCAAGAAAGTAACCTTCTATAGTCTTATTTTTTTTCCCATTTTCTGGGCATTGTCCCAACCAGTGACTTGACTTCTGAATATTCTCTTTACACCCACTTTGCCTCCAGATCTGACCAGCCAGTGCTTGGGGACTGAGATTCAAATGCTGCTTCCCAGTCTCAGGGCTTCCATGGGGGCAGGGTTGCTATTCAGTGTGAGATTAAGTTCAGCTGCTCAGGTGGGGGCAGGGCCACCTCATGAGGCTCAGTTCCCTCAAGGGGTTCAACAATGGATCCAGGCTCCTGCCTTCTTGGGGAGCCCTGGTCTACTCCCAGCTCCACTGCTGCCTCCCAAGGGGGCCTGAGTTATGGGGGCACCCTTCTCCCCTCTCAGCAAGCCAAGAAGACCCTCTCACCAACCTTTGGGGCCCGTATGTGGAGGAACCTGTGCGGCTCCTGGAAATTCTGTCCCTGAAGCCTGCTTGGATCTGCTCCTCTCAGTGCCCCACGGCCAAGGCAGGGCTGGGCTCGGCTCCAGGTCCGCAGCAAGACGGACCTTTTGCGAGAGGTTTTCAGGTCACTCTGGAACGGAAATCTCATCTGCTCTGTTGTTCTGTGGCTTCAGCTGCTCCAGATTTTGTTGGGAGTTCTTTTTTACAAATATTTTCTGAGCTGTAGGTTCGGAGCTAGCATATGTGTGTCTTTCTACTCTGCTATCTTTGCTCCACCCCTGAGCCCTGTGATTTTTAACCCTTCCTCTTGCTTAGGGTGAATAAGACAGATCATCCTAATATGGGATATCCATTTCTCTCCCTAAAGCTTTTCTGTCTCCAACTAGAGGTCTGATATTTCACGATCTCATCCTTATCATCACTTGTAGTACCAATGTGATGTTTATATCACCTATGCCAGCCATGAATATCTTGGCACAATTCTGAATCATGAAATACAACAGACTATCCACATGGAAAACAGAACCAAAACCAAAATAGAACCAAAATCAGACACCAGAAAGCCAAATCCATCATAGTAACAAAAATATATGCATAATAACAATGCAGAGGATAATATCATCCCCAAGCTTTCCCCTTGCTAAACTTCCCACAAACCAGCTCCCTTAAACAAGTCATAAGAAGGCTCCCTTAAACAAAAGCACAAGCAAGCTCTTTCACTCATGGTAGTCAGTTACTTGCTTGCCTGCATCCTTCCTAGCTATGACTGTTCTATTAACTAACTTCCTCTTAGCTCTGCTCTAGCTCTGCCTCTTTCTGTTCCACCTTTTCTCTTCTACCTGTTCAGTAAACTCTTCCCACCACATGTTCCATGTGATTCAGACTTCCATGTGACCCAGGCATGTCATGTGGCCTGACAATGAGTGGGAAAGATTTTCTCATTTAAATTACCATTACATACACAACTGTATGTAATTACAACCACATAAGAGTTTAGTTTTGTCTACATGTTTGTTGTCAGATATCTTAATAATTCATATGACTCAACTCTACTAAGCTTTAAGCTACATGAGGCCAGGGATTGTTAATTATCTAGATTGTCCATCTTTCCTAAGGTCTAGCATAATGTTCTTCAAATAGTAAATTCTCAAAATGTTGAATTAAACTTAACGAAAAATATGAATATAGTTGAATTTTTCACAATTATAACTTTTTTGTACAGAATAAATAACTTTCAGTGTCATATAAACACAACTTTTGTGATACATCCATTTTAGCAGAGAGGAGCCCGTTAACTGAGCCCTAATATCCCTTTTTGTATTCCCTTACTATTAAGCTCCAGTTCATTGATTTCCCCAGTGGCTTTGTTCTTTTCTATCATCCAAAATTTTATCACCAGTTTCTATGACAAAATCCTTACATTTACCTCTGCCCCTTTCAATTTAGCCTCTTTTCATTTAATTGAAATGTATAGACAATGTTGAAAATGTGTAGTATGTTGATTAAATTGGGCTGTGATATTCAAGAGAATGTGAACTTTAACCTTTTCTTTCTACCCCTTACTGTAGCAAACCAGGTCTTTTGAATTCAGCACTTCTCCAAGGTTCTCTCTTTCCTTGTGTTAAGAAATGCATGGTTCTAATTATTACTGAAGCCAATTTTAAAGGCAGTGAAAATTTTTTCTCCTCCAAAAGAATTGATAAATGCTTGATTCATTTAACCAAAAGGTTTCATGTAATATAATTAATTATGAGCACGTACATATTATCAGTCACATTTAAGAATGAAAAAATGACCATAGGCATACATTATCTCTAATATATAGTATGTATGTATGCATGTATATGTATGTATGCATATGTATGTGAACATGTTTATACATATATGTACATGTACGTGTAGATAATTTATGTATATATATGTCCATATCCATTTATGCATATTTATGTATCCTTTCTCCTCTTTTTCTCTCCCCCTGCTTCCTCTCTTCCTGACAATCAGAATACTATTCCATATGGAATGTGAACTATCATTCAATTGGATGTGAAGAGACAACTCCACTTATCTTAACTGGACTTTTTTTTCAAAATGGTAGCATACATTTGGGAGAAGCGTAGACAAAATAATCTGCCATAATAAGAAATTTTTTCTGACATTAATCCTGAAGCTTTTGTCCCAAGGAGGCTAATGAAACTGAGAATTTTAACATTCTAACCAATAAAACTTTATCAGCTAATAAAAATGAAAAGTATTATGGTACTGCATAGGCTTACAGGGCTTAAAGTACTTTCTCAATTAAATCTTATAAAGGGAGCATATATCAACTTCACCTTTGAAGTCAAAACAGAATCAACAGGGCTCCTCTTAAACATAGGCAAAGTAGTACTGAAATTACATTGTGTAATTGGAGGGGCACCAGGAAGTTCCCTGTGTTCAAACAATTCTTCTCCATAAAGGTACTATAGTGTTAAAATTTTGCCACTTCAAAGGTCATTTGAGTTGGGCATTGACCACTGTATATTTCCCTTTTTCAAATTGAAATTGTGTTTAGTTTCTTGAGATTTCATCAAGAAATTAGCTCGTGACAGAATTTTGTTCCTTGAAAGGGAAAACCTCGAGAAATATGAAAGACCTAGGTGACTTGAGATAATGAGGCAGAGCAAAGATAGGAAAAGAAAGGATACAGAAAAGAGAGACAGTAGAGTATCACTGAAAGAATGCTAGATTTGGAGTCAGAGGACTTGAGTATGAATACTAGCTCTATCCCTCAGTCACTGTGATCTTGGGCAAGTTAGATACTAGGTTTCATTTTCTCATCTGTAATATAAAATGGTTAGACTAGATTTCTTCTGAGGTCTTTACCACTGCTAAATCAATAATCTTATGATTGTTCTGTTTTTATAAACTCAGTGTCTGATTTATCATAGAAACTTGTTGAATTGAATCAAATTGAGAAAAAAAAGTTGAGAGCCCAATCACAAACTTGATCTTCATGAAAATTCTGACATGATACACAAATCTTCCTAATCAATAAAAGAAAGAGCAGCATTCTACCTTCTTCTTCAATTATCCAAGTTCTGATTAACAGTTATATGTGCATTACTACAAGGCATGTGAAAAAAATTATACTAGGAACTTGTTTTAAAATACTGTATGTTTGATTTAGGAATGCTTTTATGTCTGTCATCATATAAAGGCATTAAAATATGTGTCTCATTAAGAAAGAAAATAAATCTATATTTTCATCAGTATTCAGTTCCTGGAATCCTATAAAGTGAAATGAAAAGGCTTTATCACTTTTTCTGGCAATATTGAATGATGTCTACTGTAAGGATCTATTTGTTCATAAATGCATATTAACAACATGTGTAAACCAATGCTGTCCTTTAGTAGTTTAGATCAGGACTATGTAAGTATAGGAAAAATGCCAAGGAATGAAGCTTTAAAATCCTACTTTTCCTTAAAAATAAGACTACTGGTTTCTCATTGCAGTGATTGGAGGTATAAAGTTCTTCAAAGTTGTTTTACTTTATAATACTGTTATCTTTTTATGAATTTCTCTCTTGGCTCTGCTCACTTCACTCTTTATCAGTTCACAACTTTATTTGGTCATTTGTCATGATACAATCATATTTCTTTAAATATAATTTGTTTAGCCATTTGCCCATAAGTGGGAACCCCTTTAGTTTCTATTTCTTTGGCACTGCACAAAGAATTACTACAAATTTTTTGGACATATTGCTGTTTCTTTTACCTCTTTTAGAGTACAAGCCTAGTAGTGCTATCCCTGGGTGAAAGAATATGCACAGTTTAGGGATTGTGCCCCCAAAAGACACAGTTTCAAGTTATATTGCATACTGACTATAACATCTCACAGCTTCCTCAGTAGATAATTAGGGTATCTGTTTTCCTTCCCTCTTTACATTTGTCACTTTCTTTTTTTTTCTGATCTTTTCCAATCTAATGGGTGTGAGGTAGAACCTCAGAGTTGTTTAATTTACTTCTGTAATTATTAGTTGTTAAGGACAGTAAGTCACCAAGCATTTAGTAAGTGCTTATCATGTGCTATACAGTATACTCAGCACTAGGGATATAAAGACAGACCAAAAATTAAAACACACACACACACACACACACACACACACACACACACAAAATGTTGCTCTTAAGGAGCTCATGAAATTTGGAACGTCTTTTTCATTTGGTTGTTGATATCTTGTATTTCTTCCTTTGAAACCTGCCTGTTCAAAACCTTTGCCTATTTATCAACTGGATCATGGGTCTTATTCTTCTAAATTTGAATCACTTTGTTATAGATCTTAGAAATGACACTTATCACAGAATTTTGTTCAAATGTTTTTCCCACTTAACTATTTTTCTTCTAAATTTATAACCATGTCTTTAATGTGAAATTTGATGTGAGACATTGTTTTATGTCATATTTGTATTACATTGCTTTCTATTTTTCTCAACAAGTTTTGTAACTAGGGTCTTTTGGTTTATTGAGTTTCTGTTCTCTGTATTGTTCTTGTGTTCTCTTCTAGTTCAAATGGTATTGCACCAATTAAATTACTTAGATGTTATTGCTATTTTTATTGTATTGGTTTGGTCAGTCCATGAGTATTTAATATTTCCTAAATTAATTTCGCCAGGCTTTGGTTTGTTAAGAGTATTTTGAAGTTATCTTAGTGTAGCTCCTGGGTGTATCTTGGTAGATAGGCTTCTAAATTATTCTGTAGTTATTTTGATTGATTTTTTTCTAACTGACTTTTGTTGTTAATAAACAAATGCTAATGCTTTATGTAGATTTATTTTCTATTCTGCAACTTTGATGAATTTGTTATTTTAATTATTAGTTGACTCTTTACGGTTCTCTAAGTAAATCATCATGTCTGCAAAAATCATCATTTTTGTTTCCTCTTTGTCAAAGCTTATTACTTCAATTTCTCTTTCTTTTCTTATAAGTGTATTTTATGTTTCTAGCCCTAAGTTAAAGAGTAGTAGAAATAATAGCCATCTTTACTTTGGCCTTGATCTTACTACAAATACCTCTGAATTTTCTCCATTATATATAATGCTGCTGATGGTTTTAAATATATATTATTTGCTACATTAAGAAGAAATCAGACACCCTCCCAGTGACTTATCAAGGAGGAAGAGGTGACGCTGAATCAGATGCATTGACAAGCTAAGGAAGCAAGTGAGGTAGTGCTGCTGAACAAGTTCTTGGGACTGGGCTACAAGGAGCTGATCAAGCACAGGCTCCCTACTGCAGATACACAGCATGTTATTGGTGCTATAGGGTTAATTGGGGCCATTAAGTGGTATCTGATTCTGGATTGAGTGATATACACCAATGTCAAATTTAAGAAAGACAATTAAGCTCACTTTTCATTATTATGGTATAGAAGTGGAGAACTTTTGGGAGATTGTTCTTTTTGGGGAATCCTGATTTAGACATATGCAAAAGGTTCATGGTGGACTTCAAGCATCTCTCAGTGTCTCTCAATGAGCACCTTTGAGTATGACTACAAATTCACTTCCTAGTGAAACTGGCTGCTTAGTTATGCTTGATTTCAAAGTGACATATGGAATTTAAAAACAAAAATCTTAACTGCCAAGGTAAATTCTGAACTTTTCTGTGGTAATGTTTGATATTTTTCTGTGATAAAGACGAGAATAGGAAAAAAAGGTAAAGTTATTCATTTATTCAAAAAACATTAAGCATCTGTCCTAGGAGGGAAGGGAAGCATGGGGACATTTATCATAGCAACAGAAATGCTACCTCTGCACTACCTCCATTACCACTGTTGCTCAGTTCTTTCTTGAGACCTATGAAAGCATCAAGACCTTTTGCATGACCCAGATAGTAGTCATCAGGGGCATGACATGAGATAAAAGGAATTTACTTACCTAGTTCAGATACAAATCAGAGTTGTAGGGCTTTTCTTTTGGGAGAAGTCACAAAGAAAAGGTCTTCACCGTGACAAATGGGTTGGTTTGTGATTCTGACTATAAAAGAGGTGAAAATGTGTCAATTAGGCTATAAATTGTCTGCTCAGCCAGGCATTCCAGAATGTTCAAGCCAGGAAGTCTCTTTAGGGGAGGCAGGAATCAGGGCTGATCCTGGAGGAAATACAGACATGTAGGAAAATAATTATAGAACTATACAGTGTTAAACTTGGAAGGGTTGTTGGAATGTAGAGTATTATACTTGAAATACATTATAACAGTTGTGTAGTCCAACCACTTTTTACTTAAACGAACGTGGAAATATCGATAATGATAAAGGAACATTAATTGTAGAGCCAAACAAGAAGGAAAATTTGTTTGTTGACAAGGGATGCACTGGATTGATGTCATCTTTTTATAATTTTAATTTTCTTAAATACTATATTGAATCTTAGGTAATTAAATAGTCTAAAGTCATTTGGTGCAGTGGATAAAGCACCAAGACTAGAGCCAGGAAGATTCCTCTTCTTGTATTCAAATCTGGCCACAGATGCTTTAAAGCTGTATGATTCTTGGCAAGCCACTTAATCCTACCTGCCTCAATGTCCTCATCTAGAAAATGAGCTGGAGAAGGAAGTGACACACAATGTCAGTATCTTTGCCAAGAAAGCCCCAAAGAATCAGACAACTGAAAAATGACGGAACCAAAAGATAAAAATCATTTAAGACCCTTATTATATTCTTACTGATTTATCTACAATTCTAGTGATATCTATGGATTTTTAGATTGTATTATTGGTTAATACTTCAGCTGTTCTGCACAGTGGACCAAAACCATAAATCAAATAGCAAAGCATTTAATTAGAAAAGAACAGCAAAGTCACTAACAAGGGATTACCGGGTAGTAGAATCATTTTCACCCCTTCCATACACAAAGAAGTCCAGTTACTGAAAGACTTCAATGCGGGTAGAAAATTGAACACTCCCTGGAGAACTCATGATTCTAGGCAAGGGAGACTTGTGTTCTGACAAAAACACCTCTCCTCATACTCTGCCTGTTGTGCCTTCCTGTCCTTGTCATATGCTCAAAGCTCTAGATAAATTGACCACTTCAGCCTGGCCCACTAGGATTTCCCTGCTCCCACAACTACCATTTGCTGCATATTCTCTAAGCCCTATTACCATGTGCTGCAATGCCTTCTTAGGAGGAGAAGAAAGACTATTCTGGACTATAATGAATCAGGACCTGTCAACAGAATTTCATCTCTTTTGTCAGGAACATAAAAGCTTCCATTACTTTTTTTTTTTCTTAAACCTTATGCTTTTCTCCCACTTTAAAACTTCTATGTGTTATTTCTGAATGGATTAAGGTTACTGATTTCCTAGTGCTAGGACCATGCAAAGTTTTACATATCTCAAGGAAACATTTAGTACGACTGGAGGGAAAGAGGTTGGGTTCATGCCTTTTACCTTCCAATCTTTCGTCTTTCTACAAAAATCCCTTATGTGCCTTACATAAATAGGGTGGCTAGTATAAGAGTGGAGAGTGATTATAAAGTTGTTTTTCCCATAAGAGAATAAGCACTATTTTGGCCAAAACAACCCATTAAATGAAACCACTTACCCTTGTACAGAATTAGAAAGTGTGTGCATTTGCATTTTTTAACCTACCTCCCTCCTAAAAGTATGGAAGTATGTTCATTATCTGTTCTGCGTAGTCAAGACTGAGTGTTAGAGTCACTCAATTTGGCTTTATTTTCAGTAATCTTTTAAGTTAAATTAGTGTAGCCATTTTTATGTACTGTTTTTCTGGTTCTGCCATATTTACCTGAAAACCTCACATTCTTTCTTATGAAGCAGTAGTATTCTATTACATGCATTTGCTAGAATTTGTTCAGCCATCCTCCAATTGATAGGCACCCACTTTCCTATGTTGTTGTTGGCATCACAGAAAATGTCACTGTGGATATTTTATTTGATCCCCTCTAGTGGTAAAAATTCAAAGCAAATCACCATAACATTATATGAAACAGCAACATAAGAGGGATCCTTTAGGACATGTAGTGAATGTAAGCTTATTTTCTTTTTTGTTTGTTTGTTTTCTTTTGAATATACATTTTCTGAAAGACCAAGTTATTAATTAAACACATTAAACCCACTTTGAGGGATAGAACCAAGTCCTAGTTATTCTGGAAGATTCCATTTTCCCCTTTTCTTTATCAGAGGGGAAGTTCTTGGAGGGTTTCATACCTAGGACCTTATGTGCATGTGGGGAACTCCTATTGTGGGGCACACTTCCACTGAAGCAATCTGGCATTTCCCCTGCAACATATGCTTAGTTGGTGCCTTTGTCACTGGGAATGAAGTGATTTGACACAAGCTCACATGCTAGGCAGAAGCAAGCTATATATATATATATATATATACTCATAATTGAAAGAGTCCGATCTTCACCTAATTGGCCACTGGCTATGTGCTAAGCAGTAGAGATAAAGATTTGTAGAGAGAAGCTCCTGCCCTCAAAAAGCTTATATTCTACTGAGGGAGGAAAAATTGAACATATAGACAGATACAAAGTAGATACAAAACAGTTTTGGACAGGATGAACTGGGATCTTTTAAAGTAAAACAGGTAATTAATAAACGTTTTTAATTGATTTTTTAATGCCAATTTATTCCTATATTTTCTGGTATTTTTTTTAGCAGACAGTGGTGTAAGATTTTTTTCAAAACTACTTTTAGTATCTACTGTATTATTATTAATACTAAGTAAAACTTACATAGCACTTACCATGTGCCAGGCATTGGATCAAGTGCTTTACAATTGTTATCTCAATCGATTTCATTTGGTTTAATATGTCTTACTATATTTATAGTGAGCCAACTTCTTATGTTGAGCCAACCACGAATTCCTATTATAAATCTAAGCTTGGCATAGCATATACTCTTTTTCCTATTAACATATTATTATAATCTTCATGCTAAAAGTTTATTTTAAAAATGTTTGTTAATGTTTATTAGATGTATTAGTTTATAGTTTTTGTTTGCTTGTTTTATTTTATTTTGAATGTTCTTTCAGGAATTAAGTCCATATTTGTGTCCTAGAATGAGTTTTAAAAGTTCCAATTGTTTAACATTTTTGTAAACATTTTATGAAATATTAAAATTCATTTTTTAGCATATGAAAGAATTTATTTGTTAATCTATTTACTTCTGTAAGGCTTTTGTTTTTCTCTTTAGGAGTACAGTTACATTTTGTCAAATCCCTTTCTCTGTTACCAAGTTATGTGAATAATCTATTTATTTTTGTTAATCTGGGTCTTTATATTATCTAAGTATTCATCTATTTCTTCCAAGTGATAAATTTTGCTGGCATGTGATTAGGAGCAATTGCTTCTGACAGTTTTATTTATTTGATTTTTGAAAAAAAAATATTTTCCCTCTTATAAAAAAGAATTCTTCAAGTCATTTGATCCACCAGTCTCAGGTTCCTTTAAAGCAGGAAGTAGAGACATATATTGTCATACTTATTGGATTTACATAATTTATGTTTTGATGTTTACTTAGTATATTTTTATTTGTTTTCATTCTAGATCTTTTTTTTTTTGTAGATCCAAGCCTCCTCTTATTTTTTTCATCAGCAATGTGATAAACTACAGTCTGAAAATTATCTGATAATCATAGATAGTTACTGGACAGAATAGTGTATTTGAGTCCAGGAATTCTGAATCCATACTCTTATATTTTTACTATACATGTGACATTTTACAAAGTACTCAAGTAAAAGAATAAGTCACATTTACAAGTCACAATGTAACTCTGCCCTGAGGTCCATTGATATGAGAGTCTCTTCTTATTGGTAGAGCTAAAGGCCCTTTGAAAGAGGTGGGGTAGAGTTTTGGAGACAGAATATGGAAGAGTACAATACCATTTCAAGTTGCTGAAGGAAAAATTTCTTGAAGACATGAGAAGAATAGGGAGTCTCTACCTTCACTTATTCACAGCTTGATACTCTAAAGACTTTGGGGAGTTTACCTTCGGTGAGATCTAGGATACTTTCTCCTGATTAAGCTGTTATCTAGCACCCTATGGAAGAGCTCCTTTACTCTGCATTGTTGGTATTTATTCCCCAATATAAACCTCCTTTGATTTCTGTTTTGCTATTGATTTGGATGGATGAATTTCTTTATTATTCTTTATGTCATTCATTGAAGTACTGATATTAGGTGGGGAAGGGGTCAAGTCTTCATTATAGAGCTTGTGGTCTTTTCTTGCCCTTCCCCCTCCCAACCCGCACCAAGTAACAAAGAGACAAGAAGTTAGATAGAACCTTATATCCCCTAGACCAATATTAAAGGAAGAGGATTATATATGGTTCTAACCTGATATCCCCTCTTTCTGAAAAAATCAGAGGAGCCTTTGTCCCAAGTCTTCTGCTTTTCCTTCTGGTAGGAATAAAAGTCTTCCTTAGAGAAGATAGAGAAAAAAGGTGCTAGAGATATCAATTCTGCCTCCCTTCTAGACATACTCTACAGTATCCCTTTTCTTACATGTGTAGTCCTTACTGCACTGGTGGGAGTCACTGAACTCTTCCATCACACTAAAACACATATGAAGTACAGAGCCATATTTTACCTCCATTTTATCAATGAAGAAATAAATTCACAGAAGTGGAGACATAGCAAGGAGACTAGATGACCTGTAAAGGCTATTCAAATATTTTTGATGATTATTTTTTGTATTATAGTATACACACACACATACACACATGTTGCATACCATATAATTTTATATTAATATAAACTATGAGGTGACTGGACAAGACAATCTTCAAGGACCTTTCTAGCATTAAATAAGGTCCTCATATGTTCTCTTTTTTCATCTGTAGACCATCCACAAAAAAAGCTATAGTCAATATTCCTTAGGACTGAGTGAATTAAAAGACAAAAACAACAAAAATGAGTTAATGATCTTAATAGCAATCAGACAATAGACCTAATAAGAATGAGGTTGATCCAAAGCAAATTGAATGGAGTCTTCAGCTCTTTTCTAGTTCCCTTTTGTTGACTATGATAGGATAATTATGTGTGTTTATGTGAATGACAGAGAGAGAGAGAGAGAGAGAGAGAGAGAGAGAGAGAGAGAGAGAGAGAGAGAGAGGAGAGAGGGAGAGAGGGAGAGAGGGAGAGAGAGAGAGAGACAGAGAGAGAGAGAGAGAGAGAGAGAGAGAGAGAGAGAGAGAGAAGAAGTAAATAGATTCCTAGACTGGCGATATTAAGAAAATTGGGGTTTGAATCACATCTCAGACACTTTCTAGTTTCAGTATCATACACAAGTCTGAGACTCGGTTTTCACATTTTTAAAATAGAGATAATGGTGTCTATCTGGAAGTTACATTTTGATGATTGAAATAGATATTGGAAAAGGTCTTTGTAAATCTTAGAACATTATGTCTATGCCAGATACCATTATTATCTTCATACTCTTAGTGTGTGCCTATGATCAACAATAGACAGGTGAGGGAATAGGTGTAAGGAACTTAGATTAAGACTACCAAATACAGGTCAGTTTCTTGGACATTTTATAGAACCAGTAGAATTTATACAAATGTGAATTTTGGATAACTATTTTCAGGACAGCCCAAGGGGAAATGTCACAACTCATCCTTCTTCATGAAAACTCAGTGGAAATTAATTAGATCATTTCTGAATAGTACCTTGAATTTCTTAGAAACAGATGTCCTTCAAATGCATGATCTTATAATGATTGCTATTACATGTGAGTCTTGACAAGATAAAAGGGTATTAATTCACTCTAAATGCACTGAATTCCCTTTGAAAAATGTGGTCAGGAAGAAGAGCTCGGGTGAGCTTTTTTGTTTGTTTGCTTGTTTTACATATGTAGGAGGGCTCTCTTCCTATTTTTGGCCTAGAGAATGAAACACTCCTGCATCTGAAAAATAAGTCTAATGTCCATACTGAGATAAGCTTCTGCTTTCCTTCCATTTGGATAATGGATGTAAAATTTGGCTTTGTCACATTGCCAATATTTGCACAGTTGAGAGCCCTTCTGGTGGCCTAAACTCGGAACTCTGTGTCCCCTAATTAAGGTAACTAATATGTTTTTCATCTTGGGTGTAGTGAAGCTCAATTCCAATATTTTCACAGGTTTTAAATGAGGTGCTTAGATTAATATTGTTAGCAATTTTCCCCAAAATTTGATTACTTTGTTTATATGTATTCTGAGTTACTGTAAGGACATAGGCTGAGATATGAAGCCAAAAATATCCAGCCCAATAATTTTGGCTTGGTTTTATACCTGGATGTCATTATTTAAATATTGCTGCAAATATCAATAAAATAATATTAAATGAAACATTTTTTAATCCACTTTAACCCAGAAAAATAAATTTACATTATCTGGCATTATTGGATAGAGGGGTAGGGATCAACACAAGCCATGAAGATTAAAGAAGAGAGTACTCTATGATTAAGCAAAGAAGATAAAGGCAGGAGATTGAAGTAACTGAACTCTATTGTCCTTTTTTAATACTGGGTATTTACTTCACAGGATATCATAGCATTAATTTTTTTGGCAGGCATAAGTTTATACTACCTGCAATTCGGCATGTCAAATATTTTCTCCCTCTCTTCCTCTTTGCTTCCTTCCTTCTTTCTTTCTTTTTTTCCTCCTCCACTTCCTCCTCCTCCTTCTTCTTCTTTTTCTTCTTCTTCTTCTTCTTCTTCTTCTTCTTCTTCTTCTTCTTCTTCTTCTTCTTCTTCTTCCTCTTCTCTCTCTCTCTCTCTCTCTCTCTCTCTCTCTCTCTCTCTCTCTCTCTCTCTCTCTCTCTCTCACAGCAAATCACAACAGCACACCTTAGGATTGCTGCTGTAAATAAGTGCAAGGGTCTAATCACATAGTATAATGAATTCTCTATTTATTTAGTAAAAAACTAAACATTGTTCAACAAAGTGAAGTCATTTTGTCAAAATAACACAACATCCACCCCTAGGTAAGAACAATCTAGTGTCCAGTTAAAGTTCTCTTTTGTTTTAACTCAAGGTTGGCTTCCTAGTCCTATGACTCTTCCTTTGTGGGTTGACCACTCCCAAATTTTGCCTGGATTCACAGGTAGGCAGCCCTCTGCTCTTGCTCCATGTCTCAGATCATGGTGGACTGCTCCACTCAGCAGCTTCTGTTTCTAGGAAAACAAAGCTCAGCAGGGCAACAATACTAACACACACCTCCAGCACTATTATCTCAATTTTCTCATAAAGACCAACAGACAGGACTTTTATCTGGGAAATGAACACAGATCAACTGACAAGGCTTCCTCCCAGCTCTCAGAAGTCTTCCTCTCTACTCTCAGAGGTCTTCCTCTTATCTATCAGAGGTCTTCTTCTCCACTGTCAGAGCTTTCTTCTCAATGCTGGCTCACCCCTTCAATGCTGGCTCTCTTCACGTCTGCTTTTCTTAGCTCTGACTCTCTTTACATATAGTTCTACTCAGTATCTGATTGACTAGAGACCACCTGTATCTGATTGGTTAGAGCCCACTTGCACATGTACAATTGGGTAAAACTCCATCTACTATATATGTGTGTGTGTACACACACACACACACACACACACATACTGTTTCTAGTTAAAGACTCTTGATTAATCAAAGGCAAGATTCAATCAGAAACACTTGATTGTCTAAAACAAAAACAGCAAAAGCTTCTACTTTGCTCGCCATTACAAAATCTTTCAAATGATGAAAAATTATTTACTGATATATCTTCACTTGACATAAGGGAGAAAAGATTCCATGTGCTTCCTGTGTATTTGCCCAAGTGTAGTCTTAGATACTAGAAAGACCATGTCATAATTCTTCCCAAATTGCTACCAGAAATGTTACTGCAATCAAGATTGGAGTTGAAGAATGGTTTCACAGAATCACATATTTTCATAGTTGGAAGGAATCTATGTGGATATCTAGTTCAATCCATGCCTGGAAAGATGGTTTATTATGATTTATTCCATCAGTAGTTCTGAATTACGTTCCATGGCAGCCATTTTACTGTTTGATAGTTTTAAGTTTTAGGAAACTGTTCCTCACATTAAGCCCTAACATTCCTCTTTGCCAGTGGCACCTAGTGCTCTTACCTGTACCCTTCATGGTCAAGTACAATCTATTTTTCCAGAAGAAAGACAAATGTTAGCATATTACTTCCCTTGAGTCTCTAATTCTTTAACTAAATATTTCCCTGTTCTGGCAACCATTCCTCATATGATATAGATTCAAGGCCGTTCACCATTCTGGTTGTCCTCCTCTCAACAATTCAGCAATATATTTCCTGAATTGAGTCACTTGAACTGAACATGGTAGATCAGATATTGTTGATCAAGCACAGTACAATAAGAACTCCTCATTAATCCTGAAAGGTTTATTTTCTTAAATCCAAGATTGCAATATACGTTGTAACTAAAGCACATTACCACGGTACATTCATGATCCGTATTGAGTTTTCAGTTCATTAAATCCTTCAGATATTTTTCAGGTTTCATACATCTCAGACAGCTCTCACTATGATAACAGCCATCTTAAGTTGTGAAATCAATTATGTGAATCCAAGTATAAGACATTACATGAATTTCTATATAGTTTTGTACTATTCCATTAATCCCAACATTCTAGCTAGTCAAGACCTTTTTGGACTCTGTCCCTTTTATCTAGTATATTAGCTATACCTTCCAGCTTTGTGCCATCTCCAAATTCATTACAGAAAAAATAAAGTTAAGTAGCATAACAGAAAGCATTGATCCCTGAGATCTTCTGCCGATTCTTTCCTTCCAAGGTGAAACTGAACCATTGATGTTTGAATCTAACAAATCAGACAAACTTAAATCTACATATTTCTATTTGCACATTGTACATCTTACCATCCTTTCCATAGAAACAACCACAAAAAACCAACCAAACAAAAACCATCATGAAGCATTTTATCTAATGCTTTCCAAAGTTCAAGTAAACTCTGTCTAAAGAATCTTACTGATAGTTAATTTATAATCCCTGTCAGAAAAGAAAGAATTTTCCTCTGACATGACTTCCTTCAAGAAATCCTGCTGGCTATTTGTGATCGCCATTTCCTTGGTTAGATATTCACCAATCATCCCTTAATGATACATTCTAGAATTTTCAGTGAAACTGAAAGTTCATAGCTATAGCTTGAAGATTCTATGTTCTTTTCTCTTTATTTGAATATCAGGAGAATACTTACCTTTCTTGAGTTCTCTATTGTTCTCTATTGTTGGTGGTTATGGCTTAATATCTCAGAGTAGATCACCAATTATATCTGTCATTTTTCCCTATATCCAAAAGACAGTTCATCTGGACCAATTGACTTGAACTTATCAGTAGGATTTCGTTGCTCTCTCATTTTTGCCTTTTATTTTGGATATAAGTTCTCTATTAGCTATCAATTTCTTCTTTCTTGAAGGCCATCTCCTTATTAGAGAAAAGAGAAGCAAAATGATAATTAAGTATGACTGTCTTCTTTCTGCTGTCAGTTATTATCACCCCATACCTCCAAGCAGAAGCTGTTGCTCTTCATATTTGTTTTTCTTTTTCTCAGTATGCTTGGGTTTTGTCTAAGATTTAGTCCTCATGACATTATGTTTACAGGTGTTTGCATGTACCATACATATATATGTATATGTATGTGTATGTGTGTATATAAATTCATGTGCATATATATGTACACATATACATACACACACACACATATATATATACACAATTATAATATATAATTTATATTTCCTTTTCCCATCCAAATTTGTTTTTAGTGAGTTCTCCCTTCTTGCACATTAATCTCTTACTAGCACTCCATTTTTATCATGTTCATTGCCATTATTTCCCATTATATCTTTCTTTTTTTTTCAGTTATCATTTCACTTTTTCTAACATCTAGGCAAAATTTTAGTCCCAAGTATTCTGTTTATCTTAGTGTTGAACCTTTCGAAATTTGCTCACCAAAATCTGTAGTGCATATCCCTGACTTTCTTCTCTGCTGTTGTAAATTCTGGGCATCGGTGGTCACTTTCTCCACAAAGTTCCTATCAAATTCACTCCAGAAATGTTCTTCCATGTTATTAAGAGTCAGATCTAGAAAAGAATTGTCCAGTTGGTCATTAAATCTCTTAAAAGCTGACATTTATCATCAAGTCAGTTGAAGTGGTTTTGATCATTTGAATTCCTGATCATTACTATACCATACCACTGTGCTAGGGCTTATCATCTAATTACCTACTTTGTAATACTGTTAAGATCAGGGATTCTTAAACACTTTAGCATCATATTCATCTTTGGAAGTCTAGTAAAACTTATGCAATACTTCTTAGAATAATGTTTTTAAATGAACAAAGTAAAATGTCCAAACTATAAGTATTTTATTTTATTTAAGAACTGTGTAAGTATTTAAAAAGAAACGTTTGTGGACTCTAGTCTTATAATTCTTGACCTAGATGGACTCTACTGTGCTCTGATGCTAAAAATCACTTCTGTTTTCCCCTCCATTGATCTCTACTCACCTAGCTTTTATCCCTCAACATGTGCATTTCCACATGAAGACTGTGCCTTCTTTATTTTTCTTTAGCTGCAAACTTAATATGAACAAATTTGAGCTTTCCATATGCAAATTAAAACATAAAATACTGTATATAAACCAATAACCTCTATTACATAAACCTTGTTATGTTTTAAGTATAATTTCAATTTAATAGTACTTTGCCAACACTGATATGCTTATTCATGTCTTTTTCTTAGTTTTGCTTCTTTTTTCTTTTATGCACTTTTTAAGGACTTTTTTCATCATTTTTCTTTTCTTTTTATATCCATCACTACCCTCATATTGGTTTCTCAGCATTTCTTAACAAAACAAAATAAAACAAAAAACAAAACAAAAACTTTTTTTTGTAACAAATAGAGTCAAATAAAAATGAGTTTACACATTGCCTATATTCAAAAATGTCTCATTATACACTTTTAGTACATTGCTTTTCACAAAGAGATGAGAAGTCCTCCCAGCTCCTGAACAATATATTGTTCAGAGTTCTTAAGTGTCTCAAAGGTGTTTTCTTGATATTTTTGTTGCTATTGAGTCATTTCAGTCACGTCTGACTCTTTGTGACCTCATTTGGGGTTTTCTTGGCAAATATATTGAAAGGGTTTGACATTTCCTTCTACATATCATTTTATAGATGAAGAAGTAAGGCAAACAGGGTTAAGTGCCTTTCCCAAGGTCCCACAGATAGTCAGTATATGAGGCTTAATTTGGCAGTGTCACCTACTGTTGAAAGTTTTTACCTTGGCTCACTTGATGGTGCATCAGTTCATGCAAATCTTCCTAAATTTCTCTGAATCCATCTTATTTATATTTATTTATTAGTGTACATTAATAGTTCATTCTGCTCAGAAGCTATAATTTATATATTATAATATAATTTAACTCCTTTCTTATAATTTTTCTTTTTTTCAGTTGATGGATACACATATACTTTCTATCTTTTTTGTTTCAACAAAAAGTACTGCTATATTTTTGTACATATGGTCATTTTCCTGTGGCTTTGATTTTGATGGGGGAAACTAGTGAATAGAATACTGTGCCTGGAGTTAGAAGGACCTGAGTTCAAATCTAGCCTCAAAAACTTTCTAGCTGTGTGACCTAAGCAAATCACCAAACCTTGTTTACCATTTTCCTTATCTGTAAAAGGAGTTGGAGAAGGAACTGCCAAACCACTCTAGGATCTTTGCCAAGAAAACTCCAAATGGGGTCACCAAGAGTCCAACATGACTGCTATGACAGAACAACAAAAATGTCTAGTAGTGTTATTTGATGATTTAAAGGGCATGCAGAGATGAATCATCTCAAGATATACTGCCAAAGTGCTTTCCAGAATGACTGGGATAATCCTCAACTCCACCAAAAATATGTTAGTGCCAACTTTCCAATTAACCTCTTCAATAGTTCTTTTCTTTTCTTTTTAACTTATCTTCTAGATATGAAGTGGAAACTCAAGAGGTCATTTAATTTAATGTTTTTATTAATAGCCATCTGGATGATTTTTATTGAATTGTTCATAGTTTGGATTTTTTTTCTTTTGAAAATCGATTATCTTATCAATTGACCTTTTTATCTATTGAGAGAATAAGTTTTCTTGTTCTATATTCTTGGATATCAAAACTTTATCAGATCAATTTTTTCCCTTCCTTTCCCCAACTGAGATGTTTACCTTTTATTATAATTATTTTCATTTTGTTCATGTTTTTTTTATTTTCTGAAATTATATTAGCAATTTTGCCAATTTTATCTTTTACAATCCTCTATATTGCATTTTGGTCAAGAACTCATCCCCTACACATAGTTTTCAAATAAGTATGAATTGTCTTTTCTTTCTCCTCTAATTTGTTTATGATTTTTCCTTTAGGTCCTAGTTACATGTCCTATGTGAAGTTGATCTAAATCTAATTTCTTGAATAGTGACTTCCAATTTTCTCAAGTATTTTGCTTGCCAGTATGCAAACATAACATAGGAGTTGGCATATTTACACTTATTGAATACTCTGCTAAAATGAATAATTTTCTGTGATACAAGAAGGGTACCTATGTTAGATCACTTCTAGTCTAGTAACTGCTACCTCTTTGTTATATCAATGGGATCTAATTATCCTTATGGGATGACTTTGCCAAAAACAGATAAATTAATGTGTTGTGTCTTCATATTCATCCTGAATCAGGACAAAAGAAGAGACAATAGCATATTATATATGTGTGCCCACAGAGACAGCATGATATGATATATATGATGTGATGTGATGTGATGTGAAATGATATGATATGATATGCTAACAAATTGCTACTTTCAGAACCAAGAAGACCTGGGTTCATGATACATCTATCAAATATACTGTCTTTGTGTTCTGGAGCATGTCACTTTCTAAATTCTTTAGGAAACTCCAAAAAAATAAGTTACTTGTAAAAAATTGACCAGCACTAAAAGATGGAATGCCCTTATCCAAAAGTTCACTATTTCACTCAAATCCTATTTCCAGTTCCTCTTCTTATGAGTCATAAAGATCTTAAGGCCAAAGACTCCCAGTGTCTACTTTGATACTATCCCAACAACAGGCACATATGAAATGTTTATTGGATTAAATTAAATTTGTTTGGTTGTATTTGTTAAGTTAATAATTTATCTTTAGGCTTGACTTCAGTTATCTATCAGAACTGAGGAATGACTTCATAAACATAAATTGCCAAATAATAATGACATTAAAAGGGTATGATGAATTTTTTTATTTCTCTGGGTAAAAGATGATGACATAGCCAGTATCTGATTTATTCAAAGCCATGGAAATTACTCACTGCTCATGATCACTAGCATATTTATTTCATGTTTAGAATTAGCAGAATAACCTTGACTGTTTTTTTAAGAGAAGAATCAGTTTAGATCATGATTCATAACCTTATGGAGTATCACTGAGTATTCACTAGCCATACTTCTCAAATCCATTCCAGTCAAAAAATATAATTAGTGGCACTTACAGTTGGTCCATGGAGTGGCTGCAGTTTAGTAGAATTGTGTGTATGTGTGTATGGGCATTGGAGTTTACTGACAGGTAATATACACAAATATGTATAGTTGAGGTATAATACAATGAATATAATTAGAAATATAAACATTGTCTGAGGAAGAAGGTATGGGGAAGAATTAGAAGGCTGAGAGATTCAGTCTCTGGAAGAGGTGAACTCTTTGATCTTTGATCAGGAGAAGTAGGATTCATAAATAAAACTGACAGTTACATAGCACTTTTGAGTTTGAGAAGTGCTTATTTCATCTGATTCTTACAATAATTCTATGTCTTACTAGATATCTCACTGTCCACATTTTACGAGTAACAAAACTGAAGTGGATTTGCTCATATCTAGTGACTGAGGTAGGATTCGAATCCCTGTCCTTCTTGTCTTTAAAGACAATTTTCTTGTTATATCAGATGTTTTTTAGCAGTCTATCTTTTATTTTGTATTTGAGTCTAATAATAAGACATTCAGGGACTTGCTTGAATCAAGAGAGAGATAGAGACAAAGAAAAGGGATAAAAAATTAAGCTCAAACCATGGAAACCCAGTAGAGGAAAAGTGTTTCTTTTACCCTAATCTGTACATTAACAATGTTTGATAACCAGAGGTAAGAGATTTAGCCAAATCCTGCCGTTTTAGACAAATCTTGTAATTGGTCAATTTCTTAGGGACTAAGCTGCAAGGATTTGAGATAATGTGGTTGTTATAATAATTACAAATTTATTAATAGAATTGTATGTTAGAATCCTGAGCATTTCTCAGGGCCATAATTTTCTAGAACATTTTCATGATTCCCATTCTTTATAGCCTCATTACTTTCTAATTTTAGTTATATTTTAAAAAAAAACCATGTATAGTGATTCTTCATTGATCTTTGTTTGGTTAGGGATTATCTTGAATGTCTCCAGATAGAGAGCTTATTACATTGCAAGTAAATTCTTAGGTGTGTGTTAGAATACGATATCCTTGAGTATGAGTACTCAAGGGTACTACTTTTGCTTTTTCTTTTCATGGCTCAGCATACTGGCTGATACATAACAAGTATATAATCAATTCTTTTTATTGATTATGTGTATTTTTATGGAGATGATACTCTATGTGATTTCATTGATGTAGATGAAAAAAACCCTCTATAAATGTGGAATCATATCTTCTTTGCAATTTATAGTCTTAGGAAGTTATCTAGAGCCCTGAAAGGGTAGGTAACTTGCCCAGAATTATATATCTAGTATATGTCAGATCAGAGAATTTGAACCAAAATCTTTTGGATTCCAGGGCAAATTAATATTATACGTTTAATCCAATTGTAATGTAAGTGACCTAATCTGTAAGGGTGTGCTTTTGGTCCTCTTTCACATATTTTGCTGCCAGCAAAAAAAAAAAAAGAAAAAAAAAAGTAATGAAACTAACTAGGACCTATACTCAAATGGGAGACCAGGAGGGCTAATATTTCAAGGAATGAAATAAAATTTAAGCTGACATTGTGGGATAATGAAGGCTTAGTTCTATTAGTAATGTTTATAGTCATACACACTATGGATCTTGGTCAATTTCCAAACATCCTAAAGCTGGAATTATAGTAGAGTTGGAACAAGCAAATAATTCAAATCATGGAACACAATGTTTCACCGAAGTTGGAATTCTTCTTCCTTCCTTATGTCAGTATGAGGTGCCTTAGAGTTGATGGAAAGCTGTTGTTATTGTTTTTCTATTTGTCCTCCCTTTTTGAAGAGGATCATTGTTTCAAGATGATGACATGACTTACAGTTGACTTTGATTTGAGTGAAGGAGGGTTGTGCAAGGTCATCAGTCTCACTCGGTCCTCCAGAGTCATCTTGGTCCAGTGGCCTGGTATTCATCAGGGTGACTGGAGATGGCCCAGAATGCAATGTGAGACCCTGGCCATTTTAGGCTAATGTCTTATCAAATTCTCCCTTTGAGTGAGATATACTCATTAAATAAATAGGTCTCTTTAAGTAGTTACTCAAAGGATGGTCTCTTTTAATAAAAAAAAAAATCAGCTAGGAGGGGAAGACCCTCAGAGTTCCTGGGTAAAAGAGAAACAGTTACTATTTAGTATTTACATTCACTCTGTGCTAGGCAGTTGGGGACCTGTTGTGCAATCTATGAGCTCCAGAGTGAATTGGGCTTAAGCTTGGTCTTTCAGCAAGAGTTCTAGTCAGTAAACACAAAGGCAGCTTTTGGCCATTGAAATGTACCTTCCCCTGGGTAGAACAGGCCAGGAAAGAATGGAGAGGAGAGGAAAGGAGAGGAGAGAGAAGTAGAGGAGAGAGGAGGAAGGGAAGAGAAGAGGAAGAAAGGGGAGGAGAGGGGAGGAGAGTGGAAGGAAGGGGACAGAGGAGAGGAGAGAGGAGAGAGGAGAGGAGAGGAGGAACTGCTACTCACTCACAGGTTGTGTTTATCCTTTTTTTCTCAAAGAGGACCATGACATCAAGATGGCATGACTTGCAGTTGACTTTTATTTGAGTGAGGGAAGGCTATGCTAGGTCACCAGCCTCACATTCTCCTCCAGAGCCATCTGGGTCCAGTGACCAGATATTCATCAGGATGACTGGAGATGGCCAAAGATGCAATGTGGGGCCCTGGCTAAGGTCTTATTAGAATCTCACTTTGAGTGAGATGTAGTCATTCAATGAATAGGTCTCTTTAAGTAGTTATTCAAGGATGGCCCCTTTAAAAAAATTCAAACTGGGAGGGGAAGACCCTCAGGGTTCCTGAGTAAAAGAGAAACAGTTAGGAAGCTACAGGCGATATGGAACAAGTGATGGCACTGTGGTTTCATAAGTGAGTTACCCCGTGCCAGTCACAGATAAAAACAACTTTGTTGAGGTTTAATTCAGATAAAAGGTTATGTTATAGTCTGGTAAATACCAGTTTGTCTCTAAGGAATGTAGTGCTGGTTTTAAAAAAAATCTTTACAAGTGTGATACATTGATGGATAAAAAGAGAAAAATATTGAAAATCAAGTTGGTTATTCCATTTATTTTTCTTGCATTACACTCTAAATACAGTATATTATGGAGGTGGGGGTGAATGTATTGAGAAAAGAGGAATTTTAAGGGACACTTCAGATGGAAGATCATAGATAATTTTATCCTGTCTTTGAAGTGTTTTAGTGACCTTCTAGATTCAAGATTATAGTTTTCTGTAAACTAAGTGAACATTCTAAGACACACGTTCAATGGTCTTCAAATGATACATAGGAAAATGACTTACATGTTGTTCTGGATTGCTTCTGAAACGTTGAAAATTCAGTGTCCAAATAAAGTCTTAAACTTCTGTGATGTCACTAGTTCCAAAGAAATGATAATTAATTTATTTTTCCTTAATGGTACCATGGTAGATTTATGCAGCTATAATATTCAAAATGTCAAGTGGGAACTGTTTATCTGGAACTGTTTGGTTCCATCTATCTTCTATTTTCATCTTAAACTGTTTGAGAACAGAGAATACTCTGCCACATTGATTTTTATAATTTCCACCAGGATATATGCATTATATATGTTTACAATACGTGTTTAATAAATTTACTTAAATTATCCCTTCAATATGATTGCTCTGAAACAAAAATCAAAATTGTACCCAAGAAGCTGGAAGTTTTTGGTCCATGCTATTCTGCAGAACTTGAACTTTGAGTGAAGTCAGAGATTCTAAATGGAAAATAAGAAGAAGATATACATTTTAGGCCTGGGATAAAACTTTTGTATAAACAGAGAGGCTGAAGATGGAATCCTAAAACAGGTCTGATGACTTTTGTTTCAAAATTCGTGCGTGTTGTGGAAAGGACTTTAGGTTGTCCAATGGTCTTTCCATCCTTACATATTGATATATGTAGTAATTAGACAGAAGAAGGACCTTTTGTATTTGGTATCAGTGGATGCTATAGAGAATTGAGTTGATGTGGATTTCTACTTCAGCTAGCTATGTGTCTTCAGGAAATTCACTTAGGATGAAGTCTTATGCTAAACTTTGTCTTATGCTAAACTTTAGTTCCTTTATGTGTAAAAGGAGGGTATGTTGGACTAGATAATCTCTGCAGTTTCTCTCACCTCTGACAGTCAGTTATTATTTTTTTTATTTTAACTACTAGCCCCAATCCTAAAACCAATCCTCCAAGCAGCTTTGCTGTTGTTCATCTTCAAGCTCATTACATATTCATGGGGTTTCCAAGGTATGTGGCAATCATCTGCTCATGGGAACAAACACCTGAGAATTTTTCTGGATAAGAGTACCATGAAGCAAATCTAAATGCTTTTTGGCATCCATGGGATTCACAAGATGACTCTCCAATAACCAGAAGAGACAGGTTCTCTATACACATAAATCACAGACATTCAACAAGAAAGGTACTATTAGTTTCAGTTTGAAAAAAGATTTATCTTTTTTAAGCAGCATACGTGTGTGCTTGCAGGCCTTAGAAAAACATGTTTACTTTCAGAAAGTCACATGTTGGTACATAATTTGAACAACTTCTTGGTTTTTTTGTTTTTTTGGTATTTTTTACAGTAATGAAAGGAACAGAGACTCAGTATAATGGCCTTAATTCTGTATTTATTTTTTTTGTTGTTGTGGGGGAGGGAGATATTTTCAATTGCTTTCTGACAAGCTTCTCATTGTTTTACTGCTATATTTACTTCTGCATGCCTCCCTCCCTTATTTTGTTCTGATAATTTTTACTATAATGTCAGGGTGGAAGAAAGAAGCTTCTTTCTACTCATAGCAATTTTCATTAATCTTTAAGCTTCTGACATTTATTTATTAGAGTTTTAGAGTTGAAAATGACCTCTGGTCATAGAATCATGGAAAGGAGGTCCAATATTCTCATTTTACAGAGCAAGAAAATGCTATATAAATTTTAGTTGTTATGTCTTCCTCCTCCTTTTCATTATCATCATCATTGCAGTTTTCTCCAACCAACCCATATATGACATTATTATATTTCTTGATCTGGGCATTTTATCTTTAATAATGTGTGCTAAGTTACACTAGGTTTTAAAACTACCTCTCACACTGTTTCATTCATTTTGATCTTGCAGTTTAATAAAGCCCATAAGGTATTGTTATCTAAACTGATTTCTAGTCACATGCTCACCATCCTATATTTGTGCTGTTGGTTATTTTCAAACCAAGATTAGCAGGTAAAATTTATTCCTTTTAAGTTTCTTACCTTAACAGTTTAGCCTGTCAAGATCTTTTTGGATTCTAACTCTATCATTCAATCTGGTACCTCTTTTTGAAAGATCATATTATCCTTGAATTCATTAGTATTCCATCTCTGCCTTCATCCAAATCATAGATAAAGATACTAAATATAATAAAACCCAGGACAGAGACTTAGGGTAAATGACAAGAGACGTCCCTCCAGACTGACCTGATTTTGCTAGTCAACATATTTTTTAGTATGACTATTCAACCAAGTTTTGACCTAACGAAGATCATTATATCATAGCATTTAGAAATCAAAGTGACTTTAGAAATTACTTACTCCAGCTCTCTCACTTTACAGATGAGAAAATTAACATCTAGAATTCAGTTTCTTATCCAAATTCACGAAGGTAGCAAATATCAGATCTGGTATTTGAAACAATAAGAGAAGAAGTCCATGCTTTTAAGCAACTTGCTGTCTAGTAGAGAATTGAAAACGGGGCACAGATAATTATAAAACAATATATTATGTGAAAGGTGTACAAAAGAGGTATGTAAATACCAACGTAGTTTGGAGAAGAAAATGCTTGTTTAAAGATATCAAGGAAGGCTTTGTAATAGAGAGTTTATATGGGGAAAAGATATTGAATTACTGATCTTATTTTAATAAGCAGGAATAGAAAGTTATTCACTGAATAAAAGACTCATGCTTAAGACAGGTGGTGGATTTGATAACCTCTAAGGAAATGGCCAATTTATAATCACTAAGTTGCAAGGGATTCCTGAAATATACTACAACAAAACTCACACTTGGACAGGAATTTTCCCTGAAATCTCACCGATATTCAGTCATTAAATTTCCCCTTAAAAGACACCGATAATTACCAACTCCAAACATTTCTATTAATATAATATGCATCTGTCTATGCACACTACCCACATGATATACTTTCAGATCAACCCCCACCGCTTACTCTAGTCAGTCTAGTTGAACTGGTAACCCCTGTAAACTCGTCATTTATTCTTTCCATCCCAGTATGTATCACAGTACGCAGTTGAATAAATAGTAAGCACTTAAAAATGCTTGTTGACTTGACTTTCCTATCTTTATAAGTTCATAGTTTATTATGGGTCCCCTAGATGCTTCTACTCTTCTTTCTAAATTGTAAACTCACCAAGAACAAGATACATCTTTTGTCTGTTTTTAATTTTGTAACTTTCTAAAAGCCAAATTCAAAATGCTGCACATCAAGCATATAGAAGATTTATTGTTGGTGTTAAAGAGAGGGCCAGTTGTAAATTAACTTGTTAAGCTGGTGTCATGGCCCATAGACCTGTGTTGACTCTCTCTTCTCTTACTTCAGTGGATAAGGTATCCAACAGAAAGTGGATAGGAAAGCATTTATGGTCTACAGTTTTAAGAGGGATAGGAATGTTAGAGGACAGAATGGTCTAAATACTGTGATATCTTTAACTTCTGATTATTCTCATGATCTACATATACTGTTTCTTTAAAGCTCCATAGTCCAGAAAATTTTTGCTGTCGGGAGAGGATTTAAAAGGCAGAATATGAAGTGATTGTTGCAGCAAAAGAAGGTGTATGAAAGTAGTACAGGAATAGGTTAAAGAGAAATGAAATAATCAAAAAGATTGTTACAAAGAAACAGAGAGAAAGAAATAGAAAGGAAATAATGGGAAGTTAACACAATAAGATTATTAAAGGCAGAAACTCATGGACAGAAAATATAAAAACATAGTGAAAGAAAATTTACTTTTTGTAAGAGATTCCTCTCTCTTTAATATCCTTTGTGGTTAAAACAACATTCAGCCATGAAAATGATGAGTATGACTTACTTTTAATTTTTAAAAGTATTTAAAATTATATTCTGCACTTTGATGATGTAGATGTAATTTAATATTCTAACAGACGTTTCCTTAGTACTTGTAATTTAAATGGACCCAGTAAGAAAACAAAGACTGTTTCTTCAAATACTTTCAGTTTCTCTATAATTGTTGGTTAATGACTGCTTTCTCATAAAATTAAGTGAGACAACCTGCTGGTGTTCATTTTCTATACTCCATAAAAAGTCTCTCTCTCCTCTCTCTCTCTCTCTCTTTCTGCATATATACACATATATGTATGTATATATGCATGTATATGTGTATGTATGCATCTACATGTGTGCTCATATATACATATATACACATGCATATATGTATACATACATATGTGTATCATGCTCTGGTATTGTGGAATATCTATATATATATATGTATATAATGCTATTCATTTAATATGCAAAGGATCATGAACTCAATCAGTCAATCAAAAGGGTATATGTGTTGTTCTAGGAGGACTAGTACCTTCGTATGAGGGCTTTCTGAGCCCTTTTCAGGGCTGCTTATCTGTCTTTGTGTCTCTGTGGCATTCAACTCTTACTGTGGCTCCAAAAAGTAGTAGTATGCATCACACCGCACTAAGCCCATCTTGGCAAATGGGCTAGACCAGGTTGAAGGTAAATGACAGGTCTGACAGTGAATTAGGGGCATGTCTGCCTGGCGCATATGAAAACTTCCCCTGCCAGAAAGGACAGATCAGGACAATTTGTTCCAAAGACCATGAAGACTTTTGATGTAGGCACAGTAAAGCACTTAGGGCTTAGTCATATGGAGAAGACATCAGTGTGGTCACCCACTGCACCCATGGGCTATGACAGGAAACGTCCAGTCATCTTAACTTTTGTTTTGCCCCTGGACTTCAGTGACTCTGGAAAAGAGAGTGAAGCTGATGACTTTGTACAACTCTACCTCACTTAAATCCAATTCATTGCACATGTCAAGACATCACTCCATGATTGGTTTTCCTTCAAAATAAAGGACAAACAACAACAACAAATCCACTTATTAAGCACTTATTATCAACTAGACACTGTGTATTTGTTTGTATTTTAGCCCTGGAAAATTAAAATTTCTGATCAATTCAAGATGACTAATGATAAACCTGTCACTATCTCCTGATGTTGCTGTGTATGGAAGATTTTCTCTTGAGGACTTTTGTTGATTATTGAAATGCATACACAAGTGGTTTGACATATTTAAAATAAAACTTTAATTCAGCTTAAGTGTGATATTGTGGGTTGACCTCGGAATCTCATTACCACTCACAACATTATTAAGGGGTGTGTGTGTGTGTGTGTGTGTGTGTGTGTGTGTGTGTGTGTGTGTGTCTGTGTGTCTGTGTGTGTGTGTGTGTTTGAGGGTCCAAAAAAACAATCTGAGAAATGGGTTTCTGGAATACATACTGTCCTTAAATTTAGGACTTTTGCGTTCTCAAACATTACTTTTACTTTATACGGAAGAATGTTTTCTAGGTGAAAGCCTTCTAATTGACTTGTATTTTGTCAGATACAAATCAATGTCAGTTACCTACAAGCCTAGTTGCATTAGGGAAGAAATTTTTAGCACTCAATTCTTCTGTCAGAATTTAGAAAAAAAAATTACATAGAGATTTTCTTTGAAATGATATTGATTTTTAAAAAGGAGAATTGATATTAACTATACCATGTGATAAGATGTTCCCTTTGTTTTGTCAAATTTAATGTAGGTAATAAAGAAAAGAAAATTTTATAACACATTTCTTTTACTTTAGAATATCTTCATCATCTGAGATGAGTACATAATTAATAGAATGCAAGATATTTTTGCTCGTAAAAAAGTAGACTAGTAAGATGTTTCAATAGTGTATGAAATTTCAATAAATTAATTTTGATTATTTTTATGCATACAGTTGTTCATGATGTCTATCAAAATATGGAAAACATGGAAAATTTAGGTTGAATTCAAAAATCGAATTAGGAGAGTGATACAAAAATGTAGAAAAAAATTGTATTTGTTTTTATAGTTTAAAATTATTTTCTGTATTACTTTAGCAGAAAGGATTAAAGAAATACAGTGCAGACTTATATTGTTGTAAGTAAAAAGAACCATAGATTTGCAAGTAGAAAAACATGGGTTTAAATCCTGCTTCTATATCTTACCAGCTGTTTGAACTTTAATCAATTACTTAGCCTGAGTCTCATTTTTCTAGTTTGTGTGTAATCAGAGGATTAAGTGAAATTACCCTTAATATTTCTTTTCACTTTAAAGTCTAGTTGTTCTAACAATAGTTCAGGTCTATATAACACTTTAAATATTACAAAGTAGTTTTCCCATAATAATGGAATGAAGCTGATTAGTGCTTGTATTATTATCTCATTTTATTGATGAACAAATGGAGGACCAGAAATGTAAAGTACTTGAAATCACAAAATTAATTTTAGTCATAGACAGGATTCAAAGTAAGCTCTATGAATTCCAGTTACTTGCAATTCTTTCCCAATGTGCCAAGTTATCTGAATAGCTTATTCTGAGTTCCAGTACCATCCATGCACCAACTTCTACAAGATACTTGGTTGGACAAGATGATCCAACAGGCCCTTTTAGTCATAAATCTATGACCTTATGATCCAGTGATGGGCATCAATCAAAGAATAAAGTGTTTTTTTTATATTTTAATTGCATAAATAACTAATTGTAGCAACTGATGAATTTGTAAATATGTTTTTTATACCATAAACCTTGAAAAGGGTAAGTAGTTGACTGAGTAGAAAGAGTCTCAGGCCTGAAATCAGGAAAGCACATCTTTCTGAGTTATAATCTGGTCTCAGACACTAGCTGTGTGACCCTGGGCAAGTCACTTTTCCTAGTTTGCTTAGTTCCTCATATAAAATGAGATAGATAAGAAAATGACAACCTACTCCAATATCTTTGCCAAGAAACCCCCAAATGGAATTATGAAGTGTTGTACATGACTGAAATGACGGCCCAAGAGCAACAAACCTTTAAAAATTCAAATCCTTAGAATTATTTTTATGCTATGTTGACAGAATTTAGAAGTGGATCTAACTTTATTAATATTTAATTTTGAGTGTAAAAGGTGCTTTTTGGTGATATGGTGACAGTTATTTTTATAACATTACTTCTGAAATGATAAGGAATCTAACTTAGGAGAGGATTCTTTAGATATAATTGTTTCTCCATGAAGAAATTTGTAAATAAATTTTTCCTTCAAAATTGGTCATAAGTATTTGCTTAATAGGCATAGTGTTAGTTGATTTAGTTTTCAGAATACTATTATTTCACTGCTAGCACTCTGGGCTAAAACAGAAATTTCTTAAATTATGACATATGATAGACTGTGACATGTTTGTATATGGATTCTCTAGGAATTTGGTGATACAGAGGGGTTTTAGTGGAATCGTGCTGATATTATTAGTATGGATTTTGCAATTTAAAGGTTAATCTTTTAATGTTCTGTGAAAAATTAGCCTATCCTTAGGCTAACTAAATGACTGACTGAATATATCACTTTCCCAGCTTTGTATAGGATCTATTTGAATTTTTATGTAGTTTATCAAGATAAAGTAGCAGTTTAACTCAAGTTATGTTATCTTTAGGAGGTCTGGCTCCAACCACTTTCAATGTCTCAAATTCCAAAGGAGTATTTTGTGACTTCTTGGTAAATTTTGATGTTATTATAAAGTTTCTAATTTTAAAGTAACCAAATCACTGTACCTGAAAATATTGACTTTTAAATTAATTCTTTCTTAGTGAGCATATACACACTCTAATTACTTGATAATGGTGATAAAATGAGTTAGTTCTTCAGAATTGAAAAATTATGAATTTTGTCCTGTTTGGAAGCATTTTGGGCCCAGTGATGTCAAAGCTGGTGACCTTTTTTATGTCAGTTTGTTTCACCATCTGCCCTATACATTTAGTGTAGACATGAGGAATAGATTTCTCTTTTGTGCTGCCATACAAATCCCTCTAAGGAGAATTGATCTGGATATGAGACTAATATAACTGTCCAGTTACAGTGGATACAAATGATAGATATCAAAATAGAGCTTAATGTCTGGGTTGAGGAGTGTTTGACACCCTATTCCTTCTCATTTGTATGTCTTTTTGTATTACTTGCCACTTTTCAAGGCAATTTCAAATCATTAATAAAATTATTTCTTTTTCTAAAAATGTTATAAATTGATAATATAAAGCATGGTTTAAGAGGGTGATTGAAAAAGAAATAAAATTTTAGGCCAACATAAGCATCTAATTATCTAGCTGTTTTTAGTTCTGTCAGCTGGATGTCATCCAGGTAAAGTGTGATTAGAAAATGAGGTGAACTAGTCATGTAATGAGAAGAGGAAATAAGTGCATTAGTCCCTAAAAAAATGTAAAAATGTAAAAAAATGTAAGAGAAGTCCTCTGGCATATTAGTTAGGTCCCTGTGGAGAATGAATAGGAAAACATTGTCAAGACTTATACAGATTAGAAGACATATGAAAAGTTATTATTGTCCCTGAGGAAAGCAGTAGGTAGACATTGATCAGATGATGGATCCATTGAGATATGAATTATGGAGAGGCAGAGCCAAGATGGTGGAGTAAAGGTAGGGAATTGTCTGAGCTCTCCCTCAAAACCCTCAAAATACCCTTAGAAATGACTCTAAACAAATTGTAAAGCAACAGAACCCATTAAAAATGGAGTGAATCAAATTTCCAGCCCAAGACAGCATGGAAGTTTGGCCAGAAAGGCATGTTGCACCAGGGTGAGAGAGGAGCACAGTCCAGTGCAGGTGGGACCAGGGCAGACCAGGCCAGCAACCCTGGTTCAGAGTGATTGAATCGCTGGCAACAGAAATGATTTCCAGAACTCTTAGCCTGCAGACACCAAAGCAACTTGGAAGGTCAGCAGCAAAGGTCTGTTGCACAAGGGTGAGAGCTGAACACAGTCGAGCACAGGCCACAACAGCATAGGCCAGGTCCCAACAAACGAAGAGCAGGCATTAGGAGTGACTGAATCAACAGTGGCAGCGACTGCTTCTGGAGCTCTCAGCCCACAGACTGTAAGGAGCTCAACAACTAGTCAGGGGTCCTTTGTTAGCACTGGGGCAGAACTCTGTTGCTTTGTCCATACTTGGATCTGTGTCACAGTCCTGGGTGGCAGTCCTATGGTGAGGAAGAGCACTAGCATAGCAAAGCTTGCAGTCACAGCAGAGTGGGGGACCCTCCTTGAAGTTCTAGGGCAGAAAAATGTGTTTGTGGTTGCTCACAGACTAGAGTACAGGCTAGAGGAATACTTCTTGGATCATACCACCTTGGAAGAACTGAAAACTTGCAGGTCCCTGGAACTATTTCTGAAAAGAGTTGCACAAAATCCCTAAAGCTTGTGACAGTTGCTCTCCACCCTGGAAGCAATGCTCGTCTTTAACAAATAAGTTAAAATCAAGGAACAAGCTGGGAAAATGAGTAAGCAATGGGAAAACCTCTCATTACAGAAAGTTATTATGGTAAGAGGGAAGATCAAAACACACCATCAGAAGAAACCAACAAGGTCAAAGCTGCTACATGCAAAATGTCCAAGAAAAATGTGAATTGCTTTTAGGCCATGGAAGAGATCTAAAAGGATTTGTAAAATAAAGTAAGAGAGATAGGGGGAAAATTGGGAAGAGAAATAAGAGTGATATAAGAAAATTATGAGAAAAGAGTCAACAGGTTGGTAAAGGAAACACAAAAAACTTGTGAAGAAAATGACACCTTAGAAACAGATTAGACTAAATGGCAAAAAATGGTCCAAAATCCAATGAAGAGAAGCATGCCTTAAAAATTGGAATGGGCCAAATGAAAAAAGAGGTCCAAAGACTCTCTGAAGGAAATATTTTGTTAATTATTAGAATAGAGCAAATTGAAGGCAATGAGTTTTTGAGAAATTGAGAAACAAAACAAAACCAAAAGAATGAAAAAAAATGAAGACAATATGAAATATCTCATTGGAAAAGCAATTGATCTGGAAGATAGATCCAAGAGGGATAATTCAAAATTATTGAACTACCTAAAAGCCACAACCAAAAATATTTTAAAAAAAGATCCTGGACAGCATCTTTCAAGAAACTATCAAAAAACACTGCTCTGATATTCTAGAACTAGAGGAGAAAATAGAAATTGAAAGAATCTACTGATCACCCTCTGAAAAAGATCCCAAAATGAAAATGACCAGGAATATTATAGCAACTTACCCAGTTCCCAGGTCAAGTAGAAAATATTGCAAGTAGTCAGAAAGAAACAATTCAAACATGGTGGTGGCACAGTCAGGATAACACAAGGCTTAGTAGCTTTTATATTAAAGGATCACAAAGATTGGAATACGATATTCAGTAGGAACTAATATTACAACCAAGAATTACCTACCCAGCAAAACTTAGTATACTTCTTCAGGGGAAAAAATGAATATCCAATAAGATAGAGAACTTTCAACCATTCTTGTTAAAAAAACAGGACTGAATAAAAAAATTGACTTTCACATACAAGACTCAAGAAAGGCATAAGGAGATAAACAGGAAAAGAAAATCCTGAGAAACTGAGCAAGGGTAAACTGCTTGCATTACTACATGGGAAGGTGATATTTATAATTCATAAGACCTTTCTCATTATTAGAGAAGTTAGAAGGAGTATATATAGATAGAGGGCACAGGAGTGAAATGAATATGAAGGGATGATATCTAAAAAAAATTAGGAGTGAGAGAAGAAAGAAATGGGAGGAGAAAGGAAGAAGTACAATGGAATAAATGATCTCACATAAAAGAGGTGAGGAAAAACTTTTACAATGGAGAAGGAGGGGGGAGGTGAGGAGTAAGTGAACCTTACCCTCATCATAATTAACTCAAAGAGGGAATAACATACATACTCAATTATCTGTATTACTCTGTAGGAAAGTAGGAGTGGAAGGGGATAAGAGAAAGGAGTTGTAATAGGAAAGGCAGATGGGAGGAGAAGGGTAGTCAGAAGCAAAACACTTTTGAGAAGGGACAGGGTGAAAGGAGATAGAGAACAGAATAAATGGGGTAGGGGGTAGGATGAAGGGAAATACAATTAGCAATAGTAACTGTGGGTGAAAACCTTGAAGCAAGTTTGTCTAATAAAGGTCGCATTTCTCAAACATATGGAGAACTGAGTCAAATTTATAAAAATAAGAGTGATGATCAGTTTTCAGTTATTATATTTATAGCCACATGCAAAAACGATCTAACTCACTATTGATTGAAGAAATGCAAATTAAAACAATTCTGAGGTACTACCTCTTAGACTGACTAATAGAATGGAAAAGGTAAACGACAAATTTTAGAGAGGCTATGGGAAAAATGAGAAATTAATGAATTGTTGGTGGACTTGTAAACTGATTGAACCATTCTGTAGAGCAATTTGGAACTACGCGTGAAGGGCTATGAAACCAGGCACACCCTTTGACCTAACAGTACCACTACTAGGTAGGTATCTTAAAGGAGATTTTAAAAGAGGAAAAAGGATTTATAACAGCTCTTCCCTGAGGGCAAAGAATTGAAAGCTGAGAGGATGCCCATCAGTTGGGCAATGACTGAAAAAGTTGTGGTATGTGATTATGATGGAATATTATTGTACTTAAGAGATGATGAACAGGATGCTCTCAGAAAAACCAGGAAGGATTTGCATAGGCTGATGCAAAGTGAAATGTACCGTGTACAAAGTAACATGAAGATTGCAAGATAATCAGTTGTGAATAACTTAGGTATTTTCAGTAATACAATGATCCAAGACAACTCTGAAGAACTTATGACAAAAAAAAAAAAAATGTAGCCATCTCCAGAGAAAGAATTGATGGTGTCTGAATACAGATTGGAGTACACTTTTTTCTTGATATTTTTGCTTATGCTATCTTACACAATATGATTATCATGGATATGTTTTGCATACACATATAATCTATACTGAATTTCTTGCCTTCTCAGTGAGGAGGGTAGGTTTGGGAGGGAGTGAGGGGGAGAATTTCAAACTCAAAGTTTCATAAATTAATGTTAAAAATTATTTTTACATGTAATCGGGGAAATAAATATTTTTAAAAGATATGAATTATGAACTGATGGAGAATTCACTAGTAGTCAATGTTGTAAACCAAAAGTAGTTGTAAACCATAATGCTTGATGAAATACTTTTTTTGTTAATGTCCCTGATCAAAATATAAGCTAAATACATGGATATTCCCAGTAGTGTCCAATATTCTAGCAGCTGATTTAATTGAAATTTACCAGGGATTGAATAGAGATTTGTCACAATTGCTCCAAATTCTGATGTAATGTAATGAATTTTCAAGAAAATACTTGAAAAGTAGATAAAATACTTTTTAAAAATCTGCATTTCTTATAAAAGATGTAATATTTATCATCTTCATAATGCAAGATCATTTCCAAATGAACTAATAATGTTTAAAACATTGATTCACTTTATACTTTATGAATTGGAACAATATTTTTTTTGGGGGGAACTACTTCTGTGGAGAGGGGAAGTTTTATTCCCTTCTCTTTTACTGCAAAGTTTAAAGAGATCATATTATCAATATCTATGCTTCATTTTATATTCTTTACATAGAACATTATCTAAGGAACTCTGTCTAAAGTTATATTTTTGATAGTTTTCCATGGAACTTTTTCCCAAGCAAGTACTTTTTTTTTGTTACTAGTATGAATATGGAAAATCTATACATATGGGAAGTGTGTCATACTTCAGCTAGATTAAGGTCAAGGACTAGTTCATGTTCATCTTACTTTGGTTGTGACATATATATTCTCATTAAGTATATTATAGTTTTGTAGTTACCATAGAGACAAGTGTGGTACAATGGAGAAAGTGCTGGGATTGGAATTCAAGGACCTTCGTTCAAATCTGAGCTCTGCCACTAAATTGCTGTGTCAACTTATTCAAGTCATTTTTTTTCTAGAACTCAATTACCTTATTTGTAAAAGGAGATAATAGAATTAGATGATATTTAAGACCTCTTTTAGGGTCTAAAGTTATGATTCTATGAGCAAGGATAAGGCTTCCAGGAATGTGGAATAAATTTAGGAAGAGATGAGATAGGACCAAGACCAAAGCCAAGAGGATAGGATCCAGCAATACAACTGAGTTCTGGGCTTGGAGTCAAAAGACCTCCTGTCAAAACCTATTCCTGAAACACAATTGGGACCATGGCCATACCATTTAATCTCTTTGGGCCTCAAGCAACTCTTGACAACTATAAATTACATACAAAGTGCCTTTGGGGAAAGAGTTCCCTACACTGGTTAAATCACATATCTGAACCGAAGAAGAAACATTAAAAGTTTAGGCAGCTTGTCAAAGGTTGCAAAGTTTTTAAATATCAGAACTGAAACCATAGTCCTTCTCAACTAGCTCAGCATTATATTATTGTTGCTTTCCCATTAGACTACCATGCTTCTCAATTTTCACCTGAATGACCTGGCAAATATTAATTTTGTCTTTGGACAGCCACACTAGATGGCCTCAGCTTTCAATTTTACTATGTATGTATACGAATATAGTTAGAGGGTCAAAGAGTAACATCATAATTTCTTTTTGTTATATATGCCAGTCTGTCTTAAGTGGTTGATACTTGAGTATTTCATTTTGAGCATGTCAAATAACTTTTGTGAAATAAAAAAAAAAGACAGATGATATCATCTCTAAAATGGGAAACAAAATGAAATGAATTCAATTTTGTTGATGGATAGCTATGGTAGTATTTTCATTATTATTGTTATTCTTATTCTCATTTCCCCTTAAGTAGAAGGAATCTCTTCAGATCATGCTTGTATTTTTAAGACAAGGAGATAATTTCTTTTAACATTTCCCCATATCCCTGACAATTACTGATAAAAGATATAAAACTACATCAAAAAATGAGTTTAGCCTAAAGGCAAAAAATGCACATTTTAATGGAAATGATTTTGCTTGGCTAAGATTGGAAATATATGGCCTTGAAAACATTAAGCACCAAAATCTTTTTATATTCTTTAAGTGTAAATTTTACAAAGGCTAAACACATGTTTAAACTACCCTAAAGTCAAATCAGTGAAGTTTCATAAATACATATAAAGAAGATAAATCCTATCACCAATAACCAAATAAAGAGTTTAAGATTAGGAAGACCTTGAGCCCAGTAGTTTAACATACTATAAAAGTTGAAATGCAGTTTCAAAGTTAGTGGATCCAGTTTTTATGTTTGACTCCTTGTCTTTTATGAGTAATAATTTATATGAAATATCAACCAGAGAAGATAAGGAACTTTAATAAAGAAACTCTTCAATTAATCTTGTTTATTGAAAAGAAAGTATGTAAAGTCTAGCTATACATAAGAAGTGAAGTATGACAGATTAGGGAAATAAATAAAGTTTCTTTTTGTCACAACTCAAATCATTGACATATAAGACTGTACTGTTAACATTACTTCAGATTAATTTTTTGGTAATTTTTCATTTTTAACACAGTTCTTATCTCATAACACAAATCCAACTTTTGATCAGGTGATATTTCTTTTAAAGTATTTACAATATAAACCAAAAAAGGATTTTTTTTAACATTAAACAACTGAAACACAAATAATAACTATGTATGCTAAATTCATAATCCCTTGACGTAATTGTCTCCACACTATTACTCAGAATTAAAGGACCCTAACTTATTGTTGTTGATCTAAAGTCCTAAGCCTATTACCTTAATTTTAGACTTGACTTCTGATGTTCCCCTACCAACAATCTATAATTTAATAGATCTGGTATTAAACATACAAACATTTTGATTATAGGAAATTGCCACTAAGAGTAGGGACATTGCAGGGAAATAATATCTCCCCAACTTCATGTCAGTCCCAAGCAGGAGTAGATTGTCAACCTGCATTCAGTGAGGCTTAGACTCTGCCGGGTGTCAGTAGAGAAACTGAATCAGGACAATCCTATCTCAACCTAGGCTGAGTAGCTGCTCTCCCACCATTCCCATGAGATCACCTTTTTCAGTTCATATCAGCATCTCACAGGCTTTCTGGCATCATGTATTGGAGCCTCAAACTGCCTTTCTTGTTATCCATACCTGGAGACTCAGAAGAACAATCACTTAATAGTCCCATAGCATCTTAAAATAGCAAGTTCCAATAACCAGGTTTCAGATATGACTATAATCTCACTTTGGTTGGCTAAGGTGCATCTTTTGAGGCAAGTCTTAAGTGGCTTACATGCCTTTCTATACCTGTTCTAGTTTCTGCTTAAATAACAATCATAAAATCAAATTTACCATTAAAACCTTAACTTTTCCATCAATGCCAAATTTTACCCAAAGTTACCTGCCTCTAGGAGACTTAGACTAAAATTCATTTCCTCAAACTAAAGATGTCTCTGATTTAGTTTCCATAATTAATTCAGTGAATTGTTTTAATAGTAATTGCTTTTACATCACTTTGTAACATGTCCAATTTTTCTCCCCATCTCTCCCCTCCCCTACCCCCTAATACCTTGCATTCTGATTACTCCTTCCCTCAATGAACCCTCCCTTCTATCACACCCCACCCTTCCCTTATCCCCATCTTCTCTCTTTTCTTGTAGGGAAAGATAAATTTCTATACCCCATTACCTGTGTTTCTTATTTCCTGATTAAATGCAATAATAATTCTCAACATTCGTTTCTAATACTTTGAATTCCACCTTCTTTCCCTCCCACTCTCCCTACCCATCCCCACTGAGAAGGCAAGCCATTCAATATAGGCTATATATGTGTCATTTTGCAAAAGACTTCCATAATAATCATGTTGTGTAATACTAACTATATTGCCATCTATCCTACTCTATCCTCCCTTAATTTTTACTCCCTCATTTGACCTTGTCCCTTCCCAAAAGAGTTTATTTCTAGTTACTTCCTTCTCCCATTTGCCCTCCCTTCTATCATACCCCTCACTCCACTTGTCACCTCCTCCTCTACTTTCCTATAGTATAAGATAGATTTTCATACCAAATTTAGTGAGCATGTTATTCACTCCTTAAGTCATATGAGGAGAGAGTAGCTTCACATTCTCCCTCTCCCCTTCTCCCTTTTCTCTTCTGTTTGACAAGATTTTTCTTTACCTCTTTTATGAGTTATAGCCTGTCTTGTTCCATTTCTCCTCTAATCCCCCCAGTATTTTCCTCCCTCACCCCTTAATTTTTATTTCATATCTTTTTTTTGGATATCATGTCTTATGTTTCAATCTACATGTGTGTATGTTTATGTATGTACAATCCCTCCACCTACCTAAATACTGAGAAAAGACTCAAGAGTTATAAATATTTTCTTTCCGTGTAGGAAAGTAGACAGTTCCACTTTAGAAAGTCTTCTAAAATTTCTCTTTCCTGTTTACCTTTTCAAGTTTCTCTTGATTCTTGTGTTTGAAAGTTAAATTTTCTATATACAGTTCTGGTCTTTTCAACCTGAATGCTTGAAAGTGCCCTATATCACTGAATGACCACTTATTCTCTTGAAGTATTATACTCAGTTTTGCTGGGTAGGTGATTCTTGGTTTTAATCCCAGTTCCTTTGACTTCTGAAATATCCTATTCCAAGCCTTTCTATCCATTAATGTTGAAGCTGCCAGATCCTGTGCTATCCTGATTGTATTTCCACAATAGTCAAATTATTTCTTTCTAGCTGCTTGCAGTATTTTCTCCTTGACCTTGGGCCACAATATTCCTAGGAGTTTCTCTCTTCACATCTCTTTCAGGAGGTGATCTCTGGATTCTATCAATATTTACTTTGTCCTCTGGTTCTAGAATATCACACCAGTTTTCCTTGATAATTTCATGAAAGATAATTTCTAATCTCTTTTTTTGATCATGGCTTTCAGGTAGTCCCATAATTTTTAAATTATCTCTTCTGGATCTATTTTCCAGGTCACTTGTTTTTCCAATGAGATGTTTCACATTATCTTCTATTTTTTAAAAACTTTTGGTTTTGTTTTCTAACTGCTTGGTTTATCTCATAGTCATTCATTTCCCTGAACTCAGTTCTCTGTTTCAAAGAACTGTTTTGTTCAGTGAGCTTTTGAACCTTCTCCTCCATTTGGCTAATTCTACTTTTTAATGCCTCCTTCTCCTCATTGGCTTTTTGGACCTCTTTTTCCAATTGAATTAGCCTCTTTTTAAAGCTGTTATTTTCCTCAGCATTTTTTGGTTCTCCTTTAGCAAGCTGCTACCTCACTTTTCAAGCTCTACTGTTGCCTGAGTTCAATTTAAGTTCACTTTGGAGGCTCTGGAGGAAGGGGTCTTAACTTCCTGTGAGAGTAAGCCTTGTTCTTCTTCATCTGAAAGGATGGGAGGAGACACCTGCTCACCAAGAAAGTAACCTTCTATGGTCTTATTTTTTTTCCCTTTTTTTGGCCATTTTCCCAGCCAGTTACTTGACTTCTGAATCCTTTGTCAAGAGATTAGACTCAGCTGCTGGGTTCCCCTTGGCTTTGGGCAGGGGCAGGGCCATCATTCAGGGCTGGGTTTTAGATCAGCTACTCCCTACCACCAGAGGCTTTAAGCTGGGCTTCCTGAACAAAGGATCCAGGTTGCTTCTTGGCCTCTGTAGCTGGCTACAGTCTGTTGCCACAGCCTTTGCTGTCACCTAGGGCTATTGCTGGAGAAATCCCTGTTCCCTCTCACCCAGCTGGGAAAGTCCTTCCCCACTGACCTTTGGAGCTTTGTTGTTGCTTCTGAGTTGAGGTATCTGGGACCTTCCCTGCTAGGAACTCTGCCTGGAGGTCTGTTCAGGTCCTGTTCCTCCCAGTGCTGTGTGGCCAGGGCTGTGCTCCACTCTGCTCAGCATCCCATGAGATAGACCTTCTCTGTTGGCCTTCTGGGTGACCTTTGGCTGGAAACCTTTTTCATTCTGTCGTTCTGTAGTTTCTGTTGCTCTAGACTTTGTTGAGAGTCCTTTTTACGGGTATTTTGTGAGCTGTGCAGCAAGTGCTAGAGTATATGCATCTTTTTACTCCACTATCATGGCCCTGCCCCTTAATTTTTTTCTTTAATTTCAAAAGGTGGATTGGTTAGCTAATGACCAATTAAACATATGGATCTTAGAGTTGGGACATTTTTTTTTTTTAATTTTAGGATCTCAATATATTTGACAAATTGGCATTGGTATTCCATAAACATTTTACTATTTGTAATTCTAGAATATATCTGAGCTTTTTCCTGTTTGAGTCTCTGTAGCATGTGAGAGCTTGCTCTCGTCCTCATCTCTCTTCCAAGCATATTCAGCCCCAACCACCGGGAGAACACAACAATTGTTGCTCCTTCTGTCAGTAAAACTGTCCTGTTAGACAAATGAATATAGGGAATACTACCTGAATGCTTCCTTTTTTTGTTTTGTTTGGTTGAGCCCCTATTACTGTTCTCCTCAGAGGATCCCTTTATGCTAGATCCTTGTTTCAGAGGGACAATTGGATTCACGTATTAGTGAGTCTGTTTTATGGATTTCAGAAGTAAAACAAAAACCTGCCTGGGAAAAATGCAGTGTTACTCCATGATCATACAATCATTAGCATCTTATTCTGGATCCAGTAACTTCCCAGTGATTTAGCCTATTGACCTGTGTTCTGCCCTCATTTGGACTATTGTTCAGCATAAGAGAAGTGACTGAGAGGGAGCAGGGCAGGCAGGATAGAAAACAACAAGGTACTTTAGGATTTAGGTTATGCAGTCTATTGCACTGTCACAGAGAAAATGTGGGGTATGGAATAGAAAGCATGCCTCATAAGCAAGAATCATTAGGTGCAGGTCCAGCTTCTGAAACATACTGGCTGTGTGACCTTGGGCAAATCATGTAACCTTTTAGTGTTTTATAGGCTATTTTCTGAGATTTTAAATTGCATAGAAAGTGACCTACATTAGGAGAGGAAATTTCCTTATTTGGAAACTGTACCAATAAAATCATAGATCTAAACCCTGGCTGAATTTTCTCAATTTATATTTGAATTTTCTCAATTTAACTTTGAAACAAGCTTGAGTTACTTATTCAGCTATAAAATGTGCCCTATGGACCCAGTATTACTTTAGTTACAGGTCTCCATTTTGCACTGTTTTCATCTGACCACCATTTTTCAGATTTTTCATTGTGACTAGTTTCCATTGTATGAATATTTTTTGTATGCTTCAGTGAAACTGGCTTACCAATGTGTTTTAACAAGTGTTTTATAGTAGGTCCCATTTTCTAAGTGCAAACTGGGATTCATTTGTTCATGTGCATATTTTACTGATTTGAGAAGTGTATTGCCTGAAAAATGCTGATTTTGGGTAATGTTCAGAAATATAGAAAAAGCACAAGGCTTTACTCTATCATCTCTCTTGTTACCAGTTCCTCTTAAGAAAAAAAAAATTAGAAAATAATAATGATCTTTAAAGGCAAGAAGTGAAAGACTTGGGAGGTTGAAGATGACATTTTTGGATATTTATTCAAAATAAGTCTCAAAAGTATTTTTTGAATTGTAATTAAGACTCATTTGAAATGAGGAGCAAATATTAACTTCCAAAGAAAAGATAGTTTTTCATAGTCAAAAATGAAATATTGTTATTTGTCTTCATTTTTGAAGATCAATGACATCAATTGGATTTAAGCAAGGCAAACTTGCACAAAAGCATCAGCCTCACTTTCTCTTCCAGAGTTTTCAAAGTCCAGTGGCAAGGTAAAAAGTAGAATGACTTGTGATGTCATAATATTCAGTGGATAATGTTATGTCTTCAATGTCTGACTAAGCTCTAAGTTCTCCAGAGTGCCTGCTTCATTGGGAATAAATTGTTCTCATCTGTGCATTCTGCCCATAGAAATCTTCACATACTTAGGGTAGATACCACCCTAACTATCCTAAGGGTTTATTGTTCATTGATTACTTTCAACCTGGTTTAGCCCATTCTTCAAGATTATTTATCAAAGTTTGACCACTGTGCATGCTACAGCTTCTTGGAGCCACAGGTGAGAGTTGAGTACCAGGTGGACAACAAAGGTGGATATAGAGCTTTGAAAAGGGCTTGGCAAGCCCTCATACCAAGGTGTTAGTCCTTTGTAAACACATACATATTCCAACAAATGAAGTATTAATATAATAGATACTAAATTGATTTGACAATACATTAATTGCTCATTATTAAGAATGACAACAAAAAAAGAGGCTGGAGTAACAATTGTGTAATCAGTTGCACAGAGGTTACACAGATAGTACTCAGGGAAATCTGAACAGACTGGAAGGAATTTAGCCAGAATGAGGACAGAAGTAGCATTCTAATCCCTGGGTGGACTTGAATAAAGTCAAGTACCTTAGGTCCATATGAATTGGATTAGTAAGAAGGGAATGAAGACAGAGCACTCAGGTACTGAGTAATAAGACAGGACCACAGTTACTGAAACTGAAATACAAACCAAGAGCTAAGTTAAAAAGAAAAATGGGAAAACTCAATAAATAGAATCCAAATATAGAATGCAAGAACAGTATCAAATCTAATTTAATGTTGAGTCTTTTTTAATTTAATAGTAGTTTATCTTTTTTTCCAATTACATATGTAGTTTTCAACATTCACTTTTACAAGATTTTGAGGTCCATGTTTTTCTCCTTTCCTCCCTCCCCTCCTCCCTCTCCAAGACAGCAAGCAAGCAGTTAGAGGCTATACATATACAATTATATTAAACATGTTTCCACATTACTCAAATTGTGAAAGAAGAATCAGAACAAAAGGGAAAAACCACAAGAAATAAAAAAGAGTGAATATATCATGCATCCATCTACATTCGGACACCATGATTCTTTCTTTGCATGTGGATACCATTTTCTATCATGAGACTTTTGGAACTGTACTAGATGGTCATTAATCTAATTGTCTTAGATCACTATATTTACATTATTGCTGAGAAGAGCTAAATCTATCGAAGTTGGCCATTGCACAATGTTACTGCTACTGTGTACAATGTTCTCCTAGTTCTCCTCCTTTGACTGAGTGTTGAGTCTTTAAGAGATGAGTGGAATTACTTCCTTGAATTTCCATGATCTAGGAATCATTTATTTTTTTATTTTTCTTAGAACTACAAGAGTTGCTGAACTTAAGAGTTGCTATGAAAAGGTCCAATCTATGAAGATTGCAATGATGCTAGGGCAGATATCTCAGCCAGTTATTATAGCTAATGACACGTTTTTCCCTGGTAGAAGAAAAGAATGTACATGCTGTCCCATTTTGTGACTTACTACAAGAATACAGAACTTCTTCTGACATGTTAACCAAATATCCTTCATATTGCCCCGGAGTGAAGAAAGTTCATTCACTTTTAAATTGTCATGTTCATACTGTAGCTACCAAATCAAAATTTCTACTGCAGCATTTCTCTTTATTCCAGGTTAACATTTTTACTGCTTATGGATCATTTCCATGTGGACATCCAGCTAATGTATTCAGTTCAATATGTGCAAAAACTGAGCTTATTTTCCTCAGAAAGTATTCCTTTTATTAACTTTTTTTTTTGTTTCTGTCAACATTTAATCAGTTTCCCATGTTCTAATACATTTTATTACCTCTGACTCTTCCTTTTTCTTCCCTACTTCCCATTTCAATCTGATAAGTTTTGTTGATTTTATGCCTAGAATTTCTTTCCCATAGTTCTCTTTTCTCTATTCTCAATTCAACTTTTCAAGTGTAAGCTTTCATTATCTCCCAGCTGGAATATTACATTTTTCTATTAACCAACATTCCTATTTTTACCCTCCCCTTTCCAACATGTTCTTTACATGGCTGCCATGTTAATTTCATTGATTCAGTCTTATCACTCATCAGTTAAATATCCTCAAAAGATTCTGGGTTATGACCAAATAAAACATTCATTTTACCCTAGTTAAGATCTTCCATAATCTAATTCCACTTCATTTTTTTAAAAGTTTATCTCAGCTTATTTTATTCCATGTACTATTTTTTTCTAATTAGACTAATGACTGTTTCTTATGTAAATCTAGGCCTTTCCTATCACACTTTTCCCTATGCCTAAAATTCCCTATTCCATCTCTTTTACCTGCTGAATTCCTATCTACCTTTTAAAGTCTAACAGATCCCACATCTGCCACGAATTTTTTCCCGACTTTCTAGTTTGGACCTCACATAAAACTGTTTGAAATTCGCATATACACTTAAAATGTATCATTTTGCATTATAATCAGTTCTGCACATATCCCTACAAGATTTTAAGCTTCTGGTAGTCAGGCTATAGGCATTATCTACTCTTGTTTCTCTCCCATTATCTAGGACATTACTCTGTATATAGATGCTTAATATGAGCTTATTGAATGAATGAATTCCATATTCTCTGGACCAATTTAAATGATTAGTTTCAAATAGTCTAAGTAGAAAAGTTATTTAAGATAGTTTGCACTCATTCAATTCAATTAAAATGTATCCACATCAAATTCTGTTCTTTGAATGAGTCTAGAATAACTATCATTTTACTAGAGTCAATTCATAGCCAATTTTTTTCATAGATTCATGCACCAAGAAACATCAGGAAGAAAAGGATAATCATGAGAATTGGAGATTTTGACAGAAGTAGAGAAGTCAGGCAACAGAGTCAGTTAGGGATGAAAGAGAAAACTGATTTGGAGGAAATTTAATGATGTTTAATGTACACTCCAGTTGGCTTGCTTGAAAATTCCATCAACCTAATGGTGAATTTTAAATCATGCATTCCATCTGATTAAAGTATTTTACCATCTTTTTAGGGGAAGAGCAAGCTGTATGTATTAATGATGCTTCGGAGAACAGTTTCACTTCATGCATTGCATTAACTATTAATTCACAAACATTATTCAGTTTGTGATGCTAAAAAATGGATTCTTAATCAAATATAACTTTTGCCAAAACACTATAAACAAATTTTCTATAATGAAGCTCATAATATTCATAAATACAACTGTGTATTCAGTCAGTCAATACAAATATATTAAGTATGTGCTATGTGTCAGACACTGTGCTATGTGATGTAGATACAAAAAGGGCAAAAGGCAATCCCTGCCCTTGAGTAGTTTGAAATCTAATGGAATTATTGATTTTCTTGTCTTTAAACACAATAAGTAGCTGTAGTGCATTCTGGTTAGCAGAGGGAATAAAACCGTATGGTGTGTTCATTTTCTCATTATTATTCTGTCCTTTACATTGCCCGCAGTCTAAATCTATTTGTTTGTAAAAGAAGTGCAAGTCAGATTTTTGAAAAGTGGTCATCCTTTAATCTCATATATCCTATATATCATGTATTCCATGAGATTCCTTCAATGCACACTTTCTCAGTTTCATCAGATTTCAAACAGGAACAACTTTGCATTATATGATTTAAGGGATCATGGAAGGCCTATATTTGTTCCAGCAGTTTGTCAGGGTGGCTAGAATTCCCACTATTATTGTATTTACCATTTGGCAGATGTACACTTTGAACACAGTTAACCAACAGAATCAAAGATGTACCAAGGAATTCAGAGATTATTGAAAATAATTGTGTTTTTAGTGCTGTCATTTGCATCTAACGCAGAAGACTGTAATGCAGTGGTTGCATGAGAGTAAGTATTTGAGGAGAGGAAGAGGTCAAGTGTATGAGGTATTATGTAGCTGAATGGGGGTATCTATGGGCCATTCAGTGAGGACTAGAACCTCTGATGTGAGGGCTTCCCAAGTCTTTTTCAGGGTGCCTCATCCACCTTTGATTTCCACCTGTCACCCAACTCTCACCCATGCCTCCAAGAAGTTGTAGCATGCGCAGTAGCCACATCCTGATAAAAATCATCTCAGCAAACAGGCTAAACCAGTTTGAGGGTAACCAATGGACCTCAGATCCATAAGTGAACAGGGAATTTAGGGAGAGGTGTCTTCACCAAATGTGTGAAGACTTCATCTGGCAGAATGGACAAATGAGAACAATTTGTCCCAATGGCCATGAAGGTGACTGAAGCAGGCACTGTAGAGTGCTTGGAGATTGGTCAGACATTGAAGAGTCCAAGGTTATCCACTGCATCCCAGGTCATCTCCAATAGTCTTGACTTTTGTTTTACCAAATGACTGGAAGAGAGAGAGTGAGGCTGAGAACTTTGTGCAATTCTATGTCACTTCACTCTAATTGATAAATAAGTCGACACATCATCCCATGATATCACTTCCCATCTTTGAAAATGGAGACCCCAAAACAACAAGGGATCCCTATAATGGATGAGAAGTCCTTTGAAGAACAAGGGGTAAGCAAGGTAATCAACTCCTCAAGGAATGAAAAAATGACAAGTGACAGTAAAATGAGGGGCACTTTTAAATTCTACTTTTTAGAAAGTAATATATGTTAATATCAGAAAAATCTGCTCTGAAATACAGATACCTATTTATTTGGTCTTAAGTAAAGTTGCATATGTCACAATGATGGCTAACCTTCTCTAAGGAATATTAATATATGAAGGATACAATTTTCTAATGTGATATGTGTATGTTCAGGTGTGAGTATATGAACAATTTTTAAACTTTTCCGAAGGCAAACAAATTATTTGTCTTGACACTGATCCTAGTCTGGGGATTATATAAAGGTACTAATCTAACCAGATACCTTCACCATCTTGGATTATAAACACTCAGAGGCAAGGCATACTACTTGAGGGAAGGAGCCAAGTCACTGCTTCCTTTATCACCTACATTTGGGACAAATGAGGACAGAAGTGGGGAAAAGGGTAGAAGAACTACATTCATATCATTGCTTACCCTGGAAATCACCGTTCTGCTGTAGATCCTACATTTTCAAAGGACTGAATGCTCCCTGTGGTGAGAATTCTCTTCTTCCAAGTTTATATGGTGATTTAGGAATATGCTCAGCTTACCTGGAGCATGAGGGATAGAACTGTAATTGAGTTGCAGTTGTCCTTTTACCATATGCTAATGATGTCAGAGAAGAGCTGTTGAACTGTCCGGTGAACTGTCCAATGAACTGGAATAAAGGAGGGAGAAATATTTAGTGCTTAGTAGTCGCTGATTAATGCCTCAGAATCATGCAAAGTCAAATGTTTGAGAAGGTTACATATGTTCCATTCCTGCACTAAGATTATGTGTGCTTTTCTCTATGATATTTCTTTGTGCTATAGTAAATAAATAAAAGTTAAAAATAACAATTGAAAAAAAATGAAAAATCTCTACAGGGGGCTGTGAGAGAGAAAAAGGGAGAATCCATGAATCCCAAGGTTGTAACACTTTGGAGGAGTGGGATCCTCTTTATAATAGTACATTATATGAGAAAGCAGCAATAAAAACAAGCCTTTTGCTTACAGACTACCCCGGAGTTCTCATTTTAGTATATATCTCTTAACCAAGTTGTGGACTTGAAAATGGGATACAAGATTCCAGTTGAAGCATTTATAGAATTGATGTGGACAAAGAATCGATTATGTGACGGACGATTCTTCTAGCCTTCTGTAAATTCTGTAAAGGTTCTCACCATAATGAAGCAATAAATACAAAAGTTCCCAAACTAATCTCAAAGTTTAAAAGTGAAACTTTTTAGATCAGATTAAGATATTATATGGATGTCTGCACAAAAATATGGGGAGGATCTGTAATTTCTTCACTGTGGGAAATTCTCTAAATACTCTACCAGAAAAATTTCCTCTGCCTAAGCCATCTGTCATTGGTTTTGAAAGGCCCATAGAGGTTAAATGATTTACCAAGTGTTATAAAGCTATTAAGTTTGGGATGTAGAATTAGATCCTGTCTTCTTGATTCTAAACCTAACACTTTATCCACTATACTAAACTAATGTAATTTATAACAAATACTTAAATTCTGTCTTAGAGATTAAAATAATACTTAGATTTAAAATCCAATTGGAAACTAGTTTTATTACTTAAGACTATCTTTTTTTGGAATCACAAATATCTTAGAATAGTTCTTCTTCCTTTGAAGTTATACATTCTATTTTAGAATTTATTTTAATGTGAACCATGGGTTATTATAGTCTCTGAGAATTGGAGTGATGCACTGAAGAAATGTGAGCAGCCTATAAGACATTACAAATCAAGTATTATGTAAAAAGTATCATTAGATAAATGTCTAAGTAGATTAAATAATAGCATGTAATGAGAGTGAGAGAGAATAAAAGGACAGATGGTGTGCTTCATTCTTATCTACACAACGTGAAGTGAACCTGAGAAACGCATCTAGCATGGTAAGAGGAACTTCAGTGATGGTTTTGGCTGACTGGAGAAACTAGGATGGGCACACATAAAGATGTTCCCATCGGCATCATTTGAGAGAGTACCCATATTTTTTAATTGTAGACCCTTTAGAATACTATTATATTTGAATTTGTTTTTGGTTTTGGTTTTTGTAGCCAAATTATCTCCTGCAATTGCCAAAAAATGTTAAGAAAACTTCTAGGCTATTAACAGCAACTAATAGAAAGCAAAATCCTACAATAACTTGGACAGCTGTATATTTACCATATCTGCCCCACTTTCACAATTAAAAAAAATCATTTTATCCAACAAAGCTTCCATCTTTCCATAAGTCCTACTCCTCCAAAATCTATTTTTCATTATAAATATTACCTCTAATGCCTGTCCCTCTCAGTATATATGAAACCTCAAGTTATGACTCCTGCTTTTCAGTTAGTTTATATTCTCTGTTCTCAAATGGACCTCACTGATGGAAGATAGCTTTCTTATTTTTTTTTTTATTTTCCTGACTTTTTAAAATCTTCCCTTGACAATGACTGCTGCTTTGGAACCTTTGGTCCCCATACAGGGGGACCATACCAGCTCTTTTTCCCTATCATCCTTCCTCATCATCATTATAGCTAATGTTTACAGAATATTTTGTTCTATTATATCGAATGTAATTCTATTTCTATATTTCCATATTGTATATTTCTAATTCTACATTCTAAATAGAATCTATTATATAGAATGTACAGCAAAAGCTTTACAAATAGTGTCTCATGTCTGCCCTCACAATAACCTTGTGAGGTAGATTGTATTATTATTCCCATTCTACTGGTGAGAAACCTGGTATAGACAGAGATAAAATGACTTTCCCAGGGTCACAGAGCTAAATATGTGTCTGAGGCCTAATTTGAACTTAGATTTTTTCGATTGTTTGTTTGTTCTGCTCTGAGTGTGTGTGTGTGTGTGTGTGTGTGTGTGTGTGTGTTTTGCTCCAAGCCCAGTGCTCTATCCACTATACCACCTAAGTACCCTATGTGAGAATTTCACCTCAAATTTTACTGAGAAAATACAGGGCATTTATCATGAGCTTCCTCTAAAAACTTATTCTTTATCTCAAAATGCCTTGACATTATCCCTATTCTAACTTTCTTTATTCAAGACTATAATGAAGAGTTATTTTTTTCTCCTTATTGAGGTAGATCCTTTTAATTCTATTCCTGCCAACCTCCAGCACATTTTATCTGCAATTACCTTTTTTTCTAATCTTCAGACTTTCCATATTTACTGAGGAACGGTTAATTAAACTACTTATAAAGAAAAAAAATTCAAAAAAATTATTTTAAATGCAATTAGGTCACTGCTTCCCTGTTGTCTATTAAAATAGTAGTATTTTTGTAGTAAAACAGCATTTTCATGATTAGACATAGAACATTTTGTATGAGTGGAACTATATCTGTGTAGATTATTATACATGTGTGTGTCATATGTATATGTGTGTGTGATATTATACATACATGCACATACATCTCTGGTCTCTTCCTTCAGTTTCAGCCCTGCATTACCAATTTCTATTAGTTAGGTTGTTTTTGTTTTGGGTTTTTTTCCCCCAGTTGGATGTCCTATAGGCATCTCAAACTCAACAATCATCTTTCCTTTGAAAACAGCAAGCCTTCAACGCCCTCCCAACCAGTTCACAGTCTCACAGTCACTCTTTACTCTTCTCCACCTGCAAGTCCAATTAGCTGTCAATTTTACAGATTTTAAGTCTTCAACAATTCTAAATTTTCTCATCGTTTTTCCTCACTCTTGTAGCTTCAGTTCTAGTTTAAGCCCTCATTGTCTCTTGCCTAAATTGATTCATTAGTCTCCAATCTCATCTCTCTACCTCAAGTCTCCCCGCCCCGCCATTCATCATCTATCTAGCTACTTAACTGATATTCTTAAAGTGTGTTTCTGTACTTGTCATGCCCTTGCTCAAGACGCTTGAATGGCTCCTGATTCCATGAGAATCAAATACAAATGTATCTATTTAACTTCTAAATCCTTTAAATCTGTCTCAGTCCTAACATTTTTTCAAGATAATAACATATTATGAGCTTTCATAAATTCTGCAATCCAGTATCTATGAGGGTCAGACCAGAAAGTGAGATGGAAGGGAAATGAGCAGAATGGCTGGGACTTCTGTGGATTTGACAACTCCAGGTCAGGAACTCCAGGTCCATCAATAGGCTAGCTTCCTAATCCTCACTGTGATATGGAAAGTATTATATAGGTAATGTAAACCAAAGAGTAAGTATAGTGTCTTGAACATTGTAGGATCTCAATAAATGTTTGTTGAGTTACCCCTTCATCTTCTGATCTCCCTGAAGTCCTTCGTAAATGAACAAAAGTAGAGAAATTGATAATTTAGCATATTCTTAGTATCACTGCTTCATTTCTTTTAGAGCAGTCTGATTTGACTAAAATAACTAGATATTTACCAATATTTACTAAATTAAAGGACACTTTTAACCATGCACGGGGTACAAAGGTGTAAAAAGGACATTAAAAAAGAATAAAAATAGTCTATTTTATCAGAATCATTGATAGCCACACTTAAAAAAAAAAAAAAGACTGATGTCTCTATGTCCTTGCTTTTCTCCTTCTCCTTCAGTTGTAATATTATTTTAGTGACCAATACCTTTTAACATTCATTTTCACAAAATTTTGGGTTACAAATTTTCTCCCCTTTTCTCCCCTCCCCCCCAAACCCAAGCATTCTAATTGCCCCTGTGACCAATCTGCTCTCTCTTCTATCATCCCTCTCTGCCCTTGTCTCCATCTTCTCTTTTGTCCTGTAGGGCCAGATAGCTTTCTTTGCCCCTTTACCTGTATTTCTTATTTCCTAGTGGTAAGAACATTACAGTTGATCCTAACACTTTGAGTTCCAACTTCTTTACCTTACTCCCTCCCTACCCCTTCCCTTTGGAAGGCAAGCAATTCAATATAGGCCAAATCCGTGTAGTTTTGCAAATGACTTCCATAATAGTTGTGTTGTATAGGACTAACTATATTTCCCTCCATCCTATCCTGTCCCCCATTACTTGAATTCTCTTTTGATCCTATCCCTCCCCATAAGTGTCGACCTCGAATTGCATTCTCCTCCTCATGCCCTCCCTTCTATCATCCCCCCCACCCTGCTTGTCCCCTTGTCCCCCACTTTCCTGTATTGTGAGATAGGTTTTCCTACCAAAATGAGTGTGCATTTTATTCTTTCCTTTAGCGGACTGTGATGAGAGTAGACTTCATGTTTTTCTCTCACCTCCCCTCTTTATCCCTCCACTAATGAGTCTTTTGCTTGCCTCTTTTATGAGAGATAATTTGCCCCATTCAGTTTCTCCCTTTCTCCTCCCAATATATTTCTCTCTCACTGCTTGATTTCATTTTTTTTTAAGATATGATCCCATCCTCTTCAATTCGCTCTGTGCACTCTGTCTCTATGCATGTGTGCATGTGTGCATGTGTGTGTGTGTACTCCCACCCAGTACCCAGATACTGAAATGTTTCAAGAGTTACAAATATTGTCTTTCCATATAGGAATGTAATCAGTTCAACTTTAGTAAGTCCCTTATGACTTCTCTTTGTTGTTCACTTTTTCATGGTTCTCTTCATTCTTGTGTTTGAAAGTCAAATTTTCTTTTCAGCTGGTCTTTTCATCAAGAAAATTTGAAAATCCTCTATTTCATTGAAAGACCATTGTTTTCCCCTGAAGTATTATACTCAGTTTTGCTGGGTAGGTGATTCTTGGTTTTAGTCCTAGTTCCTTTGACTTCTGGAATATCCTATTCCATGCCCTTCGATCCCTTAATGTGGAGGCTGCTAGATCTTGTGTTATCCTGATTGTATTTCCACAATACTTGAATTGTTTCTTTCTAGCTGCTTGCAATATTTTCTCTTTCACCTGGGAACTCTGGAATTTGGCCACAATGCTCCTAGGAGTTTCTCTTTTTGGATCTCTTTCATGCGGTGTTCTGTGGATTCCTTGAATATTTATTTTGCCCTCTGGTTCTAGAATCTCAGGGCAGTTTTCCTTGATAATTTCATGGAAGATGATGTCTAGGCTCTTCTTTTGATCATGGCTTTCAGGTAGTCCCAAAATTTTTAAATTGTCTCTCCTGAATCTATTTTCCAGGTCAGTTGTTTTTCCAATGAGATATTTCACATTATCTTCCATTTTTCCACTCTTTTGGTTTTGTATTGTGATATCATGCTTTCTCACAAAGTCCTTAGCCTCCATCTGTGCCATTCTAGTTTTGAAAGAATTATTTTCTTCACTAAGCTTTTGAATCTCCTTTTCCATTTGGCTAATTCTGCTTTTGAAAGCATTCTTCTCGTCGTTGGCTTTTTGAACCTCTTTTGCCAATTGAGTTAGGCTAGTTTTCAAGGTGTTAATTTCTTCAACATTTTTTTGGTTCTCCTTTAGCAGGGAGCTGATCTGCTTTTCATGCTTTTCTTTCATCTCTCCTATTTCTCTTCCCAGTTTTTCCTCCACCTCTCTAACTTGATTTTCAAAATTCTTTTTGAGCTCTTCCCTGGCCTGAGCCCATTGGGTGGGCTGGGACACAGAAGCCTTGATTTCTGTGTCTTTGCCTGATGGTAAGCATTGTTCTTCCTCATCAGAAAGGAGGGGAGGAAATGTCTGTTCTCCAAGAAAGTAGCCTTCAATAGTCTTATTTCTTTACCCTTTTCTGGGCATTTTCCCAGCCAGTGACTTGACCTCTGAATATTCTCCTCACACCCACCTTGCCTCCTGGTCCTCCCAGCCAGCGTTTGGGGACTGAGATTCAAATGCTGCTTCCAGCCTTAGTGCTTTTGGTGGGGGCAGGGCTGCTATTAAGTGTGAGAATTAAGTTCAGGTGGTCAGGTAGGGGCAGGGCCGCCTCTCAGGCTCAGTTCCCTCAGGCGGTTTATGCACAGACCTTCCACAATGGATCCAGGCTCCCGCCCGCTTGGGGAGCCCCTGTCTGCAGCCACCTCTCAGCTTCTACCTCCCGGGGGGGCCCAAATCATGGGGGCACCCCACTCCCCTCTTGACCTGCCAGAGAGACTCTCTCACCAACCCCCGTCACCTGTGGGTGGAGGAACTTGTGCGGCGTCTGGAGATCCCGTCCCTGAAGCCTGCTCAGGTCTGTTTCTCTTGGTGCCGTGGCCGCAGCAGGTCTGGGCTGGTCTGGGCTCCGCGTCTGCAGTGCGACGGACCTTTTGTGAGAGGTTTGCAGGTCCCTCTGTGGGTGGAGGGACCCGCGTGGCTGCTGGAGATCCCGTCCCCGAAGCCCGCTCGGATCTTTTCCTCTCGGTGCCTCGGCCGCTGCAGGGCTGCCCTCAGCTCCCAGTCCCGGCTCCCAGTCCGCAGCGCGAAGGACCCCCCGCGAGAGGTTTGCAGGTCCCTCCGGAACAGAAATCTCCCTTGCTCCAATATTCCGTGGCCTCTGGGTGCAAAATTCGCTGTGAGTTACTCCCCTGTAGCCGTTCTGTGGGTTGTGGGTTCGGAGCTATGTGTATGTGCGTCTTTCTACTCCGCCATCTTGGCTCGGCCCCCCCCCCCCCCCCCGGCCAATACCTATGTGTTAGAGAGAACTGCTTTGTGGCACTGGCAAGCTAGGAGAAAAGTACAAACATCTAAAATGAAATAAGCCTTCTAATGGTATATAACATTGATTTTTTACTTCAGGGCTTCTCAAAATATCAACCAGCATAATGAGTTTAGAATTGCCTCTGAAGAAGAAAAGATCAAATGATAATCACAATGATGTTTTGTTAAGATCTGATACCTTATAGTCTGCTAGACCAAGTACCTACCTGTCACACGTGTGAAAAGATTTAGAGTAGTACAACTACTAGAGCATTTTTTTTTTAGCTTTTGGGTGCCTAAGATCTAGGACTTTGCATTTTTCAGTGAATGAACAATGTACTGTTTGTTTGTTTGTGCTTTCTGATCCAAGGCTAAAGCTAGCAAATTGAACCTCAGGCAATCCTTTATATTCTTAAGTAAGAAGAATGCCAAAATGGTTTCGTGTAAAAGAGTAATTTATAATAGAACCATTTTGTTTAGTGAATTCTGCTTATTGAACTATGTGGAAGAACAATAATTTCTTCTTACTTGGTATGCTTTACTCCATTATATATGAGTGACAGCATGAATTAGTAGATAAAATAACAAGGTTGAAGTTAGGAGGACCCATGTTTAAGTCTTCTTTTTAATATGTTCAGATTAAGTGAGATTGGATAAGTCTAAGCCTCTCTGTCCCAGCCTATTCTCTACTCTAAAACTATAAATTAAAAGTAAGTTGCCCATTGATATTGTTAGATGGAATTTCTTTCTACATTGAATTTTTCTAACACTAATGAAAGCATAGATTATAAGGAAAGAAGGAAGGAAGGAAGGAAGGAAGGAAGGAAGGAAGGAAGGAAGGAAGGAAGGAAGGAAGGAAGGAAGGAAAGAAGGAAGGAAGGAGAAAATCAATCATTAGTGATATCATAAATTCTAATGAAGTAGTAATTAATCTTAGAATCATATGTCTCAACAGTAGAGTGCCTGGAGTACTGTCCCTAAAGCCAGGAAAACATGAGTTCAAAATTAGTCTCAGATACCTCTTAGGGGTATGACCCTGGTCAAGTCATTTAACCTGTGTCTGCCTCATCTTCCCTAACTGTAAAACAGGACTAATAATAGTGATTACTTTCTAGGATTGACATGAGGATTAATTACATAAATCTGTAAATGCTTAGCACAGTGCCTGACACATAGTAGGCACTTATTTAATGCCTGATTCCTTCCCCATGTTCATCAAGTTCTTCCTTTACTCTTCATGCTGCTGCTCTGCTGGGTAAATGAGCTCATTAAGTTCGGGGAAGGACACTGTTCCAGGGCAGGACATTTGGCAATGTTCTGTGCACATGATGATCTCTGCTAAGCAGAAGCATTTCAAGGCAAAATTATAAAGGGTCCCAAGTTATCTTTTCCCAGACCTCTCTTTCTGAGCTGTCATATGTTTCATGTTCATTTACCTTCAAGACATATTATTGCAGCCTTGCTACCCAGAGACTACAATGTGATGTACTAAATAGACCTGATCTCTCAGATAATGCTCTAAGTTCTGAGAAAACCCTTTGACTTTATCCAAAATTACCAAACCTGTGTAGTTCTCTCAGGTCCGTGATAGAATAATGAATAATTTAATTGATAATTTAATAGTGTCATTTACTGTTAATTAAACAATTCTAGAGGAGCAGAAACTTGGCAGGTTGGATAGAGGGCTGACCAAAATCAGAAATAGCTGAGTTTCAGGCCCAATTCTAACACATACTCACCATGTGAGCTTGTATCAATCACATAACCTCTCATTCTCTTTAAATTTTGTAGTAGTTGCTGATCTAATAATGGAGCAAGTACATGACTTGCAAGATAACAAAAATCTTTTTACAGCAGTCTCAGTATCAGCAGCAACAGTAATAACAAACTTGTATTAAATACTTGCTATGCCAGGAGCATTTTGCTTGGTGCTGTGGAAGGTGCAAAATTTCACCAAGACAGTTCCTAACTTCCCAAAGGTTTTACTATTTTAATTAAATCCTTTCATGTAATACCAAATATATTTATGTCCTTTGGACAGCTGTATAAATGTGTTCCTGCTGTTAACAGTATCTAGTATCCCAATCCTCTTATTACTTTGACTTCTCATTTCCTTTATAGAATTTAATTTTTGTGGCTCTTCTTGCTTGTTTTCTTATATCTCTGCTCCTTTAGGTCTTAGAGGACTAGATTCTCTCACATAATCAAATGGGGCAAAATTTTACTAATTTTGAGGATTGTAAGTTGTATCAGCAAGCACCCCAACATACACAGGGGGGTCTATTATCACATGTTCTTAGATCTGCATTTATGAAAGGAAAGGCAACTTTTGAGGGGTCAACAATCTTTTTAATTACTTCAACCAAATGCTTGCAGACACCCCTTTATATCTGTTAAATTTCCAAAGCTACCAAGCCTCCTATGTATTCAACAAACAGAGAAAATAAAGAGAAATAAAAACCAACAGACAGGCTTCCAATTTTCTGACCGTTACATACATACATTGTTACCAGAGAGGGAAGCACCAACATCTGAGTATTCAAAGTTGGGAAGCTGCTTAGTGGCTTCCCAGATTCTCATCTGGCATACAAAACTTTTTTCCAAAACTAAGCTCCAAAGCAAAACCTCCCCTCAGAGGATATATACTCTTTTCAGAGCCAATGGGTACAAGCCCTGGTGACCCAATGACTCATTAGCAATCAGTAAGAGGTGTGGGCTTTCATAGGAAACAAGCCTCCCCTAATCGAGTCTCCCTCAATAAACCTACCTGAGGTCTATCAATGGGCGGGGAGCTTTTTTAACTCCCACTACATAAGTGCATATATTTATAATTGAAAAGGAAGTTCGTGATCATATATTCTTGCTCAAGGTCACACTGACAATAAGTAGTATGTCAGGGACTCCAAAGAGGATCTGAGCTCCTGAATCCAGTACTATTTCCACTCAACCACTCCAAATACATGCTCTTCTGAAATTCTTGAAGTAGCTGAGAGTATTATGCAGAAGAAGGCAATGCAAGTGGTTGGTTGAATTGCCACATGATGATGGTTCCTTAATTTCATGACTGTGGACACACCCTTCATATATGCAGATTGCAATACCTCTGTCTTGGTAAGGGATGTCAGAGAATAGCTATGGCTTAAGAAAAAAAAAACAAAAAACGTTACCTTGTAGTCTACCAGATAAAGAGTCTTTTGAACTTAGGTAGATTGTACTTTGAATGACTGACATCCAGTTTGTCATCAAACCCTTAGTAAATGTCCTTTTAGCTGGTTTAGACAATCTAAAGCTAGTATTGTATTCACTCAGTCTTTACGAGACATTCAAATAGGACTTATGCCCAGGACTCCTAGAATGACAAGGTTTTAGACTGAAAGCGATCTTAGAGCTGATCTAACTCCATTTGTCATGTTACAAATGAAGAACCTTTTCATCTATAGATGCCTTGGTTTACATTGACTGATTAGTTTGGCACAAACATTTGAAAATTACATTGTTTAACTTAGAACAACTTCATCAGTTCTTGACATCATCATGTGTATTGTTCATAGTTTTGCCAGTCAACTGAACGATATTTGCTGATTTGCTCACTAAAATTGAGCTTCATATGGAATTCATAGGATTGGGTGAGAGTTAAACTCCTTCATTTAGTCCAGTCTACATTCATCCCAGAGTGAGAATAGCTTACTCTACACAAGTAAATTTCTTGAAAAGTAGAACTCAGGGCCTCCTATAGCAATGCACTCAAGTGTTTCACCATGTTTTTGATTAGAGAGCAATGCTGTCCTGCCAGTGATGATTCTGACTTGGAATAAAAACTCTAAGAGGTTCATAGATCTTCAAGTCCAAGTCACTGGAATTAGAGAGAAAGAAGCTAAAAGTAAAGCCACATAATCAATCAACAAAGTCTTTGTTAAATGCTTATTGTGCCAAGTACTAAGATACAAAGAAAATAAATAGATAAACAAACATAAATGAGTGAATATACTAGTAATCTCCAATCTCAGGGGTTTTACATTTTATCAAGGGAGCCAAATATCTATGTTTACATGCATATGTGTGTATGTACATGTATGTATGCATATATACATATACACAATTATAAAATGAACAAGAAAAAATTCAATTAGAAAGGAAATCAATTATGGTGAAATATAATTTCAAAATATAAGCATTCCCCAAACGTAGATTAAGAATCCCCGTTGTCCAGGAAATCTTTCCGGATCTGTCCCTCACCAATTGTTATATTCTCCTTTATTAAATACATTGCACTTAATTACCTGGTATTTTTAAGTTTATTATGTATATATTTGTTCTGCGTATTCATATGCATATATACTATAAAGTATATGAAATACACATGTATATACACCTACATAAATGTATCATGTATGCATGTAGACATACTATATGTTTGTATGTGCATTTATTTATTTTAATCTGCATACACATATGTGTTTTATATGCACTTTATATGATATTTGTGTGTATACACAGAATGAATATATACATCATAAACAAGAAAAGGTAGTTATAGTTTAAAATAATGAAGCTAATTAAGAAAAACAATAGTAATGGGGGAGGGGGAACAGGAAACACTTCCTGTAGAAAAGAGATTCTTAGTCTGGGTTCTGTGAACGCGAATATTTTGGAACTATTTCAGCATACTGGATTTTCTTTCTAATTGTATGTGTTATATTTTAATCATTTAAAAACATTATTCTGACAAGAAGTCCATAGGATTCATGAGTGTTCCAGAAGGAATTACGGTACCAAAAAAGGGGGAAAAAAGACTTCCCCTCTTGTGGGAAGTGGTGTATGAATGCTATCATAAAGGAAGACAGTGATTCTGTGAGGCAGAGGTAGTGCATTTCAGGCATGAAGTATGGCCAAAATAAAAAGGCAACACCAGCAATCAATCAATAAACTTTTTAAGCACCTACTCTGTGGCAAGCATTCTTCAAAGTGCTGAAGATTCAAATTAAGTCAAAAAGCTGAGTCTCAAGAATCTCACTCTCTAAAGGTGGAAAACATGTAAACAACTACGTACGTAAAAGAATAATGACAGAGTAAGTTAGTGATCAATGGCACTAGGGGAGAGCATGTAGCATTCTCCCTATCACTGCTGCCTGTCCCAACAGAAAAGAGTAGAGTGCTGGAAAGCCAACATTAAAATCAGTTAGTAGAAGTCATGGACTATGAGTGTTACTATTGTTCAGTCATTTCCAGCTCTTTGGGGTTTTCTTGACAAAGATACTGGAGAGATTTGCCATTTCCTTCTCTACCCTAAAGTTGTTCGTCTATTAATATACCAGAAAACATGGTTAGAGATGGTTTCTGTCATTACCAGTGACAAGCTCCTTTATTCACTTTTAGTACTGATATTCGGCCACATATTTGTTCCAAGCCAGGATAACTAGTGGATCTGGAGAGGACTGAGTTAACTAACCCCACAGACCAGTACAACACTGGCTGTTGGAGTTGTTGATGATAAAAATGGCAAGGAGCAGACCCAAGGTAGTATGACTTAAAGGTACCATGGATGGATTGCCATGACACCCAGAGGATCTCTGGGACAAAAGATATAAAGTCATTCTAGCAATGATATAGGCATTTTAAATACATTTTCTGCATTGATTATAGAATGATGTTCCTATAAACAAGGAAGTGTAAACAACTTTGATAAATTGAAAAAATATAAGAAAAACCTTGTTGGCCTAGGAACTATTTTTTCCTTTGGAAAAATTATACTGTGTGTATATATAGCTGATATATATGTATATGTATATATGTATATGTATATATGTATGTGTATATATGTGTATGTATATATGTATATATGCATGCACATATATACATATACACACATACATGCACATACATATATACATATGCACACACATATATATCCTCATGCATACATGTATATATCCTCATACATATATATCTCCTCATATATATATATATATATATATATATATACACATGCACATGCACATATATATGCACATGTAAATATATATATATATATATATATATATATATATATATATATATATATATATATATATATATATATATATATATATCCTCTACAAGGAGCTCCCACTGTTTTTTTGATTAGTCAGAGTTAGGTAGATACCTGGGGCATCTATGTGGCACAGTGGCTATGATGCCAGACTGGGACTCAGGAAGACACCTCTTATTTAGTTCAAATTTGGCTTCTGATGCTGCTTGCCTCAGTTTTCTCATCTGTAAAGTGAGCTAGAGAAGAAAATAGCAAACTAGTCCAATGGCTTTGCCAAAAAAAACCCAAATTAGGTCACAAATTCGGACACGACTGAAAAACTACTAAACAATAGTTGCATACAAGTTCAGTCTGCTTTCCAGATTACAAACTTTATGAAAGCATCCTCCATATCTGAATCTTCTTTGCATCCCCTAGTCTCTCCCCAAGCTCTCTGCACATAGTCATTTACTAAGTAGCATTTCCCATCACCTTTGTAATCAATAAATGTTTGTGGAGCTGAACTGAATATAAAAATATTAAAAGGCTCTCCTTACTGTGAAGTTCTATGCCATTTATGTAATCTGTCTTTATTACCATTATGTCCATATCCATACATATATTATGCATATATATACACTGTATTATATAGTTATAATAATTTCTTTATAAAAAAGTATACCACAAAGTACTGGTAAGCTTCACTTGGCACTTAGTATACTTTCTTTTCCTCACACTTTCTTTTCCCATCTTTCACCACAGCTGTTTTTCACCCACTTCACACTCTCTATTTCTTCTTTCTCTATCACTTCTCTCTTCCTTCTCTCTTCCCTTCTACCACCCCTGATCAGATGTATAGCTTGGTGAACAGAGTCAAAAATGAGGAGACCTGGTTGCTAGACCAAGCTTTGCCAAAAGCCTATCTTATAACATTGGACAAGGAAAGTGCCCTTTCCGGCCTTGGGATTCTTATCTGTAAATTGAAGGGACTGAACTAAATAATTTCTATGGTTCTTATAATAGTATGAGTGACATGAGAGTCAAAGACATGGAGAGCCTCTTTTCCCTTTATGTTGATTTCAATTCCATAAGTATGTATTGTTTACCTGTTATGTAGAGGGCATAGTAATAAAGGCTAAGACAAAGATTAAATGCATATACCTTAGTTTATCCATCTACATTTTAATGATGGGAAACTTATTTTAAACTCCCATATATCAAATGACTAGAATTATCTTTTACATCACCAGGTGTGGAAGTAGAACTATGATTTCATTTACAAAAGAAAGTTTAGGCATGAGGGACTCACTATCAAGACAAGGCAAGGAAACATTAAGTACTCACTATGTGCTTGGGACTGTATAAATATGTACAAATAAAAAAAAGACAGTCTCAGTCCTCACTGAGCTTACATTCCAATGTAGAGAATATAACATACAAAAGAAGATGAGGAGGGGAAGAAGGGCCCCGCTTCAGGGCATGGTAGCAGAAGCCAAGCCAGAAGCTCAATGAAGTTTCACAGATGGGCTGCCTTCTACACAATTCCTGGGAGGAGGGATTTTCTAAATTTAGGAGGATTCAGGCACAGAGGGAAGTGGCATCACTGATAAGCAGCTGGGTCATGATGTCAAAGTCTAAGAAATCAAAAGTAGTTCTCAGAGGAAAGGGTCTGTACATCCTTTGCAACCTAGAACTGTAGGTTTAAGTGACTTTCCAAGGGTCCCACAGCCAGTACATGTCAGAAACAAGGTAATCCAGTCTTTGACATGGGTTATTATTATTATCCACTGGGACACACTTCCTCAAGTCAGCTGACAACTTAATAAAAAATATAAAAGATTAGGTTGGAATACACACCAGTGTATCCCATTGCTTGAGATTGCTGAATTAGCCCACAAACAAATTTGTTTTTCTTAAACTCTTGAAGTAAATGTGAAGATGACTATTCAGTTGACATATATCTATGGACTTTCTAATTAAATGCTTGGTTTTTTTTGAATTTGTTTTTTAACAATTGATATTTGGAGGTAATTTTTTATTTCTTGAGAAATAATGACTGATTTAGGTAAAACAAACAGATACCCCACTACTATTTCTAAATAAGATCATTTGTGACTGTCCTGATGTTAACCACAGCTTTAGGGCTGTGACATGGCTTTAGGTACCACTGCCAAAATTTAAAGTTACTTCAAAATAAGCAAATGGACAAAATGCATTCTCCTCTGCCTACTTAACGTAAATAAAGTATTTCCCCTACAGAACAGACATTAGGAAATTTGTCATTCTGTGAGAAGACTAGATGGTCTTCAGAAAGATGCTTTAATTCCAGCAGGACACTGATGGAATCCAGAGTTCATTAGCATTTTTTTCATTATGTAGCTGAAATAAAACTACATTTAAATTTAAGGATAATGAAATAAATGTGGTGCCACTGATGACATTATCCTGGAAATCAAATTTTTTTTTTACTCCAGTCTTATAGCAAGATTGCCTTGTAAGATATGTTGTTTCCTAACAGACTCTTGTAAGAGAGATGACTTTGTATCTGTATCTATCTATCTATCTATCTATCTATCTATCTATCTATCTATCTATCTATCTATCTATCTATCTGTCTGTCTGTCTGTGTGTCTGTCTGTCTGTCTGTCTGTCTGTTTATCCAACCATCTATCTATCTATATATACACACACAACTTATAGTTGATCATTCTTGAGGCTTTTTTGTGTATGCAAGAAGAATTGTCCTTGTACGTATTAACATATTGCATTAATGCTTCTGAGGGTATAAAAATGATTTGATCATTTTCTTTTTGGAAAATGTTCAGGCAAAAATTGCTTATTGACTTGGCAGATCCACTTGAAGCAAAGCCAGGCTGGCCTTCAGGCATCCTCATAAACTTCCCTGGAGTCTGGTCTAATTGTAAGACTCTCTTAGATTTGGACTGGGGCTAGACCATGGGTTTTTATTATAGTTTAGAGTTTCCCCTATAGGTCCATGCTAGGCATAAAGTGGCTTCTGTGATCTAGAAAAAATGATAGTCAGCTCTTCATGTATTCCAACCTCTACCCTTTATCCTCTTCTATCTGTTTCCAGCCTTATGATCTCTTTGATGGTAGGTGAGTCCTAAGAAAAATGCCCCAAGCAGGTTAGAAAACATCTAGTCAGCTGGGTGTCTTGAGGAATAGAAACAACAGCTGAAGCTCTAAACAGACTTTTCTAAAAGAACTACCATCACCCTAAAGAAGTAAAAGATGGGCACACCCTCAAATATGTCTGATGTGTGACAAAGATTCCTCAAAGGAGGGAGAAAGGGAAGAGGAGGGGGAGGAGTGAAAAAGATAAAGATAAGAGAGGAGACAAAAAGAGAGAAACAGAGACAGAAAAACAAAGAGGCAGACATAGAAAAGATAGAGATAGAGAGTCAAGACAGATTGACTCATGGCCCATATTCTACTAGAATTCAGTAGAATATGTACTGGGATAGTCTGAATTTTCCCAGTAAGAAGTGATCTTTCCCTCTGTAGATTTCATAGCACTTTGTATTTTTCTTATGTACTTCTCATATTTTAATTTGTTGCTACAGTGTGTTCCTCAGTTCCTTATCACCCCCTACTAGATAAAGCACGCTGGATAGTCAAGACTGTGTTTTTATTTATCAGAGTCTTTTTCATCACCTAACAAACAAAGGCTTGCACATTCTAGATACTTAATGGATATTTGCTGAATGTTTGTTACTGACTTCAGATCCCAACAAAAAGTGCCAAAGTGCTTTAAAATGCTTGCATATATTATCCACATTAACAGTTAAATGAATTCCCTTAATGGAATCTGGCCAGACTGGGAAGTATACCTCAGAGAGAGGAGGGGAAATGAGTAACCAGAAATAACTTGAATGACTCACAAATCCATGACTGTTTCTCCTGACAGAAAAGGGAACTGCTGTATTTAAAGTCCTGGAAGTTTGTTCATCTAGATTGCTGTATTTGCAGAAATTTCCAGTCTCTTTTGTCCACCTCAATACAAAACCATTTAAACCCTATATCTCTTGGGGCACTCTGAATCGGTCTGTAGTTTTGTTTTGACAGAATTGTTTAATAGAGTTGTAGTTATGTGGTAAAGCTTTATTTCTCAGACTCAAAAACCTGGTACCCAAATGGGGCAATAAGGCAAAAGCACTTGTCTCCTTCAATCTTGTATGAGTGAGTTTTTGCAAGTGAGGGAATGAGAAAATGAGTAGGTCTTTCTCCAGTAAGCTATAAATAAGGTATCTTTAAGGTAGGTATGACTAAGTATTTTTTTCCCTTGAGAACCAGCAACACACCAATGGACTTTTATTATTTGTAGAGTGATGTTTAAGAATAAATCTTAAACTTCTAATAAGAATCTAAAAAGATATTCTTACAAAATTGAATTGTAGGGGCGTTTATAGAATATGAAGCTTTTACGATAAGTGATATTGGAAAAAATAGTGAATTACCTTATGATAGAACGTTTAGTTCACTTATTTTCATCACATTCACTAAAAGTATAAAATAAACAATTTTAATTATGCTTAGCACAATGACATTGTCAAACAAATACTCACTCAGATGAACCTGTGATCTTATCAATGTTCATATTCTATCCCGTGATCTTGATCAGTTCCCACATGTCTATCTTTCCTTTGAGAATTTTGTCCATGTGATCCCATATGCCCTGGGTCTTTTCATTCATTTATCCTGAAATCATGAATTTATCTTATCAGGCACATAGGTTGAAAATTGGTTATCACTCACTCTCAGCACATGACACATCAATCAATCAGCAAACAATTATTAAGCACCTACTATGTGAGTGCCCCTGGGGATGAAAAATTCCCTTTTATACAGGGATTTAAGGTTTTTTAATTTTCCATTTTTTTTCTTTTGGTTACTAAGAGAAACCACTGCCCATCAAGTAATTGATTGTTAGCCAACGTTATTAATAAATTGATTATTAATTCTCCAAAAAGTCTGTCTCTTTCTTCATAGTCGCTTCTTCTGCCCTCCATGTGAGCACTTCCCTTGTGTGAGATCTCTGTAAAATAGTCTTTTAAGCAAATGCATATCTGGTGCTAGAACAACATGGTCAGCCTGTTAGAGTTGTGCTCTCTGTAGTACAGTTTGAGTGCTTGGCAGTTCAGCACAAGAAAGAATCTCAGTGCCCAGTACATTCTCTTGGCAGAAGATCTTCAGAATCTTCTTAAAAGAAATATTTTTAACTCTTGAATCTTTCTCAATATTTGGGTAGTTGGAGAGATTTTACATACACACACATACACATGCACACATACACATAGACAGAGAGTATAGGGTGTGTTATATCAGAAGAGATGATATCCACATACACACAAAAATAAAATAAAATAAAATAAAATAAAATAAAAATTAAGGGGTGAAGGAGGAAAATTCTGGGAAGAGAAAGGGAGTAATGGAATGGGGTAGGCTATAACCCATAAAAGAAATAAGAAAAATCTTATTCAATGGAGGAGATAAGGGAGAAGGGGAGGGGGGGAAGCTACTCTCCCCACATGTGGCTGAAGGAGGGAATAACATACTCACTAAATTTGATTTGAAAATTTATATACACTACAGGAAAGTAGGAAAGGAGGCGACAAGTGGAATGAGGGGAATGTTAGAAGGGAGAGCAAATGGGAGAAGGGAGTCACTAGAAATAAGGGACAAAGTCAATTGTAGGGGGGAAAATAAGGGGGCACAGGATAGGTCAGAGGGCAATATAATTAGTATTATACAACATGATTGCTATGGAAGTCTTTTGCAAAATAACACATATTGCTTCCCTTCTCAGTGGGGCTGGGGAGGGAGGGGTGGGAGGGAGAGAAGTTGGAATTCAAGGTATTAGAAATGAATGTTGAGAATTTTTATGGCATATAATTGGGAAATAAGAACTACAGGCATAGGAGTATGGAAATTCATCTTGCCCTGCAAGAAAAGAGAGAAGATGGGGATAGGACAGGGTTGAGGTGTGTTGGAGGGGAGGGTACATTGAGGGAAGGAGTAATCAGAATGCAAGGTATTAGGAAACAGGAGGAAGGGAGTGATCGGGAGAAAAATTGGACATATTACATAGTGAGGTAAAAGCAATTAGTATTAAAACAATAGACTGAATTAATTACTGAGAATAAATCAATGACATCTTTAATTTGGAGAAATGAATTTCAGTCTAAATTTCCTAGAGGAAGGTAACCTCGGGTAAAATTTGGCATTGATGGAAAAGTCAAGGTTTTACTGGTACATTTGATTTTATTATTGCCATTTAACCAGGAACTAGAACATGTATAGAAAGATATGTAAGCCTCTTAAGACTTCCCTCAAAAGATGTTCCTTAGCCAAAGTGAAACTATAATCATATTTGAAACCTGGTTATTGGAATGTGTCATTTTTAGATGCTATGGGACCATTAAGTGAATGTTCTTCTGAGTCTGTCTCCAGGTATGGGTAGCAAGAAGGGTGATCTGAGCCTCCAATCCATGATGCCAGTAAGCTGATGAGATGCTGGTATGAACTGCACAGGTGATCTCAAGAGAAGGGTGGGAAAGCAGCTGTTCAGCCTGGGCTGAGGTGGGATTTTCCTGACTCAATTTCCCCACGGAAACCTGGTAGACTTTAAGCCTGAATGCAAGTGGATAATCTAATCCTGCCTGGAACTGACATGAAGTTGGGGAGATATTGTATCCCTGCAATGTCCTTACTATTGGTGGCAATTTCCTATAGTCAAAAGGTTTGTAAGCTTAATACCAGATCTCTTCGATTATAGATTATGGGTAGGGGAACATATGAGATTGTCTAAAATAAAGCTATTAGGCATAGGACTTTAGACCAACAACATTAAGTTAGGTTCCTTTCATTCTTAGTAATACTGTGGAGACAAGTAAGTCAAGAGCTTGTGAAGTTAGCAACATAAATATTATCTGTGTCTCAGCTGGTTAATGTTTAAAAAAAATTCTTTTGTGGTCCATATTGTAAATGCTTTAAAAAGATGCATCACCTGACCAAAAGTCTGAATTGCTTTGTCTATTATAAACTGTGTTTAAAAAAAAAAGAATCTTCTTGAAACAATTCAAATGGAAGGAATTCAGTTTCTTAGCATGGTACTGGTATACTGTCTAGGTGTCATGAGCACACAACAATGAAGTCAGTACAATGGCTCGGTAGGCCTTCGGATTGGTACATAATCTTAATATCTCCTTTCCCATACTTTCCTTCAGAACCTGTGGCATGTTTGTATCTTTCCTCATTAATTCATTAAATTTTAGTTTGTAGCTCAATTAATCAACTGTAGATATCCTGTAGAAGTTTGTCAAATACTATTTTAATAAGCTAAAGTACCCTTCCTCCCAATAATAATCACTAGCACTCTATATTAAATCCCTCCATCTCTTAATATTAAAAATATATCCATCATTAGAGACACAACAATTTTTAGCAAATTAATAATAAATAATTATTTACACTGTTTGTAAAAGATTAAAGCCAGACTTCCCTGAAACCATCATTATAAGTATAAATGACTTTTTTTCACTTCCAAAAATAGAGCTCCACATCACTTAGTTCATTCAGGATAACAAATAAATGACCTTTGCCAGAATCCTCTTCAAAGCATAAAAGTTATAGGAGTTTCATAATTAAAGCTCTTTCTGCCTTCTTGCTTGTAGTCTTCTCCAATTATCTCTTGCCTGACACAGAAACAAACTTGCAGCTTCTCTAGAGCCATTGACTCTTAATAATCTCTCTCCAGGCAGATTTCTAAATTCTCCCCAACTGATAAATGGTCAAAGGATAAACAGGCAATTTTCGGAGGAAGAAATTAAAGATATCTGTAATCATATGAAAAAATGCTCTAAATCATTATTGATTAGAGAGATGCAAATCAAAACAACTCTGAGGTACCACATCACACCTATAAGATTGGCAAACATGACAGAACAAGAAAATGATAAATGCTGGAGAGGATGTGGGAGAGTTGGAACACTAATTCATTGTTGGTGGAGCTGTGAGCTCATCTAACCATTCTGGAGAGCAATTTGGAACTATGGCCAAAGGGCTACAAAAATGTGCATACCCTTCGACCCAGCAATATTGCTACTAGGACTGTATTCCCAAGAGATCATAAAAATGGGAAAGGGTCTCACATGTACAAAAATATTTATAGCAGCACTCTTTGTAGTTGCCAAAAACTGGAAGTCAAGGGGATGCCCATCAATTGGGGAATGGCTGAATAAATTATGGTATATGAATGTAATGGAGTACTATTGTGCCATAAGAAATGATGAACAAGAAGACTTCAGAGAGGCCTGGAAGGACTTATATTATCTGATGCTGAGTGAAAGAAGCAGAACCAGGAGAACTTTGTGCACAGCAACAACCATAGCGTGCAAGAGTTTTTTCTGGTAGACCTGGAATTTCATAGTAATGCAAGACCTTATTAAAAAAAAAATCCCGATGGTGGTTTTCTAAGGCAAAATGCCTTCCACACTCAGAGAAAGAAATATGGAAGTCATTCGCAGAATGTAGCAGATCATGTTTGTGTATGTGTGTTTTTGTGTATCATGTTTTGATTTGTTATATGATTTCTTCCATTTATTTTAGTTCGACTACATAGCATGACTGTAGTGAAAACATACTCAATAGGAAAGTATATGTAAAACCTATACAGAATTGTATGCAGTTGTGGGGAGGGAGGTGGGTAGTGGCGGGTAGGTGTGGAGGGGATAAAATCTTAATTTTATGGCAGTGATTGTAAAACATTAAAAAATAATAATAATAAAATTAAATTAAAAAAAAGATTTCTAAATTCCCTTCATTATATCTCTTCAGAAAATCACAATTAGGATAATTCTATTCAAAATTATCCTCTGTTTCTGTCTTCTCCACAAACTTCTCATATATCCTTATAAATCAAAGTTTAAAACATGTACTCTTCCAGTCCTCAAACAGAAAAAAAAGTACTTCATGGAATGACAGTTACAACTGTGACTTCCAGTTTCTCTACTCTCAAAATCTAGGAGAGTTTTTAAAACAGGGGTTGTTATTGTTTGTTTGTTGTAGTCATTGTGTGTGTGCACCTGTGTATCTGTAGGAATAACAGTTCTCAAAAGAAAATAAAAAAGCTATAGACAATTCTGTGAACAAATGCTCCAAATAACTAATAAGAAGAAAAAAGCTAATTAAAACAACTCCAGTGTTCTACTTCATATTCAACAAATTGACAAAGAAAACAAAAATTAAGTTATGAAGGGGATATAAAAGAAAAGACATGTTAATGCACAATGGGTGGAGCATCAATATGATTCAGGTGTTATCTACAGCAATTTGGAACTCCACTCTCTGGATCACTAAAACAGTCACATCCTTTGATCACATTGTAAGTCTTATTCCCTAAAAAGTTAAAAAAAAAGTAGAAGGAAAAAAATCCACAGGTACAGTGGCAGTGAATAATAACAGGTAGCATTTTTATAGCAACTTCTGTGTGTCAGGTACTTCACCATATTATGTCATTTGATCCTCACAACAACTGGGAGATAGGTGCTATTATTATAACCTCTTTGCAGAGACAAAACTGAAACAGAGGTGAAGCCATTTGCCTTAGGTCACATAGCTTGTGTTTGAGGCAAGATTTGAACTCAAGATTTTTTATTGACTGTGCCAATTAGCTACCTTTTTATTGAAAATAAAACAAAATAGAACAGGAAAAAAATCCTAGAAACTAAGGGTGCGTTCATTAATTGGGAGATGGTTCCATAAATGAATATCTAAATGAATGTAAATTTAATGAGATACTATTGTGCCACAAGTAAAGATATTTGGGAGCAATATAAGAAGAAAATGAATACTTGGTAAGATTTTCATGAACCAAGACAGAACACAGAACCAAGATCAATGTCTACATTCATCATACAATACTGTAAAGAAAAAACAACTCTGAAAATTTTAAGATCTCATGTGAAACATATCTCCTGACCAGGACGCGATGAACTAGAAGAAAAGAATGGGATATATTCTGACATGGTCAATATGCAAATGTGTTTTACTTGATGACTTGATGTTTACAAGGAAAGACTGTTTGGGTTTTAGATTTTGCTCACTATGGGGTGGGGAAGGTGTACAGCACATAGTTAAACCTTATTTTTCTTGTTGTTGTTTTTGGCTCCTTTGGGATAGATGGCCAGTAGCTGGATCTTTTGTCAAACTATATGGATATTACAGTTATCTCTTTTGCTTAACCCCAAATTGATACCTAGGATAGAAGAATTTATAGAAAACAAAATTATTTTTACTGCCTTAAATTAAATTTCAGGAATGCAATAAATGAATATATGGGAAAGCATTTAAGAATTTGCAATATATAAAGCACTGTGAGATGTGAACTTGATTCCTTCTATTCTAAAATCATTATTTCCATTGCATAGAGTATCTCAAAAGTCTTAGTGCAGTTTTAAGCTTTAATAACATAAAACTGCACTGCATTTTTGTATTAAAGCTTAAAACTACTTTAAGTCTTTTGAGATAACCATATACTTCATTGTTTCCACATCCACAAACAGAAGAGACCAGAATAGAAGGATGTCAAGATCTCTTCTGTACTTCTGACATTCTAGAAATATAAGTGTGAAGAGTTTGGGGGTTGATGTTTTTCATTTTTTTATGTAAAGCACAAGGTCTGTAATAGAAATTATGCCCTTTGAACCTCCTACTCTGTTTTAGGCACTTTTTACAAAATACTTCATTGAGCCTCACTATCACTATCTTTACATTTCTGTGGCACCAGGGCCTCCTTGTTTAAGGGGGGCAGAGTCTACTTCCCTCATCCCCTTTCCTGCTTTGTCATGTTGCTGTGTGCTGTGTCCCTGGCACCTCCCTGTCAAGTCACTACCAACTGGACTGTCCCCCCTGGCATTTTTTTTTTTTGATAATGGTGCTGCCAGTGCTCTTCCACTTTCAGGATCTCTAGCATTTTACCATAACTCCATGACTGCTTCTTTGTCAAGATCCCTTTCAGATTTTGGTATCTTTATGTCTTTATGTGTTTAACTGTCAAACTGATAATGTATTATGAGCATAGAGTGTTGATTTTTCCTTTTTACAACTTTTCACCCATCTTGTTTCTCCATTTGCACACCTATGGATTACTGGTTAATACCTGTTGAATTAAACATAATTGGATCGAACTGATATCAGTGTTTAATATGTAGATCCCTCACCTTGGGACATTTTCTCAATAGAAGAGAGCAAATGGGCTCTCATTTAAGGCATGTTCTATCTATATGACAGATCTAAAGAATGACTCTTCACATTGTTTAATATATAATCACTTGAGACTTGAGGTCTATAAGTCAACAAAAGGTAAAATAATAGGAATAGACAGAAAAGAAGATAGAGAACAGTGGTGATAAAATTGAGCAAAAATCATTTGAATGAAATGTAAAAGTTCTATAATTTTTAATATATGGGTATTTGATACAGTTTTCACAATTGATATACTTGACTAGAAATATACACAGGTATGCATGTGTACTTACACATGCATGTTTTCAAAGAGATCATATCTTATAAGTTGTAGCCTAAAATGACAGCGAATATCTGGGTGAATAAACTTTGTTGTAAAACAATCTTTCATGCTTCTATAATGGTTAAGTTTTGTAATAGGCATATATATAATATATATACACACTTACATATATACATACATGTAAGCTTGTATATATGTAAATAGACACGTGCACATTCATGCATGCATGCATGCATGCATACATACATGCACATAACATGTTTGAAATCTCACTGTAACAAAATCCAGGGAGCCTATGGTTATAAGCTGCTCCATTAGTTTGTAAACTCTTCCATTAGAGTACAAACTCCTTGAGATCTAAGAATGTCTTTGGTCTCTTTTTCTGTTCAAGCATTTAGAACAGTGCCTGACACAGCAGATACTTAATAAATGTAGATTGATTGATATAAATTATATTGTCATCAAGAAATTATACCTCTTGCTATGACTAGAGATTGGAGTTCCCTGCCTAGAAGATCCATTTCATGAGAGCTCCTAGGCAACTATCTCTTTATCTGCCACAAGGATACACTCCTCTGGACTTCATGGGCCTTTGGTGCCCTTTATCCCCACTTTTTCAGTCTCTTTTGTTCATGTTATCTTCCATCTTTAAATTTTACGTACTTTGAGGGCAGGGACTCTTATCTTTCTCTGTCTTCTTGGAGCACTTTAGCACACTGCCTGACAGACAAGAGGAATTTAATAAGTGTTTATTTACTAAATCACTTTTATAAATCCCTCTGTTAGAAATCACATCATTTTCTTTAATGTCGAAGTAGAATATAGTGAATTAATATATGAAATAAGTTCTTTGATCACAGCATAGGAAAGTGAGTTATGTTCTATATACAACTTCCTCTTCACAATTTATTTTTCTTCTGTAAACTCTTGACCTATGCTCCTTACATTTATTTTTTTTAAACTTTCATTATTTTGTTTTGGTGAGCAAAGAATTTAAGTATATAATTGGAATGTTTGAGGTGAATTGAAGGGCAATAGTAAAATAATGGAGCCGTGAAAATCTAAGCTATATTTTTCCCTCTCCCATAGTGCAATATAAATAGCAAACAATTTGTGACTCTTATGTGAACCTGCAAAGGTAGCCCTAGGCAAAATGGAAATAGGCCTTTGTCTTAAGTGTTCTGTTATGGCAACCTAAGATTTTTGAGCTCCCAGGAGCCTTAGGAAGAAGCTCCATAAAAAACTTAAACTTTCAGCTGGAAATGACCTGATAAAATAACTAGACCACCTCCCTCCCTCCCCATATTTTATAGGTAAGGATCTGAGAACAGGTAGTTCGATGATCTCAAGAGCCTCCCCAAAAGAAACCTTGAGGAAACTCAAAACTCTGATTCACCCTGTTATTTTGACTAAATGGTAGCTCCTAAGGCAGGAAGTTTGAATATCAGTGATGTACCAGGCATTTCTCTCCATTCCCACATACCCAACAGGCATGAATCAACATCAATTGCCAGGTCCAGGCTCATTTCTCCCTCTCTCCAAACCCTGGTACTGCTAGATGCAGAAACCTATAAAAATCCATCACATTTTACTTGTTTGGGAGATGCCTCAGAAAGGTGTCCACAATTCCATTCAGGATCCAGAGGACCTGAACCTTTTCCAGAATCTTCTCCTATTGTCCTTCTCATTAAAGCTTTGCCACCTCAATCAAACCAACTTATTTTGTGAATTTGTTGTGTACTTCAGAATTTTTCTGTGTACTTGGTACACAACCTGCATTGACAAATAGCAAATTTGACAGCTGTAATTTAAATCTAACTTACTTTTAATTCAAATTCAGTGCTTTTTCCACTGTCCCATATAGATATGCTCTGTGAGAATCCCAACATTTTCTCCCTGCTCTCAGTTTCATTTCCTCACGAACTTGTTCTCTGGTAAGGGACAGCAAGCTAATTGGATAAATTGATCAGTGCTACTTTAGTGATGTATTTCAATAAATTAATATCCTACCTGGTAGAGTTTCCAAAGTCACTTATTTGACTGATGGAGTGATTTTAATAATGGGAATTTTGGACACTAACAAATTTGGGAAATAGAGATTGTGTTGAAATTGTGTTGATTTTATAAATCTTGAGATTTATAAATTTCCTTTTTTAAATGTATTTGTTTGCTTTTAGTTTTCAACATTCATTTCCACAAGATTTTGAGTTCAAAATTTTCTCCCCACATTTTCCCTTTGCCCACACCAAGATAGCATGCATTCTGATTACCCCTTCCCCACAATGTGCCCTCCCTTCCATCACATCCCTGCCTTGGAGGGCAAGATAGATTTCTGTAGCCCATTGCCTATATATCTTACTTCCCAGTGCCACGTAAAAACAATTTTTAACATTTGTTGTTAAAACTTTGAGTTCCAGCTTCTCTCACTTCCTCCTTCCCCACTCATCCACACTGAGAAAGCGAGCAATTTGATATATGTTATAAATGTGTAGTTATGCAAAATACTTCCATAAAAGTCATGTTTTGAAAGACTAACTATATTTCCCTCCATCTTATCCTGCACCCCATTTATTCTATTCTCTCTTTTGATCCTATCCCTCTTCAAAAGTATTTACTTCTAATTGTGCCCTACTCCCATTTGCTTGCCCTTCTTTCATTCCCCCACCCCTTACTTATCTCCTTCTCCCCTACTTTCCTGTAGTGTAAGATAGATTTTCTTAGCAAATTGAGTATGCATGTTATTCCCTCCTTAAGCCAAATGTGATAAGAGTAAGGTTCACTTTTTTCTTCTCGGCTCTTCTCTCTTCCCTTCCATTGAAAAAGCTTTTTCTTGCCTCATTTATGTGAGAGATAATTTGCACCATTCTATTTTTCCATTTCTCCTCCCAATATATTCCTCTCTCACCCCTCAATTTTATTTTTTTAGATATCATCCCTTCCTATTCCACTCATCATATGCCTTCTGTCTATATGTATATAAACCCTCCAATTACCCTAGTACTGAAAAAAGTCTCAAGAGCTATAAATATTTTCTTTCCATGTAGGAATGTAAACAGTTTAACTTTAGTAAGTCCCTTATGCTTTCTCTTTGCTGTTTACCTTTTCATGCTTCTCTTGATTCTTCTGTTTGAAAGTCAAATTTTCTATTCAGCTCTGGTCTTTTCCTCAAGAATGCTTGAAAGACCTCTATTTCATTGAATGACCAGTTTTTCCCCTGAAGTATTATACTCAGTTTTGCTGGGTAGGTGATTCTTGGTTTTAATCCTAGTTGCTTTGACTTCTGGAATATCATATTTCAAGCCCTGTGATCCCTTAATGTAGAAACTGTTAGATCTTGTGTTATCCTGATTGTATTTCCACAATACTCAAATTGTTTCTTTCTGGCTGCTTGCAATATTTTCTCTTTGACCACGGAGTTCTGGAATTTGGCCGCAATATTCCTAGGAGTTTTCCTTTTGGGATCTCTTTCAGGAGGCCGTCGGTGGATTCTTTCAATATTTATTTTACCCTCTGGTTCTAGAATATCACAGCAGGTGTCCACCATAACTTCATGAAAGATGATGTCTAGGCTCTTTCTTTTGTCATGGCTATTAGATAATCCCATAATTTTTAAATTGTCTCTCCTGGACCTATTTTCCATGTCAGTTGTTTTTCCAATGAGATATTTCACATTTTCTGCTATTTTTTTCATTCCTTTTGTTTTGTTTTATAATTTCTAGATTTTTCATAAAGTCATTAGCCTCCATCTGCTCCATTCTAATCTTTAAGGAATTGTTTTCTTCAGTGACCTTTTGGACCTCCTTTTCCATCTGACTGATTCTATTATTTAGACCATTCTTCTCTTCATTGGCTTTTTGGATCTCTTTTGTCATTTGGATTAGTCTATTTTTAGTGTTATTTTCTTCAACATTTTTTTTTTGTTCCCTTTAGTAAGCAGTTGACTTGTTTTTCATAATTTTCTTGCATCACTCTCATTTTTATCCCCAATTTTTGCTCTTCTTCTCTTATTTGATTTTCAAAATCCTTTTTGAGCTCTCCCATGGCCTGAGACTAATTCATAATTTTTCTTGGAGGTTTTGAATGGAGGAGCTTTGACTTTATTGTCTTCTGTTAGCCTATTTTGGTCTTTCTTGTCACCAAAGTAAGATTCTATAGTGTGATTCCTTTTTCTGTTTTTGCTTATTTTCTCTGCTGTTTACTTGACTTTTGAACTCTTTGTCAAGGTGGGTCTCTGCTTCCAGTGGGGGTGGAAGGTGTACTGTCAGCCTTTTGATTCCCCCACAATCTGTGGACCTAGAACTCCAGAAATAGTCAGTGCTGCAACTACCCCTGCTGCTGCAGTGGTTGCTGTGACTTCCTCCACCCCTTACCCCTCTGCTGCCCTGGGGCTGTGGATTGATCACTCCATTCTCCTGAACTGGTCCCACAAGCTTTTCCCACTGACCTTCCAATTTATCCTCAGTGTTTTGGGGTCCTAAAGTCTGGAAATCACCACAGGTGCTAGAGATTCAGTCTCCCTAAGGCCTACTCAGGTCCTGTCTGTGCTTGTGTGGCCCATGGTGGACTGCTCCCTGCCCAGTGTGTAGCACGATAGACAATTCCCAGTGACCTTCCAGGTTGTCTTGGGCTGGAGATTTGCTTCACTCTGTCATTCTTCAGGTTCTGTGGCTTCAGAATTTGTTTAGAACCATTTTTTACAGGTATTTGGCTAGGCTTGGTGGTAGCTCTATAGAAAGTGTGTGTTGTTACTCCACCATCTTGGCTGTACCTCCCTAAGATTTATAAATTTCTCAGAATCATCTTTCTCACAGCTGTAAAGGACTGAGCATTGTTGGAATGGGGATTTGAGAAAGAAAAGAGTGAGCATATATGCATAATAATAGTAGGTAACCCATATAGTAATAATAATAATAATAATAATAATAATAACAATAATATATCATTTAATTCTCCCAACAATCCTGTGAGGTACATGCTCTCATTAGTCCCTCTTTACAGATGAGAAAACTGAAGCAGAGAGAAAAGTTAAATGACTTGTCCAGGGTCATACAGGTAATAAGTGTCTAAGGTAGGATTTGAACTAAAGTTTTCCTGACTCAAGAACCAAGGTTCTATCTACTTTACCACTTAGCTGCCTAGAGCCTACTTTATCCAAAATTAATATTGTGTCCTATGATACCAAACTGATTCCTGGCATATGACCTCTCTGTGTCTCCAATTTCCTGGACTTTCCTTGCATTCAGTCTTTCATTTTCTTTTCACAATGGGAAAAAAAATCTATTTCTTCTTTTTCTTCTCCTCCTTCTCTTCCTCCTCCTCCTTCTCTTCTTCTCCTTCTACTGCTCTGTCTCTGTCTTTCTCTTTGTCTGTCTGTCTCTCTGTATCTTTCACTTGCACACACAATTAGGCAAAACCAATCAATATATCCACTTCCCCAACATATTACGTTGTACATTTCATTTGATCTCATTTTGGATGCCTTATATTACTCTTCCCCTTATGTTATTGTAGGCTTTCTGTGTATTGTTCTTCTGATTCTCTTTTCTTTGTTTTGGATAACTCTATATATACCTCCCCATGTTTTAATTTTTTCCCTGAATTCCTCACATATATTTTTCATGTGCGCTAATTTGTTTAGCCATTCTCCAATCAACTGATACATACCTTCATTCCAATTTTTTGATACCATGAAAACGTTAACACGAGTATTTTGACATATGTGAAAACTTTATTTCTGATTTAACTATTCTTGGAGCAAATGAACAGGGTTACTTTTCTAATATAATTCTAAACTGATATACAGAGTAGCTGGACACTACTCTATCAGTAATATATTAATACACTTGTCTTCCTACAGACCTCAGATAAATTTCTTAAATGTGATAAGACCTCTAGGAAAAAATCTTCATTGGCATGAATTTCCAAAAGTGTTTATGCCACACAATAGGCTCTGTAACATTGCCCCTACAAATTTGACGTATCATGTAAGCCAGTCCTGCACAACTCATAAACTTCTTTGGGTGGCAGATAGGTTAGCTTTAGAGACAGACTGATGATGATTGCCATGGGTCATGTGACAACTTATACTAGAGATAGATTGAAGATGGTTGGTTTCCCTAGTCACACGATAAGCAGGAACATGAGCAGTGGCAACCCTACAGTTTTCCTGTAAAAATTCTTTGGCCAGCTGCAAGCAGCCAGCAAGCCATATGTAGTGCTGGTCTGATGTAAGTCAGTTTTTTTAAAGTAATGCAGTTTTGTTGGTACATGATTTCTTTACTTTAAGGTGTGGTAATTCTTTTGCTATGTATCAAAACTAAAGTCAACAAGCTTTTATTATGATCTTACTGCATGTTAGGCACTAAGCTTAGCCCTGGTTAGAAAGAATCAAAAATAAAAACATGGTCCCTTCCCTCAAGAAGTTTCCATTCTAATAGGAGAGATGTGTCAACAACTATGTACAAACAATGTATAAGCAGGATAAATTGGAGAGAGTCATAGAGGGAAGGCACTAGTATGAAAGGACCCTGGAAGACAAGGAAGCTAAGGGGTAGAGACAAGGAGGGAGAAGTGGGAGTAGAATTCCCGGCATGGGAGAGAGCCAATGAAAATTTCCAGAGTCCAGGCAAGTTGAATCATTTTCTGTGATATGGCTGCTGACAAAACTTAACTTAGTCCAGAGCAACAGATGATGGACTCAGGCCAAGTTTTTTGAAGGAGCATTGTGATTTTTAAGTTTGAATACCTGTAGAGGATGGAGAGAAAGAAAAATACAGAAAGGAAAACCAATTAGGGAATCAAGGGGATATTGAAATTAAAAAATCAAGTTGTCAGCAAGCATGTATTGAGTTTTTATTATGTGCCAGACACTGTGCTAAGTGCCAGGGATGCACAAATTGGCAATAGCCCTTGCTTTCAAGGAGTTTATAGTCTAACTGAGGAGACATTAGAACAATCATGTGTATCCAAGATATATCCCGGGTAAATTTGATGTAATATCAGAAGGAAGGCCCTGGCCATAAGGAAGAGTGAGACTGAGAAGAGAAGTCAGCAAAGAGAAGTCTACACTATAATTATTATTAGTTACTCAATGTAGAAAGAATCATGAACTAGATCATTGTAACAATGATATTGAATTACAGCTGAATCTGGAAGGAAGGGTGGATGGAGAAAGACAAGAAAGACATTCTAGTAGGGAAACCAGTTGAAACAATTCCTTGGAGATAGAAATCATTTAGAAACAAAGATAATGGGGTAATCCTTTTTAGGGACCTTCCAATTTTTCTCAGTTTTAAAAATTCTTTTTAAAACGTGTCACAAGAAAGAACTTACATTTAAATTGTGGTACTTTCAATATGGAAATAAGGCTTGTTCTATTGTTATGTCTATGAGTTGTTTTAGATATTTTACTTACACTGTAAACTGGAAGTATAACAATAGGCTGTCAACACTGATTTTTATCTTTAGAACATAACAATCGAATGAAACTATAAAAATATCAAAAGAAAATAAATCTCAGAAAAGTTGACATTGAATGAAATTTTATTATCTTGATAAAAATAATGTTTGCTTCTGTGCCAATCAGTACAATCCTTTGCATATGAAATATAATGTTACCAGATGTCCAACTACAGGGTATGGCTTGTGGGGAGTTGGACAGAGTAGTGAGACCTCATAACTGACACCTATATTAATTGTATTAGGTTCCAATTGGATGACATCCTTTCCAATGTCTCCATCTGGAGAGAATAAACTTAGGGCTTGCATAGGATACTTATTGCCCTGATGTTCTACTCTGCCATCAGTCACTAATCTAGGTTAGGAAGCAGAGATCACAATTTCTAAGGTGTTTCAATCACTATTTAAATACACAGTTCTAAGTAAATGTTGTATACCAAGATTTCCACAAATGGAAGCCACAGCTTCAGTTCATCAAGCCTTGGGGACCTCTAATCATGTCGTTCATAGTCTTATTGGATATCTTATTACTGCAGGGTCAAACAATTCATCTAATAGCCTTGCTCATATGGAAAGTTAAATAGAGGTCAACAAAAGATAAATTGAGGAAGATAGGTTTGAGCTTTCAATAACCATGACAAGGTTTGTTTGTTTTCTAAGCTACTCTTGCAGCTTAACAGACACTTATGAATGCATCAGCTGCTTTAATTTGAATTTCTTACATTGCCTTCAAGCAATAATTGTAAAGGTTGAGTAGTTCTACATAATAGAAACTTTGAAAGGAATATTGATAGCTATATGGACTGAACTTTGGGAAGCACTCCCATTTAGAGAGTAAGAAAAGGAAATTGATGTCAAAAAAAGAGACAGAACAAGGTTGCTGAGAGAGAAGTGAAAATTAGATTAATTTAATTTCAGAGAGTGCTCAATCTCACTCACCCCACATATTCAATCTCTCTCCAAAATGTTTTCTTTCTCTGCATGTCTCTTATGCATCCTCCTCTCTACCCACAGAGTTTGAAGGTTGAGAAAAGATCATAGAACTTGTTGAACATGTCTTTGGTGCAATATTAGTAGAATGGCAAAAGTCTGAAAAAAAGATCGCTAGGAAGGTAATAATAGAATGAATTCAGGGAGCTATTATAGAACACAGTGTGATGGCAAGCAAAGTAGAATCTTTTACTGTTTTGTTTTATTTTTTCTGTATAATCAAGTGCTTCAGATTGAATAATGTGATTAACCAAGATCTTCCCCACCCATTAATGGGCCTGGGAAGATCTGTAGGAAGGTCCACACCTTTTGTTAATGAGGCACCGATTCTTAAGTTGACTCTAAAAAGCGTATAAAGACTCTGAGATAGGGTTTTACTTTGGGGCTTAGTTTTTGGAAGAAGTTTTGTGTGCCAGATGAAACTTTGGGAAACCACTAAGCAACCCCCCCAGCTTTGAAAACCCAGATTTTGGTCCTTTCCTCTCTGGTAACTATGTATGTATGTAATGGTCAGACAGTGAGATCTGTCTGTTGATCTATGATGTATGTATTACTTATGTCAGACAGTTGGAAGCATATCTGTTGACTTTGATTTCTCTGTATTTTCTCTGAAGTTCAGGGTACTGACTTTCCCCCTCTGAATTCTAAGTGAATGATACATGTGCTTGATTAAAGTGATTATTGATCCCTCAAAGTTGCCTTTCCTTTGAGATAAGCAGATCTAAGAACCTTTGATAGCAGGCCCTCCTATGTATGTTGGAGTGCTTTCTGTTACACACAGATAGCCTTGAAATATTTTGTTGTGAAAGGAAAGAGAAAAACAAAAGAACAGCTTCATGACCAAAGGTAAAGTAGGGAGACATCAGTAACAGCCACAGTGTGCAAGGAATGATTTTGACAAACAGCCCTCCTCAGCAATGCAAGAAACTAAAACATTTCCAAAGGGCTCATGATGGAAAATGTCAGTAACATCAAGAGAAAGAACTATTTCTCTTTTGTTATGTTTTGTTTTGATTTTCTCATCGTTTCTCCTATTCATTATAATTCTTCTATACAACATGACTAATATGAAAATGTGTTTAATAGGAATATATGTGTAGAGCCCATATAAAACTGCATGCCTTCTTGGGGAAGAAGAGCGAGGAGGAGAAAATTTAAAACTTATGGAAGTGAATGTTGAAAACTGAAAACAACCAAATTAATAAATTTGGAAGAAAAAAATAAAAGATGGAAAAACAATCACAGTAGGGAGACATAAGTGACAGGAAAAAAGGAGTTAGTGGAGTGACCAATTTGCTATACTAAAGATGTTTTTGGGAGTAAAGCCTCAGCAAAGGGTAAAAGGGATGTAATTGAGACGCTTGATGGAAGACTACGCCTTTGAAACCAGGGATACTTGCTTTATCTTAGATTGGAAGGAATATTTGAGAAAAAAAGAAATCAAGAAAAAATAAATGAAATCTTAAGGTTGAAAAAAAAAAATTCTGAGGTACACCAGAAGCCCATTATTTTTTCAGTGAAATAGCTGATTATGTGTAGTCTGATTTTACCATTTGTCATCAACTCACTTCAGGAGGATCAAAACCAAATTCTTTCTTTTCATACCAGATTATGTGTTCCTTCCCACTTCTCTGTTTCTATCAAAGGCATCAAAATTCTTTCTGCAGGCTTGAAGTTGAGATACCTTCTTTCCTCCTTCCCCAAATCCAAGTTCCGTTCTCATGGCCATTAATTTAGTTCATAGTTTCATCACTTCATGCCTGGGCTTCTGTAATGCTGCCCTAACTAGTTGCCTTGATTCCAAATTATTTTAAAATAAATTCATTTTTGATGTAGTTTATATTCCATTATCCCACCAATACCCCTAATATGTCTTTTTCGTTGTATTGCACAAGTTATTCCCCATTGAATTCTAGGCAGAGCCACATTTACCTCTAGAAATTTAGAGGTAGGGCAACTTTAAAGATTATCTAGACCACTGCTATCTAACTCAGATATAAGCAAGGTCCACTAACCCTTTCAAAAGGATCCCTGAGGGTTTCATATTGATTGTTTCAAAGGTAATGTTATCTAAGTTTTGTTGTATCTTTGTTTATTTTGTAAATATTCTAATTATATTTTAATCTGGGTCAGGTCAACTATTGAGTATTTGCAGTCCATGGGCTATATGTTTGACACCTCTGATCTAGACCATGACTTCTCTTTTTTGTTTCATTAACCCATTTTATAACCTGGGGAAAGCCTTCCAAGAATAATGATTCCAAATTCATAAACTAAAATTTATAGAGTTACAAAGAAAAGAAAGCTTAATGAAACTAAAGATATTTACATATATACACACAAATGTTTGCTCATACTACATACATTTTATTGCTCAGTAGTTTCAGTCATATCCAACTCTTCATGACCCCATTTGAGATTTTCTTGGCAAAGATACTGGAATGGTTTACCACTTCTTTCTCCAGTTCATTTTTTTAACAGATGAGGAAACTGAGGCAAACAGGAGTAAGTGACATGCCCAGGGTTACAGAGCTAGTAAGTGTCTAAGGCTGGGTTTGAGCTCAGGTCTTCTTGACTCTAGGCCTAGTGTTCTATCTGCTTTGTACCTAGCTTGTTCCCTATACTTCCACACACATTTTAGAGATGATAATTAAAGTCATGGGAACTTGTGAGTTTACATATGAGAGAGCAGAATGCTAGAGGAATGTCTAAGGAAGAACCTTGTTAGGGAATCAACTCCCTATAGTAAGGGAGCATGATATGGATGATGAGTCAACAAAGGAGGCAAAAAGTTGTGACTAGATGGGTAAGAGGAGAATAAAAAAGAGAGTAGTGTCTGATAATGCAGAGGTAAGAGAATATTCAGGTGGAGAATTTCATCATTGATGTCAAAAGAAACAGAAAGCTCAGGAAGAGTAAGAACTGAAAAAGATTTTTTCATTTTTGTCAATTAATAGATTTGCTATGGCTTTAGAAATTCCTGCAACACCATGATGTAGGAATCTATATTACAAAAGTTGTAGAGTAAGTAAGAAGAGAGGAAACATAATGATGTCTCTATGATAATAGGAATTAAAAGATCTTCAAGTTCCTCCTAAATCATCAGTGTAAAAATGATCTCTTCTAGTGTGAAGTTTATTTTATTGCATTCTAATTGAACTTATTTCATCTACCTCTGTCATATATGGCAATGTTTTGATAGGCTCAGAGAGAGGGAGAAGAGAGTGATTTATAAAGATAAGATTGATTAGTTAATAATTCTTCTTTTCAAATCAAATCAACTAGTTTTAAGGAGTATGTACTATATGCAATTTATTGTTCAAGGGAAACACTGAGAGGCATTCAAAGAAGAAACCAAAGACAAATTCTCTGTATTCAAAATTACAGTCTTTTCAAGGAGAGAGAGACAGAGAAAGAGAGAGAGAGAGCAAGAGAGAGAGAGAGAGAGAGAGAGAGAGAGAGAGAGAGAGAGAGAGAGCAAGAGAGAGAGACAGAGAGACAGAGAGACAGAGAGAGACAGAGAGATAGACAGAGAGACAGAAAGAGAAAAAGAAGAAGAAGAAGAAGAAGAAGAAGAAGAAGAAGTTTAGTTTTAATAATACAAGAAGGAAAAGAACAGGCTGACATAAGCTCCAATGGCTTCTTATTGCCATTAGTATAAAATAAAAACTCTGACATTCAAAACCTTTATCTGGCTTAAGCATATCTTTTGAAGCTAATTATATATAATGACTCCATTATATCCAGGTTAAGGCCAAATTGGTCTGTTTCCTGTTTCTTACATGTAACATTCCATCTCCCAACTTTGCACTTTTATACAGGTCATCCTCCTATATCATGAATGCATTCTCCTTTAACCTCTACCTCTTAGAATAGTTAATTTATTTTAAAGCCCAATTTGTGTCAACTCCTTCAATTTAAGGCATTTCCTGATCTTCATTTCACCTATCTGATATCTCCCAGACATTACAGCTATCATCTGGGGAAGAAACTCTGGTGGCTAGGGGCCAGCTATTCCCATCAATTCCCATCTACAGGGAAAGCAAGTCAAGCTAGATGAAATGGCAGGGCATCCAAAAGGAGAGACAGGAGGCAGCATGTACCAGGCAATTCAAACCAACATCCATTCTACACGTTCTCAAACTTGTCTGGCCTACCACCTCTTTTTCAAAAAAAATTACTCAGTGCCTCCCTGGAAATCTAATGTCTTTAACCATTTAACACTTTTTTAAAATGTGTGTCATTTCAAAAAAAATAAAATATTTTTAAATGATGCATCTTAAATTTAATAATTTATTGTAAATTTGTGGGTTTTTCTGCATTGAAATTTTGATGAAGCAATATCATGTAACCATATAGTATCATATTGTAAACAAGTCATTATATGCACATATTCCTGCCTATGCATTCTGGTCTTCCCTACACTATGTTGCTTATTAAGACCTGTTGGTGGACCTGATCATTGATCAGTTATGCCTTGCATTTTGTGTGTTCATCTGGAAAATAATGTCATCACTACAACTGTAACTGTTACACAATAGATGAAATATGTAGAAATGTTTTGTCAAATTTTTCTTCTTTCTGTATTCTTCTGTTGAGATTTTGGGTGATGGGGACCCCAAAATACCAATAGGCCAGGTCCTGCTTGAATGAATTCGACAGAAACCTTCTTAAAGCCAAAGCAAAACAAAGTTTATTAAAGATTGACCATACTGGGTTGACTCTTAAAGGAGCCTAAAGCATTTGTAATGCTTGTGTTAACAAGAGGGCCAGATAGACAGAGTCTGAGCTGGATTGAATCTGAGCACCTTCATAAAGGCAAGATGGAACTTAAATACAGAAAAAGGCTGAGGGAAGAATCCAGGTGTCACTAAGCAGTCAGGGATGGTCTAGGTAGGGGAAGTAGAGCAAACCCAGGGAGGATCCTGATAAGAGTGGCAGGTAGTCCAGACAATCCACAATCCTGGCTGGGTGACCTGTACCTCAAAAGAATGCTAAGTAAGTGGCCAGTAATAGGATCAAAAGGAGGAATATCAAAAGAAAGCTATATAGTAGGGAGTATCTGGGCTGAGAGAAATGAAAGGGGAATCTAAGGAGGCCTCCCCCATTCCTACTCCCACCCCCCAAGCAAGACTTTCCGGGGCCCTTCAGACAAATTGGACAAAAGCCCTCCCAATCCAAGGGAAAGAGGTCTTGGCTTGGGGTTGTACCTCTTCACTTCCACCATCTCTTAGTTTTCAAGGCCCCTCACTCTCACCTGAGGCTACTACCACCCTCTTGGATAATTCCAGTGTGCTCCACAGGTGGTGGTATCACCCACTTTGGGAACCTCTGATCCATATCTTAATTGCAATTTCTTTCCAATTGCTAATGGAGAAAGTTCAGGACCATGAACACAATAACATTGGGAACAATAGTGATTCCAGAACTTCATCCTGGGAAGCAACCCTGGTGAAGATGTTTCCTAAAAAATGATCCTGCATTTCCTGTAGCCATAGCTACTAAAGTCTCAGAAAAGAAGCTTCTTAACACCATACTCCTTGGCATTGCCAATAGTTCAACATGAGAAAGTGAGATAATTTTATTAGTGGGAATGACATTAAAAAGAGGCATTACAATCTGGTTTGTTGCCATGCTTTAATGATAACGGAAACTTTTCATCTGACTTGTAACTGAAATCTTCCATATATCTTGTCTCCCTCACTTGAATGTGAACTTATTGAGAGCAGGAATTGTCTTACATTTCTGTTTGTATCCTTAGCCCTTAGCAGAGTGCTTTGCACATAGTGAGTACTTAATAAATACTTTTTAAAATTAATTCCTTTGTTATCTGCATGCCTTTGCTTTCTCAAAGGGAATATAACCTCTGAACACGAGGATTATTATTATTTTGCCTCTGTATAGCTATTATTTAGTAAAGTGTCAGGGGCATAGGGTATATGTAGTAAGTGATTACAGAATGAATGAATGAAACAGTACCAGTATATGATTTAAATGTTAAAAGTATATTTGAGAGTTAGTTCTCAGGAGAATGCTATTGTGGAATCTACTAATGTGATACACAAAGGAGGGATTTGAAATAAATCTTACAGGACTGACAGAATTTAGATGGCCAGGGAAGTGGTGGGAAGTCATTCTATGCAGGGGATACATTGTGGTTAGAAAATCCCATTCACTATTTTCAAAACAAAGTGTCCTTTCTGGAGAACTGATGTACACAGTCCATTACATTTTCCTTCCAGATCGATGCTTTTATTATCTATGAATTGCAATATACTGAATCAGAGTGCCTCAGAAATATAAAGAAACTCAGTGGCTTTCTAGTCCAACTTCCACCCAAAAAAGATGAAACTCACAAGAAGGAGCCTTTCTTCCAAGAGCTCCAGTGAAGTGCAATCTACAATTGCCTGAAGCAGCCCATCGTTGTATTGCAGGGAGTGTTCAGTGCTGGAAACAACACTGAAGTGAAAATAGGGAGACATAGTCATGGGCAAGTCATGTCATATGATCATAGATTCTAAAGCTAGAAGGGATTTCTGAAATCATCTAGTCCAATTATTTCATACTACAGATGAAGAACTGAGACCCCAGATGTGAATTTATTGTGGACAAGTTAGTAAATAAAAGAACAAAGAGGTGAACTCTTCATCTGATTGCAAATCCAGAATGATTCCTAGCCCCTGCTAAAGCAAACACAAAAAGAAGGACAATGAAAAGATTAAAAAGAACACAAAGACAAAGGGTAGGAGGTGAGAGTGGTCTATGGGTCTTGCTTTCTCCATATGTAAAAGGAGGTTGGATGATGTGTTCTTTGATATAAGTTCAAAAATTCCCCAGTGCTATGATCTTCACCTAAAGCAGGAACTCTTAATTTTGTGGTGTGTGTAGGTATATTGACACAGAGAAAGAGAAACTATATTTCAATGTAAATGATTTTCTTCGTAATCCTAGGTATTTTATACACTTAAAAATATTGTTTTTGAAAAGGGGTTATAGGTTTCACCAGGCAGCCAAAGGTTTCCATGATACAGAAAAAAGTTAAGACTCTCTGATCTAAAGTAACAACAAAAAATATAGAATGAAAGAAAGCAATTTTCCATGAGAACCAAAGTGTAGAATACTGATGGGATTTAATTCTGTTTTGGCTCCTTGCTCAGTAAATCCCGTTAGGGATTTGCTCTCACTTACAAAATATCTGATTCCTCACACAATCATTCTTGTGTTGACCAAAGAAAACCAGTTTTGTCAGGAAATTTCAATAGGAGAAACACACAAATATGCTTACTGTACTATAATAAGCAACTACTCTTTGTAATGAGTTTCTTTTTTTACAGTAGTAGAATGAATAAAATGTTTTTAGTGAGACAATAGAATTTTACCAGAAAACTGTATTCAGTTGCTGTATTCAGTCATTTGACAAGTTTTATTTTTAAGAAATAATCATTCATTTTCAAAACATGCAATCTATACATTATAGGGTATGACTACCATCAAAAATCTTTGCATTTCTTGTGCCCTGAACATGCAATTCTCACTTTGAAATCTTATTTTTTTACTGAACATTTGAAAAATAAATGATCAGTGAATAGTGAGAGACTGTTTCTGGGGAATTAGTAGCACATTTTGAATTCCTGTATGTCCATCCTAAGTACCACATAAGCTTTTTGGCATGCTTACTGCTGTTTACATGGCACTCAATTCTCTTTTAGAATTCTGAATTAGAAGTCAGCTGCTAAATTTCCAAGTGTATTTTCCTCCTAAGTTGAATTTGTCAATAGCAGAAAGAACCATAGATTTGTTTCTACTCTATCCTAGTACTTTGTACTTGAGTTTTCATTGAAGTTCTGTTTCATTCCCAGGAATTCTTTGGATGGACTTGGGCTAATTATCCTGTGGATCAGGTTGGCACCACTAATCCATGGTTATGTACTTTGGCATTTGATAGTTTATTCTGTGGAGGCTTTTATACAGAAGGAAGTACTATAAGGAGCGTATGTTCGGCAGACTATTTTGCAATACTCTTTTGTTAGGTTGGTGCCAACATACTGTGTTCTGGGAACCAATAGCTAATCATCACCATAGGATTTTTTTTCATTTTTGTCTAAATGAGATATATAGTCATGTTTTTCCTGGCTCTGGTCAATTTCTAAAAATCATGAGATCATTTTAACCAATTTTGGTGAACAAAAATTCTTACTTTGTGTCATTACAATTTTGCCCAAATAACCATATATATTTACTGATATATGCAATAATTCTCTACCATTAGAAAATATCTCTCACTCTCTGAGTTATGTAATGGAACTGTTTTTACCTCCACTTAGAGAAGAACAAACAGATTCTGAAAACTAAATAATTTACCCAAGGCCATTCAACTATTAAGTGGAAGAACTGAGACTTTAATAGGTCTTGTGGAGTCTTAGTCTAATACTCATTCCACTGAACTACACTATGTCTCTCTGTAAAACCTATTTGTCTTGGACTCTGCAGTAACTGATCTGATACTCTTTGGTAATTATCTAAGCTGTAATCTTGACTTTTTTCTATTAAAATGTTTCCTTACCTGTGCCCCATCAAGACTTTGCTTTAGACTGACCATTCTAATGAGTGCCATCATATCAGTGGCTAATATTGTTACTCTGAGGGCAGTGAAAAATTTTTAATCATTTTCTTTTGTTTTGTTTAGTTTTGTCTTTTTTTGTATGGTCATAGTAGCAGAGGGAACACATTTGGTACCCTTCAAGTAGAAACACATAGGCAGCTAACCGTGTGTAAGATTAACTCAGATAGACTTACTCAGATCATAGCATTGGTCTGGTTAGTCAACCCAAGGACATGTCTTATTTCTCTTCAATAACTCTATAATCTACATAAATAGTCAGTAGAATAATATAGTTGGAGTCAAAATACAAATTCAAATCCTGTTTTTGATACTTATTACCAATATGACCTTGGGCAAGTCATTGATATTCTTTTGGCCTCGGTGTCCTCATCCTGAAGATGAGAAAGGTAGCTGACCTCAAAGGTCTCTTCTACCAATAGCTCTCTGGTCCTATGAACCTAGAATGCATGTTAAATTTTTATTACCATAGAACTAAGTAGAAATACCTTGATGATGATGATATTATGAATAATATGAACAATTAAAATTTATATAGTACCTACTACGTACCAAGTGTTGTGCTAAGCACTTTGAAATTATTTTTCTCATTTGAACATTATAAGAACCCTGAGAGTTAGGTGCTGTTATTATTATGTTCATTTTACAGATAAAGAAGTTAAGTGGCTTCACACAACTGGTAAGTGTCTGAAGTCAAATCTGAACTTGAGTCTTCTTGACTTGAGGCCTGATGTTCAATTAACTGCGCTACCTAGCCCCAATAGTAGCATTACTTTAACCATTATTTTTCCTATAATTCCAACAATAGCAGTGACAGCTAACATTTCTTTTCTACCTGTTGACGTAAGCCTTACTATTGCCTGAATTTAAATGAGGCTTTCTTAGTTTCATATCATTTTTAGAAATTCTCAAAGGCTATACTTGTGAGATGAACTTATAAAAGGAGTAGCTTGGCACCTGGTCTTTAAAGACATGATTGGGAAAATCAGAATTTTCTGCCAAGTCAAATTTTAGAAACAAAAAATCCAGAATATTTCCAATCTAAACCCAGAGCTCTGATTCATTTAGTTTAGATAATAATTTCTACTGGAATATTATTATATAAATAGAGCAAAGAGCTCACATCAAATTAGAATATAGAATTTAACTGAAAGAAGGTCATCATCTTTTTCATAGGTACAATCTAACTTGTATCTACACAACTTTTAAAGTTCAACTGGTGGACTTGGGAGAGGCTGTTTAGAATTAAACTCTCCAATTAAGCCTATGTGACTTATATGCTATCAATATATAGGAGACTTTCCCTCCGACCCCACCCCCTACTAAAAACCCAGCTGTCATGCATTAAATAGGGTATGTTTTAAACTGAAGAGTTTGTGTGAAAATACTTCTCTATGAAAACTAAATTACTGTTGTTTGGTGCTGTCTCATTAAATACAACAATATCTTTGTATGCAGACTAGTGAAGAACTATTCTAATTTTTCACAGCTGATAACCCTACCTTCAACTGACTTTTTTTAATTCATAGAGTAACTGAACAATTTATTTTCATAAACCAGGAAATGAATACTAAGCCATAACTAATAAATACAGATAAGAAAACTAATTTTCCAAAGGAAACATCAACATGATAATTCTTTTCCTAAAGAATGAATAATTCAAAAGCTATAAATGATGAATGTCAACCCACATTGGTTTTGTATGGCTATCTGCAATGTTAGATTTGTTATAAACTTATTAAAAACTTCCCATCATAGAGTTTCTCAGAAAATTTCCTGTTGCTTAGGCAACACTAGTCATATCCTTCTATAGATATATCCATACTACCTCTGGAGAAAAAATAATTGAAGATATAGCTTATATTGTTTAAAAGGAGCAAGAATCATATTTCAAATGTATGCGAGTAAGATGATTAGTTAAGATGTCAGCCTCTCCCAAAGATGTTATTTCATTGTTGGCTTACCTCTATTCTTTTAATATTTCTTGATTTAGAAATAAATATTCAATAATATTTCACATTTCCGCACTGCAGTTTTATTCATTTTCCAGAAAAAGAAAATAGATTGCTTAAATGGATACATGCAGAAAAATATTAGTGTATATCTACACACACCAAAGCTTTGGCAACTTAAATGTTATTTAAGATACATTCCTATTAATACGTGGTTTGGATTCTGCAGTTCCAAACTGCAAAGGGGTTCTTCCAATAGAAAGACTGCATTGTCCCCCACCACTATAGTAAGCACCTCCCCAACCCCTACCCCCAAAGCAGAGGGAGACCAGACTGCCTAAGGAGGGGTTAGCTGTCCCAGGTAGGAAGAACAGAGCAGTTTTAAATTCCTCTGTTAATCAATATATAGATCTTGTTCATGAGTGGCTGGTGTTCTTCTAGCCTTGGAAAAATATGGAGACAGTCTCAAAAATGTCAAATATGATAAAACAAAGTAAAAAGAACCAGCTCGTAGAAAATATTACTCCAATGTCCAAAAATAATGGAACTGGTTTTAAAGTGTGTATGTTTTTTTTTTTTAATTAAGCTTCATTATTTTATTGTCACTGCTAGTATAGAGAGTAGAGCTAAAATGGGATTGCAATACCAGACTAGCTTACATTGCATAAAACCTTTAAAGGCTCACAACTACTATATAAAGATTTACCCTATATCTTAAACCAGAATTGCATCTACTCAGTGTTGTAAAAACAAGGTGTAGGACAAACGTATTTTAGGGGTTTATTTAATTTCTCTATATGTATCTGGCTGATATTTGACTCAGACAAATTTTCTCTCTTTCAGTAGAAACATTATATGAATCTGTAGCATTTTCTTGTTGCCAGTTTTTGATTGGGTGGTTTTTGGGGTTGCTAGATATAGGCTCAATGCAAGAAGAGATCTTTTGAGCATTCTAGGTACTACCACTCATTAATTAATTGATTTTCTTGTGGGGGTATTTCTATAATTTCAAGATTAGTCAAGGTTTACTAGTATCTTAATGTGAATAGATTTTATGAAATAACTGCTCCTTTCTGAAATCAGAACCATTGACTTTTTTCTTTTTTTTTATTACTTGAAAAGCTATTTGCAGTGGAGCAGGAAGTCTTGAATGTCCCTTGTGGTTCTCAACAGCAAACATGAAATTCTTCAAAGCAGATAGAATTGTGCTGTAGTGAGGTGGGAAAAAATAGGAGGGAAGTTGCTTTGCCACTTGCACTGTTGCCCACATTGCTTTTTCCAAGGCATTTATGAACCAATTTTTCCATGGCAGAGTTGGTAGGGTATACTGTACCATGTACAGTTTAAGACAGATGTTCAATCCATTTGTGCTAAACTTAAAGGGATATTTTTATTCCAAAGTATTAAAATAAACATATGGGTATGTGTATGTATTTATATGTATACATACTTATCTCTACAGTTATAATCATATGTAGTGATATATGCATATATGTAGTTCTAATTATTTATAGCTTAATATAAATATAAACATGTAGACAAGGTGTCCCAAAAGTCTTTGGGCAGCCTTAAGCTTTTGATAGCAGAAAACTGCATGAAGACTTTTGGGACATTATTTATACATACATAAGTATGCACATGTCCTTTTTTTAAATGACAATAATTTATTTGGAAATTTAATGCTACCTTGGATTGAATTTTTGGTAGAGGTCCAACATGAGGCAGGTGAAAGTCCTAGTGTAAACATAGTACTTTAGCCAGACCATGTTCTGAGTACTGAATTCAGATCTGGACAACACATATTAGGAAGGACAAGGTCAGATAGGAACATGTCTAAAGGACACTGGTCAGAAGAGGTAGGTGAATCAAAACCATGAAATCCAAAGATGATTTCAAAAAACTGTCTTTATTTAGAAGAGAAGATTCAGGAAAGACATGCTCATCATCTTCAATTATCTGAAGGACTATCATATGGAAAAGAAAATAGAATAGGTTTTCTTAGTCTCATAGAACTGAACCAGGAACAATGAATATTTGGTGCAGAGAAGCTACATATACAATAAAAAATAACTTTCTTAGTGCTTAATTCTGTACTAAAAAAAAAGAGGCAAGAGAAGGAGGTGAACTATGACCTCCACATCATCCACATTGGAGTCCACATCACTTAGAGTATTCAAAGAAATGTTGGATAACCATTTCTTGGCATTTTATAAAGGTTCTTGCCCAACTTCAGTTTAGAGTATGTGGCCTGTGAATTAGGTTTCTTCTAATAATGAGATTCTGTAAAATGTTTTTGAAGTAGCTACTCTGAGCATAATGGCACATCATTGGCCTCATATTCATTTCTAAGTTCTCTAAATTCCCCGAAAAGAAGTGGATCTGAGTGGCTCTTGGAACATTGGAGAACTATTAGCCCATAGAATAATGCAGATTGAAACATGAAATCCCAAACAGAAAAGAAACCTTGATATGTAGTAGATGTTGATCTTATATTTCTGGGACACTGGTGTCTAGTCTATGGCTGGGTGAATTTAAACTGATGAATTTTTGAGATGCTTGCTTAAATGGAGCAGATTTTGGTTTCCAAAGTAGTAATAGGTCTTTCCATTGCCACCTTGAAGAAGAGACAGTATGGCACAGTAAAAAAAAAAAAAAGAGTGCTTGGTCTGGATTCAAGATGATTTGTGTTTTGAATTCTACCTCAAATCCTTATGAACTGGGTGACCTTTGGAAAATCACTTCACCTTCATCATCATCATCATCATCATCATCATCATCATCATCATCATCTTCTTCTTCTTCTTCTTCTTCTTCTTCTTCTTCTTCTTCTTCTTTTTCGTCTTCTTCTTCATTATCATCATAGCTAGCACATTCTATGTACCAAATACTGTGCATTTTACAGATATTACCTTATTGATCTTCACAGGTATCTAACCTACTTCACAGGAGGTAGGTGCTATTATTATCCACATTTTACAGATGAGGAAAATGAGGCATTTAAGTGACTTGGCCATGTTTACACAGTTAGTGCCTAAAGCTGAATATGAACTCAAGTTTTCCTGACTCCAGATACAGTGTTCTTATCCACTGGAATGGTTATCTGCCTCTTAGTTTCAATTTCTTTATTTCTAAGAAGGGGAATAATAAAAGAACCTATCTGGCAAGGTTGTTATGAGGATCAATCAAGATAAAACAAAAGCTGTAGAAATGTGATCTATTATTATAATTTTAATGTTTTATATCCTATTGACATATTTGCACATTCATTATCCAATCTAAGTCTTATGTAACTCCTGAGTTATATAGAAGATATATTATCCTCATATTACAGATGAGGAAACCAAGACTGAGAATTTGTGATTTTAAATAATATATTCATAGACTTCAAGGGATATCAGGTTTTATCTAGTCTAACTTCATTTTGTAAATGTTATAGAAAGCTATAGAGGTTAATAAGACTTGCTTAAGTCACTACTTATTTGTTCTCTAAAATAAAAATACAGTATATTTAGTTACAGTACCATTAATAATCCACTGATTATCAGTCTAGTACTCATTTCACCATAACACACTGTCCCAAGAGAATGAATATTTTTTAGGTCCCTTGAGGGTGTTTGAGACCCTTTCAGGTATCTACTAGGTCAAAATTTCTAATAACAATTAATGTCTAATACAGTAAATTTTATCAATATGCCTCAAAATCTCTTTGTGGTCCTCAACAGCCAAAGAAGCTTCTCTTCATTATGCAGTTAACAGACCAGGGTCAGTTACAAAATCTCTGGGAATGCCTGATGTATCTTCAAGGCATTTACATTATATGTCATCATATCTCTCAGGAGCCAGTCCCTCAGCTTCTTCCACTATGGGGATTGCATCTGCCCGTTCTGGCTCCCCTTTTACATTACTGTGCTTAATAAAAATTTTTTCACTTAAAAAAAAAAAACAATAACAAATATTTTGTTTTTCCAAAACAAAAAAGGTTAACACTCACATTAGATGTTTATTACGCATAGCTTTGGGAAAATTATTTCCTCTCTGTGGGCCTTACTTTTCTACATCTATAAAGTAGAAGTTTTGAACCAGTTGGACTATGAAGCTGTGCTATATTTACCAGCATCCTTGATTTTTCATAATGAAAATTTGTGAATTAATCCTAAATCTAGTACAATGGTGGAGTAACAATATAAAAATGAAGTCTATGCACAATTAATAGCAAAGATTTCTATTACAATTAGATAGCAGGGCCTATACCGTGAATTTTTGTGGGGATATGGAGGAAGGCAAGGCCAATGTACTGTGATTCCGACCTATCTTAATGTGGTGGATGTTCCATAAGTGGTTGTTGAATGAATCAATGAATGAATGAACAGAGTGATTGTGAACTAGTCTTACTACATACCAACAAATGTGTAAACCCCACCGTAAAGAAATAAAGCTTCACAAATTTTGTTACAAAGTGATAAAGAATTCATTAAATATGGAGAAGACTGTGGCGATTAGTAAAACAGTGTTCAGGAATAGGGAATAGGGTAAGGAAAATGTGCCAGAGATTTTTATTTGCTTCCACATTCCTCAAATTCTCTTTGCTGAGTTTTGTTTCTGTCCCCTCTTGTTTTATGAATTTCTTTTTCTCAGAGGATTTTTTCATTCTCTACACTAAACCTACAACCTTAAGATGGCAGGAAGGTGGTGGCTAAATGTACGATTTATCACAAGAGCTAGGGGTATTAAAAAATTCTTAGAACAATAAATCTGGTGAAAAATATCTGAGGTATTGTGGAAGAATTTTTATCTCATTCTGTAAAAACTAAAAGTGGGTATTTTTAGAGCTTTTCTTGAAGAAAAAGTGAAAGAAAAGAAAAAAATATGAACAATTGATGGGAACAAGAGTTTACTGGATCTAAGCCAAGGAGAACAAGTTTAAGGCCTCCTGAGCTTAGTTTTTCTTTCTGGCAGGTCTGGAGGATGCTTGAAGATTTCTTTTATTTGATCATTTTTCAAGTAAGATGATTTTTGACTTTTACTGGGTTTCCCAGTTTTAATGAAGCAGTTTCCAGTAGAAAAATGGGTATCAAAACATCTGCTGTATAGTTTGGGAATATCCATTTTCATTGTACAAATGTCAGAATGCAAATGAATTGACAAATGATAAAAAATAATAGCTAAAATATTAATTAAGTTTTGAAGAGGATAATCCAAACTTGGGAATTAAGAAGGAAATTCTAGTAATCTGAAACTGAAAGAGCCCTGTGAAAGGCATCTAATCTGATCTTTTCCCTTTAATATATGGAAATTCAAGAATAGCTGAACACACACACTCACAGAGTATTTGGTAAAGAACTATTCAGGGAAACAGAAGGACATTCAAGAGAGAAGATAGAGACAAAGAAGGGATAATCTCAAGAAAAATGAACTTCAATTATGAGAGGCAGATTTCAAAGGGGGGATTCAAAGGAGAGATAGAAACAGTAGCATCCAGTTGTCATGGTCCAAGTGGGATGAACAGAGCTAAAGCAGAAGTATAGGATCACACCACTTCAGTTGTAAATGACTAATTTTGATCCAATTCCTTTTCATTGGCCTATGACGTCTGCTTTGAATACCAGGCAATGGGTGGGGGCGGGGAGGGAGGAGAGGAAGGGAAAGGAGAAGAAACATTATGATGACATGATAAATAGAAATATCCAACTAGATTTTATTAAGTACAGAGAAGAGTAAGCATTTATTAAGCACTTCCTATGTTTCAGAAATTATGCTAAATACTAAGGGAACAAACACAAGGAATGAAGACAAATTCCACCTTAAGCAAGCTTACTTTATAATGGGGGAATATAATATGGAGAGTTGGAAAGTGAGAGAGGAGTCAAAACTATGCAGATAACGTGGGAATGTCCTGGAAGTATGGTGGGTGCATACATCTGAACAAAATGAGAAGAGTTTTCAGATCCTAGGTGGTGGAATACAAATTTCCATTGGGAAGGAGGTGGATATTATGGCTCAGTGGAGACTGTAGAGATGGATAGGAAGCTTGATCAAGATCTGGTGGCAGGATAACTATGGAACCATATTAAATATATTTGCTGCTGGAATCATATTAAACATATTTTCTCCTAGAACTACTCTGGGTGCCTTCCATTACTTTATCTACTAAATAGGTCTGAAACATAGCCATCTAGTGCCCAACACTTCACTTTCAAGTGAGTGAAGATGGGAAATAGTACTGTGAATAAATTATTTTCTTCCTCTTCCTCATATTTTTTTCTCCTCTTTACTTCAAATTTAATTGCCTAGAAAGGTAAAGTTTTCTATAACTTCATGGAATGGAATTCCAGGAGTCCCTTCCGCTAGGTTGTGGTCTGCTTTCACTATTGTTCTTCTCTCAAAGGTGGTAACTTGAAGCTATATGCACAGCAGCCTGCTAGCTCATTATGCCACTTTGAAGTCACTGAGTTCACTGTTAGCAGCGCTCTTGAGTTTATTCATTCCATTTGTGGGTAATAAATTTTATTTTACAGTGCATTCATTTTGGGGGACAATAAACTTTCGATTGCATTCTACTTATTAATGCATCTTATTTGCAAAAAAAGCGTTTTTCATGATAATTGGTGTTTTATTTAGGTGTACCATTAATCCAATTCCTCCTCCTCCTCCTCCTCCTCCTCCTCCTCCTCCTCCTCCTTCTTCTTCTTCTTCTTCTTCTTCTTCTTCTTCTTCTTCTTCTTCTTCTTCTTCTCTCTCTCTCTCTCTCTCTCTCTCTCTCTCTCTCTCTCTCTCTCTCTCTCTCTCTCTCTCTCTCTCTGTCTCTGTCTCTCTTTCTCTCCCCCCACATCAGTGTTTATTTTTTGGTGGGGAGGTGGTGGTATTTCTTTGTTTTGTAATTACAGCACACATTGTGCAAGCATACAGGTGCTTTCTCTTGATACATGAATGATTTGTAATCTTATTAGTGGTGGTCAGATTGAGAATACAGATGTACTTGGCCATAAGGAATGACCTTTGCACCTGGAGTTATTGAATTAAATATAGTAACTACACCTGTGATTTAATTTCTATAGGAACTTCCCGTAGCACATCTTCTTTTTTAATTTATCCTTAGAAAGCTTTCTAGAATGCTGAGGTTAAGTGACTTGTCCAGAGTCATATAACCAATATGTATCAGAGATGAAATTTGAATGCAGAGCTTCCTAACTTTATGGCAAGTGCTCTATCAATTCCACCAGTCTTTCTTTAGTTTGGACAGTTACAGAGCTAAAATTAAATATAGTTTCTACCCCAACGACCTTGCTTATGAAAAGATGTAGCCTATGAAAAGAACTAGAAACTATAATGCTGAGCATGCTAAAATACTCACTAAAATACTTATCAAAAAGTAAATAGAAGGTAAAAAAGGATTAGTGATTGGTCCAGGACCATACAGCCAAAATAAATTAAACCTAATTCTTCCTGGCTTCCAACCTAACTCTTTATCCACTATGATCTCATACCTCCCTTTTACCAACTAGTGTATTGATGAGATTAGTGTGTGATGAAAGAGACAGATGGACAAACAGAAAGAGAAAGAATCAGAAAGACAGAGACAAAAGGGCAGAGATAGATATGGAGAGAATAGCTACTTCGCTAACTGATACGTATGTTGCTTGTATGGTACAGGTTAGTACCAAAGAGTACAAATAATGAATCTTGTTAAGTGGTTGCATTATTTAAATTTTCACTGCATATTTCTATTGTGCTAGAACCGATTACCATTAATTGTAACTTTGATTAGTGCAAATTCGAAATCATAGAACCACTTCACAGGATATATTATTCACACTAATAAGGACCTGCATATATATATATATATATATATATATATATATATATATATATATATATATGTATGTATGTATGTATGTATGTATGTATGTATGTATGTATACACACACACACACACACACACGACTATTCTTTTGTTCCTGGGAAGGAATTCTTCTTTAGGCAAAATTATGGCATGTCTAAAATAGGTAACAGGACTCAATATTTTCTCAGATTACTAGTCTATAACTCAGAATATCACTTACCTTCTATCCTCAAACACAAACCCACTAACTAAGCTTGTAGAAAATTAAGCAGATACATATTGTTACTTTTGTTCATTTGTACCTTTTTATTGATCATTATTTTATTTTTTTATCTTCCTTTATTACACACACACATACACATGCACACACACACACACGCACACACACACACACTTATGTGTTCTACTTTTGATGTTCCTGAAATAACTGAATTTATTTTCATTGGCTCATATTTGCCTATCTAGTCAAAAGGATTTCCAGGTCCTTCATAGACATAAAGGCAGTTTTCATTGACATTACTTCTGTATATTTTAACTTTAATTCAGAAAGATCTATGAAACCTTTTTTTGATATTATTTTTTTACTTTTAGATCTGAATTGTTACACTAAATGAAGCCAAGAAAATCCCTATAAATTTTGAACAAGGGACACCTTTCTCAGGTTAGTCAGTCTGTCAGCAAATCAGTATTTAAGTACTTGCTACATGCCAGACACTGTGCTTTGGGAAAGTCATTCCGTTTCTGCTCCCTCTCTCTTTACTGCAGGAGTAGAGAAAAGGGTAACTAAAGTCAATCATAATGGAAGTTGAGAAATTAATCACCTATTCATGCTAGGGGAAAGTTTGCAAAGTCTACTCAATTGGCCTTCCAATGATTGCCTAGAATTCCCACTTTTGGTACTGCAAGTTGTGTCCTGAAAAACCACCATAAAAATGCAAGTACTTGATTTGGGAAAAATGATTCATTAAAACTAGCTGTTATTTCCCACCACATGCAAGAAACAAAAATTCTTTGAATTTATATTTAGTTACTTATTTATATAGGTTCTTGTAGGATTCTCTCCCAATGAACTCTACAGAACTTGAGAGTTGAGACTATTTTTTTTCTTTTCCTTTTAATTTAAAAATTACCCTGAGTACTTAGTATAGTGTCTGGCACATAGTAGGCAGTTAACAAATGCCTATTTGTTGATTTATTAAGTGATTTGGTTAATTTATAGCACCATAGGAAGAACTGATTTATCAATTTACAGTATTCTAGGTTTAGATCCAAGATTTAGCACAGACTTAAAGATTGTCTAGTCCATTTTGCAGAAGAGGAAACTGAGGCCCATGAAAGTAAAGTGACTTTTCCAACATCCATCAATTAGAAAATGGATGAGGCATGATTCAAACTCAGATCTAAATGAAAAACCAGCATTCTTTCCCCTTCACCATCCACCTAACAGATTTTTAAATGGTATAAAATCCAGAACGAATGTGTTTTGTTGGGGGAAGAGAGAAAGGAAATGTTTGGAATCTGCCATGGAATCAGCAGGATTTAGTTGTAAGATTTGGCTTTGAAACCTTGACCTTTTTGAGAATAACTCATATTTCTATATCTCTTTACAGCTTACCCAAATATTTTCCTTTAAAAAATCCTATGGCATAATTAATTATCCACATTTTTGTAATGGTTCTGAGAAGTGGTGACTTTCCCTGGTCTCACTAATGATTTTCAGACCAATATTCAGTCTCTACTTTCTTAAGATCTAATAATAATGATAAGAGACTTTGACATGCTGAAAAAGGATGCTCGTTTAGACCATGTGCTGGGAATGAGAGTTGATCATTTTGTTTTTGGCTCTACATTCATCTTGATAGGCCTTTCCTTGGTTTTCTAGACTCTTTGGTACCTCCTCCCCTGTAAGCCCATGGCTTTGTCTCCATACTCTATTTGTTCATTCTGAATCTGGCCTGCTTGCTCTGGTGTCTATTCTTGTCCTGTTTTATCTCTAGCTCCTCTGCAAGAAAAGAAACAGCTTCTCAGTATTCCTCTTGAGAGCAGAAGAATTCCTCTTGAGAGGCACCCAGGTGTGCAAGTCAAAATTATCCTTGACTCTTTCTAGCCTTCTCTCACATTCATGTCCAATCAGTTGTCAAGTTTTGTTAGCTCTTAACGTCTTTTGCACATGTCAACTTGGTACTCATTACTTTCTACCTGTATGTGAGTTTGTTTTGTTTTTTTTTTCCCCTCATCTCCCTTGTTTCCTGTATTTCCTCCTGCTCCATATCTAATCCATCTTTCCTAGAGCTGCAGGAGAGTTAATCTTGGGCACAGGTTTGGTCAAGGTATTTCCCTGCTCAAAAATCTTCAGTGGTTCTCTATTTTCTCTAAGACAACATGCAAAAGTATCATTCTGACATCAATACCTTTGACAATTTGACTCCAGCTCACCTTTAAGGCATTTTATATTACTTTTATTCACTCACTTCACATTCTCATCAAATTTGCTTATTAAGCCACTCCCCAAACTTGGCATTTTCTGTGCCTTAGTAAAATATCAGCTCCTTTAGGGCAGGTCCACTGCACCTAGCACGGTACCTTGCACTTAGTAGGTGCATGGTAAATGTTTATTGAATTAGACTGAAATGAATAAATATAATAGGTTTGACCAGGATCACTCATATGGCTGAAACTAGCACTGAAGGCATGATATTGGTGACTGACTATGAAGATTAAGCAAAGGGTTGAAGATTGCCACCAGGATTCAAATATGGGCAAAGGATAGTGAGAAAGAACCCATTAATTCCTCACAAGGAGGAGCAGATTTGTGCAAGAGGATGATTCGTACCATTTTAGGTAGGGTAAATTTCAGGTATTTATGTAAGATATGCAAATAAAAATGTCAAGTGAACTGTGGAGACCTATTCCTGAAGCTCTAGGAAGACACTAGGGATAGTGGTAGAATTTTGAAGCATCACATAATAATTTGTGTCTATGTTTTGTCTTTCTCTGTTTATTTAAGTTATTTGAGAATGAGGAATGCCAGCTGAACAACCTGGATGTTTGGCTGATATCCTTGAAATGACCAGAAAAATAAAAGAGGACGGTTCCCAGAACTTTGGGTGGAACCCTTGAGGAAATTAAGAAAGGACACGTGTTTTGTCTAGATTAGACTAATACAATTTGGTCAGGCATTAAAGGTTTGCAGCATGTGCTGCTAAAAGAAACGTTGAAATCACTGAGACCACATATCCATTTGAGTAAATGTAAATGTTAGAACAGGGTTCTGCTAGAGTTTTCAGAAATCATTACATCATGTTGTATGGCCTGACTCACCTACTTCTCTCAGTCTCCATATGCCATGCTTTCCTTCCAATGACCCCCAGCTATATGAGGGAAAAGTGATACAAAGATAATACCTATGGCTATTGTACTTAGTGTCTGATTCGCCTTACCCTGCCAAAAATAACCCCCACAGATCCACCTCAAAACTAAACATCATTAACCAAGACTTTAGGCTGACAGTTTCATGATTACCATAAATAAACATTTTGGAGGGATAGCAGAGTGTCTACACAGCTCACCCTAGGCTCTAAGTCTATTTTCTTTTGTGTCCTTTCTGATTTATATTAGACCATAAGCATGTCTTTATTTTTTACAACTTAGTTTGGGAACTGACTTCTTTATGATTACAGAAATAGGATACCTGATTACACCCAGAGGGGAATGAAGGGAGGAAGGTAAGAGAGCAACAGCAGGAATGAGGGACATAGAGAAAGCTATTAAGCAGAGTAAGTCAAGTAGCCCATTTGGACATAGTGTTGCACTTGGATTGAGAAAAACATGAAATCAAAACCTGTCTCACACACTTACTAGCTGTGCAACTCCACATGTTGCTTAATTTCTCAGAGCCTCAATATCTCCATTCTTAAAATGAGCATAAGCACCCATCTCACGTAGTTGTTACGAGGATCTATGCAAAGGACTTTCTTTGCAAAGCATGAGGAGTTATACAACATAAATATTGGCTGCTGTTGTTATAGGGAAATACAAAGAGACATATTGAAGTATTTAAAAGATTATGAGATCTGAGCAAGCAGCAGATATCAAAACAATTTTCCAGTTGAAATTGACAGAAAGTAGTGAGTCAGACTGGAAACATATCTTTTATACAAATAATGCTAATTTGGCTAGTTCTGCTCATTCCTTCCTAATCCTTTCACCTCTACCCAATATATTCATAGGTCCTAACTGGTATTCATCTCTTATACTATTTTTCCACAATACATGTTAAGTGTTTATTAAAAATGTAAATGTTATCACATTTGTTCTGTATATATATATGATATATATATACATAATATATATATATAAAGATGAATATGTATATACTCAATTTTAAGAGGAATTTTATGACAATAGAGAATACTCTGAAAAACTGAGAATTATTAGCCAATGTTCTTTTTTGTTGTTTTCTTGCATGCACTTATTTAAACAAAAATATTCTTGGTGAGTTTTTGTTTAGTATTAATGATATTCCATATTTTCCCTAGTGCTTCCCTGGGAAAAGGAAGAATATAAATTGCCATCACTAAGGGAAACAGTACCCACCCAATCTGATCTCCAGATATCCCAGAATAGACAGGGCAAGAATTGTGTTGTGAAAATAGGAAACAGTGACATCGTTACAACCATGACACTTAACTTTCCCTTTCCTTTTTCTGCCTCTTCTAGCTTTAATGAGTTGTCACCTCTCATTGAATATAAGTTCCTTGGAACACATATTTTCTTTCTTTTGACCTCTATTTGTATTTCCAGAGTTTAGCATAGTGCCTGGCACAAACTAAGCAATTAAAAAAGACTAGTTCACAGACCAAATACATATGAAGACAACAGGAATGCAAATTTCCATATTTCACATTTCATCTTACCCTTTTCCTCAGGTACCCATTTGAAAATGGAATTTATTTTTGTCTTCCAAATGGCTGTTGTCTTTTGCTCTCAAAGAGGACCAAAATGACATCACTATGTTAGAATCAAGTTACAGTATGTCCAAGTATGGCTGTTCAGATCAATACTTACTTCATAGATGATTAATATTAAACTAAGAGGTATGGATTTAATGATCATATGAGTTCCATTCCAACTGGAGAAAAGAAAGCCACAATGAATTTATTTTTATTTAACCACTGTCTGTGACAAGAACTGCAGAGCAGAAGAACATAGATGAGTGAAATAGAAAAAAAAAATCATCTGATAGAAGATGGTTAGGGTAGCATCTTGAATATTGTCCCTGACTTTTTACATTAAAGGAAAGGCTTTGTGAGTATATTTTTTCTCCCATGAAAAATGTTGAGAATCTTTTCATATTTATATGGACTGGTTTAGAGTTGGATTTATCCATACTGCTATATTTTTAATTGCTATTCTTAATTTATTCAATTGTATTTCCACTCCTTACTAATATGAGCTTTGTTTCCCCACTTATAATGGTTGATAGAACCCATCATGCTGGTTGCAACCAGACTAAGGACTCTATCTGAAGCTCTCAAATTGACAAAAATAAAAATAAGTAGTAGATGTTATTGTTTTTATCTAGATATTTTCCCTTAAGTTTTATACTTAGATCCCAGGTCTAGATCATCTCAACCTTTTAGGCTATTAAAAATTCCAAATAGAGTATGTGACTTTGGAAGGTATTTGAGTTACATAAATGTATTCCATACTTCAGAAAAATGCTCAACTATTTATTTTTAAAAATTTTGTTACAAATCTTGGTGTAGTATTGATGTACATTTTGCATTAGTAATGGAAGTGTGAGCATAAATTTGGACTATATGATTTAAGTGACCTTTCTGTCTGCAATTACCTTAAACTTGTCTGGTTTAGTTGGTTCAGTTGGTTAGAATCTGTGTCTAATGAGATTAAGCTTTTAGGTTCAAAGTCCCTGTAGGCCAATTAGCTTCACATAGAGAAAAACTGTGTTCTCTTCTCCCCAAAGAGCTATCTCACAAATATATACTGTTAAGCATTCTTTCAACAAGCTGAGAGAATAAAGAATATTCAGTTCAGATCCATAACCAGTAAGGGAACAAAATCATTCTATTACAGATGCTTTTTAGTTCTTAACTTATGTAGTAAGTATGAAGAGACTTAAAATGTGGTCCTTGCTCTATTTCTTCATGTAAACACTCAGATGAGGTGAATTTCTTTTCTTAAGGACCCCAAAGAAAGGAAAGGGCTTCCCTCACCTCTGTTGAAAAACTATTTTAGTGTTTATGTTTCTTTATTAGATAGTCCCAGGTTACAGTGTCAGTTCCTATAATGGGACACCTCTACTCTCCTGCCACTGTCTATATATGTATATATGTGTGTGTATACACACACACATGTATGTGTATGCATATATGTGTGTATATATGTATATTTATGTATGTTTATGTGTATACATGTGTATATATATATGTGTATATATATACATGCATATATATATTTTTATGTATTGGCATTCTCACCCTGTTCCCTGCTTGAATTTCAAGGCCACTGCCTGTTCATTACAACCATGACATCATCAGATCATTGATTTAGAGCTGGAAGAGATTGTAGAAGTCATTTAGCCTAGTTCCCTTATTTCACGGATGAGAAAGCTGAGCCCCACAGTGATTTGGTGCCTGTAGTCTTAGTTGAATGTCCTTGTGCATGTTGATCTTCTATCTAGCCACAAAGCGTAGATTCTAAGAATTCTCTAGAATAGCCAACTCTATAGCCATTACTTCCAAGCAAAATACTTCCCAGATCCATTACCTTTTCTGACTAAAGCTTACCGTTTTCCAGTGTTCCAAGTTCTTTTTTTATATAGACAATAAAACATCAATTCCATGCTTAAATGCTTTCAAACCTTCTTTTACTAATCACCTATTTAAGGAGGAAGGCAGCAGCAATATCATACATAAGTCTAGATTGAGGGAACAGATATAATAACACCAAGAAGCAAAAGACAACTGGACTAACATAAGGCATGTTGATTAAAAAAAAAATCCTTGAACATAAAAATTCATGCATATCTTCTCCTCCCAGTTAGATGGTAGTCTCCTTGAGGGTAGGTGGTGGCATTGGTATATTGGATACCATTGTGTACTTAAATTCAGGTAAACCTGGGCTCAATTTTCACCTCAGATATTTATAGCTTTTGGCACTGCACATGAAATTTTGTTCTCAGTGTCTCAGTTTTCTAATGTGTAAAATAAGGGGTGTCAGTGGCCTATTGTTTCCTTTCTAGCTCTAAATCTATTTCTATCATATCATGACTTCTCCACCTGTGTTTCCCCTCAGTGTCTTGTAGGTGGTCAGTAAATATTTTGATTAGTAACAGAAAAATACGTAGAAAATGGGGGAGAGAATTTGAAGTTAAAGCCACATCTGATTTGGATTCAAAGAAATCCAGTGTACCAAGTTATAACAGAGGGATATGTTATAAGATATAGTTCACTAGTCCTAAAGATAAACCAGTGATCAACAATTAGCTATAGGCTACCAAGAGGTAAGCATAAATGTTCAGAAGAACTCAACCACAAGTCTCTAAGGAACTGCAAAGTTTGAGAGAGATTTTCATTCTTTCCTTCACCCAAATAAATGAAGCAATTAAATCCTTAAACTTTTTTGGAACAATGCTTAGAGGAGTATAAGAAGACAGCTTTGGAGAAGGTAATGGGGTAGTAAAACTGTATTGATCACAGTGAGAAAAATAAGAAATTCATTACTGCTCTGCCTAATTTCATGCCCTGAAACTCTTCTAATACCCTTTTTTAGTAAAAAACTCTCATTTAAAGTTTCAACTCTGCCCTTGACTTTGAGACAAATCTGGCTCTTGGTTCTACCTCTTTAAATTTATCTAATTATTGGATTAGCCAATTAAATGTTTATTGAAAATAAAATGTGAATACTGTCCCAGAGTTCACCATCAATATAATGTTCTGGCCTCATGTTGACCCTATAAATCTCATCCATCAGTTTACTCTTTTCTTGGTCCTTATAACCAAGTCTCAATCTCATGTCCTTGTTCTGATTACTCATTCAATTGTACATGTGTGAGCATGCACGCACACACACACACACACATAATGTACTTAGGTAGTTTCTTTGGCTCTCAGTATGACATTCCACTTTCTCTGTAATTGAAAGTCTTTAATGGCTCCTCCTCTAGTATGCTCCTCCTGCCAATTATTGAATGGTCTCCCCAATGCTGACCACTTGCCTGGTCTTCTACTTTTTACTTACAGCCAAAGTCATGTGACATTGTTCTACTAACCTTGGAGGCTTACATTCACTGTCTGTCTATGGACTGCTTACAACAACTGTCTGTCATTATGAATCTCCTCTTATTACCTAGTACTTATACCTTCCTTCTTAATAGACTTTGTCCTTTTCGCCTGATATCTGAGTCCTACTCATCACTTTCCTGATTGAGAGTGATGAATTGATAACTATGGCTGTAGACTGGGGAATTGATAAACACCCTGTAGTACATAAATATAATTGAATTCTGTTATACCCTAAGAAATATACAAAATAGAAAAATACAGGAACACAAATGAAATGATATAAAGTGAATTAAGGAGAACTGGGAAAACAATATAGACAATTGCAAGTACTATGTAACTGGAAAGGACAGTCAACAAAAATTTATTAAATGCTATGTGATAGTCTATGTCCTAAGTTCTGGGGATAGAAATACAACAAAAAAAGAAAGAAAACCCCTATCTTCAAGAAGATTCTAGGCATTCTAATAGAAGAAGAAAATATAAAAAGAGAACTAAGATAGTGGTAACAGCCTGGGGAGTTTCCCATGGTTTTGAAGCTCAAAAAATATGAACTAGAGTCAGGAGGGAAATGAACATTGGCCACTAGGGCCCTTTCCCAAAATGGAGGCCTTGTAGAAACCTATTAATGGCAGAAAGTGGCTGACATGGTAGAGAGATGTTCTAGAGTGATAAAGCTACGGGGTTGGATGGATGTTTCAGAGCCCCATGCTCTGAAGGAAGTTCCAGGGTAGGAAGGCAACTGAGGCATGGCGACAAAATCTAGAAAATTAGGAGTACAACCAAGAGGCGAATGAAATTTATCTGGTCTGGATTAATCTCCCAAAATGAAAGAACAACAACAAAAAATATGAAAGTTATTGCTATATAATTATAAAGATCAAGCTTATGCTTGAAGAAGAATGGAGAAGATAATTTGTACAGAGAATTGCATATATTATCAGATTTGATTGATATGCTACTTAGATTTGTTAAACTTTTTTTTTCTCTTTCACTTTGATTCGTTGATATGACATATATCTAGACTTATATTTCTATATATCTATATTTTCAAAGTAAGGTTATCTAAAAATAAAAAAATCATAATTTCAGAAGAGTATATGATATGCAAGAAATAGTAAAGTGTTATTTATTTCAACTGAAATCTAATTTTTTCAGAAATCAAATTATTATAAGTTAAAAGAAATCTGAAATACAATACAATTCATTTGAAAATTCAAAAAGTGTCAGAAAGATAATGGGCCTTCGTATTTTTCAGAAGCTGCCACTATTCTAGTCTTTTGAAAATCAGACTCATTTTTTTCTGTCTTCAGAGAAAGAACTTTATACTCTCTTGCATCAATTTGATTCAACTCCAAAATCTCTATCAGTTGGAATTCCAGTGATCAGGCATGGGGAAATACCTTTCTGACCTCAACCAACTCAGCAGGTCTTAAGAGATGATAATCCTACACAGAAAATCTCAACAGGATCCAAATGACTGGGTACTATACAGTGAAATTTTTACAAAGGACATCTGTGACTAAGCTGAAAAGTCCAAACCTGACAGCAAGTGGGACCAGATGGAGTCCCATTGGAAGAGATCTAGGTTAATAGTCAGGGCAGGCTCCCAAGCATCTTCTGCACCTGCCATAATCAAGTGAAAGGACAAGTCAGGGAAAGCCAAATGTGTGCTCATTTCATAGACCCTGTGAAAAAACAAGGGAAAAATGAAGGTCATTAAGAAACAGCATGGATAGCGTTGGTTAAATGGTCGCTACTGATGTTCTATTCCTTCTAATGAATAAATGTGTCTGGGATGGTTGTGACAGTGAAAGATGTGATGATGTGAATGAAAACAAAATAGATGACTTGTATTGTCCAGGAAAAGAAGGGCCAGGGTCACTTGATGACAAGCCTGATGAGAAGAGTACTTGATTTCAATTCAATTCAATTCAGTAAGGATTTTCTAAGTACCTATAGCACTATACTGGGAACAGGGAACAGGGGCAATAGATGCAAAAATAAACAATGCTAGCTGAATGAACATTGATATCCTGTAAAGTGTTGCAGGGGTCAAGTAGAAATGCAAATAAGAGCAACGAGAAAGACTTCTGCAGTTTGTACCATGAAATTGCACTCATGCAGAGCAACTCTTCAACATTTTAAATGCCACTGTCTAGGAAAAAGTTTGCCATCAGTATAACAAGACAATTAATACAGTCTTAGCATGCATTAATAGCAACAGAACAGAGAACATTTCGAGTCCTGCCACACTCTTCCCTGCTCAAGGCAAAGCAAGCCAAAAAACATTAAGTATCTACTGAGTACCAGACAATGCAATCTAGGGATATAGAAATGCAAAACTATGATCTAATAAGGGAGATAACATACAAATAAACATATAAAACAAGACGTATAATACATATATTTTTTTATTATATACTTTTATTACAGATACACACACACACAATGGTGGAACTAGGTGGCATAGTGAATAGAGTGCCAAGTCTGGAGTCAGGAAGACTAACCTTCCTGAGTTCAAATCTGGCCTCAGATACTTACTATATGACCTTGGGCAACCATGTAACCCTCTTTGCCTTAGTTCTTCATCTATAAAATTAACTGGAAAAGGAAATGTCAAACCATTCCAGTATCTTTGCCAAGAAAACCCTAAATGGTGTTATGAAGAGTCAGATACAATTGAAACAACTAAAAAACAACATAATTACATGCAATATGTATGTTGTATTTATATTTATATACACACATACATATATACATACACATATGTGAAAATGAAGATAATTTCAGAAGGAAGGCATTAGCAGACTAAGTTTTGAGTATTGGATCTATCAAGAAACTGACAGACTGGAGCATGCTCCTATGAAAGCTAGTCAGAGGACATTGCATTTGCATAAAGAAATGAAAGAAGTCAAGGCTATAACCTTTGAGAGGGCCACTTGAAGAAATCTGGGATATTTAGAACAGGACTTAATGAAAACCTTGATAATATTTGTAGGATTCCCCGCAGTAGAACACTTAGATTTGTTCTGCTTGTATCTAAATAGTAGAAACTCCCCCAGTCCAACAGATGGAGTTTTACAAGGAGAAAGACTTTTATTTGATATAAAAAAATATTTTCTAATGATCAGAACTGCCCCAGAATTAAATGGATCACTTTAGGGAGTATGTGTTCCTTAGATATTTGGAAATGTGGGTTGACTAGTCATTGGAATTCCCTCCCCCGCCCAACTTTGCCCCTCCAGGACCTAGAACAGTGCCTTGCATGTACTAGTTGCTTAATTAGAGTTTTTTTATTTGTATTGACTTAGACTGTTAGCTGTCTAGTGTATTCCTACATAGGTAAAGATTGGCCTAAATTTCTGAGAGTATTTTCATGTCTCTGATAAGAATCAATTGAATTTTCCCAATAACTTCTGATTTTCATACCATATTTATATGCCTACAGGATATCCAATTTGAAATGTCCAATAGACAAGTAGAAACTTATGACTGGAATTCAAGAGAGATAAGAAGATGGATATATAAAATTGGGTTCATATGCATAGCAGTGATAATTGAGTCTATGGGAAGTGATAAAGTCACCAAGTAAGAAAATGTATGAGAGATTAAAAAAGAGACAAGGATAGAACCATAGGGTAAACCCACAGTAAGGGAATACAATGTAGAAAATGTAGAAAAGGAAGCTGAGAAAAAGTCAAACCAGTAGGAAATGAACCAAGAGGAAACATTCTCATAAAAACCCATAAGTCAAGGGTATCTAAGAAGAGAGGGGTGTTAACAATGTCAAATGTTGCAGAGGTTAATAAGGATTATCAGGAAGAACTTATCAAAATTGACAATTAGTTGATCATTAGTAAATTTGAATATAGCAGTTTCAATTAATTCGTGAGTTCTAACACCAGATTACAAATGACTGAAAAGTGACTGAGACAAGTAGAATCCAAGGCAACAGTTATAGAGAGCTTTTTTTTTTTTTAATGTGACTATGAAAAGGAAAAGAAATATAGGTCAATAGCTTGAGGGCATGGAAAAATCTAATGATCAGGAAAGACTTAGTTGTGTTTTGTAGGCTGAATGGGAGGAAGCAGTAGTCATAGAGAGATTGAAGGCTAGGGGAGGGGTATGATTATAAGGACAATCTGTTCAAGAAAAAGGGAAGGGATAGGATCCACCATCTATGTACAGAGGTTCACTTCTGTGTAATTAGAGACTGATCAAACCATTACTGCCACTGCTATAGAAAAGAGCATGACAATTCACTGTCTTCTAACTCCATTCATAATCCTTATGATTGCTTAGCCCCAAACACTCACCATTTCTATAATTTCTATTTATATGTTGCATACTATTACAATGTTGTTAATTTCATTTTAGTGACTATCTCATTACTGTATTTTTATCCTTAGTGTCTACAAAAGTGCTTGATATAGTAGGGACTGAGTAAATTCTTGGTGCTTGATTATAAATTTGTTGGATATATCAGAGAGATGATTCTTAGTCTGATACGGGTTGAAATTAATACTTTGGTTAGTCATTTGAAACTTTAAGATTAGAGTCAGATTAAGGTATTTAAAAATTCAGCATCTTGGATAAGGTTGTCTTAATTCCAAGAGATGAAAATGTGTGTCTCTGTCTATGTGGAGCTGACGTGAGATAAGAAGGAGGTGCTTGTATTTCCAGAGGTTAAGGGATTGTGTGACCAAATTCTTACAGAAGTCATCAGCATGAATACTGAAGTCCTAGAGAATGTTGTCAGGAAATTGGATAGAAAGGAAAATCCTAAACAGTTCCTGAAGTCACTGACATGGAGAATGACCTTTTATAGTCTGTAAATAACAACAAAGAAAGGGAGGAGCCATGAAAGAACTAACCAGAAGGGAAGGAGGCATTATAAAAGAGAAGAATGCATGAAGTTCACAGGACAGATCACTGAGGAATCTCATTAGCAAAATAACATGGAAACATAATGGAATAAAGAGAGGTAGCTTAATAGAATTTCCAACCTTACTCTAACTACCTGTCTACGTTTATTATACATATTACTTTATTATATATGCCTATTATACATATCTTCCCTACTCTATACATTAGCCAAACAGCTTTTGCTCAAGCTCTGTCCATTGGCTATAATGTATTTCTTCCTCTTAAAATGCCTTGCTTCCTTCTGATCTCTATCCCCACCCCCAGTACTTAACTTTGTGCGTGGACTGCACATATTTACATATAGAATACAAGTTCCTTGAGAACAGAGACTTTCATTCTTGTCTTTGTCCTCAAGAAGTAAGGAGGAACAAGTCTAGCCATTAGGCAGTGCCTGGCATGAGTACTTTTTATTGTTATTGTTACAGCTACATGGAGTAAGTACAATGTTACTGATTGAACAGTTGCTGGATTTTAAGTTAAACTGTTTACTTTATTATAACCTATGTGATTTTGACCCAACCACTTAACTTTTCCCCAAATGAGGGAATATGATTAAATGATATCTGAGATCTTTATATTCATCCCTTTTCCTCACTTCAGAGGGGAGGGATGAGAACAGGAGAGGTGGACAAAAGTGGAGAGGCAAAAAAATGTGGTATCTTTAAGGAGACATCTATGCAGATAGTAAATCAGGGAGCAGAAGGAATGTTCCCTGAAAATGTTGAGATTGTGAAAAATTTGTTGAGAACTTCAACAAAATTTTCAAAGGTCTAAATGAGTGTGAAATAAATGCAATTTATGTAAGAATCTCAAGAAAAATCAATATGATCCTCTCTTATGTAAATTCCAACTTTACAAGTAAATTTATGTGTCAAACACATAAAGTTTTCTTATTTACACAGTGGTGACATAATATGACTAAAAGGAGACCGATTCATTTTAGTGTTAAGTATGTCCCAGCATCCTTTCCTAATTTATGTTGGTGTATCCTGGGTTGTTCAACAAGCCCATATATTTAGGAAGTTGTATAAATCTGCAGTATTGTAAGCATTTCCATATATTCCATTAATGAAAGTCACTTTGAAAATATGAATAAAATATTATTGAGACTGCAGTTTAAAGCAGTTTGTAGAAACTTGCTTGATATAAAATAGAATAAAATGTTTTATTTTGTTTTGTTCTATTTCAACTGTGTTTCAGATTTCATAAACTGGGAAAATACATGGTAAGAAGATGTTTAGAAAATACCTACAGTCCTGGGACTTAGAATTATAAGCAAAACCCCATTATTAGAATTGGGAAGCACAGGAGAAGAACATGAGGTAATAATACCTGATGCAATGAGGGTGAAAATGATAACCTAAGAGAAGGTAGCTCAATGAGTGTGTAAAAACCAGGAAGTATTGGGGAGATCTCAAACCTGGAAAAAAATATCCTAATTCTGTGTTTTTATACTTTATTATAATTATCTGTCTATTTATGAAGGGTCCACTCACTGAGAACACCATATAATTTTGGGCTGATCTTTAAGGGAATTTCCTCACCTGGGAGTTCTTTCTCCCAGGTGAGGAAACTCCTTCTACCAATAAAAATCAGCAACTTCTCTGCAACAAAACATTTTAGAGTGTGGTTTACTGTGGGGTCATGACCCACAGTTTAAGAAGAGCTAAAGGGATCATGAGTGGAAAAAGTTTAAGAAGCCCTAATCTATAGCTCAGAAAAGTTAAATAATTTGCCCAGGGTGACGCCGGTATGTGACAGAGGTAAGACTTAAACTCAGGTCTTCATCATTTGGAGGCAAGTTCTCTGTCCTTTATAATCAGGCATCCTCTAGGGCAGGGGTGGAGAACCTGGGCCTAAAAACCAAGTGTGGCCTTCTAGGTCCTTGGGTGCAGCCTTTTGAATTAGTACAAGTTTTATAAAACATTTTTTTTATAAAGGATGTTTTTTATAAAACATCCTTTTATTAAGGGGATTTGCTTGGTGAGGTTTGGCTTCAGTCAAAGAGCCACACTTGGGGACCTAGAGTCCTAATGTGGCCTGGAGGCCATAGGTTCCCCATCCCTACTCTAAGGCATGATAGAGCTAAATTTAAATATAGTCTCTGCCCCTCCCCTTTTCCTCAAGCCCTTTCTTCTCAATGGACATAGCTCACAGAAAAACAAACAAACAAAAACTAGAGCCTTTTAATGCTGGACAAGCAGAAAATACATAATGAAAACCTCACTAATTTGAAGTAATTGGACATAAAATATCATTTCAGAGTTTAGAAGTTACAAAATAACATTAAGAGAAGTAGAGTAAGATATGGTTTTATTTTTTATTTATATTTGTTTATAAATATATGTAATATCCATTTATATTTACTTATTACTATAAAATATACTGTTAAACGGGTCTTACAGAGGAGAGGGGAATAATTATCTACACTTATGATTCAAATCTCTTTCCTGGTCCCTTTCCCTCCCAGTTTTTAAGTGCCTGTTTTGGAATTCCTCAATATTCTTTGCTGAATCCAAGCTCCAAAATAAATCATTGTCAGTTCCTCTGCCCCTGGAACTTGAGTTCCAGTGATTATACAGGAAAAGTGGGACATCTGGAGTCCTCGAGGAATAATCTAAGAGATTTCTTTTTTGGGAGTTGGTTGGAGTGGGCTAGAGCATTGACTTTAAGAGCCTGATGAACCTTAGGTAGGCAATTAACAGAGTAATATGGACATCTCAATATGTTACATAGTAGCAACTAAGGTACAAATAAGCATTATGAAACAAATAAATAGATAGTATAAAGCAGAAGGAAGTATGACAAATGAAAAAACCCAAGACAGTCTGGGTAATTAAGTTAACTTATTAATTAGATTAGGTAATAATCAATAAACTGATGGTCAGTGCTTTCTCTTGACAGTGGAAGACAAAAGATATGGAGAGCCTGAAAGTTTAAATAATCTTTGAAAAGGAATTCCCATAGCAATTAAAAATCAACCCTGATTGTTGGACATTTAATGAAGAGGTAGGCTAGAATTCTTCAGCTACTCCTGCTGAGACCATGGCTAGATCATGGCATGCATTGGCTACCCACAGCATTCTGGGCAAGGGAATCAATATTCATCCAGACCACTCTGGTTGGTTTTCTATTTCATGAACTGGGTCACCTCAAATGCTAATGGAGGGGGTACAAGGACAGGGCCTCTTTTCCTTTGGTTAAGAACTTGCCTAGACGGGATTCTATATACTCTCTAAACGGAAGTTAGGTTTTCTTTTTGAGTGGGGTCCAACCTAAGACAGAACAGTATGTTCTTTGAGACTAGAGCAATCACATGCACCATTCAAGTCCTTACAGAAACTGACTTTTTACAGGGGCTGGGCTTTAAATGAAGAAACAAAGGAGAAAAATCTGCATCCTGATTTAATAACTGATTATTAATATAATAGTAAAATAATAATCTCAGAAATTTTGAAAGGTACACTTACAATTCAATTTTACAACCACTGTGTTAAATCTATCATTTTTTCAAGCAAACTCTATGTAATAGAAAGTCATAATTTCATACACACACATACACACACACACACACATACACAAAAGGAGCAAATAATTAATTATTAGGTAAAAATGCAAGCCGTAGAAGGGCTACATTATAAAACAGTAATCATCTGAGTAAACATCTGAGTCCAGGAAAGATTTTATAGTAGAAAGAATACTACTACTCACATGACAGCTAGGTGGCCCAGTAGATAGAACTCTAGAGGTAGAGTCAGGAAAACCTGAGTTCAAATACGGTCTTAGGACCTTACTAGTTATGTGACCCTGGGCAAGTTATTTAAACCCCATTTTCCTTATCTGTAAAATGAGCTGAAGAAGAAAGTGACAAACCACTTTAGTATCTTTGCCAAGAAAAACCCAAATGGGGTCATGAGTCAGATACAATTGAACCACCAAAAAGTTATCAGTCTGTTTTCTACTCCCTGTTTTATCAGTAACTATCTCCATGATCTTCAGAACATAATTTATCCTCCTTGAAAATCAGTTTCCTTACATACTAATTAAGGTATTGGGACTAATTAGTTAATCTAGATTCAAGAGACACAAAGGCCTTACCCTCAATGAGCATTTATTCTAGGAGGTAGCAAAGTTATAACATATGCAAAAGACAAAGTCAAGAGGTATAGGGCACCAAATACTGGAAAGTAAGTGTTAGGTGTGAGAAGACTGAGGGTAAGGTATAAAAAAAAAGAACACAAGTCCTCAAAGGATCATGAGTCAGGCACTTTATTATTGACAGGCATGCAAGCAAGTGACTCCCCATCCCTCCAGTTCCATGGGCAGCCCAGGCAGTGACTTTAGCATAATGTGATATATATATATATATATATATATATATATATACTCAGTCAAGAATGCAGATATCTAGGTGTCTGCCCTTATATCCAATTGTCGTTGCTCAGATTGACAGGGACTGAGAAGGAAGGGAATGTTAGAAACAATAGTTCAGCAGGTGGTCTGTACTGTAACACCTTGCACCCCTTTGTGGTTGACTAGAGCACTGAAAATAGGAAAGTTTACTAATTTGCATACTGTATGCAAGGGGGATTTTGTTATCCTTTTTAGAGTTCAGTTTCTCAGGATCCCTGGCCATGGTAATATCTAGTTTCTAGGTGTTAGATAATAACTCCCAGAAGAGCCCCAAGGATCCTACATGGTAGTTCCTAGAATCATAGTGATTGGCAGTCCTACTGAGGCTGTGCTATGAGATAAGGGGTGACATAATGTGGTATTTACTACACTTGTGCAGAATGACGATATCACTAAAGTTAACTTGTGAGACTATTGTTGGCAATATGTCTTCTTTGTCTGTTGCCCTATAAAACAAATGAGTACTAGTCAGTGAGTGGGGAAACAATGGGTAATGCATAGAAAAATGCATGTACCTGCCTCAACTGGCCCCTATGGAGATTTGAGGGGATTTAGAGGAGTACACAAGCTGTGCTTGTCTTGACTGACCCATCAAGACGCAGGGGTAGTTGGCCCCCTTTCTCTCATGCCCCTGTGAGAGGGATGATGAGGGAATGCTTTGAAATTAGACTAGAATAAAATAAGATTATTAACCCCTCCAAACGTGTCTGCCTGTCTGACTAGATCAAGAGTGAACCTGTAAGAGACTGGAATTTGGAAACTCTAGTTCCTCCTGTGCGTTATCTGTGAAACACATACCTCATTTAGCTATTCATAAACTGATTGTGATCAGTAGAGCCTTGTATTTTATGCCTAAATTTAGCTGACTGAACTAGTATGGGGTACATAGCGACTTCCTGATACAAAAGTGGATTAATAGTGTCACACATGGAATTTATTTTGCCAGTAATGAACGAGCAATGGGCCAATCCTCATGGGGATGGGGATTATTAGGAAAGGTCTCCTATTCAGCTGCTTTCAGAAAGGTGGAAATTTCTGGTCTTGCATGTATGGGGATAAACAACAGAATGTTTGTATTGGTGAGACCTCACTGTGTTTTCCCTCACTTCCATCTGCTATGAATTTGAGGAATTTCAGTTTCAATTCATTATCACCTCCTACTAGAATTAACAGAACATTAAGAGGAAGGACAGGAGGTTCACATCTATTTATTTTGTCAAAGGACTATTCTTCTACGTTTGGAGTAAGAGCAAGTTGAACTTAATGATTGTTAAAATTCAGTCATTTGTTTTGATTTTCCATATTTTTCCTTCATTCTCCTTCTTCATCATCACCACCACCAATTGGCTCTGATGATAATGATGATTAGTAATGAAGGGAGTTGTACTGATAATTCTCATTTTTACGTCAATCAATTTAGGGATAGAATAATGACTGGATATTTGAGTTCATCAACACTTTATAAGTCATAATGCATTTGAGTCCCATAGTTCTTTAGGGATTATAGAGTTATTTCCTTGCAGCAATCTTGGATTAGACAATGCAAAAATTAATCTCCTTTTACATATGTGAAAATTAGGGCCATAGAGGTTCAGTTAGCAAATATTAGAACCCAAATTTGAACCAGTGTCCTGACTTCAAATCCAATGCCTTTTACCCAGGCATAACATGGGAATTCGGTCTATAAATGTCTAGGTTTATTTGTTTTTGGCAGTCATTGATATAAACTAGAAAATCTTCTCTGCTGAAAAGGCCTTGAGAGACACAAAAGCTGCTCCCCCTTAGTATCCTCCCCAAACAAAAGGGGAATTAATTTCTCAGTTTATCCTTAAAGAAAGAATCTGTTCTCCTCATTTCAAAGTGTGCCACTTATATAGCTTGATGCAAGGAATTGTCTATACCCAGGTGACTCCATCAGTTGATGATACCTGTTCAGGTTAAGCATGTGATTGTAACAGTTTGGTTCAATTTCTTTTTTACCATAACCTAACAAAAATGGACTAGTATTTCCACATCACCTTGCCAAGATTCTTTCAAAGAAGGTGAAATAGGGATAAGAAAACAGTCTCAAATTATGTAGGTGTGTCCTCAGGTAAGAAATTTAATCTCACTGGGCCTGTTTCTTCATCCATAAAATGAAAGAGTTTGGCTAGATGGCCTCTGGGTTCCATTTTGGTTCTAGATCTGTGATCCTACTATGTAACAACATTACTTTTAGGGCTTTGGAGGTTCTGCTAGGTTGAGCCTGCCATGAGCTTCCCAAAGTTTGTCCAGTATTGAATCTGAGAGCAGCATGGTATGGGCCATTGTTTCAACATTTCAGGACATGGTGAACAACACTGTTAAAACAAGGCAAGAGTAAAGTTTAATGAAAATAGGACCTGTACTTTGCTGGAATGGGTAGAGTAGCTACCTGCATTTATCTACTTGACTACCTGGGGGTTATTGTAGTAGCTGATAAAAAAACTCTGAATAAAAACTAATTTGATCCAGTAGCATACTTTCTTATCAAATTGGCTGTTAGCAGAGGTGATTCTTCTAAATTATAGGTTATCCGATCCCTTTTATCTACATTTAGTCAAACTGAAAATGTTCTAATTCCTTTCATTTTTACACACACACACACACACACACACACACACACACATATATATATATTTCTTTGTCTTATTAATCATGTGAATGCTATTTTGAACCCATGTTTTTATAAATACTAAAGAATCATAAATTATAACGTCAGATTTCACAGAAGCACGTAGTGCAACTTGCCACCTGAAGCATCAACCCATACTCAGCAAATACTACCACTCTTTTTGGTAGCAAATGATTAGAAACAAAATATTTAGAAACAAATAAGGGTGAATAGATGGCACAGTAGATAGAGCACTGACTCTGGATTCAGGAGGATCTGAGTTCAAATTCACCCTCAGGTACTTACTAGCTGTATGAATGGAGCAAGTCACATAAGACATGGTAAGGAATTAATGATGTTTCTTCCCTTCCCCTTTTCTAGTTTTCCATTGATTGGGGAATGGCTAAATAAATCTAAACAAATTGTGGTACATGAACACAATGGAATATTACTGGGCAATAAAAAATGACAAATATGAAGAAAAAGAAAATGGAAAGACATGTGAAATGATGTAAATTCAACTGAGCAGAGCCAGGAAAACAATATTTCTAATGACTATGACAATACAAATGGAAAATCTCAATTGAAAATAAATTTTGCAATATTACAATGAATAAGCTTGACTGAAAAGAAGAGCTGTGAGGAGATGCCATCCCTTCTTTGAAGAAACAAGGAGTTTATGAGTGTGCAATGTTGCACATATTGTCACAATTTTAGAGGTATTGATTGGTTTTGCTGATTTATTTATTCTCTTTTTCATCATTTAAAAAAAAAATCTTAACTGGGACATCTTTTGTGAAGGGAGAGGAAGAGAAATGCTGAAGGATAGGTGGTTCAAAAAAAAAGATATCAGTGAAGATATAAGTTAAAGTGACAGTATTCCCCTACAAATAACATAGCCAATCTCTAATTAAGCAGAATGTTGTTGTGAAACAGATATTGACTTTGAAGTCTGAGGAAAAGGGTTCAAATTCTGTGACCTTTGTCAAATCATCCAAATCCCCTGAGGCTTCAGTTCTCCTCAACATTTTGACATTTGACAGGGTTGGACTCCATATCCCAAGAGGTCCCTTCCAGTTCAAATTCTATCATCCTAAATACAGATAGATGGAGCAGTGTATAGAATATTGGACCAACAATTAATAGCTATGTGACCATTGGCAAGTTAGTTAACCTCTGTCTCAGTTTCCTTATTTGAGAAATATAATAACACCTCATTCCTAGGGTTATTAAAGGGATAAAATGAGATAATGTTGGCAAAATATTTCAGAATTTACATTGCACTATATAAATGATAGCTATCATAAGCCATTTTTATTCATATAATCTCCAGTGATAGGGAACCTGCTATAACCTGAGATGACTAGTTATTGCAAAAGTCTTCTTTATTTTGAGTCAAAACTCTCACTCCCCATGATGAGTTTGATCTTTTATCAGGTCTCTGAAGTTAGCCAATATAATTCTAATCTGTTGAACATTCTGTGAGTTCTTATGTATTTGAAGACAGCTATGTCTCCCTTAACTCTTTTCCCTAGTTTGAACATTCTTAGTTCCTTCAATCGGTTCTCAGATGACATGATCTCAGGTCACTTTAACATCCGAATTGCCTTTTTCTAGAGCTTCCCCAGTTTGTAAACCATCTCTCCAAATATGGTGCCTAGAACAAAGCACAGAACTCCACAATGTGGTGAGGGTTGGGGGGAGACCACAATGAATCAAAGTACTCTACAGTGAGACCATCATATCACTTGTTCTGAAGACTATGTATTGTAATTCCTGCAATGCAAGATAATGTTAGTATCTTTTTAGAAGTCTTTCTGTTTAATTCAACTGAGCAAAACTTTATCAATACTTTCTATGTATCTGTGCTTGGTGTTAGAAATGTAAACAAACTAAAAGAGTATCTATATGTAAGAAATTTACAATTCACTGGACAGTATATGAACCATTTCTTATCAATTCATATTGAATCATAAAATTTCAGTGTTAGGAACCACAGTGGTGATCCAATCCAAATTGCAGGACTTAGCAAAGTAGTTTTGTGAGGTACACACACACACACACACACACACACTCATACACACACACACATGCATACATTCATATTTAGCAGTTACAGGAGAAAAGCAAGAGGTCTTCACTGAACAAGGTGAAAAAAAGATTACAAAATGAAATCCCCTAAAAGTGTATTTTCTCAATTACCTATCTAACAAGCGGTCATTTAGAGCTGCTTAAAGACCTCTCCTGATGAGTAACTCATAACTTCCTGATAGCCCATGCCAGTTTTGTATGACTTTAATGGTTAAGCAGTGGTTGTATGTGTATGTATGTGTTTGTGTGTTTCCTGACATTAAACCTAAACTTGGTTCTTACCAAATTTTGACCATCATTAATTCTGCCCTCTGGGGCCAGGCAGATTTAGTCTAATCCATTTTCCAGGTGACCGCCTTTCAACTGCATGAAAACATTTATCTTTTCCTCTCTTACCATCAGCTGAAAGCACTAGCTCTCTCTTGCATTACATTCTATCAAGTCTCATCTTTTCTGTCCTATACTTGACTGATCTTTTTGGTAGAACTTTCCACTTATCCCTATTAAATTTCACTGTGTTTGTGACAGTCTTGTTAGCACAGGCACTTCTGTGATTATATTATGCTTTACAATCCGTACATGACATACATTTTGCCTGCTCTTATCAAAGATACATTTAAATTCTAAGTTCCTAAACTACTATTTTTTAAGGCAATCCTTCTACCTTTTCTCTGCAGAAGATAACCACATTCCCCACCCAATTTGGTTAGAAGTCCCTATACTTCTGTTTTGCTTCTTCCTTCTTATCTCCGGTTTTCTGGCCATTTCAGTGGAAGGGCTTCTTGAACAATCTTTATGCATATTCAAGCCATCCACAGAAAGCAAAATCTTCATGAGTCACTTTAAGAAAAGAATTCAATTAGGAGAACACGGACATTGATGGCCGAGAAGTAGCAGGTTCAATGCTGGGAGCAACCTGATAGGCAGTCATGAGAAAGAAAAAGGCTGACTCATTCTGAGCAAGAAAACCTACTCATCTGTAGAACAAAGTGGCTGAGAAATAAGCAAAAGAATCTCTACCAACCAGCTATCAGGCAGTGAAAGTACTTGGAAATATCTGTGATTTCATAGCCACTTGTAGACATGGAAAGTAACACGACCCACACTGAAATTTTACATTACAAAGAACAAACAGATAGCCAAAACACAGTGTCTTTCCATGAAAAGTCAACTAAATCCTATTACTTTGACCACTAAAGAACTGTTCCAATTCTAAGATTATGTTGCAATTGCATTGTGTAAAAAGCCAGATTGCTTAAAATATGTGGGTCATGGAAGTGCTGTTTGTGATCTTAATTTTCCTTTTAACAGTATTTTTGTTGTGGCAGTATGAATTCCTGTATGGTTATTTAATGTTTTTGTATTCAGGGAGTTCATTCAAAGTTACAACATCCATTTTTGGACTGCCCAAAAGGGGGGAAAGCTATTTCCTTGATAGATGCTAATAGTTTTTACAAGAAAAAAAATGATTTTCAATTTGCTAATTCAAACAGAAAATTAGATTAAATGTGATTGCATACTTATTGCAAAACATTTATGTCATAAAATTCTAATTAAGTATTTATAATTTTATTATGGTTTCATAGAAAAATTCAAGTCAGATGAATAATTTCCTGATATTTAAAATGGGAAAATGCTAGACATGAACTAGTTTGTTTCCAAGCTATATTCCAATATGGTTCATATTTGAAGCTGTTCTCTTTTGGAGAAAAATTCCTGTAGACAGGCTTTTCTCAGTTCTATGGGAATGATTGGTTTTCATGGAGGGATCATCTGTATATCTGTTTTGTTTTGTTTTTAAATTTAAGTCGACTTGGTATTCTACTTTCCTTTTAATCATGGGAGTCTTTTTAAAGAAAGTTAAAAATCAAATGGAGAGGTTAGATTACAGAGTAGGCACTAATGATATACAACTCTATAAGTGATGATCTATCATTTTCATATGTTACTAAATGCTTTTCAGAAACAGCTAGAGATCTTTGATAGAAAGATTTATTTCAAATTTGTCCAAATTACAAAACATAGTAAAGAAGTACTATTCTTTCCTTATATTTTGTTCTAAAAATTTTAATTCATTTCAATAAATACTTATTACATGCCCACTATGTGCTAGGCACTGTGTTAAATGCCAGAGATACAAATAAGAAAAAGAGACAGTCCTTACCTTTAAGGAATTCATAACCTAATGATGGGATGACAACCCACAAAAAGAAACTGAAAAGGAGAGGGGAGAGGGGTGGTGGTGAGTGGATGCAGAAGTGTTGGGGAAGCATTTTTCTGGGGAGTTGAAACCAAACAAATTTCAGGTACAAGTGTAGTAAACTGGAAAGTCCAAATGCTATCATCTATAAAATAAGGCTTTGGAAACAGACATGGGCTGGAATAGGATATATTGTTCCCTATAACCAAGCACAGCAACTCATAGAAAAGGAAAGGGAATACTAAGTAGTCTTAACTCCAGAGTGGCTCCCTGTATTTCTAGGATCAAATATAAACTCCTCTGGCATTTAAAGTTTTTCACAACCTTGGTCCTACCTACTTTTCCAATCTTCTTAACACTTAACTCTCTTTTTCATACTTAGTGCTCCAGTGATTTTGGACTAGTGGCTTTTCCTCAAACCTGATGCTCATCTCCCATCTCTGTGCCTTTGCCATGGTTATTCACGTAGCTGAAATGCTTTCCTTCCTTATCTTTTTGCTTCTTGGCATCTGTGTTTCCCTTTAAGACCCAGCTCAAAGCTTTCTGCAGGAGGCCTTTTCCAGTTCATTTTGACTGGCAGTGTCTTCTCTTCTAAGGTTATGTTGTACTTACTTTTTATGTATCATGCATACTTCTAAATAAATACATGTGAACCTACCTATTAGAATATAAGATCCCCAAGAGTACAATTTAAGTGGTCTTTTCTCTTTCTATCCCTAGCACTTGAGTTTTTGGCACAAGAAAACCTGTTGACTGATTATAAAATGAAAATCTTAATTAAAATAAAACCATCACATGAGATAATTCATTTATGTGGGAATCTTTTTTGTTCTATTTAGTCACCACTACAGAAGAAAATTTTAAGGTTTTCCCAGTGAAAGAGTTGTTTTAGGGTTTGTCTGTTTTGCTGAGGAAGGGAAGCCCTAAAAAGATTCACCAAATAAGGATAGTCTAGGACATGGATAAAGAAAAGTCAATGGGGGATAATTACAGTAATTAACTAATTAAATATTCTGAACACTTAAAACACCAAGATTTAATGTCAGGCCTTGATTCTAATAGGTTTCAAGTTAACAGAAACCATCTGACAGAAGGTGTAAACCACTGGGAAACTAGGACTAGGCAAAATCTAGAAGTATTTTTTTTTCTCAATGTAAAAAGTAAAAATTGAATTAGGGTAAGAAATTATTATTACTGATTAAAATAAATGATATCTACAAATATCTGAATGTGACCTTTCCTTGAAATTTTATTTCTTATTTTATTCATTTATCTATCTCTTAGTTATTAATGTATGTTGCCATACAACTAGGTAGTGCAGTGGATAGAGTGCTGGGCTTGGAGTTAGGAATACTCATCTTCCTGAGTTCAGATATGACCTCAGACACTTACTAGCTATATGACCCTGTTAACACTGTTTGCCTCAGTTTCCTCATCTGTAAAATGTACTGGAGAAGGAATGGCAAGATAAGAAAAACCCATATTGAGAGTCAGACAGTTAGACACTACTGAAAAAGTGACCTAACAACAAATGAATACATTATTATACATATGTGGTAAAGGGATATTAAATAATAGAGTGAGTTAATTGGTGATGTATAAGAATATTCTTCACTTGCTCAGAAAATAGTAAAATAGTCCTTGTGATACTATTTGGCTAATGATTGAATTTTGAAATTATAGAAATATACACATACATTAATCAATGAAATGTGCAAATATTGGAAGAATCTCTTATGTTAATAATAAGCCCTATCTCCCGTAGAGATCATGGTTCATCATATGACTGAAGGTCAATGTTATCTCTGGATGAATAACTGAGGTTTATGAAATAAAATCATTCTAAAACTTTATTATCTCTAGGATTGATATAAATAATTTAATGTCAGACAGTTCTGTGAGGGTCAAAATTTATATACTAGGAAACTACTGAAAATATAAATATGTCAATGCTAGCACATTTGAAATGTATATTATCCAGCTATCAGTGTCACTATCACTTTATGTGTTAATTACAATAAGTTGGAGATAATTTGAAAAACCAAACAATGTAATATGCCTAATTAATTTTTAGTATATGTGTTGATTTTGAAGCATCAATCAAAAATTATAAGTAATAATGTCTGGATGATCCAATTTGCTTGTCAGCGTCAATCTGAATAAAATAAAATGCAGTCCCAGTGTCTCACAGGCTTGTCTTGTCTCTCTTTCCTGGGCTACAGCTGATTTTACCTTTTAATTTTACAGGACTTCTGACAACCACAACTTGTTAGTTAGTTCCCCTAGAAACATGTTTATTTCTTGACTATTAAAGTTAGACAGCTTTTTTTTTTCAGTTAAAATATTTAAATATGTATGTATGCTCATAATTTATTTATATGTCACAAAAGTTTGTATTCAACATACAAAGCCTTATAAAATCCTTCTTTGGTTCCTGTTCAAACAAATACCAGCACCACTTCAACTGATTGTACATAATGAACTGAAAACAGCATTTTGTACACGTTTATTTCTTTTAACTCTGAAAATCCATCCCTAATTTTCTTGAATTGTTGTGGCTTCATTTTTTTTCCCCTCATCAATCCTGTTTTCTCCTTTTTCTTTCTCCTTCTTCATTCCTCTTCCCCACTAATCTGAAAACTCCGTTCACATACTAAAACATGGCCTCTTAGGAGGGACTGAATTGATTCAGGTAAGGAGAATCAAATATATGCTTCACCCCTGAGACCGGGGCAGAATTTATCAACATGGATTGCTCCTAAATCCAGAAAAATGGTGTGAATTGAACTATCAGATGGATGTGGGTTCAGTAAGACCTAAGTTTGAATCCAGTGTTAATCACTAACTGGCTATTTGTGATGCTGGGTAAATTAAATACTCTCTATTTGCCTCGTTTTCTTCATCTATAAAATGAAGTTAATAATAGCACCTATCTTCCAGGGTTTTAATGATATAATTATATATTTCTAAAATGTTCTTTAAAATTAGAACCACTAAATAAATGGTAGCTGTTATTATTATTAGTTACTAACTGTTTAAGGTAAACTAATTGTTTACCTTTCAGGCAACTTTTGCAAATAACAGATAGAAAATAAAAGGTAAGGTCCGTAGAGCTTCATTATTTCAAAACAATCTACAGAGAAATTGCAGTCCCTAAGGTAATCGTCTACTTATTGAAACTTCAGAAAGCCACAGAATACATACAAGACAAATGAAGGTGAAGAAAACTAAAACCACTGTGACATAAGATTATGTATTAATTTTTGGACAACATTCAAATTAACTTGTATTTAATGTCATTAAATAATAATAATAAATCCCATGGTCAGGTTCACCAAAACTGTAGCTGTCAGTTTAAGTCACAGGTGTTAGCAAACTGTTAATGTTCTGTTTTGTTTAAAAAAAATTAAAGTTCATTGAATATAACTACCCACCCAAAGAAGAAATCAACAAATGTGATCCTAGGCTCCTATATGTGTTCCCTGAACAACTATATTGATTTCTTACCTTAAAAATGCTTATCTGGAAATTAGTCTGACAAAAATTAGGCTTTCATCAAAATGTTACCCCACTTTCCATAATATTGTATAAAAAGTAAAAATGACTTTATGACGTGAATATTAAAGATCATAACATACTGGGGGGTTGGGAGGAACGACACATGCTTATAGTCTCATGTGCCAGCTGAATTCTTAAACTCAACAGTTCTGAGCTCTAGTAAGTTATGCAAATCAGGAAGTACAGCAAGTTTGGCATCAATAAGGTGGGACCCTAGAAGTGTGCACAGGAGCACTGCCTTGTGAAGAGTATGACAAACCAGTCCAGTCCAGAAATTGGACAGGTCGAACACCCCAGGTTGATCTTTCAGATTTCAAAACAAACAAACAAACAAAAAAGAACAAAAACAAAAACACGCCACAAATTAGAAGAGGAGATTACATTCCTTTCAAAGATCTGAGTAATGAATTCTTAACCAACAAATAGAAACAATTACAAAAGATAAAACATATCATGTTGATTATATAAAATTGAAATGCTTTTGCACACACAAAATTAATGAATCTAGTTACATCAATAATGATTTATTAAGTACCATTTATGTGACAAGCACCAAGCTAAGTGCTGGGGATACAAAAAAAGAGGCAAAAACAACAGAACAATCCTTATTCTCAAATTCACATTGTAATAAGGGAGACAACATATCAATGACTATGTACAAACAAGATATGTCCAGTCTAAATTGCATATAATCTCAGAGAGAAGGCACAGGGAAATAGAGAAAGGCTTCTTGCAAAAAATGAGAGTTTAACTGAGACTTGAAGAAAGCCAGGAAAGCTCGAATGCAGAAGGGAGGTAGGAAAGATTTGCAAGCATGGGAGACAGCCACTGACAATGCATGGGATCAGGAGACTGAATTTCATGTGTGAGGAACAGCAAGGAGGCCAGAGTCACTAGATCATAGAATACACAAAAACAGATAAGATGGGAAAAATACTGGAAAAACAGAATTCAAAAGAGTTTTAAAGGTCAAAGCATTGTATATTGCATCCTAGGAACAGCTGAGAGGTGCTGGAATTTATGGAAGGCAGTGGGATGGTTGGGGTGAGAATATGGTATATTCAAACCTATAATTAAGGCAGATCAGTGTCACAGTGGAGTATAGTATAGAATGGAGGGGGGGGAGAGACTTGTGGTGGGGAGAAAAGCCACCAGCCTTCTATTCTAATAGTCTAGCAATGAAGCAAAGAGGGTTAATGCTATGTTGTCACTACTTAGTGCTGGAGGACAAAACAAAAAAAAAAATCAAAGACACAAAATCTCTGTTATCAAGGAGCTTATTCTCACTAACAGGAGATGAAGTTGAATCCTAGGCTCAGTCCCAACTCAGTGTATTATACTAGAGAAAAGCTTTCTGATTTATCACAGGAAAATGACTAGTTAATTTAGAGCATGATTTCTCCCATCCAACAGCAGCCATTTCCTTAACCTCAGCTCATCAGCACCCTTCCACAGGGCCAATGCCTCTTCATTTATTGTGCCAATCCCCAACTGAATTGGATTTTATTTCTCTACAGGACAGCCTCATTGACTGTAACAAGGAGCATGAGCCAGGGGTTCCTGGCTTCTTTCTTTACATATCTATCCTTAGAAGCCATGCAGTTCAAGCTGTACATGAACCAGATACTCCACTACAGTATTTCACTTGAAGTTCACTAGTGACCTTGAAGCTACCCATTGCACTCTGGATGATTCTAATTGTTAGGAAGTTCTGTTTTCTACTAGCCCTTTTAGATCTAGCTAGAATCTAAATATTTACAATTTCTATGCATTCATAGTTTAAAAAATACCAAGCTAATCTTCTCTATGTTAATCTTTCAAATACTTGAAAAACAATTATCATATTCTTCCTCTTATTTATCCAAACTGAATATCTCTAGTTCTTGAATTCACAAATATACTAGAGAAAGGTCAGAGACATTCCCATCAAGAATACGTATAAAGAAGGAATTCCCTACCAACCAATTTCTATTTAAGTGTGTGTGTGTGTGTGTGCATGTATATGCATGCATATCTACATGAATACTATTTTATAAATATATATAAGAGCATTTTCCAGATTGTTTTAAAGAATCAAAGGAAGAACTAAACATATATCCTTAATTTGACTGAATTTGTAATTTTTCCAAGGATGTACAGATAGCAAGTGGCAAGGTGAGACTAGACCCCAAATGTGCTAACTTTAAATCCAGTATGCTTGCCACTCTACCCCATACAAATAACTCAAAGGAGTTGTTTGTTTGTGTGTAAGACCTACATAGCCTATCTATGGGGAAGAAAGCAGTCAATTCTCATTAGAATTTTTGCAGCTGGGGTTTGAAGGACAAATTTGAATGATTCGAAAAAGGTATCTACTGTGTTGGGTAAGGAAGGCCATGAAAAAGTATCTTTAGAGTTTTCCATAGAAAATTCAGACGTAGATGTGAGAGGAGTTGATCTTTTAAAAAGTATTGAAGCATAGTGGTATAGTTGACTAGACTAGGAGTCAAAAGATGTGGGATTTGATCCTGACTTTACCATTGATAAGCTATAAGATATTGGATAAACCACTTAATCATTCTGAGTTGAAATGTCTTCATTGAAAAATTATAGAATTAGTCTCATAATAATCTTTCAGCTCTAATATTCTACAAGTGTCATAGAATAAAAGAACCTGCAACAAAAACATAATGGTTGAGAGACAGGTTGGGATTGGAATTCTTGTATAATAACTGTGCAAACTTAAGGAAGTTATTTAACTGGTATCAGTCTCTTTTACCTCAAAAGCAAAGGATGGTATATGGGAACTACCTATACTACAGGATTGTTATGAGGAAAAATTCTTTAAAATATTAAAGTTTTGTGTAAATGTGAATTTGTGTTAATATCATGTGTTCACCCAAGTCATTATACACTATTTTTTCCTAAAATATTGGGACCGCTCCTAGTTAATGATTTTCAAGTGGCCTTGGTAATATAAACCAATTGTCTTTCTATCCTGGTATTTGATGATGGATCAAATTCTCTCTCAAGCTCCATTAGGTTTCACCTTAAGTATTTTACTGAAATGTGGAACCAGATTTTCCCACATTAAAAAGGTTATGCTAAAATCTCAAGTTACAAAGGCTATTATGAAAGCAGGACTCTATTTTTTTTTATATCCTGAAAGTCTTACTCTAAATGTAATTAATCAAAAGAGTGTATTCATATGTGATTAATCTAGCAGAAATTAATTCAAGCCTATGTTTAAAAAAGAGAAATACTTTTTGTTTTTATCCCAGTTTTTATCATTTTTTGTCTCTTCTATCATGCCTTTTTCTCTTTTAAACAAAGGGACTAGTCTTCTTTTGAGTACAAAACACTGATTTAATCAGAGGCTTTGTGGTATTTCAGGTTGTCCTATGTATTTAATTTGTTGGGAGCTTATGTTTTCTGTACTTCATTAAGTGATAACAGAAAAAAGACAGTTGTCTTAGAGGTAAATTATTATGTGGCTTTGCTACAGTAATTAGTTGGACTTATCTTTTATTGCATTATCCCTTCCCTCTGCTTTTCTTTGCAGAAAAGCATTATTTTCCCTTTTCTCTTAGTTATGAAGTGTACATGAATTTCATTGAATGCCAATAGCTCCATTTGTTTTATATGGATGTAGTCCATTTTGGAGAACTATTAAATTATGATAAAAATCTTCTATTGATAAGATCCATGAAGAGATTCTGAAAGAACTATGGTAAAAAACAAACAAAGAATAAAACAGCAACAGAGGTGAACAATACCTCAATAATGGTCCAAGGTCATGGATTAAAAAAGGTTAGTAGAGATATGAATCTTCCCTGTAGGGCTAGGTACAGTTACCTGTTCCCTTTCAGAGTAACTGATTATGGTTCTGGCTGCAGCCACCAGCTCCTTTCCATTCCCCTTCCTCCTTTAAAAAGCAGTTCAAGGCAATTTGCACAACCTAATTCAGCTACCCTAAAGGAAGGCAGAAAAGTACATGAAAAGAAAATATCCTTTTCAATTACCAAAAAAGAATTCTGGATAGGTCTGGGCCAAGTAAAAGTCTTACCTTTGGGGCACTTAAAAGGGGCTCAGATATACACCAAGGATCTATGCAAAGACAACCAAAAGTTATTGATGGAGATTTAATCAAGAATACTGAGGGGGAAGTGTTGAGATAGACAATACCTTGTGTGGAATAGTGTGGAGCCAAGGGGACTGTTGTGAAAGAACAGTAATAGTCTCGAGTAATCTAGAGGCATTCTGTTTCCCTGTCACACCTGACAAGCACAAAAGAACTTGAATTGGATGATTTATCAATTTTGTTGATATCTTATGGGACTGACTCTTTGTAAATGGAGTTGATGTTACTGTTGGAAGGGCCAGAAATGTTCAACCTTGGTTCCACATGGAGTGGAAGCAAATAATTCAGATAAGTCAGAGGTCCTCAGAGTTTAATTCAATCCTTTGTGTCAGAAGGGAGACTGTCATAAGTGGTATACACTGAATAGAAGATGATGATTAGTGAAAGGAGGAAAAGTAGTGTGAGGAAGATGCAGCTTTAAAAAAAAAATATGGTCACGTATAAAGAAGAATTTGTTATTAGATGTTGAATGGACTATTGAAGGAGCCTGCTCTAACTGATATACGATATTTAGCTATGCTCCTTTTTGTAGGATGTAGTTAAGGTAGACTAATTGACCTTTTAGAATTCTCCTTCTAATATCTTCAGGAAGAGAATTCTAAAAGACATTATTGCCTGGAAAGAATTGAAAATTTTCAAATGTTAGTCACTTTTATATTGAAACCCCTCTACTAAATTCTTTATTAAAAATAATAACTTGCCTTGAATTAGATGATAAAATGAAGAATTGCGTTGTCCATTTTTTGGCTTTTCACTTTGGCAAATGGAGTCACAGATTCTTTAGGCTTAAGGGTATAACAGATGACCAAGAAAAAACTCTTTCTAGAAATGAAGAAAATGAGTCCAAGATAATTTAAGTGACTTCCTAAAGGTTAGACAGATACTTGAAGACGTGGGACTAGAATCACAGCTTTCCTACTCCCCTATGACTTGTTCTTTCCACTACATAATCCCTATTTGAGAAATAATATGGAAAATACACCAAGAATGTTTGTGAAACTTTATTTGCATTTTTCATGTCTTTGATTGAGCTCACTAATGTGGTCATTTGTTTTATCTTCCATCTTCCATTTTACAAGCATTCAATAACCCAAGTATTGCAATTTTCAAATGTTCTCTGCTTCATTTTCTCTGCTACATTCATCATACAATAGCAACTGTATATGTCTTAATGAGCTGAAAACAAACATTGAATTAAAAAAAAAGTTGGGATTCCTGCCATCTTTTCCAGTTAACATATCTATTTTTGTGGCATTTGGCCCTGTGTTGATAGCCATTAGTTAGGTAAATATTATTAAACTAAAAGAAGACCCTTGTTGATAGTATTTGCACCTTAATAGTATTCCTCTGAGTTTAATTAGAAGTGGCAATGAGACAAACAGTAAACATTACTATTTTCATCATAATCTTTTAAATTTAGAAGGATTACTTAGTCCTCCCTGGAGCCTGTAGAACTTTGTTGCTAGGAATATAGGGTTTAGAGCTAGAAAAAGACCTGAAAAATCATTTAGCCCAGCTGCCTCATTTTATAGACAAGACACTGACAGGTGAACTCCCTTAGTATGAAACAGTAAGCTAGATGTCTTGGTTCTAAAGTCAGTATTCTATTATATTTACGCTCCTCGTACTCTATTTTGTATTATAATTATTTATGTAATGTAATCCCCATTCTCCTTCCATTAATTACTTGAGAACAGAATTCTTTGTGTCTCCCTCAGTGCAGAGCATAGTATTCTATATGTATTTTTCACTTGGTATTTCTAAAGTTTGGGTTGATCCTATTTTATAGCTCTTATTTTCCATATATTATCTCATTTCATTTTCACATCTACTCTGTTCTATTTAGAACTAGGTAGCATAGTTAATTATGAAAACTGATATGAAGACAGATGACCTGGGTTTAAATTCAAGCCTTGATAATTACTGTACAAGTCATTTAGAGTCTTTAGAACTCACTTTCCTCAAACAACAATGACAAAAAAAGATGGGATTAGATTAGATGATGATCTTTTAAATCCCTCTTGTTCCAGATTTCTCTTAAAGTCATTGAAGTAGGAACTTGGATGCTTGTAAACTATGCTAAAGCAGCATAAGCTCCCCTAGGTGTTAAGATAGAAAGGCCTTGAGTTTCCACTGAGACTGATTCTTGAAGATCAGCTTAGCTAGGCTCATAGAATCTAATTATTTGAAGGCACTCTATCATGATAATGAATTTTGAGAGATTACAACTTAGTAGAAACCATCCACTTAGTCAAAGAGATGTCTATGGCTGTACAAGTGATATACCAGTAATATTACACATAGATTTTTTAAGTCTTTTAGTATTGATTTTCAAAACATCTGGGAAATTATACAAAATTTGTTATTCTAGTTTTTAAAGGAAAGTAAATGCAAGTGGAAAAAGATTTGTGTGCTTGGTCAAGGTCGCATAGCTAGTAAGTGGTAGAACTGACATTCCGTTTTTTTATTCTAAAAGTCAAGTGCTTTCCTTGCAATTCACTGCCTCTTGGAACTTACAGAATTCTTCTCTTGTACCCTTTAGATTGGAAAAAATACATTTGAAAATAGAATCAAAAGGCATGACGAGTTGATAGACATATAGGGTTAGTGTGTTATGTGGGGGTTGAGTTGATAAATTGATATTCTCCTAATACAGTGCTATAGATTTCAATACTATACTCAAACCAAAAAGTAGGAAAGAGGATTGTGAGGAAATTAACTTCATCAGTGTAAGGCAGAGTTATGGCAAGACAGGCTGCCTCAATGGATAACTAGTTGGAATGTAAAGCTAAGTCATGGTCTATATAGATACAGAGGGCTAAGTGGGTTAATTCATACTCAGTCACTAATCAAGATAGCTGTTTTCAGCTGATTTTCTTTTTTATACAAAAGGAAATGACAAAACCAGAGAATGTTACATGTAGAAGGGACCTTAAAAATGATCCATCCTTCTCATTTTACAAATTAATAATCAGCCCAGGGAAGTTAAATAATGTCTTAATTCATATATGTAGTAAATGGCAGAATCTGGTCTGAAGCTGAGATTTTTTTTTTATGTTAAATATCCCCATTTAGGCATCTTCACTATAGGTTAATTTCCAGAGGTTCTTTTTAAGAGTTCAAAAACTTTGATCAAGCCTTTCTATGATGTCTAAAGCTAAATACTAAATAAGCTCAAATCAACAAGAATGCTACGTATTTCATGTGCAAGACAATGTGAGAAGAGCAGAGAAGTATAAGGAGCAAATCATGATAAAGTGGTATAATTTCAGAAAGGAAGGGGACCATTGTATCCCTGCTCCTTAGTGTTAGACTGTATGTCATGTATAAAACATCATTTTAGAGATGTGGAAATTGAGATCTAATTGACTTAGCAAAGATCACACATGTAATTAGTAGCAGATTTGGGACTAAAACTCAGATATTATGACTCTAATTTCAGTGCCATTTTTCTCTATTCCATAATCTATTTAATATTAAGATCAATTACTTGTTTAAGTAAGGCACGTCTTCATCCAGTGCTTTTAATCCTAAAAAAAGTTGGTTAAATGTGCCTCTTTGCTGTGAAATATGAGCCATGCCTTATTCAAACCGTATTTGTATAATAAGACATTTCTGTTATATAAGGCCTGTTATCAAGACAGAACCTTAGATTTAAGTAAGCAAAAAGAAAAGTTGGGTAAGAAAAAGGAAAAAAAGGAAGTAGAGTAAATTAAAACAGACTTAATGGATTAGTTGAGTACTTTGCCTGCTGTGAACATAGCTGGTGTTTGGTCTTTATCAGCAGTGTAACCAAGATGAAAAACACTAGATTATTTTTTTCCTTAAATGCCATAAGGGAAGTGGGGGACTCCTTAAGTATAGTATTGACTCTAATTCCATGGTCAAACTGGTCACTAGTGTAGCATTGCATTGACTAAAATTTGATTCAGGCTGTGTATTGCAATGACTTCAGTGTCTTGAATTAGTGAATTTGTAAGTATGACAGTGTTGTATAGCATATACTGAAGGGGTGTTTTCAGAAGGATTGATCAGTAATTACAAAATGTGTAAGCCAAAGTGCTTGTAATAAGATGCGAAGTATTGCTTTGTTCAGTTTTAAACATCTATTATGCTATCACTACCACATAACATGTAGCTGTCTGATCCTGGCAGTTGATTTTTACATTAAGAAATTAGATTTTGTATGCAGCAAGGCATGATGAATTAAAATAGCATGTAATTCTCTGCGGAGAGGAAATGATTTTGAGAAATGGAATTACATGAAGGGCAAAACACCTTATATCACTAATGCCCAGTTTATTGATGTAAAACAGGCCATATAGTAACCATAATTTTGTTGTTAACTCTTTAGTGAGTATAAAGAATTGAGAGGGGAATTACTTTAAAAAGCAAAAGTGGCATTTGTTCAGGTTGCTTTCTTTCATGATTAAGTTAAAGAGATGACTAGAACTGTTATTTCATTGTCATAGGGAACTCCCAAAGGAAGAAATTTTTGCTATATAATGCAGCACCTTCTTCTCAAGTTAAAAATCTTACAGTTTTCTAGAGCTCTAAGAGGTTGAGCAACCTTTTCAGGGTCACACAGATAGCAAGGATGTAGCAAAGGGAAGCCTTGAATTTAAAACTTCCTAGATCCAAGGACAGCTCCTTATGGATCAGTGCTTCTTAAACTGTGTGTTGCCAAGCTATATGGGTCCTGACCCCACCGCTGAAGAAACCCTGAAGGGGGTGCAAATGAAAAAAGTTTAAGAAACCCTTAACTATATACCACACTTCTCCGTTTATTTTAATTAATTTTTCAAGTTATTATATTATTGAAAACATTTCTTATTGTTTCCTTGAGTATTAGCTGTCTAACAGAAGAAGTCATTCAAGATGATTAAGTGTCATTTAGAGTTATAGATGAGTTTGCAGTCCAGTCAATCCTAATTTCTCCTTTGATGCAAAAGTAGCACAAAAGTCCACCCCTGCAATCTTTTCAAGTAGACCTAGGGACCCATCAAATAAATCAAGGGTTTCCTTGATCATGCTTGCTATGCTTCTTTTAATGGAAAATTATAAATTCCTAATTAAAGACCACTCTCAGAAAATTGGAGACATGTAAAGACAACTTGCCAGTAATACTTGTGACTGCTTGAACAAGTAAATGGTCATACTGGATGCAGATGCAGTGCTACAAATACTAATTCTTTTGGGAATGTCCACTCTTGCAGGGGTTTGCCTTGATTTAAGAGCATTGCTGCATTTTTTATATGAAAACAACTATGGGTCATTATACCTTTTTCACTGAGTTGGTTGGGCCAAGCTCTAGGATTGACACGAGAAGAGGAGAGAGGTGATTCATATCCTGAATAGGGCACAGCAACTCTGTAGACTTGCCTCTTCACTTGTCAAACAAGAATTTAGGATTATATGGTCTCTAAAGTTTCTCCTGCCTCTAAACCTCTGATCCTATAAAGACTTGCTTTCTTTATATAATTATCAAGATTCCAAGAATTTCTTTAGGATGTCAAAACTGTTGGTATAGGTATAAAAAGTGAGAGATTTTTAGGGAAAAATGTTTTCTTCCTTTGAGATGAGCCTTTTATTTGATTATTTCTTTGTTAAGGGGAGATAAGGCTATCTTCTCAGCCTGGGAAACTCACATTACAAAATGTTACTTTTATGTGGTTTTTCTTTAGTAGTTGAGAGATAATGGAATATATTTGCAATTTGTCAGCATTATCTGAAAACTATTCAAGGTTAAGCATATGATGTTTTGTTTTCTGATTTTCAAACATTATGGAATGTGGAAAAAAAAACAAAAACAAAAGTAAAAGAAAATCAAAGCAAACAACATTGCAGGGAAATCAAAAGGCATACAATTCTTTTTGGTTCCATGTTTGTGATCAACTTGCTTGGGTAGGCAAGAAGTTTTCTAACTGGCCAGTCTCCTGTTTAGGATTATATGAACCATCCACAGCTAACAATGACCTGTGAAGGACTCTACTTTCTGAGGCAACACTTGCTTTGCCTCTTCTTTTCACCCCATTTTATATCCATTTTGTAATCTCCAGTGGAGATACTGGAGGAGTAACTCCTCTAGAGAGATTCCTTCTTCAGTACCAAAATAGAGTTAACAAATTATTGGTGCCCATGAGTTGTTGAAATACAATAATTAACACTGCATTTCAGGTACACCCTGAGTTTTCTGGCTAATTTGCCTTGAAAATTAAGCACATTTATAACATTATGCTCAAATTCTAAATTACTGACTTCTAAAATACTTTTCAAATCCAGCATATGTCTTGGAAAATGCTTCTTTTTTACACCTTGGGGGGATAGATTGTGTCAACACAAATGCTCTGACTCAAACTTTTCATCAAAAACATTATTATTATCTACCTATACAACAATTTATGGTCACATACTTCAAAGACCTATGATCTTAGTCCATACAGGAACATCTTGCATTAATGTGGATCACCAGTCTTCCATAGACCCCTAAGGTAGTCAGTTATAGTTGGCTGAAAATTTCCTCACTTTGCAAAAACTACCTGGTGAAGAACTTTTCTGAATTTTACTGGTTCTCACACAAAAGATTATACTGTATTTCTGTCTGTGAATTTCAATTCAAGGAGCATTTTTTTTAATCAAGCATTTTAGTCCTTACTATGAGCCAGTCATTTTTGCTAGGTGATTGGGATAAAAGGAAAGGGGAAAAAGTATTGTCCCTCCTTTTGAGTACACTTTAATGAGGGATAATATTGGTAAATAACTAGGTACATATAAGATATATACAGAGGACTGGGAAGTAATCTTATATGGGAAGCTTCTGGGGGACCCAAGAAAGAACTGAGGAAAATAGACTTTGAGCTGAGTCTTGGAGGAAATTTAAAAAAAATCTCAGTAGTGGAGATGAGCACTGCATACTAGGCATGGGGAAACAGTTCAGGGAGGTGGGAGGTAGAGTTCAAGGAACTCCAATAGGCTAATACATCTGTTTTGTTTTGTATATAGAGGGAAATAAAGAGTAAGAAGAGAAGAAATTATGAAGAGACCAAGTTACAAAGATCTTTAAATGACAGAGTGTTTCATATTGGAATTTGGAAGTGATAGGGAGACACTGTAGTTCACTGAGCAGGGAATGTCATAATCTAATCATGGCACCTGAGTGGAGAATGTCTCAGAATGGGGACAATCTCAAATAAATAAAACTGCATTTACCTAGTAATCTCCCCCAGCCCCATCCGCAGATTTTGAATATTATTTATATTATCATACCTCTTATAATCCCAACTACTAATGTATTAAGCAGAAATCCTCGGAGGGGGCAGAAAAGACTAGTCAAGTCAGTTTGGCAGTGTCATCTATAAACAATGGAGTCCATGAATTTGATCCAAATGGAAGGTGAACCTTGGTCATTATCATCATTTCTTTTCTCCTCTTCCTGCTTCTCCCTTTCTCAAAATATCTGAGCCCTTTAAATAGAGTATGTGTGTGTCCCCAAACTGGGTATACTTTTTTAAATTGTGCGAAACATTTTTCAATATGTAAAACATACTGAGGTAGTTATTTTGGTATGAATGACAGTAGTTTTCCCTCTTCCATCAATTTCCTTGTGATATTGGAGGCAAACTATTTCAATGAAGTTCTAGAAAGTTGAGAACATCCTTATAAGTCACATCTGTGGTTTGCACCAGTTTACCTCCAAATCCAAACTAATAGCATTACTTTAAAAATTGAACTATTAATTTACACATCATTTAACTTCCAATTGCATTCTAAGTCTAATTTAACTTTAAATTTACCTTTAAGCCATTAAGAAAATAAGATTCATCAAAATACAAGAGTAAACCATATGGTTCTTTCAGGTCTTCCCATTTCAGCTGGGGAATTTTATTTCAAATGGGCTTGTTTATTTAGCTCACTGTGAAATTAATTTGTCTCCTGAACCTTCATCCTTCCAGCCCTTGAAGTTTGTTAAACCTTTATGGTCTTCTTTTTACTAAAGTGTCCTCAATCTTCTTTTGTCTCCATTTCAGAATTTCTCTAACAGCTTTTACTTCATTTTATTCGCATTTATTCAGTGACCAATGATAGCTGGCTGACTTTCATTTATTTTCCCAGTCAACGATCACACGTTGTGATTGGTATCGATGTCTTTTGATACGTTAGGACATTTGGTCGTATTTTGTATGTGAATTTTGGGGGTAGAAGTTCTCATGATATTTTTTTTAATCTGCTTAAATTTGGCTTCATTTTCTCCACTTACTTTGTAACTGTTTCTCTTGAAATTTCATATTTAATTGTTTCAATTATTCTTTGTAATCATAGCACAATAGTCTTCAGTGAAAAACAGCCCGCTTCTTTGATTATACCTGTTCTCATCCTAACATGGAGGCAACCAGAGAGGCTACTTCTTAAAGAGAATCTTGGAGGGTGATGTCCTTCTGTTCATGCTCACTTTCTATTTTTGAGGTTGACATTGACAATAACAGTAGTTTCAACTTGGCTTTCACCATTTGAAAGCAGGACTTCTCTGTTTATATTCCAGAGCACACCCAAGAGTATTCTTGTCATGGAAAATAACTTTACCAAAAAACATCAAGGCCTATCACTGCCTGCTTAGTGGCAGATGTTCCTATAAATTCAATCTGTTTTTCTGTCAGGGTGAAAATCACTAACTCAGACAACATATGTTAATATGCACCTGTAAAGCAACTAGTCAGGCCAAGCCACTAGCTGTATCAGCCAAACTCCATGGGAGCAGAGTACTCAGGGAAACAATTGTTATATCCCCAGTAAATTCCAGAGAGAAATACCTAACTTATCATTGTTCTTCAAGAATATTAAACACACACACACACACACACACACACACACACACACACACACACACACTTTCTTTTCTTAGAATGCATGAAATAGTGAGTCTGTATTTGCCCAGAGAAATATGACAGAACAAACTCAAATGAGAGCAAATTAACCTGAAATTAAGGGAGTAAAAAGTTTCCTCTGTTCTAGGGATATAAAAAGATCAGAATTTGTGTTCTAACACAATCGGGCTCTTTCCATACCTGCCTTCTAACTTCATTTCATATTAGGTTACTCCTCCCTGTTGCCACACCTTGAGTTCTTATTTCTTTGATTCCTAGCAGGTACTGCTCCCATGAAGTAGTACAGCAAAGAGTAAGGACTAATCAGCACAATGCATTTCTTCTACATTATCATTTCGATTCAACCAGGGAGGCCTGGTTTAACAAAATTATAATCTAGAAGGAAAAGTTCATAAGTTAAAAGAAATGGAAAAGTATAAAAGGAGAAGAATGTTTTTAAAGTTTATATTGCAAATTGTTTGATATCTGAGTCAGGAATTTCTGAAAGTTCTAATAGTTATTCGTTATTTTGTTTACATTTGGTACTTTCTTCTTGGGCTTTCATATACAGTTGAGAAGCAACATGGTCTAGTGGATAGAGGGCCAGCCTTGGATCCAGGAAGAGCTACGTTTAAGTCTCACCTCTGTTGTGTGAACCAGAGAAAGTTACTTAATCTATTAGTGGTAATTCTATAAGACCCTAAGGTGCAGAGAGAATGTGGACTTACACAGGTAGAAGGAGTTCCCTCTTCTTGGAGTTCTTCTACCAAAGAAATCTCTTTCCCTATGTATAACTGAACCTGGTTTTACCCTTAAGGGGATTAAAAAAAAAGCAACATGTTCACAATTATGTGTAATAGCAGCTTCCATCTTGTAGTTAATCTGATTAACAAGATTTATAAAAAATAGGTGTGACTAAAGGTTTTTTTCTTTCTCTTTTTTCTAGGTCTTTTAAATTATAAGTAACTTGAGATCAGGGGCCTTTTACTTCAATTAACTTCATATTTAATTCAGTTTCTATCCTATCAATTATTACTTTTCTCTCATCTTCAATCTTTTCCTATTCAGTGGCTATTCTCACTGCTCTTTATTTCACTCTCTGAGGAAGATATGGAATTTCTCTTGCATAAAGATCATTTTACCTCTGGGTCTGACCTTACTTAAATCCTTTCATTTACTGGTTCCTATATTTGTCCCATCAATTATTCCTTTTGTCTGTCTCACTTCAGGCTCTCACTATCTGCTTGACTCCTTCATTACCAATAGCAAATATTATCAACACTTCTATCTTATGTAAATCCTTTTTAGTTCTTCATTGTTAAACTCCTAGAAGGATTCAAATGAACTTATTCCTTTTTTCAATATCAATTTCTCTGCAGCTCTTTGCAATATGGCTTCCTACTCCTACACTCTATTGAAAATACTCTCTCCAGGATTACCAATGTTAAAAGCAACATCATGCTATGAACAGGGCACTGGAAAAGGAGTTAAGTAATTTGTCTAAACCTATTCGTATTAACCTAGTTTATCTAGGTGTCAGTTTTCTTTTCTGTAAAATGAGCTCAGTAGATAAATTCTTAGATCCTTTCCAACTCCTAATCTATATTATAATCACTTAAGCATTGTTTTTTTTTTTAGCTGACTAGTTAAAGAGGCAAATTAGAAGATCCGATTTCAATTTAATAGTCTGCCTTTGAAACACATACTTATATATGAAACATACAAATAGATTGTAATCATTCCTCCTCTTTCCCCAATGAGGAAACTCGCTAATAATGAATAGGTTGTTGTGATCCAAGCTCTGTACCAAGAAAGGCTATTCTCTTCTACATGGTTTCCAGAGGCATCCTACACCCTGATGATACACAAAAAAACCCAAGGAACTAAGAGCCAATCAATCAGATGAAGTCATTAAAAAGAAATTTAAAAAGAAACTTAGAAATATGTGCCCTGTTAATTACATCCATTTGAGGAAAGACAGAAAGAGTAAAGACTACCAATTCCTCTGTGGTTGTTCATGATGTTAATATTGTTTTGTTTTGTCTAGTGATTCAGACATTTGAGATTCCACCATAAAACAGCAATGAAAATAAACACAATCTTACAATTTTCCAGTTGCTGCCTTAGGTTTTACTTCACCAAAGACACAGAAAGAGGCAGGGATTTGTGTTGAGAAATGGCTGATAGCCCCGCCCCAACTTCCTTTGTCATTCTGCAACTCCATGTGTGTTTGTATGCAGAGGAGTTGGAATGAGAAGGAAGTCCCTCCACTTCTCTTTTCTCTTTATTTCCATCTGTTCCATGTCTTGTCAACGAAAAACACTCTCTGGTTCTGATCTCACATTAGCTTCTTCTCCTCTTGACACTGGAACAAATACAATTCCTGAGGTCTTTAGTAACAGGCAAGTAGTCTAAACCTTGTGAAAAAGACTGCCACAGTAGGATATTCTAAATGTCAAGTCCAATGATTATTTTTATAGGTTCATCCTCTTGACTTACCTGAAGACTTTGACACCAGTGATCACTCTTTCCTTCCTTTGATTCCATGATACATTTCTCTCCTGTTTTTCTCCCAGTAATCACCATGTCATTTTCAGGATTGCCATCTCTTTCATGTTCGGTGACTGGGTTATTCTCAAAGTCTACTTTTCTTCTTTATATATTCTTTCCCTTAGTGTACTTCTCTGCTACCATCAATACAATTGTGTTTTCTCTGTGTGACTTCCAAATCTTAATCCAGTACTAATCTCTCCTGAATTTGAGAATAGCATCTCTGATGCTGGAATTCTTTATAAGCTTCTTAAACTGTCCAAGTGTAAGACTGAACTCATTTTCAATTATAGTAGCCTTCAAGCCTCTTATATGTTCCAACATCTACTTTATGCAAGTCAATTGATATGGAAAATATATAAAGTTACAAACTCTATCCCAATAAGGCCTTTATAAACTGAACTTACAAAAATACATCATTTGAACCCAATATTTGTGGTTAAACACTCCAGGTTTCTTCTTCTAGATTTCTTAACATATACACTCTCTGCTTAGGAAATGTGGTCCTAAATCAGCTCTTTCCTACTTTTTTAGAAGAGTCTACTTAAAAATATTGAACTGTTCATGATTCTTTCTTTTTTCTTTTTTGCTGCTATATAAGTGAACACCATCAAAGAGTTAGTCACCTACCGTTCATTAGGTGCCTACCTGCTGCCATGTACTATACTAAATGCTTTGGATACAAAGAAAGATTTAAAAAAAGGCTCTCCCCTGCTTTAAAGAGCTCATAATCAAATGACATATGATGTGAAAAATACATATATTATTTAGTGGTGCTATGCAGATGGAACTTTATCTCTTCTGTTTATATTAAATATGATCAGCAATTTTTTTGATCATTTACAGTCACTTAGAAGATTATCTTTATATGTGAAGGGCTCAAGTGTTATATACTCAAGATGTCAGTTCATTCTTAATTTTTCATATTATAATTTTGCTAGCTTCTTATTTGTATTTGATATTACCACACAGATTTGATTAACATATAGCTATTTTATCTCTCTCATGATGAGAATTCCTATTCTCTAGAGTTATTAATTCATGATAACTTTGGATCTTTTGAGAAATGTCTATTATTACAAGGCATGTTGGCCTATAATCCCTGATACTTGGGAGGTTGAGGCTGGTGAATTACATGAACACTGGAGTTCTGAGATATAGTGGGCTAAATTGATTGAGTATCCACACTAGATCCAGCACCACAATGGTAAATCTGTAAGAGTAGGGTTTTATCAGGTTGCCTATGAAGGAACAAACTGGCGCAGTGCAGAAACAAATCAGTCTAAATTTGACATTCAGAAGCATCATGCCTAACTAACCATTGTACTTCCAGTTTCTACAAAAATAGGAACAGCCTATGTCTGTCTGTCTCTACACACACACACACACACACACACACACACACACACACACACACATTATGTATGTATATATATGTAGAAATATAACAATAATTATGTTGATTAATATCTTATTGCTCCAAGACTTATTTAATCCATAGGTTCTATCTTAGACCTCTATCTAACTGATAACCTAACATTTCATATTCTTCCTCACTGCATGGCTAAATTCTTGATTTATTTCCTCTAATATCACAATTTTCAGTTGATGGAGGAGATATTGCTTATGCTTTTCATTTACTTGTCTCAGATTGCTTTCTAACTCCATTATGAATGATTTATATGGCTTCATTGATATTCTAAACTCAAGAAACTAAGGATATGGATGACGTCATGACTGCCATTTAAGTCATGTCTTTTGTTATAGCCATAGAGTCAAGCAAAACAAGCATCTGATTTTCTTCTCCCCGGTATCATATCTTACGCATTGGCTTATGTTTTGGTTCAGGACTCTTACGGACTTCAGCCACTATCATCTATCAACACAGCATTTCACTCATATAATGACAAATGAAACTTTTTATCTAAAGTTGTCTTCCCAATAGAAAGAAGAAACCACAATTATGCTGCAGCTTATTTTCAATGATGATTTATGTCTAAGACAGGAGAAAGAAGCACTGTAATGTCATTGTGCCTGAGGGAATAACAGATACTTTAGCCTCAGTTTTGCTTTCCTGGCATCTGGGAAATGTGCAATGACCTATTAAAAGGCCTTGAGCATGTTGGGTGAATCTGTTATGAAGAATCTATGGAGGAGTAGGGCCAAGAGTTAATGAAGATGAGAGAACATAGAGAGGTTGTGATTTGTACTGAGAGAGGGAATCCATCATTGTTATCAATTGGAGAGAAGAAAAATATTATTGCACAATGTACACATCATAAGATTTTCTTTTGTGTCCTTAAAATATTTTTTAAAAAATTTCTCTGGGAGAAATAACTGAAGATACAAATTTGCACACACACACACACACAAGACTGTTTAACTTGGAAAGATTGACAGGAGTAGTATTGTGTAGGAATATAAAATCAAAGCAGAGGCGTTTGTATATTATCCTTGAAATAATGAGTTAATTAAATGTTCTTAAGCAAGGCAATGACATGATCAGATATATTTTAAGAAGTCTATTTTGGTAGATTAGATTGGAGAAGGAAGAGATGGATAGCTAGGAGTCCAGTTACAGGGTTGCTGCAATAATCTAGGCAAAAGGTGATTTAAAGGATTAAACTTGAGTGTTTGAAATATAAATGGAAAGAAGGGGGTGAAAGAAAAATCTTAAGGCAAAATTAATAAGACCAGGCAACAAATTGGGTAATTAATTGAGGGGAGGGGAAGAATAAAGACTGACTCTGAAGTGGTATACCTGGGTGACCCAAAGGATGATGGTACCCTCCATTGAAAGTGAAAACCCTGAGAAAAGGTCAATGAATGGGAAACTCAAGGAGGATAGAGAGTTCACATTAATTCAATTTAAATAATATTTTTCTCTTTAATTGTATTTAATTTTTTCCAATTGCATGTAAAGTAAGTTTTCGACATTCATTTTTGCAAAAAATTTGGTTCCAATTTTTTTCCCTCCCTCTCTTTATCGTCCCTTCAAACCCCTTTCCTCTCCCCAACACAGCACGCAACATGATATAGGTTATACATGTACAATAATGTTAAACATATTTCTGTATTAGTCATGTTGTGAAAGAAGAATCATAGCAAAAGGGAAAAAACCATGAGAAAGAAAAAACCAACAAAAAAAGTGAAAATAGAAAGTCTGCATCTGCATTCAGACTCCATAGCTCTTTCTCTGGATGTGGATAGCATTTTCCACCAAGACTCTTTGGAATTGTTTTCAATCATTGCGTTGTTGAGAAAAGCTAACTCTATCACGGTCATCACACAATTTTGCTGCTGCTGTGTACAATATTCTTCTGCTTCTGTTCACTTCACTCGGCATTAGTTCATGTAAATTAAAGGGTTTTTTTGATGATTATTTGTTCACATAGCACCACTATGCTCACAGTATTGTACATCTATTGTTTCCCTTCATGCTAATCCCACTGTCATTGCCCTAGCTCAGTCTCTAATTGATTTATGAGCACTATTGCACCAATGTGCCAACAAGCCTGCCATCTCTACTAGATCCGATTCTTTTCATATCTGTTGATAATAGGTTCAGTTTTTGAGTGTACAGAAAATATGTTATCAAAATTATCATTTTTATGAAACATATAATGGTTTCCCATTACTTTCTCAATTGAGCCTGCCTCTCACAGCCTAGCTTTTAAGGTCCTACCAAATCTGAATTTGTCTTGTTTTTCCATCCTTATTTTATGTCTCTCCTTGTCATATACTCTGTACCAGAGGTTTCAAGTACATGGTCCATAAAACACCCCAGTGTGGGTCAGAAGCAGAGTAAAATAATATTACAAATATTAACAAAATGAATTAATGTATAATGGAACATAGATAATGTTATTTTGTAATTTTCTAAGTCAAAACGAGGCCCATAAGAATCATTATGTGTAGTTCATGGAATCTCATTTCTATATGAGTTTGATACTTCTGCTCTATATTACAATCAAAGTCAGTTTTCCCTAGAATAAAACAGATGATTTTCTACATCCTTTATTCAAATATTCACCTATTTCTGGAATAATAAAAAGTCATATTATTATACCTCATTAAGGCTTACTGAATGGTTGACTTAGAAAATCCCCGAGGGCAGCTATTTTTAGCTACATTTTATAAATAAGAAGACTGAGGCTTTTAGGGGACAATAGAAATGTTCATGGTCACCTAGATGCTCTGTTCTCTCTGTCTCTCTGTCTCTCTGTCTCTTTCTCTCTCTCTCTCTCTCTCTCTGTCTCTCTCTCTCATTTCCTCCCTCCCTTCCTCTGTCCCGCCCTCTTTCCATCCCTCCCTCTCCTTCTGACTTTCTGTCTGTCTCTTTCTCTCTCTCGTCTATCAAAATCTATCTCAATTTTAAAAACTCATTGTAAATACAATTTAGATTACAAAATATTTCACTTTTCTTCTGACCAAGGATGATTTATCCATCTTCTAAATTTCCTTAGCACTTTGTACTTTATCTGTTTTGTATTAGAGTTGCTTGTGTACAGGTGTTTGTCTGTTTGTTTTTCCCCTCCCCTGCTTCATGTTAAGCTCTGTGGAAGCAGGAACTATGCATTATTTATTTTTGTATCTTTTTTCAGTGCCTAGCACAGTTTGCATATAGCAGACAACTGATAAATATGTGTTGAATGCTTAGTGTTGAATAATTTAATGTGGTTGCTGATAACAAGCTCAAGGAAAGATTTTCTAGAAAAGATTTAAGAAATGTTGGACTATCTATGTAATAATGAAGAAGGTAGTGTGGGAAGGCAAATGAGTTATTCTAAGTCATTACAGAATTCAATACAGTCCTCTAAGAATGTGAAAATCAGTGTAACTTTAGTAGTAATACTTCTAAGTATTATAAATGACTAATTTACAAAGAGTATTCCTGTGTTGTAAGAGTCTGGCTAAATGTTATAAGGAAGTATTTTATCTACATCTATGGCTACACACAGAAGAAGGAAGATTTGTCCAGGATGCTTGGGATCCACTTTAAGCCTGTAGCATGGCCTAGTCAGAAGAATAGAAGGGGCAGCTGAGGTTAAATGCTGGACCTTTAGCAAAGTCAAGTTTATTGATCCGTGTTAATTCTGAGGAATCTGTCAAAGTGCAGAGAATTCAGGGGATTCTAGGTGAAAAATCTGGGCAATTATACTGAATGGTGTAAGTATAAGAAATTGAATTAAAAACAAGATTAAAGTGGGTGCATTGTGTCTGGAGATAGCATGTGACTAGACATCATGAATATTCTGATTTCAAATGAGACATTTCTCTGGACTTTGGCCATCTCTTATCTTTTCTTTATGTTAGTTTCTTGAACTCTGAAATTAAAGTGAAAACATATCAATAATAAGTAATTATTTATGGTAAGATATTTAAAAATATGTTTCACATAGAGCCAAATTCTCTACCTTCTATTGGGAAGAAATGTGGTATAGTGAAGAGAGCAGTGAATTTAGAATCAAACGACCCAAATTCAAATTCCACCTCTGATACTTTATGTGATCTTGGACAAATAACTTAGCCTGACCTCTCTGAACCTTAATGTCCACACCCGCAAAATCCAGATTTAAGTCCGTAATTCTAGGCTCACAAGGACCATCCAACAGAATGGGCTCACAGTTGCCTTTCCTGATTGTGGTTTACCACATGAGGCCTTGTGTGAAGCAGAAGGCCTTGTGCTTCCCATTTTCTGCTTAGTAAGAAGCTGATGAGTCAGTGGATGTAATAATTGTTTAAAGTAACCCTTTTCAGTTGCAAATCTTGGGAGGAATGTTTTAAGTTGTTTCCCTAGAGGGAAATGGGATAAAGGCTGCTGCCCCCTCACCCAGGCTGCCATGCTGTAATTAGAAAATGGCACATGGGCAGCCTAGATAAACCTGTATTAAGGATGCTTCTTTTGTTTATTTTTTTCTCAATCTTAAGCAAAGGAGTATAAGATGGACATATGCAAACTTGGAGGAGACTGTATGTACCTAAAAGTTTCAAAGTGAACTTGAGTCACATACTCCCTAGGATGTCCACTAAAGGTCAATTTAACCTCAGCTATATTAGGTATTATCTCAAAATTCAACATATTTAAAACATAACTCATTATCTTCACCACAAATCACCTCTACTGTAAACATCCTTATTTCTGTGAAAGCATCACCATTTTTCCAGTCACATAGATTCCAAATTTGAGAGTCATTCTGGATTCTCCATTATCTTACATCAAAGCAGAGCTGTTACCTTTGTTGAGTTAGAGCAGCCCCTTAGTCATCTCGCGTGAACTAATACAATGGCATTCTCATCAGTTTCTTTGTTTGTATCTCCTCACTCCAACACATCATCCACTAGGTTGTCAAAGTAATATTCATAAGGTACAAGTCTGACCACATTATTCCCTTGCTAAATAAATTGCAGCGGCTTCTTCCTGCTTCTGAGATAAAATACAAATACTTCTGTTAGCAGTCAAAGCCTTTCACAATCTGGACCCAACTTACCTTCCCAGGTTTATTATACATTAATCCCTTTTACACAGACTTTGGTCAGCTGTCCTTTTTTGTTCCACAAAAATGATGTTTTAATCCCCATTCAAGGATCTGTGAATATTGATGCATTATAAGCAGTAAAATGGAATGAAGAACTGGAATACCTTTCCTCTCAATATGGTTAATGATTACTCATATAGAAACTGTAGTTGTGGGCCCAAATCAACTTAGAATAGAAATGGACTATGTTTTTCTGAGCTCTCTTTTCAAAGATAAAAGTATATACATATACATATGCATATGTCATACATATACATAACATATATATGTATATATAAATGTGCCACTGCACTGTCTATTCTCATGCTTCATATGCTCTTCCTCTCCATCTCTCCTTGTCTGACTCCTCAGCTTTCTTCAAAGCTCTACTCAAATGTTCCCACTTACATGTGACCTTTCCTGTTTCCCAGTGACTGCTAGTACCTCTCACACTACTCAAAAGTTATCTTGTAGTTATTTTTCGCATTCATTTATAAAGACTTCATGCTGTTCCTGTGACAAAATGTAAGCCCTTTAAGGGCAAATAGAAACTGTTTCTTTTCTTTCTTTCTTTTTTTTTTAGTTTTAGTTTTTCATTATGTTTTTTCTTGTTTTTTTTTTCTTTTTTGTTGTTAGTTTGTTTGGTATCTCGAAAACCTAGCACAGAATCAAATACATGCTAGGTGTTTACCACATGTTTGTTAGATTAATTGAAGATAAAATGACATATTCTATGATGAAGAATTTTCATTTCCATTTCCAATGTCTTACATCTTTTAACCTCATTTTTATGCCTACTTTATTCTCTTATATCAGTTATGTCTGTAATTGTTTTCCATCAGTAGATTTATCAAGCAAGGCACTGAATTAGCAATTAGGGATGTAAAGGCAAAAAAGAAGCTGTCCCTGTCTGCAAAGAGCTCTAAGGAAAAATATGTGTTATCATTGGTGACAAGAATTCTGAAATGCAAAGATAAAATGGTCTCCATAACAGGTGTCATGTATGGATTATACACACATATGGAGCAGGAAGATGGAATTTCCAGCAAAGGAATATTTAATTAATTACTCTTGTTTGAAGAACTTGGAATTTGTTAGCATTAAGGGAAAGTAAGGTGAAGTAAACCTGAAAAGGTAGTTGAGGGCTGGACAATAGATGCATTTGAAGGAGAGTAGTGATCCCAATGGGCATTTGTAGGATGGGGATGTTTGGATTATGAGTTCCATTTTGGACATATTCATTTTGAGATACCAAAAAGATATTGGAAGGAGAGGTTCAGTTAGTAGTTGATGGCGAAAAGTACAAGTTCAGAAGTCATGCCTAGATATACACATTTCTGAGCCATCTGAATAAGAGATATTAATTGAGCAGAAGATATGACGAAGGAAATGAGTATAGACAAACAAGAGCAAAGATTCTTAAACAAAGTCTTGGAGACATCAAATCTTAGGGGATGTGAAGAAGATTACACATGATGGAGGCAGAGAGAAGTAGTCAGAAAGAAAGAAAATGAGTTGAGAACCATATCACTGAAGTCAAGGCAAGAGAAAGCATTCAAGAGGAGGACTTCAATGGTGTCAATTACATTGAAAAGTTCACCAATGATAATGTCTGAGAAAAGTCCTTTAGATTTAGGTGAGCTTTCAGTTTCAGTAGGTCAGTGGTATTTGAAACCAGGGTTTGAGGAATGAGTGAATGATAGCAATGAAAGGGAGGAGAGATATAGTATAATAGCTTGAAGAGGAGACAGGGTCAAATGAAGATTATTTAAAAGTTAGGAGAAGAATTGAGCTTGTCATTAGACATCCAGGAAGAAACTAGTAGATGGAGAGAGTCTAAATATAGCAGAGAAAGGAATGATAAATAGAACAAGTTGCTAAATGAAATAGGAGAAATGAGACCAATAGCCATTGAAAGCTTTCCAAGTTTACAAGATCTATACTTGTGTTCAGCTAGTATAACCTTCAATAATCTCAGGTCACCTCTGTACCATGACAAGACTCCAGATTAGTGGAGGTGGTTTCTAATAATCATTTGAAAAAAAACCTGCACTGGAGATCAATGCAATTAAATATCCCCTGAGCTATGGAACTTTCAGGACTTCAAGGATCTTTGGAATACTGATGCATTACAAGCAGTAAAATGTAATGAAGAATTAGAACACCTTTTCACTAAATAAGACTAATGATTACCTTTCTAGAAACTGTAGCAGTGGGGGCAAATGCATTTAGAATAGAAATGGACTATGCTTTTTGAACTCTCTTTCCAAAGATAAAGGTATAAATACATATGTGAATATATATAAAGATATACACACACACACACACTATATATATATATATATATATATATATATATATATATATATATATATATATATATATGTATATGCACTGTATGTATTATATGTGCACACAAATATATACGTACATATATACAAAATAATATTTCCAATTTATTTCTCTATACACACAATCTATGTATGTACACATATATACATATACCTGTATATGTATATAAAGGAATACATATACCTGTGTATGTATATAAAGGTATACATATACCTTTATATACATACATAAAGGTATGCTTGCATACATACATATATGTGTGTATATATAATATTTACAAGAGCATAAAAGCACAGTCTCTTTGCAATCTCTGTGTGTGCATGTGTATATATACACACATACATATATACATTATGTATATACACACAAATGTATGTAACTATATATGCATATACATGTGTGCACATATAAACATAGCTATGCATATAATTATGTAAGGTGAGATATTTTCATCCTTGATTGCTTTAATGAAAAGTATTGTCAATATTCTATTACTATTTACAATATACTGTCTTTTGGCTTTTATTGCCATACTAACCTCCAATAGCTTTGGGAAATAGATGAGAAAGAGAGCTGTTTTTGTTTGTTCCACAAACCTTATTGACCTTCTGTGAGCTTTGCTCAGATGAAATATATTTGAAAAATATCAGAAGCAAAAAAACAAAGAAAGCAAAACAAACACCTGATTCCTAGTTACATATATTTGTTTTGCATTTACTTCTACATGCTCATGTTGTCTCTATTTAGAATCTCTAAGCTCTTTGAAGGGATATACCTTTTCATATACTTTTTTGCCACTGTATTTAACAATAAGATTGTGATTGCTTTAAAACAGATTTTATTCTTCCCTCTGTTGCATAAACTAGAAGCATAGCAAAGTAAAAACTGCTCAGAGATTCTTGTACCTAGCACACTGCCAAGTATATAATAGGCACTTTATAAAAGTACGTTGACTGATGAATTGTTTTTCTTGCTAACCAAGTGTATTTCTTTTCCTCTTGTGGTCACCTGGGATCCTCATTTCATGTTGATTTTCAATATCAATCAATAAAACAGCAAGGATTTATTAAGCACTTACCATGTGCCAGGCACTATGTAAGATGATGGGGATACAAAGACATGAGGTAAACTAGACAGTTGTGAAATAATCCCTAAGGTTTGACATTTCAAAGAAAGAGGTTTAACTATTGAGACCAAACCAAAAAGTCTATGTTCATGATTTTCCTTGAAAGATTCAAAGGTTGCAACTTAACACTGGATATTTACCAAAAAAAAAAAAAAAATGGTTATCAAAGGGTTGATTGTGAAGTGAAATACCTTTATAATGTATTCAAATTGAGAAAAACACTTTTGTTTTCTCATTCTTTTTTATTCTAAATTCTTATTCTTTTCTTGCTACATTTAAAATCTTTAATGTTTTATATGCTTTCATCTGGTATGCTTTCATCATTTTTGCCTAAAAGAGTTTCATAAAATGTCTGGTCCATTAGCCTTGAATAGGGTAAATTTTATTCATAATAGCATGAAGGAAACAAAAATGTTTTGATAAAAGCCAAGGCAATTGTATTGCCAGCTAAGTTTACAGCCAAATTCTGACTTATGTCGAAATGATTGTCTAAAGGGAATTACGTATATTAAAAATATAAGTCAAGCTAAAAGGTAGAGGGCTCTGGTAAGGTCTTCCTAAAGTAAAATGCCCAGATCCCTACATCCCTTGAACAGATGTTGTTAGAAATTCATTAATGGGCTTATTTATTTTCTCTACCTGCTTATGTAAAGACCTGTCAAAAATACCTAGGTTCAATGACCAGAGCACACATAATAAACGTGGGAAGGAGCATGTTTTCTTTTACTTCTTTGAGCTTTAAATCTCGGTTATTCTGAGGCTAAACTTGGTCAACCAGATGATCAACTCCAACTACTTTGAAGGGATCAGTCTTTTGTCTCACTTGAAATGTAAAATGGATTTTTTGCTTAGAGAGATGGAACCATGCTGAATGCTGAGCCATGAAAGTTACCTCTGCAGGTATTATCAAATTAAACGAAGAGAAACATAGCCATACAGATTTTGTTATCAGTACTAGCCTTTAAATGAATGAATGAAAAAGCATTTAGTAAGCATTTATGATGTACAAACTGTACTCAGTGCTGATGATGCAAATGGAAAAGATAGTTGTTGCTCTCAAGGTGCTCACGTTCTAATGGGGAGACAACAAGACAGAAGGAAAGTTTTTGACTCAAGTCAATAGATTAGGTTTAAATGTTACTGCAAGGACTTTCATTGTAAATTCACTGTAATCTTTCAAGCATTTATTTGTCTGAGTACAGCACTGTACTAGATTCTGAGGATTCAAAGACAAAAGTCAAATAACCACTGCCCTCAAAGAGCATTCTACTAGGGAAGGACAAGATGTTCAGAGATATATGATATGCAATACATTTTTAAGGATGCAGATCCCACTTTAGTTCTCCACTTATGTCATCATTCAGCAGATGAATTATGTATGAAAGAAGACTAGTTTATGCCATTCAGTCAATCAATTTATGGCATCAGACTAGATGTGATAATTCTTACCTTTTTCAATATCAAATAAAGAAACTGAGGACCAGAGAAATTATTACTCTCTTTTATCTTTTATACTCTAAATAAAATATTGACAGATTTATATAATGATTAAAACAATCTATTTCCCTAGGAATTGATTCACAATTACCAATCTATAACCTTGGTCCCATGAAAAAAGCATTTGTAAATAAAACATAGGATAACAGGGTAAAAAAATAAAAAAGGACAAATATAAAGAGATTTAGAGCTATATCTTTCTGTCAGTTGTATGAATAGGTCAATGAATAACACACATTTATTAACAGTCAGCAAGTATTTTTTAAGTTCTTACTGTGTTCTGGCCACTGTACTAATAGTTGGGTTTGCAAAGAGCAAAAGGAAGACCCCATTCTCAAGACTGCACATTTGTTCCATGACCTTCCAGTCCAAAATCTGGCATATTACATATTTCTCTTATTAGGAACATTCTCAGAGAGAAGAATTTTTTATGTATCCTACATATTCCAGTTACACTCATATTAGAATGTTCAATTACTGAGTTTAATTGCTCAATACAAGGCATTGAAATAAAAACATTGAAACAAGGAATGACGAACAACCTTTGGCATACCTAAAGCAAAAACACATTTATTCTGTTTTTATGTCTTGTTTGTTTCTTTCTCTGGTAGCTGTCTAGAATACAGGACACGCTTAAAATCTCTTGAGCTCTCATATCTGAATAAAGAATAAATAAAAATAGGAGTTTCTTCACTGATTTTTTTTCTGCTTACTGTTGTTTGTGATTCTTCTTGGTTTGGAGACAGACTGTGACAAAATAAAGGACTTTTCCCCAGTTTAAGGAGTAGTACAATCATTTTTGGCTTGATTTCCAGGTTTCAAGAGTAGTGGGGAAAAAAAGTTTATTTTGACTACTGGTTTATGTTTATAAATAAAAAGCTAGAATCTCTTCATCTTTCCTCTGCCGCTCTGGAGTATTTAGAAGTAGCTACCTTCACTTTGCATCTGGTTTCCTTTTTTTTTTAAACTACATTTCATTTAATTTGCTTTTCTTCAGCAAATTTACTGACCTTAAAACCAATTTGTTACATTCATGAAGATTCATTAACTTAATGAAAGTGTGATACTGGTTGATCAACAAAACTCCAGCTTAATAGAATAATGCATGAACATATTTTAAAAGTCACACAGAATAACTAAAATTTATCCTTTGAAGGTTTTGCTCCTGGCCCTTCACTGTGATATAGGTATGCAATAGAGTTCAACTTGCGAAATAGAGAAAGAAATTTAAAGGGTGTAAAATGGAAGGGGAGATCAAAATTCTTTTTTTTTCTTTTTTGTAATTTTGTAAGAAGTGTCACTGTTTCCTCCGGAACTAGGGGGCTCTTATAAAGGAGGATTAAGAATATTATCCCTCCCCCTTAACACAAATCTTTCATTCATATGTTTTGTTGAAGAAATCTCCAATCATACATTGTTGTTTTGTTGTTTTGGAAAGGAGGGGAGAGGAGAGTCATGAGATGTCACTGGTGTGGGGAATTGTCAATTGATCAACAATTATTAAATATTTATCTATGTTAGGCACTGCACCAAGTGCTAGGGATGCCAGAAAAGCACCTGCTCTGTAATCTGTAGTCTAAGAAAGGTATGGAACACTGACAAGTGAAATACTCAAAGCCCATGTAAGTCAGCAAATGTCAGAGGAGGAATTTGAACAGGCACGATTTTTTAACTGGGTGGCCAGATCTCTATCCACTATGCCATGATGCTTTTCCCAATCATATGTTTTATGAATGACTTATTAGGTAGGTGAGCATAAACCTCCTCAAAATTTTCCTTGAAATATTTCCATTTTTTTTGTGTACTCTGTGTGATTTTACTATTCTCCAGATTTGTGACTTTTACCTTTGATTCCTTACTCCCTTTCACTTCCAAAATCTCATTGTTTCTCACCTTGCTACTTTTCCTCTGTCTACTCTCTTTTATCTGATATGTCCAGAATCTAAACCTAAGATCTGACCATCTTTAATTCTGAGTGTTGGAAGATACCTCCTGTTCAGCTGCTCTTCAAATCATCCTCTCTATTTGCAATTTAATTGGTCTAAGTCAATAAATATGTATTAGGTGTCTACTATGTTCTAGGCGTTTTGCAAAGCACTTACAAAAACCTACTGTGGCTCCACATTACACTGTAAAATTGGTTCTCACATATTACTGTGTCACATTGGATGATATCTAATATTTACATAAAATATGCTTTTTACACCATTAAAAACATTAAAAAGGGAGGGATTTTCTTATGAAGGGGATGAGGATGGGGTCATTAACCATGTGCTTAATGAAACAATAATAGCAGATATTTATATAACCAACTTTTAAAAAATTTATTTGTTGAGACCTTTGAGAGCTGTTCTACAGAAATTCATTGTTACCATCATTTTACTAAAGAGGAGACTGAGGCTTTAGTGATTTAGATCATGAACACGTAGCCAGTCTAAGTGAGGTCTTCCCAATCCCATGCCTAACAATCTATCTGCTTGTCCATGTTGTCTTATAAGGCAGCTTCTAACTTGTTCATCTGCAATTCTACTTAGCACCATTTAATTTCCAGCCAGAGGACATGAGTTGGAGTCTCACTTCTATAAATTTATTATCTATGTGACTTTGGATTAATCATTTAACTTCTCTGGTTTCAATTTCCCTATTAAGTTGTTTTTATTGTTTATTCTAGGCTTAGACTAAATGGTCTTTCAATTTTGTGCTACACAAAGAAGAAAAGGCTATAATTCATCTCTGATCACATATTGTTTTGAAGTGAGTTTTATCATGGCCCAAAATATCATCTTTCCTTATGCCTACTTTATTACTTATCTCAAACCTTTCATATCACAGGATTTTCTTTCCTTTCAGGAGAAATTCAAAGTTTCAAAACTCTTGCCTCTTTTATAAACCAGTAAAGCAAACTAGAATTTTAGTGGTCCATTTTTACAAGAACGTGTCCTCCAAAATCACCCACAGTAAAGCACTGAGAGAATCTCGGGTTATCCATTTACTGTCTCTTTAATCTGACTATAGCATTTCACTTTCTTTATTCCTTCCCCCTCAAACACCTCCCCATCTATTTTCCAAAATTTTACTGTTCTTTGTTAATATTTCTCTAATTCTCCCATATCTCTGACCCTTTTTATTTTCTTCTTTGTTCATAATTGTCCTTTACATTCTATACAAAAATATCTTATTCTACAAATTGTTATTTATTTTTGGCACAGCCACTTACTATGAAAACCTCTTTCATTGCAGTATGACTGTGATGTTTCATGTCTTTCAATATATTTCTATTCAATGTATCTCAATGTAACACTTTTAAGATAATAGGGACAGAATATTTATTTGTTACTTTGCATGATATCTAACTGCCATCATTGTTGGTACTGCTTTACTTATTGCAGCTAATGATTCATTAATCACTACCTGATTTCTTGTGCAGTACAACTAAGTATACTATTCACCTTTCATCTTGAGATCAGCCAAGTTAATTTATAGAAGTCTCTGACTGGTCCAGGTGATGAATTTTTCAGCAACAGCAACTCTTTTAAAAGTGATCAACTAAATTAAAGAAGGATTGTGATATGTTAGTACAGAGAATGTTACACTGATGAAATCATGTACTCGTAAAATATATGCCCATATACAAGAGATAGATATCTTAAAATAGAAATATCTTAAGATAAGAGTAATTTTTATTTTATTTACAGAAGGAATAGGTTCTATGAAAAACAATATATAATGGTAGGGAGATTGGACTTCAAAATAAAATTTTAAAACATGGTTGAATTATACTACCTATAATTCAAATTATTATATACCTGTTAAGCCCCTGTTGTGGGAGACACTAAAATAGATTAAAATTTTTAATAAGACACTAGTCCTACTTCTACTAATTCTTAAGTTCCAAAGATCTGGTTGTGAAGTATACAGATAATAAATTTAGAACTAGAAAATACCTAAGAAATTTTCGAGTCCAATTTCTTCCTTTTACAGGTATGATAACTGAGGTGAGAGAGGGAATGGTATTCATTTAGTGCTTTGAATTTCATCATATTAGTGCTCACTTCTTAGTAGAAATCAATGCATAAAATAATGTAATTAATATCATGTTTTGATAAGTTTGTAATTGGAGTACATATCATAGATGCAAAAAAATTGCAGGTTTGTATATCCTGTGGTTTTTTTTTAGCTTGACAGAGTGATTGTCATGCAGGCATATAACAACTGCTTTTCCACTGTACCTTTTGTTATTGTTGTTTTTAAATGTTCACACAGAAACAAATGAATTTTCAGAATATTTCAGGATGAAATTAAAATCTTCTTAGACAAACAAAACTGAAAATGAACTTGTTACAACATCAAGGAAATAATTAGCACCTAAGTAGATGCCATTTATTACTAAAAATGTATAATCAGTATTATTATAACTTCATGTGTCATAAATAGGGCAATACTAATAAAACTGTGTGAAAAACCACTATAGAGATCTTCAGTTCATGATCTTCATTCAGAGAAAGGTAAGTTGATTATGATTTTACTATAGATTTGCTACAGATTTTACTATAGATTTTCTATAGATTTTGAGAGGGGATAGAAAACAGGAAATCTATAAGGAGAATTTGACATCAAGATGTTTCTTTTCATGGATTTTTTTCCTAAATTCACTTTAAATTAGAGTGCTTAGATTAAATATAAAAGCAAGTATATGGGAGCAAAATAACGCATTTTTAGAAGAAATATTAGTTATATAAGAAACTAATATAAAAGCCTTTAAAATATATCCATGAATAATTAAAGGACAAAGGGCTGAATTCTCATGCAGCACAGACAAATTATTTGCAATGTTTTACATCTCATTCCCTGCAATTGTAAGTAAATGGGGCCACCAAGTCCCAGTGAAACCAGTTCTACTCCTAGTGGGATAGAAATTACAGAGATAATAGGGAAGTGCTCAGGAGAATCACAAACTTAAAAGTGAGAGGGACCAGGAGACAGAATCAAGGTTGGAAGGGACCTTGAAGTCATGTAGACCAATATTCTCACTTTAGAGATGAAAAACTTGAAGCCCTAGAGACATTTTGTGTGTGTCTTGCATCTTTGTTCCAATCCAGGTGCTTTGGCTGCACATCAGGGTTTTCCTCACTGTCCTACTCCCTTTCCTTGATAGGGAAACAAATTCCTTGTGATACAAAGGCATCCCTCTTGAGCCCTTTGAAATATTATGTGACCAAGATTTAAAGCACCTTATAATATATCCTGACACACAAGACATTACACATGGAAAAACATACCACAGGGGAATAGGAACCCAGGAAATTGACAGAGGTAACCTGGTTTCTCAGAGCCTCACTGTTCTACCATAAAGAACACTGCTTTTCTTAATCTTCTTTTCAAATAAGTAGATCATCAAAGTGTGCACAGGACTATGTGCACACCTGTAGCCACAGAATAATAAACCAGCATAAATCTAGTCCAGAAGTTCAGGTTTTTTCTTACTTTCTTATGCTAATTAAAGCATGTGGAAAAGAAGTAGATGTTCCTTTTATGGCTATTGACAGTAACTGCTAGCTTCCTCTCCATAGATCAATTTCCCTGTGATTTTAGTGCCAGGAATTGATTTTAAGATGATTAAACTAAATAGTTTTGTTTAATAACTTTACGATGACATTCGATCCAAAGTAATTCCTTTTAGCAACATGAGTAGGTGCTGCAGAAGACATACTGAGAATTTTCACTAACATCATAGATGCAAGAAACACACAAGTGTTAGTTAAGCATTGAGGGAAATGTAGTCTATTGTGCCTTTGATTTCACCTTCACTTTTAATATCAGTGTTTTTAATGAAATATATTTTGATGCCATAGGCATAGAAGCTAAGCTAAAGACCTCTCAAAGTGTCATAGGTGCTTGATCTCATGGTTAGGGAAACCAAAGCAGAGTTATAATGACTGAAATGAATCCAAGGTTAGATGTAACAAGTTATCCAGACTCTTAGTGTCAGAATTAAGATGGAATCTAGAAATCATCTAATGAAATTCTCTAATTAAGCTGATGACAAACTGAGTAAAATTGATCTCATAGCATTCTGTGTTTCACTTAAATTGTCTTTTTCAGCATGTGCTCTGCTGGTATAGTTTTCAATATCCCAGAAATCCTTACTTAGCATGATGAAACAATACAGGACAACTTTATTCACTACTTAAAATGAGACATTGTAAAGCTTTAAAATATTTCACCTATTTTTTATTTAACTATCCCCAAAACAGCAACAAAATGTAGAGGACATTTGCCTCCTAAGTAACAGATATAGGACACGTTACAATTGAACTACATGTTTTTTAAATTAACTATTTAGAGTAAAAATATTAGTAGAATTCAGAAGACCTCTGAAACTAAATTTTACTTATTTATTAATTTTTAGATTTCAACATTCATTTCCACAAAATTTTGAGTTCCAATTTTTCTCCCTATCTCTCCTCTCCTCCTTTCCCATAATACCTTGCATTCTGATTACCCCTTCCCTCAATGTACCCTCCCTTCTATCACGCCCCACACTTCCCTTATTCCCATCTTCTCTCTTTTCTTGTGGGGCAAGATAAATTTGTATACCCTATTACCTGTGTTTAATTTTATTTCCCAGTTATATGTAATAATAATTCTCAACATTCATTTCTAATACTTTGATTTCCAACTTCTTGCCCTCCCTCCCTCCCTACCCATCCCCACTGAGAAAACAAGCAATTCAATACTGGCTATATATGTGTCATTTTGCAAAAGACTTCTGTAACAATCATGTTGTATAATACTAATTATATTGTCTCCTATCCTACCCTGCCCCCCTTATTTTATTTGACCTTGTCCCTTCCCAAAAGTGTTTATTTGTAGTTACTCCCTTCTCCCATTTGCTCTCCCTTCTATCATCCTCCTTACCCCACTTGTCCCCTCCTCCTTTACTTTCCTGTAGTATAAGATAGATTTTCATATCAAATTTAGTGATCATGTTATTCCCTCTTTAAGCCATATGTGAAGAGAGTAAGCTTCACTTTTCGCCTTTCATCTTCTCCCTTTTCTCCTCCATTGAACTGGATATTTCCTATCTCTTTTATGAGTTATAGCCTACCCCATTTCATTTCTCCCTTTCTCCTCCCAGTATTTTCCTCCCTCACCCCTTAATTTTTAGGTTTTTTTTGTTTTTTATGAATATTATCTCTTCTGATTCAACTCAACCTGTACTCTCTGTCTATGAGTGTGTGTGTGTGTGTGTGTGTGTGTGTGTGTGTGTGTGTGTAATCTCTCTCTCCATCTACCCAAATACTGAGAAGAGTCTCAAGAGTTACAAATATTATCTTTCCATGTAGGAATGTAAACAGTTCAACTTTAGAAAGTCTTTTATGATTTTTTTTTCTGTTTACCTTTTCATGCTTCTCCTGATTCTTGTGTTTGAAAGTCAAATTTTCTATTCAGTTCTGGTCTTTTCATCTTGAATGCTTGAAAGCCCTCTATATCATTGAATGGTTATTTATTCCCTTGAAGTATTATACTCAGTTTTGCTGGGAAGCTGATTCTTGGTTTTAATCCCAGTTCCTTTGACTTCTGGAATATCCTATTCCAAGCCCTTTGATCCCTTAATGTTGAAGCTGCCAGATCCTGGGTTATCCTGGTTGTATTTCCACAATACTCAAATTATTTATTTCTAGCTGCTTGTAGTATTTTCTCCTTGACCTGGCAACTCTGAAATTTGGCCACAATATTTCTAGGAGTTTCTCTGTTTGGGTTTCTTTTGGGAGGTGAATGGTGAATTCTTTCAATATCTATTTTGCCTTCTGATTCTAGAACATCAGGGCAGTTTTACTTGATAATTTCATGGAAGATAATGTCTCGGCTCTTTTTTGGTCGTGACTTTAAGGTAGTCCAACAATTTTTAAATTATTTCTCCTGGACCTATTTTCCAAGTCAGTTGTTTTTCCAAGGAGTTGTTTCACATTATCTTCTATTTTTTCAAAGTTTTAGTTTTGTTTACTAACTTCTTGGTTTAACCTATACTCATTCATTTCCTTGAACTCAATTCTCTCATTCAACGAATTATTTTGTTCAGTGAGCTTTTGAACCTTCTCCTCCATTTGGGTAATTCTGCTCTTTAAAACTTCCTTCTCCTCTTTGGCTTTTTGGACCTCTTTTTCCAATTGAGATAACCTCTTTTTAAAGCTGTTATTTTCCTCAGCATTTTTTTGGCTCTCCTTTGGTAAGCTGCTAAGTTGTTTTTTAAGGTCTTCTATTGCCTGAGCCATTTTAAGTTCCCTTTGGAGGCAGAGGCCTTGACTTCCTCTGATAGTATGTCTTGTTCTTCTTAATCTGAAAGGATGGGGGGAGACAACATTTTTTCCCTTTTTTAGGCATTTTCCCAGCTAGTTACTTGACTTCTGAATCTTTTGTCAAGAGGAGGGTACTAGTGATTCTCCTTTCCCCAGTACAAGGCTGAGATTCAAATTAGCTGCTCATTTCCTTCAGGGCTTTGGGTGGGGGCGGGGTCACCACTGAGGGCTGAGGTTCAGATCAGTTGCTCCATTCCACCAGAGGCTTTAAGCTGAGCTGCCTGGACAATGGACCCAGGCTACTTCCTTGGCTGCCTCCTGCTGCTGCTGCTGCCTGAGGCTAGTCCTAGGGGAACCCAGTTCACCTCTCCCAACTAGGAAAATCCTCCCACATTGACCTATGGATGTTTCTTTGTTGCTTGTGGGGTGAGGGATCTGGGACCTTCCCTGCTGGGAATTCTGTCCCTGAGGTCTCTTCAGGTCCTGTTTCTCCCAGTGCCACATGACCAAGGGCTGGGCTCTGCTTGGCTCAGCATTCCATGAGATAGACTTTTCCTGTCATCCTTCCAAGTTACCCTTGGCTGGAAGCCTTTTTCACTTTGCTGTCCTGTGGCTTCTGCTGCTGTAGAATTCATTGAGTCATTTTTTATAGGTATTTTGTGGGCTGTGGGGGAAGTTCTGGAGTGTATACATGTTTCTACTCCACCATCTTGGCTCCTGTGAGACTAAATTTTTTTTAAAAAATGCTGCATCTGTAAAACATTTAAAAAGCTGTAGGAGCTATTTTGCTTTCTTTCATTATATAATTTGACTATCATAACTTGATTCTGAGGGAGTGGTAAGATAAGCACACTATATGCTTCCTTCAAATGTCATCTTATTTTAAATTTCCATTTGACCTTTCTCAACCCCTCAAAAAAAAAAAAAAAAACAACCCAGAAACATTGCTATTATAAATTAGGCATCAAAATAATGTGTCTGTCAAAATTATGAGATTAAAATGAGGGCATGGAGTGGAATCTGAGCTCTCTGTAGCACTGAAGTTAATAATGAAGGATAAGGCATCACTTTTTTAATAAATTAAATATAAATATATCACATTACAAAGAGTCAATCAGTTTACATTTTTTTCAATAATGCATCAGATAAATTTATGAAAAGAAAATTTTACAGAAGTGTAACTAAAGCACATTTTATCTCTATAATGTGTGACTTTTTTGCATCCATTAAATTAGGATCATCTGATTCCAAAGAATGAGTGAATAGATGGATATATGGAGAAAGTATAACCAATCTGAATCACATTTACCCTAGATTTTCTTGCTATATTTAGATTTGTGCTTTTATTTAGATGTAAACTTCCTCCTCATTATCTCCATCTATTCATATCTTTCTGGTTAACTATAATAGTATTGAATTGGATCTAATGATTTCTAACTAGCTCAGTTCTAGATGGATGCAAATAGCTGATAGATACATGTATTAGGCAAAGTAGCAGTCCTGCTGAACTATTCAAGCAGTTATAATTCACAGAGCATGCAATGTGGGATCCATGCACAAAATTTTCGTTTCCACCACTCATGCCATTATGCAAATGATAGTAATTATTTGGATCCACAAAAACATATGATTATATAGAATATCTTGCTATCCAAAGTCCTAGAATTGTATAATGTAAGAATTAGAAGGAATCTTAGAGATTATCCAGCAAAGCATATGAATGCTATATTTCTGCCTCATGATCTTCCCTTGCAGAACACAAAATGAAACAAAGAAAGAAGAAAAAAGATAGGTTAGGACAGTGTATGTTTGGATATATATAAATCCTGTAGACCTGATCTAATCTTAAAGCCACAAAAATTAGATTTGCAAATAATAGTATAGAATATAGGAATATGAAATCAAAGTAATAAAGGAATGAGAATCTTATTAGTAGCGCTTATCATTTCTCTTAAGTCATTATATGTGCATATATGAGTGTGTGTGTGTACACACACACATACATATATGAATATATGTATGTATGTATCATATTTCAACAAGAAAGAAGGAAATAAATAAGCCTCACTAAGGAGCATCCAACAATTGAATCCATAGTGCAATGAATAGGCATGACAAATGGTGTTTGCCACTGAAGTAAACCATGAGAGTTACTCATTAAACCTACAAATAGGTATGTCAGAGGACTAAGAATATTGCTTCTAGCAATTAGAAAAGGCAAGGAGAATCTGCAGCAAGATTTGCTGGGTTTTTTTCTATTAATTATATATGTAAAATTATAAGCAGCCTTCTCTACTAAAGGCAAAGAAGAAAGCAAAAGTACTTAGGGGGAAAATTCCATAACGTCAATGACTAGAACTTAAGAAATTTTCCGTGAAAAAATGAAAGAATGATTAAAGGAAAGAATAGAAAAGCAAAAAGTCCTTATCACTTCTCATCTGGTCTACTTAAATAGCCTCCCTCACCTCTCTCCCCACTCCAAATAATTCTCCACGTGGCTGTCAAAGTGATTTTTCTAATGTGCAAGTATGACTATGGCACCTCATTACTCAGTAAACTCCAAAAGATAGTTGGGAAAGATGTCTTAATGGTGTGAGATGAGGAACAGAGGGGAAGCAGGAACCCTTGACAAATAGCTTCAAGTTTTCGCTGAGTATGAGGCAAAATTTTAGCCTGAAGAGTGTTGAAGACCAAGTGTTAAAGGAGACATGAGGAGAAGCAAGAAAGATTGGAAAAATCTTGAATGAGGGGAGTATATCAAACTGATTAAGGAGGAACAGAATATTTGCATTGCCAAATTCATAGGGCAGACAAACTTGTTTTTATAATTTCATCCATCCATCAGCAGGAAGGAATAGGAAGCAGATTTGAGGAATAATTCAGAGATTGAGATTTACCAAGACATAATTGCTGACAGGACAGTGGGGCAAATGACTTTAGAATAAAAACAAGAGTTTTGTTGGTTCTCCAATGGATAAAAAGAGTAGCCATTACTAGAAAGGCTGATGAAGGGAATGATGTCACCAGGAGGGAGCCACATCTCAGTGAGGACTAGAAGGTGAAAGAAGTGAGAACAGAGGAGGATTTTGATAAAAACAAGTTCATTTCTTATGGAGCAGGTACATACAGAATGAGGAAAAGTAGATAAACAAGGGTGGTGAGGTGAGATTGATGAATAGATCCTATATAAAAGCATCCAAGGTTCAGAATCCTTGGAATATGGTGAATATAAGAGGAAGAGAATATGCTAGTCACTAAGAAGTAAATCCAGACAAAGTATCAATTCTTAGAGAAAGGCATTTTGAGGGAAGCATGAGATTAGTAATCTCCCTTGGGATTATACTTGATTGCAAGTGATGATTTATCCTGTGAGGGCTTAGTACACTTTCCTTCAAAGCATTTGGGGCAAAACTATGAGTGCTTGATCAGGAAGCAGGGGGGTGTTTCTCGCCCTAGAGAAGGCATTGATAGGACAAGAGATGGAAAGGGTTTTGTTCTTCTAGGGCATCAAAGTGCTGGAAGTGATCTTAATATGAAATGCCTTTGAAGTAGGAGGTAGACAGGAAAAAAGTATCCTGAATGCTTTCCTGAGTTTTTGTACTTCAAAGAAAATGGTGTGAATGAATCATTTGGATATGCATGAGGAGATGTATGAGGAGACAGCATATGAATATATATATGCATATATACACAAATATTTGCATATCTAATATATACAGTAGTCTCATGCTTTTTAAACTGTGGGTTGAGAATATAGGGTCATGAAAAATTTGGCAACAGTAAAAGGTTTCTGAACACAAAATTAAAAGTCAAATGCGTAATGGATCCTAGGTGTCTCTGGCAGTGCTTCCCAGTGTTACATCTTGTAATTTCACTACAGCCTTGGTTCCGAATAGAAAAAAAAAAAAAAAAAAATATATATATATATATATATATATGTATATGTATATGTATATATAGTACAATAAAACTATGACGGTCAAAAGAAGCTATTATTATAAAAGTAATAACTTCGTCATGCACTAAAGTATGAAAAACACTTCTATACACTGCATTCATTCTTCAAAACAACGCCATCAGAAAGTTGCTAGAATTCTCTCATTTTGCATATTACATAACTGAGACTCAGAGAAGCTGACCCATGGTCAGGCAGTTAGCACAGATGATGATTTGAACTCAGATCTTCCTACAGAATTATTTGTTAAGAGTTGGAATGGACTTTAGAGACCCATCTACTTTACCCTTCCCCCAATTTTACAAATAAGGAAATTTTGGAGTGGTAAAATTAATTAGTCACAAGGCTGTTAAGTGCCATAGGCAAGATTTGAACCCAGTCCTAGAGGAAGGAAATAAAATTATAGTACTTAAAATAAATAAGGAAATCAGTCAAGAAATTCATGTAATTCATGTAAATTATGAAACTCCAGTAAGTTAACAGTTATTGATTGCAGTTCTACTTACTGTCAGGAGTTTTATTGGCTTTGTATATATCTCTACTTTCTTTGACTCCCCAGTTGTTAGAACCTTTCTACCAAAATTACCTTGTATTTATTGTGAATACATAATATGATTACTTATTTTTGTATATGAGTATATGTTGTCTCCCAAAATCAAATATAAGCTCCTTGAGGGAAATGGTTGTCATTTTTGCTGTTTTACCCTAGCAACTATTGTGGAAGGCAGTTTGACATAGTGTCTAGAGTATTAGACCGAGAGTCAGCAAAATCTGAATTTCAATCCAGCATCAGACATCTACTAGCTATGTAATCCTGGAAAAATTATTTAACTTGTCTAAATTTGTCCTTTGTAAAAGAAGGACAATAATAAACCTAATCCATGGAACTTTTGTGGTGCTCAAATGAGATTTTAAAGTATAAGGCTCTCTATAAACTTAATCTATTAAAAATGCTTGCTTATTGATTTTCTCTTTACAGTTTGGAAAATACCAAAGTTGCTTTCCCTTTTGCATCATTTTCCTTTTGATAGTCTGCTACTACTAATATCCCCATTGTTAAACCAATCTAAGGCCACTATAAGAGCAGGAGTTATAAATTCAAGGTAGGATCCTCAATATGTTATAAACAATCTGGCAAAGTTAACTCTTAAAACTAAAAGTTCAATTCTGTTCTGAATTTTAGGGAAAAATGATTCTTGTTTTGTTTTATGAAACTTCACAAATAGCATAGAAAGGTAATTTTCTGTTGCTGTTTTTATTGCAGTGGTGGTGTACAAAAATAGGATGTTTGTAGAAGTATATGCAGATAAAGTGATAGGTGACTGATGTTTGTGCCATTGGTGTTACCTGGGGGAGGGGAGGTTATTTCTTTTCCTGTTGATATAAATAGCATTTTACAACTTTACTAGTTTGCAACCTACCATAATGTACATAATATAGACTACCCTAAAATATAGTAGGGGCCTCAAAATAATTTTTAGTGAAATCTTTGGAAGAAGTCAGTGTATCAAATGCTATATAAGAAATAGTAGGGAATTGCCATATTCCCTGAAATTTTGCTAAAACCGCAAACGTGTTACGCACTTTAAAAAATAGATGTATATTGTACACTTACATATGTGTATATACCCATACATATGTATGTACATATACATACACACACATTTCTGTATATATGTGTATGTATATGTATTTTTTTTAAAAAGTGACCACAAGTAGCCCACGATATTAGTAAGTGAACAGTGTTGGCAAATTGGATCATGATGCAGAACAAGATTCCCTATGACTCCTCTTGCTAAATATGTGATTAAAAAAGCAATTCTACTTTAGCATTGTGTGGTCATATACCTGACCTCCAGATTTAAAGAGCTGCAAAGCAATATGACCTTGATTTTGCAGGCTTGGAACTAACTTTACTGAAATTATATCACATATTTATATATCTCTTCAAGCATTATAAACATTTTCCTCATAATAATTCCGTGAAGTAGTTTAGTATAAGTATTATTACCATTTTACAGATGAGTAAATGAGGTTTTTAGAGGTTGAATGATTCGCGCATGGTCACACACTTAAATATCAAACCCAGATCTCCTGGTTCTTAGTTCAGCATCCTATATGTTATGCCTTGCTACCTTGCCTGTATTCAGTAAATCTGGGAAGTGTCAGAGGGCAGGTTTTGTGCCACCTAGCCTCTCAGAAGATAGGTCAGCAGCATGGTTAGAAGAAAGGTAAATAATGAGATTCCTCCTTTAACGAGAATTAATGTGATTTTCACATCAATACTAAATCTAATCTGTTATTTTATAGATGATAAATTATGAAGATTCTTTGATGAGGAATTGATAACTACATTCTCTCAAGAGTGTCATTACCACTTAAGAGCAATGATGTCAAACTCAAATAGAAACAGGGCCACCAAACTGTCCATAAGGATCCTTGCAGGTCACATAGTGACTTGGAAAGCCATATATTAATATTATTGCATTCTATTGCACGGTTATTTATTTTGTTAAATATTTCCCAGTGATATTTTAAATGGTTCTAGCTGTACAATATCGCCCATGGACTGTTTCTTTGATACCTCTGTTCAAGAAGAATCCTGAATGTTAGAGTTCTCTTCCTCCCACCCTTTTAAGGTCTTAAAATATTCATTTAGTTAAGATCCAAATTTTGATGCTTCTCATATGGATGTAGGTGGACTAGTGAGTTAGCATATGTGTGTTTTAATGTCAAGAACCCAATATTCAAGTTCTAGAACAAAATATAAAATGAAATTCTTACTAAAATAATTAAGGCATAGTTGAGAGCAAGCCCATGTACATTCTGAAAATAATAAGAAACCTTTTATCTACTCCAGAAATACGTGTTCATGTTTTAGAGATAACTATATTAATATTTTTATAACTACAAAACATTTTATGTTTAGATGATTACAAGTTAGATAGGAAATACACTAACCAACATGTGAGAAAAGTTAGTGTGATTTCGTCAGTGGCATCCTTTTAAGAAAATTCATCTAATTTAATGAATGTATGTCTGTATGAAGATTAAATAGAAAATAAGTACTATTTATTCAGTGCAAATGCCCACAGGGAGGTAGGTCAAGCATATCCTTTTCTTGTTTGTTACTGACTGTGAATTCCTTGATATAGAGTGAGGCTTCCATTAATAAACCACTTGAGAACAATACCATTTCACTCATATTCAGCAATATTCAAAAAAAAGAATGAAATCATCATGAATTATGAGAAACAGAATTGCCTAGTTTCCAGTTGCATGGAAAAAAATAAATAAAATCACCTCTCTATACATATTCTGTTTCCCAGTTCAGTTAAAGACAGATGCCCTACATCAAAGCTCACAATTTGTCCTCTTTCTTTAGACTCTCCCTATTCACCTTTATCCCAGTCAGTGGCATTCCCTCTTTGTATCTGATGCCTTATTGCTGTCTTTACCAATGGCATCACTATAAAAATAATGAAATGACTGATTATCAATCCCTTTCACTTATCAGCTGCTTGGTTGAATAAACATAACATATACATTAGATTAGGCTAATCTCAAATGATCCTTCAACGTATAAAGTTTCATGTATCCTGTCTCATGAGACGGTACAGTAGATGGAATGTTGGACCTGGAATCAAGAAGCTCTGATTCAAAAATGGCATCTTGTGATTGGGCAAGTCACTTAACCTCTGTTTATTTTTCCCCATCTGGAAAATGGGGATACTAATAGCACCTGCCTCTCAAAGTTGTTGGGAAGATCAGGTGAAGCAATATTTGTAGAGTGCTTTGAAAACCATGAAACTGTATAAATACTAGCTCTTATTATAGATATGTGACCATGGGCAAATCATTTAACCAGTAAGTGTTCTCATCTATGAAATGAAAATCATCAGATTTTCATTTCTACCTTACCAGGTTATTCTAGGCTCAGATATGATCGTTCATTTCCAAAACATACATTTATTAAGAGCCTCTTATACCAAGAGGTAATATGCTAGGTACCAGAGATATGAAGACAATAAGGAAATAGTTCCTGACCCTGAAAACCTTTAATATCTTTTTAAAAAATCATGAAAGGACATTCAGTGTGGTCCAAATTACAGACCATATCTGTTTTATGATGGTCAGACTCATCCTCACTCATCTGGTGGCAAATTCTTTGGTTGTAACAACTCACAGACAAGCATGACGTTTTTGAAGTGAAAGGAATATTAAACTTCAACCTAATTCAACCATCTCATTTCAAAGGAAAAAAGAAACTGAGGTATAGAGTAGTTGAGTGTTGTTGCTTTTAAGGTCATATGGTTAATATTATTAGAATCAGGATTGGGATTTTATTAGCATAATTACTTCAGTTTTAATATTCATAGCTGTTCCTTTTTAGATCAGAATCTCATAAATCTAGATCTGAAAGGGAATTCAGAGGATACCTAGTCCAAACATCTCATTTTATAGACTTAAAGGGGTTAAGGTACTTGACCAAAGTCAAAATGTAATTAGGGTCAGAAGTATTGGAACTCAGGTCCTCTGAATCTTGAATCAATTTTCTCTCTACTGTACCATGATGACTTATTTATAAATCATTTAAGAATAATTGTTTTATTTTCTGTTCATAGTTGCAATGTATGCTGCCAGATACCCATAGCTATAAATAAATATGAAACTGTTGACAAAATCTCTAGGAAAGAAAAAGGCCTTTTAAAAATCCTACAGTGTTCCTTGTATGCCCAGAAAGTTGGTTCTCATAATCTATCTGGAAAGTTATCAATGCTGAACTTATCATTAGATGGAGTTTTAAAATCTCAGTGTCTTTTACTGTCAAGAAATGATGGGCATCAAATCTTCATTTATTTAAATTGAATAATATTGCATATTAAATTTCTAATATGGAACTCTAATTGGCTATGCAAAGAAGAGCTGCTGCTCCTAAGTCAAACTAATATCAAAGAAAGGTTACATCAAGAGGAAATGTTTACTTAGGTCCAGGTTTGATTTCTAATCTATGTCCATCATGTGTCACTGTTGAGAGTTGTTAGCAAAGTTGCTGAGCTAATTTGAGTGATTCCAAAATTGATTAAATAACTCTTGTAACTAGAGAATAAGAAAACAATTCAGTTTCAAAATATGTTTTGTTTTATATGTAAAGAATAATATACTTTACAATTAGATATTAAAACTCAATGAGTAGCCATCAAGCAAATCACCTTTTTAACCCCTGTGTGTGTGTGTGTGTGTGTGTGTGTGTGTGTGTGTTATCCCAGAAGTCTTAGGGCAATTATGAGCTTCAATAGATTAAAAGTGCACTAAACTATTTGGAGCGCTTAGAGTATATATTTTATACTGGACCTACGATTCCCTCAGCATAGGGAATTCCTTGGGAGGAAACTCTTTACCATGCTAGTCAATACCCATTCTTCAAATTCTAATCTTAGTCAGATGCCCAAAACATTTAGCAATTAAGTGACTTGCCTAGGGTCACATAGCTAGCATGATAAGTAGGACCTGAGTATGTGTCTTCCATGATTAACACCATGCACTTCTAAATCTTCTAAAGATTTATATACATATCCATATCTGTCTATGTAAAAACACATATAAACAAATACATACAGATACACATATATTGTTTTTGTACTATATATGTAGGTAGGTAGGTAGGTGTGTAGGTAGGTATGTACCTGTGTGTGTGTGAAATGAAGATTCAAAAAGTTACTTAAAACCAGTGCTCTACCTTTCAGAGATGTCATAAAGATGTTTCTTACCCGGAGGAAAAAGTGGCCCAAATGAATTTTGAGGTCCTGTATATCTTTAACATTTTATAAATTATTTAAAGTTGACCTGTTTCCCTAAAGGATTTCATATTTGTGGATGAATTTTATTTTCCTATAATTGAAAGAGTCCTTCATGTCATTACTATGTAACTATAAGGAAGACTTGCCTTTAACTTTCATATTCTTTTGAGTGGTATATTCTTCTCTTGGAAATTATTTATGTGACTCTGGGAAAGCTACTTGACCTCCTTGGCCTTTGTTCACTCATCTATAAAATGAGGAGATGATTCAATGGAATCTAAGAAAAGTCCTTTCCAACTCTAAATCTTCAATCCTGTGATATTATACCATAGTCAGTTCAACTGTTAAAAGAATCAATACAAAATCACATTATCCATAAGTAAATCAAATTTAGTTCTTTTTTTATTAGAAACAAAACTACCTGAAGAATCAACATTAAAACAATTTAGCTTTATATTATCCCATGTAGTGAAGTGCACATGATCTTCAAAACAATATGAAAACCAAATTTAGCCCCCAACCAAGATTAACTTCTTGCCTAAATGGGTAACTGGTTAGTATAGTGGAGATAGTTGATCAACTTGAGGTCATGGAAATTGGACTTCAAATTTTACTTCCAGCATTTCATTCTATATGATCTTTGTAGGTTGCTTACCCCTTCTGAACCTCAGTTTCCTCACCTGCAAAATAGGGATAATGCACCTACCTCACAAGATATTTTTGAGTGGAAAATTAGATACTATATGCAAACTTCATAAATCTTCAATTGCTTTAAAAAATATATCCTTCCTCCTTCCTTCTCCTTTCTTTCTTTTTCTCCTTCTCTTTCTTCTTCTACAATAAAACTCATATTTCTAAGCTATACTGCATACTACTTAATACTAAAGGTACTTTCCCTTACTCCAATCTATCCTCCATTTGTCTGTCAAACTGATTTTTCCTAAAGCACAGATCTAACTATATAACTTCGTATTTATTCAACTTCATTAGCTCCTTTTTAACTGCATAATGAAATAAAAAATCTTATTTAGCCTGAGATAAAGTCATAACAGTAGATTTTAGCCATAAGATAGGTTCATGAAATGCTAGGCAATTTTTTTTTTTATTAAACTTTTAACATTTATTTTCACACAATTTTGGGTTACAAATTTTCTCCCCTTTTTTCCCCCTCGCCCCCCAGACCCAAGTTTTCTAATTGCCCCTGTGACCTATCTGCTCTCTCCTCTATCCTCCCTCCCTGCCCTTGTCTCCGTCTTCTCTTTTGTCCTGTAGGGCCGGATAGCTTTCTTGACCCCTTAACCTGTATTTCTTGTTACCCAGTGGTAAGAACATTACATTTGGTCCTAACACTTTGAGTTCCAACGTCTTTAGCTCCCTCCCTCTCTACGCCTTCCCCCTGGAAGACAGGCAATTCAATATAGGCCATATCTGTTTAGTTTTGCAAATGATTTCCATACTAGTTGTGTTGTATAGGACTAACTATATTTCCCTCCATCCTGTCCTGTCCCCCATTACTTCTATTTTCTTATGGTCCTTTCTCTCCCCATGAGTGTCGACCTCGTATTGCATTCTCCTCCCCATGCCCTCCCCTCTATCCTCCCCCCCATCCTGCTTGTGCCCTTGTCCCCCACTCTCCTGTATTATGAGATAGGTTTTCCTATCAAAATGAGTGTTCATTATATTCTTTCCTTTAGTGGAATGTGATGAGAGTAGACCTCCTGTTTTTCTCTTGCCTCCCCTCTTTATCCCACCACTAATAAGTCTTTTGCTTGCCTCTTTTATGAGAGATAATTTGCCCTATATAACTTCTCCCTTTCTCCTCCCAATATTTCTCTCTCACTGCTTGATTTCATGTTTTTTTTTAGTATGTGATCACATCCTCTTCAATTCACTCTGTGCACTCTGTCTCTATGTATGTGTGCGTGTGTGCATGTGTGTGTGTGTGTGTGTGTGTACTCCCACCCAGTGCCCAGATACTGAAATGTTTCAAGAGTTATAAATATTGTCTTTCCATGTAGGAATGTAAACAGTTCAACTTTAGTAAGTCCCTTATGATTTCTCTTTGCTGTTCGCCTTTTCATGGTTCTCTTCATTCTTGTGTTAGAAAGTCAAATTTTCTTTCCAGTTCTGGTCTTTTCATCAGGAAAATTTTAAAGTCTTCTATTTCATTGAAAGACCATTTTTTTTTCCTGAAGTATTATACTCAGTTTTGCTGGGTAGGTGATTCTTGGCTTCAGTCCTAGTTCCTTTGACTTCTGGAATATCCTATTCCATTCCCTTCTGTCCCTCAATGTAGAGGGTGCCAGATCTTGTGCTATCCTGATTGTATTTCCACAATACTTGAATTGTTTCTTTCTAGCTGCTTGCAACACTTTCTCTTTCACATGGGAATTCTGGAATTTGGCCACAATGCTCCTAGGAGTTTCTCTTTTTGGATCTCTTTCATGCAGTGTTCTGCGGATTCCTTGAATATTTATTTTGCCTTCTGGTTCTAGAATCTCAGGGCAGTTTTCCTTGATAATTTCATGGAAGATGATGTCTAGGCTCTTCTTTTGATCATGGTTTTCAAGTAGTCCCAGAATTTTTACATTGTCTCTCCTGATTCTATTTTCCACGTCAGTTGTTTTTCCAATAAGATATTTCACATTATCTTCCATTTTTTGAATCTGCGCGGTATGTTCTGAGATATCTGTCTTTCTCGAAAAGTCCAAAGCTTCCATCTGTACCATTCCAGATTTGAGAGATCTATTTTCTTCAGTGAGCTTTTGGATCTCCTTTTCCATTTGGTTAATTCTGCTTTTGAAAGCATTCTTCTTCTCATTGGCCCCTTGCACCTCCCTTGCCAGCTGAGTCAGGCTAGTTCTCAAGGTGCCAATTTCTTCAAGATTTTTTTGGTTCTCCTTTAGCAGGGAGCTGATCTGTTTTTCATGCTTCTCCCTTATCCCTCTCATTTCCCTTCCCAGTCTTTCCTCCATCTCTCTAACTTGATTTTCAAAATTCCTCTTAAGCTCTTCCATGGCCCGAGCCCATTGGATGGGGTGGGACACAGAATCCTCGATTTCTGTGTCTTTGCCTGATGGCAAGCATTGTTCCTCCCCATCAGAAAGGAAGGGAGGAAGTTTTTTTCTCCGATAAAGTACCCTTCAATAGTTTTACTTCTTTTCCCTTTTCTTGGCATTGTCTCCACCTAGTGGCCTGACCTCTGAATGTTCTCCTCACACCCACCTTGCCTCCTGGTCTTCCCAGCGTTTGGGGACTGAGATTCAAATGCTGCTTCCCGCCTTAGGATTTTTGGCGGGGGCAGGGCTGCTATTCAGTGTGAGAATTAAGTTCAGATGCTGAGGTCAGGGGCAGGGCTGCCTCTCTGGCTCAGTTCCCTCAGGAGGTTTATGCACAGACCTTCCACAATGGATCCAGGCTCCCGCCCGTTTGGGGAGCCCCCGTCCGCAGCCGCCTCTCAGCCCCCACCTCCTGGGGGGGCCCAAGCCATGGGGGCACCTCACTCCCCTCTCAACCCGCCAAAGAGACTCTCTCACCTACCCTCGTCAGTCACCTGTTGGTGGGGGGCCCGTGCAGCTGCTGAAGATCCCGCCTCCGAATCCCTCTCAGAACTGTGTCTCTTGGAGCCACGGCTGCCATCGCCGCCGCAGGTCCGGGCTGGGCACTGTGTCTGCAGCGCGACGGACCTTTTGCGAGAGGTGTGCAGGTCCCTCTGTGGGTGGGGGAACCCGCGTGGCCACTGGAGACTCCGTCCCGCAGCCCTCTCGGATCTCTTTCCCACAGTGTCGCTGCCGGCAGGGCTGCTCTCCTCTTCCCGCCCCGGCGCCTAGTCCCCGGCACAAAGGACCCCCCCCCCCCCCCGCCCGCGAGAGGTTTGCAGGTCTCTCCGGAACAGAAATCTCCCTCGCTCCAATATTCCGTGGTCTCTGGGTGCAGAATTCGCCCTGGGTTAGTCCCCTCTGCCGTTCTGTGGTTTGTGGGTTCGGAGCTATGTGTATGTGCGTCTTTCTACTTCGCCATCTTGGCTCCGCCCCTAGGCAATTTTTTTTAATGCAGATTTACTGAAGATTTTTAGCCACTTGCATATTTTGTGGAGGACAATTAATAACTATGTGTTATGAGTTGGATTATGGCTATTAATACTGTTGTTCCTTTTGGTCTGATGTGATTTCATTTACACAAAGAAATTCTGCTGAGAAAACTACCCCTATAAAACAGATCAATGACTATTCTGCAATTACATAATTAAAGTTATATGCAATAATTACAGAATTTTATAAAATCAAATCAAATCAAAATATAAAATCAAGTTGTAAAAAATCATAATTTTGCAACATTGCGATAAATAGCTAATTTAATTTTTATGATGAAATTATCTTATGGCATTATAAATCTAATACCTACTAACAATTGGTTGATTGTTGTTCTTCCTTCTTGAAGAGGACCAAAATGGCATCACTGTGCTCCTGTCAAGTTTCAGTGTGTCTGATGGTGGTTAATAAGAACACTATGAGCTCAGAATATTCTACCACTGGCCAGGCAAAAATAGTCTATGTGAACATTTGGAGTGGATTCTGTAAATTTGTGTATCTCACATTTCTTTTGAGCTATTTCAATTCTGCTTTCCTCATAGAGTACAGCACCATCCTTGATGTGGGCACACCTTGCTGAGTGATCCTGTGCCAGTGTCTCCCATGTTACCCAATCAATTCCAGAGTTCTTAAGAGACACCTTAAGAGTGTCCTTGTATTGCTTCTTCTAACAATCATGTGAACATTTGCCCTGTATAAATTCTCCATAACATAGTCTTTTTGGTAAGAATATGTTTTGCACCCAGACAACATGGCCAGTCCATAGGAGCTGCACTCTCTGAAGCAGAGTTTGAGCGCTTGGCAGGTTAGTTCAAGCAAGGACCTCAGTGTCTGGTATCTTATGTTTCCAGGTGATCTTCAGAATCTTCCTAAGACAATTCAAATGGAAGCCATTCTGTTTCCTGGCATGGTTCTGGTAGACTGTCCAGGTTTCACAGGCATACAACAATGAGGTCAATAGAATGGCTCTATAGACCTTCAGTTTGGCAGTCAGTCTAATACTTCTTCTCACCCGTACTTTTCTTTGGAGCATCCCAAACCCTGAGCTAGCTTTGGCAATGCATATGTCAACCTCATTATCAATGTGTACATCCCTGGAAAGTACATTATCAAGGTAAGTGAACTTATGCACAGTATTCAAAACTTCTCCATGTGCTCTAAATTATGTTTCCAAGTATGGATGGTGTAGTGATAGCTGATGGAGCACCTGTGTTTTCTTGGTGTTGTTAAGCTAAAATTAGCACAAGTGGCAGAGAATCAATCCACATTTTCTTTTATCCTAGCTTCAGAGGCTGCATTGAGTGCACCATCATCTACAAACAGAAAATCATGCAGCAACACTCCCTCCATTTTGGTCTGGGCTTATAACCTTTTCAAGTTGAAGAATTAAACACCAATGCAGTAGCTGACCTTGATGCTACGTTCCTCCTCATTGAAAGCATTTGACAATAGGGCTGAAAACATCATGCTAAAAAAAGCACATGGAGCAAGCACACAGCCTTGTTTCACTCCACTGGTGACTGGGAAAGCACAAGAGCATTTTTTGTTATCCAGACCCCAGGCAAGCATGCCATCATGAAAGTGATATACAATTCTGATTAACTTCTCCAAGCAAACAAATTTTACTCAATTTTCCATAAACCCTCACAACTAACAATATCAAAGGCCTTGGTCAGATCTACAAATATTGTATACAGACCTCTGTTCTGCTTCTGGCATTTCTCCTGGAGTTGTTAGACATAAACACCATGACAACTGTTCCTGGGACCTTTCTGAAGCCACAGTGACTCTCATATATACTAGGGGTTAATTATGTCATGGGTAATATATAATTTATTAATTAAAATGTGTTTCAGTTTAGTGGTTTATTATTACTTTTGGTTTCAGCAGCATGTTGTGATAGAAAAAGTATTTTGATATTTTGGCTTTGGTATTAGTGACTGTGATCAGATCTCAAATCAGATACTTCCTGTGGGTCTTTTGTTAAGTCACTTGCCATCTTCAGATCTGTTCTCAATTATTAAATGAAGAAGTTGTAATTGATGAGCAGAATGTCTATTTCTAAATCCTAAAGCATAGATAACATTTAGTAAGCTTTTGCGGATTTGCAGAGTCCTTTCCTCTCAACATTCTTGTGATGTAGACAGTGCAATTATCCTCACTTTTATTGATAAAATAATTTAGGATGAATGAAGTTATTGTGACTTGATTAAAGTCAGAGACTTAATAAATGACAAAGTCTACGCTCAAAACAAAATTTCCCAATTCTCTATGTCCAGTGCTCTTAGAAGCGCAAAATAACTTGCCTGTCATGATTGTCTGAGACCCTGGCTTCACCTATGTTTACCCCATAACTAGTCTAAAATAAGTCTTTCTTGAGCTCTTGTTCTCTTATGAGACTGCCTACTGCTTGTGGACTGACTGGTGCTTTCCAAGGTTAAACGTAGTGAAGCTACAGAATCCTTTTATTCCTTACTCAGAGATCTAGGAAGAAGCTGAAAGAAGATCTCTGTGGAGTTGATCTAATTCATACTCCACTTGCCCTGATTGTCTGTGGGTGGTACAGTAACCAGAATCTATTCTAAGATCTTTCTGAATGGAGTCGGACTTTTTGAGGGCCCACATGCCTCTGTCTTTGTGTCTAATTTTCACTCAGTATCATAAACCCTCCAAGAAATAGCTCTAAAAATCAAATATACATGGAAAAGTGGAATATTAGAGCCATTTGTGAATATTTTGTATATGTGGAGAGATATAGCCACATGCAAGGAGACATTCCCTCCATACTGCTAATGACAATGTGTCAAGCTTTCTCAAGCTGGACACTGGACTTTTCTCTGTATATTTCCAGTCAGCCTGTGTAGAAGTTCCATTCAATGTGCTGGAGGCTTTCCTTTGATAGTTGTAGCATTTTAAAAAGTACTATTTAAGCACTTGGCTGTCCATCTGCCAACACTTTCTCCTTTTGTGACTGGTTCACTGCCTATTCAGGTCATACATCATACCATAATTCTCTCATTCAAAGAAGCATTTGGCTATCCTTTATGTACTTAATTGAAATTTAAGTTTCTAAATTTTTGGGTTGTAGGAATTATAATATAACGTATGAATTATACTATAATATATGTACTTCACACTCTATTATACCCATTAGATATATTAAAATCACACTTTAAAAAATATTTAAAAATTCTTTTTCTGCATACAATAAGCTTGCTGCCCCTTTCTGGAGTATGCCCACTTAGTGACCATGGATAAATCACTTACAAACTTCTCAGTTCCCTCAGCAACTCTCTATCTATTAAATGGCAAAAACATCCACAGAGTGATGTATCTAAACTAAAAAAAAAAAAAAAAAAAAAAGGGAGAGACCAATCTATGATTCTGTGATTCTGAGTTTCCTCACTTTTTTTATTAATATCATTTCATTTTAAAACATAGAATGTTATATTTTAAAGAATCATAGAATCAAGTGTAATTCTTTTTACAGATAGGAAAATTGAGGAACACAGAAGTTAAATGTATTGCCTGTATACTTGTAGCTAATGATTTATTTTAGGAAAACTAACTTTAACATATTATATTCTATGAGCTTAGAAGATCATAATTGTTAATACATTGATACATCATCATTTAAAAGGTTATGTGGTTTTGTCAGTATGGGAACTCCCTCCACTAAAACAACTTGTTACATAACTGTCTATACCTATGCATTGCCTGCTGTGCTATTCTTGGAGTCAGGGAGACCTAGGTTCAAATTCTGACTCACTACCTCTATGACCTTGGAAAAGTGACTTAACTTCTATCAAACCCAGTTTCCTCATCTGTAAAATGGAAATAATCTAAGCACCAATTTTATGGGGTGCTTGTGAGGATTAATTGAAATCATATTTTTAAAGAATTATGCTAACCATAAAGCTGTATATAAATTCTAGCTATTATTATTCCTTAGCAGCAGCTAAGTATTGGTGAGTTGCCTGGGGCTTTCAGAGTTTTAATGACTTGTCATTGGTCACAGAGCTGTCATATGACTAAGTTATCACTATTCCATTAAAGAAGTTGAAGCAAAACATTTATGCCTTTGTATATGTGTATATATGATGACACAAATGATTACATACATAGATGATATACACACACACATATATGTAATTATACATAATATATACAGACAAATATATATGCATTATGTTCACATATGTACATGTATGTATGTTCTGTGTATGTGTATGCATATTTGTGTTCATGCATGTATAAGTGAGTGCATTTTGAATCTATATGTAGCCATTTCCTTCCTGACTGAAAAATGGTGGAACTTCTCTGACTTCACTATGCTCCAAGAAGATTTTCACGGGGGAAACTTCATTGTGCTATAGGACCCAATCAGCCCTCTTACTCAGCCCTCATTGCTACCCTTTGCCCTTTGGATTGGAAGGCAGAATCATGAACTCCAAAACAGAAGTTTTGGAGCTGCCTAAGCACAGACATCTCCTTATTTTCTTCTTGGCTAACAGGGGTATTGAATGTATGGTTGTTCAAAGAGGACTAGCACCCCAGCCATGAGGGCCTGCTAAGCCTCTTTCCAAAGCTGCTAATCTACGACTGGTTTCACCAAGCTCTCAACTTGTAACCTGTGACTCGAAGAAGCTGTACTATGCACAACCGCCAGATCACAGTGAAGTATTTCTGCAGACAGACTAAACCGGGTTGAGAGTAACCAATGGACAACAAAACCTTGGTGAATTGGAGGGTGTCTATCATAAGCATGTGAAAGGGCATATATAAGAACAATTTATTTCAATGGCCATGGAGGAGGCTGGATCAGGCACTGTGAATTATTGAAATATATTTTGAGTCCTTTAAAAGTAAAGACCATACCATATGTTTCCTTTTTGTCTTCATAGTGCCTGATACAATGTTAAGCATATAAAATCTATAAGTATTTGTTGAATGGCCATTAGCATTTTTTTTTTTACTTAAAACATTTCGAATATTGTGCTAGCAGTACAACAAGGAATGCTTCTTCTTTTAACCATGAGGATGGATTTTTCTCCCTAAAAATGGATTACTAAGACTTTTCAAAGTCTCATGTTTTAAAGATTTACTTGCTCAAATCTTTGAGTATATTTAGCCTTGACAAGCTTTTAGAGAAGCATTAAATAAATAGGTTTTGTTTTGTGTAAATGCAGAAGAAAAATATTAAAAAAAAACTTACCCAGTCTTATAATTTAATATAATTGGCAAAGAAGATAAGGTATTTTCCTTTCTATTGTTTCTCTCTCTCTCTCTCTTTTTCTCTCTCTCTCCCTCCATCTCTGTCTTCTTTTCTTTTCCTCCTTCCTCCCTTCCTTACTTTCCATCTTTCTCTTTCTTATTTTCCAATGAAATATTAAAAATTAATAAATAAAAATGGATATTGGCTTTGAATATTAAAAATAACATATTTTAAATAGAAGATAATTTTTTCATTTACTTTTCACAGCTATGTCTGTGTTGAGTATCCTTGACCAAATAATAGATAGAGGTTACTACAAAACATAAATAGATAATTTCAAAGGTTATGTGAATTTTAATATTTTATTTAAAAAATGAATCAATGATTCTAGGAAAAGAAGTAAAACATTTAATTGGGGAAAACTTAAATGGATTAACCATAGATGATAACGGACTAATTTTTAAGATTAATAGGAAATTAGCCAAAAAATTACATTCCTCAATATAAAAATCATGATAGACTATAAATGAACAACTGATTCATGACAATCTTATGCAATTGTGCTCAAAATAAATAATTAGAAAAATGCAAATTCCAAAATATTCATAACATCACTTTTTTCTCTTAGCAAATAACTGGAAAAAAACAGGTATGCCCATCATTTGGGAAAAGATTAGATTCATTGGGGATATGTGAATACAAAGGTATATTATAAGAAATGGCAAATATGAGAATTTGATATTACATAGGAAGACATATTAAATGATGTCCAAAGAAGTGAATAAAGTCAGGGAAACAATATGAACAATGACAAAAAAATGGAAATAACAATAAAATGAAAATGAACTATTATGTAATTGCACACACACATACACTCACATACACACACATCTCTCTGTTGAACGGGTAGGGGACTACAGGTTTTGGTATGTAACAGTTGATGGATATTTTGGTTTGTGGAATTTTTAAAAATCTATCTTTATTAAAAGAGAAAACTTGCTAAGAAAGATTTGGAGTGAAATATATTCAGAAATGTGTTGGTATTTAAAAACTGTCTCTCCAAGAAAAAATATACACATGATACTTTTAAATTTAATTTGCATTTTTAACATTTTTTCTTCACCACTTTCTTAAATAAAGAAAATCAATGAAACAACTAAGAAAGCCATAATTTATGGCATTTCCTGATTTTCAAAGTATAAATATTTGCAATGAATATTTGTGTATGTGTGTGTTCGTCCTTTGTTGCTGAAGAAGATCATGTCATCAGTGAAATAATGACATGACTTGCACTTGACTTTGTTTTTGAGTGAGGGAGGGCTGTGCAGGTCATCAGCCTCACTTCTCCTTCAGAGCCATCTAAATCCAGTAACTAGATATTCATCAAGATGGCTGGAGATGACTCAGGATGAGGCAGTTGGGGTTAAGTGACTTGCCCAAGGTCACACAGCTAGTGAGTGTCAAGTGTCTGAGGTGAGATTTGAACTCAGGTCCTCCTGACTCCTGCACTGGTGCTCTATCCACTGCACCATCTAGCTGCCCACAATGAATATTTAATAGTCAGTTCTCAATCCACTACAATCTGACTCTAGTGCACCACTGTACATCTATTTTACATTTAAGTTATATAAAAGGCATCAACAAAAAGTGTTTTTAAAATAAGAAATGATACAATTAGGTATCAAGATAATCAAGATCATGATGACATCATAGAAATCAAAGGAGAGGGCATCATAAAGGAAAACTTCATCTAAAATGTTAAATGTTGCAGAGAGTAGTGGAATGGGAGGTTGGGATTATTTAATGGCATTAAACCTGTTAGTTACCTTGGATAGTACTATTTAATTTGAGACGTGGAGAAAGAAGTAGAGATTTATGAGACTGAAAAGTTAAGAGAGTAGCAGATAATGCAGGAAGAAATCACAATAGTTTAGGAAGCAGTAGGATTAAGAAGTAATTATTTTGTTTTATGATAGGAGAGATGTTTATATCTATAGGCTGAGGAGCAATCAGTAGAGAAAGAGATAGTAAAAGCATGAGAAACATCTAGTGTGCTAGTTTTGGGAAGTGCTTTATTTCTCTTTATTTCTTATTCTTTGATCTAAGGGCTGGACCTATATTTGGAAGACACAAAGGATGTATCTGAAGAGGAAAATAATATAAATAAAGATATTCTTTTCTTAAAAGAAAGAAGATCTACATAAGAGATAAAATGATTGACAGAGGACTAGTGTCAAAATTTGAGGGAAGGGTGTTAGCTTTATTCAAGAAAAAGTCACTACTTCCCTTTTGACTGGATTGAAGGAGAAGATGGGTAAGAATACTGAGAAAGTTGGCAGAATTTAGGCAGGGATGTGGGGGAGTTTATTTCAGGGTAGCATCATTTATTATAACATAGGAATTGATGTTGTAAATTCTTCTAGTAGTCTTGTGGGTAATACCAGAAGGAATCAGAGTAGGAAGATGGTATGAGTTTTACCTTAAGTTGCAAGTTATGGAGTTAAAGGATTGAGGTGTGAGAATGGTGCAGAAGGCATCATTGAAGTGGATGACCATAAGGTCATGGACATGTAGAGAGGAAAAGAAGGTCAGAAGAATCTGGGTAAAGCTGATAATTGGAAGGATTTGAAGGAGGAAAGGTCATAGTGAAATAACACTCTTTTATTCTACACATCCTTCAAATGAAGTCCTGGACTTTTTACGTCCTTTTCTACTTTTATTTATTATACTCACAAAGAAGAATAACAAAACTTCAAAGTAGAAAGGGACCTCAGAGGTTAGTTATTTGGTGCAATCTGATAATGGTCATTTCAAAATAAGATTCTATTCATTTCTAATATGGTAATGAGTCCCTCCTTATTGGTCAGAATCAAAGCCCGAATAACATTTATTACTCTCATTTCATCTGTCTGCTTAGGAGGGTTCACTTCAATTTTTATATGAATATATGAGTCCTATTGATTTCAGTCACATTACTTTAGTTTTGTTAGATCATTCTTGAAAACCTCATTCAACACTGTCATTTTATAGGCATGGAAATTGTGTTCAGATAAATAAATTGTTCAAAGTCATACAGACAGTGCATGTTCTAGTTCTCATTTCTGTGATCTGCCACATCAGCTACTGAAAGCCAGTTGATTGAGAGAAGGGTATCCTCTTATTTAGAAGACGAAGTTGCTTGTAGGATTTTTTGTACAATAAGAAGCATAGATTAACAGCATTTGGATGTCTTATCTAGTAAAAATCTACATAGAGGTAAAGACTACCATGAGAAGACAGCAATAAGCTTTATTTTCTTCTGTCTGTAAATCAATCAATAAATATTAATGAAGCACCTGTTATGTGCCAGATACTCTGTTAAGGTCTGAGGATATAAAAAGAGGCAAAATACAGTTCCTTCCTGAAAGGGGTTTACAATGTAATGAGGGAGAGATAGATTGATTTAGGTAGATAGATACACAAATACCTATGTATACATACACACACACACACACACAGAGGGAGGGAGGGGGAGAGAGAGAGAGAGAGAGAGAGAGAGACAGAGAGAGAGAGAGAGAGAGAGAGACAGAGAGAGAGAGAGGGAGAGAGACAGAGAGAGAGAGAGAGAGAGAGAGAGAGAGAGAGAGAGAGAGAGAGACAGAGAGAGAGAGACAGAGAGAGAGAGAGAGAGAGAGAGAGAGAGAGAGAGAGAGAGAGAGAGAGAGCGCACCATACGTGGGGTAAATAGGAAATAAATAACAGGGAGGACACTACAATCAAGAGCGATTGGAAAAAGCTTCTTGTAGAAGATGAGGTTTTAACTGAGACTTAAAAGAAACCAGGGAGGTCAGTAGTCAGAGTGCAGGAGAGAGAGCATTCTAAGCATGGAGGAACAATCAGACAAAATGTCCAGAACTAACAAATGTTGCAAAATGATGTTGTATGCAAAGACTGTATAGGAGAGCTGTGGCAAAAAAAATAGGAGAGCTGAGGTCTTGGCAACAAATTGGCTATAGGGAGTGAGGGACAGGGAGAAATCCAGGATGATTCCTAGGTTGCCAGCTTGAGAGTCTTAGAGGATAGTATTGTGTTTTTCAGTAATAGAGAAGGTGGGAGGGAAGAAGGTTTAGGAGGAAAGATAATAAATTCTGTTTTGGAAATATTGAGTTTAAGAAATCTATCGAACATCTGCCATGACATGACTGAAAGGAAATTGGAGAAGTTAAATTGGAGGTCAGCAAAGATTTGGGCAAGGTAGGCATATTTGAGAATCTTCAGACTAGATATAGTAATTAAATCCATGGAAACTTATAAGGTCACTGAAGGAACTGGTATAAAGGGAGAACAGAAGAGGGTCCAGAGTAAAACCTTGAGGGCCACCCTAAAGTTAGAGGGTGCTATCTGGAAAAGGATCCAGCAAAGGAGAGAGGAAAAGTGTGATCAGATGGGTAAGAGGAGAACCAAGAGAAAATGGTGTCCTGAAAACCTAGAAAGAGTGGAGTATCAAGGAGAAGAGAGTGATCCATCGTGACAAAGACTACAGAGAGATCAAAGAGAATTAGGATAAAGGGTCACTGGTTCTGGCCATTGAGATCATTAGAAACATTGGAGAGAACAATTCTGGTGGAATGATAAAGTCAGAAGCTGAATTTTAAGGGGTTAGGATTAGAGTGAGAGGATACCCATTGTAGATGGCCTTTACAATGAGTTTAGCTACAAATGATAGAAGAGATTTTTTCTTGGTGAGACTGATCTTCAAGATTTATTGCTTCAGTTGCAGTATTTTGCAAGCAATTTTCTAATAATTTTCTAATTGTGTAATCTTTTAATTATGCTTAAATATTTGTTTTTCCATCTCTACCATTACTTTTTGCAACATATCTTCTCTTTTTTTAAATAAGAACACAAAATTATATTATTAATGTGGGTTGTCAAGGAACTATATTTCTAATAAAATATCCTAGTTGAAATTATTTTCCCTTGTTTCAGTCTTTCAAGTGCAGGGGAGAGGAATAGGTAGAGGACAGTAGTCTTTTTTCTTTTGATAAGTGAAACCATAGTAGTTCACACAGGTCTAAAATAACTAATTTATAAAATCAAATTGAATGATCCTGTTGTAAATCAAACAGGAGCTAGCTGAATGAATGAATAAAAAAGTATTTTTTAATTAATTGCTTAGCATCTGTTAAACACACTACATTAAACAATGAAAATAAGGTGATCAAAGAAATTTATCACATTGTAACTTTCTTTCTTTGTCCCTTGTCTTGTGTCAGATTATTTATAGTAGATAAGTCTGAAAATTTGAGAGATATAACTATCTTTATATCTTTATACCCCAACCATCTATTACAATACTTTATATACCTATCAAAGATGTTTGATTCCCTTTCCATAGAAACTTCCTCTACCACACAGGTTTCTCTCTAGTGTAGGAAATTATACATAGAAGGAGGATCAAATGCCTAGAAAAATGGACTGGAAAATTCTCGTAGAGATGACATAGGATTTGTATACCAGAGAGAAATTTTAAAAATAATTCATTTGCTTAGCTGACACAGAAGCTCAAGTTAATTATACTAAAAGTATTACTGGTTTTATAACTTCAAACATTTCCCTTAGCTAGAAACTTTCAAAGTGAATATTGAAATCATTATTTGAATGCTTTTCATCAGAGTCCATTAGGGAGAAATAAAAGATAAGGGCTATTTCATTAGATAACTTACGTTTTTGGCACTGTACTGGACACCAAATTCAGCTTTGTTGCCTTATGATGAAGAGGGAAAAAAAAGATAATGAAGAAAGGTTATTTTCCATTTTATTTGATATGACATAAGTTATCAAACTCCACAATTCTACTATGTAGGGGGGAAAATTAATTATCTTTCATGTTCCATATGAAACGTGAGAATTTGGGAGAGATGATACTATTTGCTAGAGAATTCATATTGATTTTTCTTGATAAGTAAAATTTGAATGTTTCCATTAATTTTGAATGCTTATTCAGGCTTTTTGTAGTCTTTTAGATTTTATGATTACATTGAAAGGAGTAACAGAAAGAACTGATCAATTCTAGGGGAAAAAATTGAGATTAAAAAATGCAGTACCTTCTGATGACACTATATTAGTTGTAGCTCAAATGAATTCCAAGAATCATTACAGAATGCTTATTAAGTACAAGTCGCTGCAATAGAAACTACAAGAAAGAAGACAAAGAATCATAAAGCATGGTTCATATCATATCATATCATATCATATCATATATCGGGAGATATTTAAGGATCTTATATGTTAACTGTCTAAATAGTGACAGAGGAGGATATCTAATTGAAAGGGTAACATTTATCTAGAAAAATTCTCCCTAATGACTTCCATTTTCATCTTTCTAATTTTGATTAAATCATTTCTAACCTAGCCCAACAAGAACAATTTCCCCCCATCTAGAGTCTCTGTTCTGACTATTGAGTAATTTTATGAGACCACAATAATAATATTGATGATTATAATAACTATATGCATTCATACACTGCTATAAGTTTACAAAGGGCTTTACATAAACATATCTCACTTGAGCCTTATAACCATTAGATATAGGTACACGTAATAGTATTCCTACTCTTCAGATAAAACCAAGGCACAGGATAAAGTGATTTCCTATACCACATTACCACTAAAGAAGGAATTAAGGGGAAACTATTTATCTAAAGACCATGTCCCTAGGAAAATGTTTCTATAATCTGATAAAAGAATTGCAAAACTATTCTTCCCTAGATCTGACTTTAGCCAGTATCATTAGTACAAATCTCCAAATACACATTCTTAGAGAATGGAGGATCTCAGCAGTTGGAGGAGGAAGCGTACCATCTGGTAGATTCCTAGTTTATCTAATTATTCTTGTTGACTAGGTGCTTAATTCAGTTGTTTGTAATATACAGAAAGAGGCAGAGTGATTTTAGCACTCAAGTTTTGGTACAACTTGGAGAATCCCTGATTGCCCTGCTATAGTTCTGTCTCTGTATCATTTTCCTTCCGAAGTCCTAGGACTGTCTTCATCACTGGTCTTTCCTCACTTTCTCTTTAGTGAAGATGTCTATTTTATTGTTGTTGATTATTATTTATTTGTGCCTTTCTTTGTACCTCTAGAGCTAGCTCATTGACTAACATATGTTAAAGGATTAATAAACACTTGTTGACTTAACACCCATTCCTACATTTAGATGACTGAAATCCAGCATTTCTGCTCAATTTTGTTTGCAAAATTTAACTTGCAATTATGTGAGGAATTTTTTAGGGTCTCCATTATTGATTGTTGAGATAAATCAAAAATCTATTCTCATTATTTAGTTATACCTATAAAGCAAAAATCAGCCTTTTTTCAAGGCTTTCCATTTAATATCTCAATCAATTCAGAGTCTTATCCTAAGCTTTCATCATTGGAGGTCATCAACATTTATTCTTAGCCAATTCTAATTTTTTTGAAAGTCCCACATCTTGTTTTAGGTGTAGTTTTCTCTTTCAGTCCCTTGAGACCTTGACACCTTTTGGGGACCAGCTTTAGATCAAACCTGCTTTCAAATTAGCCATGTGGTGCCACTCTCCCTAATTTCTGTTGTAGAGAAAAAAATGTCTAGGCTTTATGCAATGCAGCAAATCCTTGATTTCATTTTCTAAATTCTAATTATTTTCTCTTCTAACCTTTCTTTTATTTTTCCTGAGCTATACTATAAGCTAGGTTTAATGGAAAGAATGCTTTATAAGAAATCATGATCATAGGTTCAGAGTTATTAGTGACCTTAAAAAGAATTTCATCCTATCCCTTTATTTTACAGGTGAGAGGCCCAGAAAAACTACCTTGCCCAAAGTCACCCTAAGCAGCGAAGTTGTAGTGTTAGTGATAGTTAAAGATCTTCCTGCCCTTTAGTAGGCTTCAGGTGGAGTCCATTAAGGGAATCTTGATTAGGAGAGACTTGTTTTGTAGGAAGGCCACCGCTTTTTGTTAATTTCTACTGAGGCGCTGGGTCACTAGGCTTGTGCCTTCCAGCTCTGAAAAGCATACATATACTCTGAGGTGAGGTTTTGCTTTGGGGTTTCTTCTTTGGAAGAAGGTTCATGTGCCAGATGAGACTCTAAGTAGCCATAAGGGGCTCTCCATCTTTGAAAATCCTGATGTTGATGCTTCTCTCTCTGGTACCTATGTATGTATGTAATGGTCAGACAGTTGGATCCATCTGTTCATCTGACTGCTTATGGTCAGACAGTGAGAAGCCATCTCTGTTGGTCTTTATTTTTTTGCTTGTATTTCCTCTGTTGGTGAATGTAATTAAAGCAGATTGTTGACTCCTCTCAAAAGTTGCTTTCCTCTTAGAAAAGCAGATCTAATAGCCTGCGCTAGCAAGCCATCCTGGATGTGTCAGGGAGCTTGCTGCCACACCAGTATATGAATCCAGATCCTCCAACTAAAAAGCCCTTTTCCCTTCCTATTGTACTTACTTATATTTTCTCTAAAGGGAATGAATGAAGTGCCAAGAAAGGACAAGAAAATATCCCTAAGGTCTCAGTATAGGCAATGGAAAGAGGAAGTGAAAACAATAAAAGTGAGCAGGATAGGTCAGTAAATTGGGTGTATGTGAAGCAAGTTAACAGTTTCATAGAAGGCAAAGAGAAAAATAATCAAAAAGGAAACAGGTGGGTGACTGTCAAATTCTACTGTAAGGTTAAAGTATATGAGGACACCATAGAAGTCATCAAATTTGGCCATTGAAATGCTATTTAAAATTTTGGAAAATAATAGTTTCAGTGACATAGTGGGATTGGAAGTCATATTATACGGTAAAGATTAGTGGTCAGGGGTAGGAAATAGTTAGGAAAAAATGAATTTCCTACAAGTGAGCTATAGGGCTACAAGGACTATCCTCTAAGGTTGTCACACATGAAACTTCCTAGAACAGGAGTAATGCATAGAATTGCAGGAAAACTTTCCAAAGGGCACTTGGGCCAAATTATTTTGTCACAGTTTTCCTTTTTTCTGTTTCTTTGTCACCCATATCTCCCTCTGCCTTCCCCCCTACTCCTTTGACTTGCCAGCAATACTTGAAGATGAATTTCTTTTCTATAATAAATTCCTTGGAGGAGCTGAGGAATGTCTTATTGCACAGATAGACAAAAATCTATATAAAACTAGCCCAGCCACTGAGTTCCCAGTGATGGGCATTTCATTAAAGAAAATGACTTTAATATTAGTGTTATTATTTTTATTGCTTTTTTCTTTGCCTTGAAATTGTTTCCTCTTGATTCTCATCTTATAAAATGCTTGTTCCTGGGGCAAATCTTGGATGTATTAATATTGACAGATGCTGAAATATATGAAGAGGAATTAAAATACTGAAAACTGAGTTTTAGCACAATGTCTGCTATGCTTCCTTCAAGCAAATGAAGAATATGACTTCCCCAGCATCAGAATCATGTTTGTTTTGGAGGATTATGCAAAAGTTGTCTCATGTCTCTTCATGGCAGCTAACTGGTGATTTTTCCCCCTTCATAGCATATGAATTTTTCAAAGACTTGCATTCAGTGTAACATAGCTAATCAAGACTCTGATTAATGTGACCCTAATGTCTTTATATTGCATTCCTTACTTGTGCTTCAAAATAACTGAGAAAGAAACCTCTTTCTCAAGCAGGCACATATGACCCAGATGACAAGTTAAAATTTCTGTCAGATGACCTTTTTCCCTCTAATTATATGTTGACAATTAATTGTTTTGACTCACAGTTCATTCATTTGGTTGATTGTTTGGGTGCAAAATAAACATAGCCCTAGGGACCCTGAGGATTTTTAAAAAAACAATTATAATATTTCTGTCTTTGATAGTAATACACACACATATTGCCACAATCACACCAGGTGAGTGTTTGAAACTGATGGATCCCAGGATTGACTTTCACTGTATCAAAACCTTATTTATATACTATTACTTTGTCCACACATAAAATTTCATGCATTTCACTCTTGTCACCATCCCTGCCAAATTTTGCCAAGAATCTAGCCTCTACGGGCATCCCTTCAAATATCTACACAGTGAATGAGTTTCCACAGCCTGTTATTCACTTGGGCAGTAAGGCACTCTACAGAGTAGGAAAGAAACATGGGCTAAATCTTGCTTTCTATTATATTCTTTCTTTTGAGGTTCACTTGAAGCATGAGAGGAAGCAATTTCCTGCATCATGGTTTCCTTCCATTATCTTTCATCCTCACTACAAATCATTCTACACCAGAAGGAGATGAGATGAGAAAATCAGCTCTGTATAAAAACTCAGCTATATTTTCTCTTTACAGTAGCTGTCCAATAGGGTAGCTTACAATTTTCTTCCTTCTAAAATTAATTTTTCTCATTCTGCCACACTTCTGTTCCATCCTTTCTTTTCTCTTTTCCTCTCTTCCCTGCCCCCACTTCTTTCCCATCCCATTTTCAGGAGCAGCACCCTTTCACTTTGCAACTTAGGGAATTGGACCAATTATCTACTACTACCTTTAGAGAATGGCAAGGAAAAGAAGTGATTAATATGTCCCTTGAAAATTATGCATGAATCTATCATTACTCTGGCTTCTGAAACATTCCTTAATATTTTAATCCTTCCTTACACACAAAGAGTTATAGGGGTTTAAGACTATGTCATGAAATACAACCAAAATCAGATATGTGTTTGTATATAACATACATACACATGCAAACACATACAACTGTGTGTGTATGTATGTGTGTGAATGTGTGTGTGTGTGTGTGTGTTTAAAGGCACATTCAGGCCAATTTGAATAATTTTAGATTGCCTTACTTAAAGAAAATCTTGATTTAATATCATTGGGTTATTGCTGTTAGTTGCCATTTACATAAAAACCACTTGATGTCTCAATTTTTAATTCAGTTAAATTCTGAAGATATTTATCAAGCTCTTATCTACTGTATTTTTCACTATTATGTTAGGTTCTAGTCATAAAAAGATAAAAATAAATCCTTTCCTTTTCCTCTGTCTTTTTGGATAGAGAATCACTAAAGACTATAACATTAAGAATGAAATATATCCATAATGTAGAGAATATATTACCTCTAAAATTCTATCTATATTACATTTATGAATATGTATAACTATATTCATATACATATATTCATATATATACATAAATACATCTTACATTTTAGAGATATAAATTAGTTACAACTTTATCTTGGTTTGCCTTTTTTATTCCTTAAAGAATGTAGAAATCAGTGATTATAGAATATCAGATGGACTTCATATTGTTACATCATTTCACAATTGTTTTTGTCCAAAAATTTCTTAGCTTTCAACTATTCTACTAAATTACATACACAAAGGGGAAAAATGTCCACATAAAAGTGTATAACATTTCATTGAACAATAATTTTAAGTCACAATGTTACCTTAAAATATTTAATCTTGAAGGGGGAATTATTTATGTAATGATGACTTCACAAACTTTTATAATAAAGATTATTTCTGTGAAATAATGATTCCAGATGATCTTTCACATTATGCTATCTAGCACTAGTATAATTACATTAATCACCACAGATCTGGAAGGCAGTGACTGTCATTCTTTCCATATTAATGGCTGAATTGAATAATTGTTCCCAGTGAATGCCATGAAACTTACTAGTATGTAGTTACAAATAACATTAATTAAATAGTTTTCAGAATAGCTTAAAATATATACAAATATCTTTTTTTCCCTTTGCCTGGTTGTGTTGGAGATTCTAAAATATTTTCTTAGTAGAAACATGGAATGCACTTGAAAATGCCAAGACTTTATTGTGTTTAGCATTTAATTTGCTCAGTTGTTAAAGAATGATCCTGACAACACCGAGGATGGAAATTCAATCTCCCTGAGGCAATTAGCAGATTATATGCCAAATTATGTTTTGTATTTTTACAATGGCATTTTTAATAGCTATTTTAGGCATTATTGTAAAAATAGCATGGGGTTAGATAATATTATGAAGGCTATACATGTACATAAATTCAAAACTTTTTATTAAAAAAAAGTAGTCAGAATCTAAGGAATTGATTTTCATTTACCTCAAATCTCCCATGACACCCCATCTACCACTCTTTCAGCTGAGAACCTTACCTCATACTTCACTGAAAAGAAATTAGTTGCCCTTCTCTCCTCATCCCACTTCTTCAGATTTCACCATCTCTTCCTCCATCCCAGGCTCATGTAAAGAAGTGGTTTTTCTCCTTGCTAATTTTAAGTCTGGAAAGAAGGAAGGAGGGAGTGAGCAAAAGAGGGACAGAAGAAGAGAAGAAGGAAGGAAATTATTATATTCCTTCCTATGTGCCAGATACTGTGCTAAATACTTTACAAATATTATCTCACGATCCTAATAACAACTCTGTAAGGTACATGTTATTAACAGTTCACAGCTGAGGAAACTGATACAGCCAGAAGTCAAATGGTATGACCATGGTCACAAAGACTGAGTTTGAGTATAAATTGAAACTCAGGTGTTCCTGAACCCAGGCTCAGTATCATATCCACCATAACACCTAGGTTCCTATCTTTTCCAGTTGATTGCCCCCTCTACTACCCATAGACTCCCATTGACCTTCAATCTTTCACAGTTTACTGGCTGCTTCTCTGCTACCTACAAACATGTCCTTACCTCAACAAAACAAAGCAAAAAAAAAAAAAAACACCACAAAAAACCCAACTAAACTCTCACTTTACCTGTCCATTCTCTCATTCTACATCTCTCCTCCCCTTTGTATCTAAACTTGAGAAAATCAACTGCAATAGGTACTTCCACTTTCTTTTATTCTCTTCTTTATCCTCTGTAGTCTTTTTTCCAAACTTGTTACTTAATGCTCACCCCAAAGTTACCAAAAACCTCTTTTTAAAAATTATTTATAACATTCCTTTCTTTTCAAATTTTGAATTCTAAATTCTCTCATTCCTTTCCATGCCCTTCCCCACCCATTCAAAAGGCAAATAATATGATATCCATTATGTGAAATCTTGCAAAACATATACCTATATTAGCTAGATTCCAAGAAAAATAAAGTGAGGAAATAATACTTCAACTCACACTCAAAGTCCATCAGTTATCTCTTTGGAGGTGGCAATTTTTTCAACATGAGTCTTTTGGAATTGTCTTAGATTATTGTATTGATCAGAGTAGCCAAGACCTTCACAGTCGATCGTCATTACATTTCTTTTACCGTGTACAATCTCATTGTCTCACTTCAATTTGCAACAATTCATATAAATCTTGTCATCTTTTGTTATTGTTTTTATGAAACTGCCCCCCCTTGTCATTTCTTATAACACAGTAATACTCCATCATACTCATACACCATGACTTTTTCAGTAAATCCCCAATTGATGAGAATCCTCAATTCCCACTTGTTTGCCAACACAAACAGAAGTGCTCTAAATATGTTTTTCTACATACAGATCATTTTTTTCTTTCATCTCTTTAGTGTACAGACCTAATACTAGTATTGCTGAATCAAGGGCATGTAGTTTTATAGTCCTTTGGGTATGATTCCTAATTATTTTCCAGTATGCTTGTACCAATTTGCAACTTTACAAACAATTCATTGGTATGCTTATAGCTTCCTCATTCTTTCCAACATTTGTCATTTCTAATAAGGGGATGGTAATACCTCAGAGTTGTTTTCATTTCCATTTCTCTAATAAATAGTGATTTAGAGGTTTTGTTATATAACTATAGATAGCTTTGATTTCTTCATCTAAAAATTGCCTTCTCATATCCTTTGATTGGTTATCATTTAGAGAATGACTCTTATTTTATTAATTTGACTCAATTATATAATCAGCATATATCTAGGAAATGGGTTCTTTATTAGGAAAACTTACTGTAACTTTTTAAAAATATTATTTCATTGTTTATGATACCTTTTTTAAAAATGTTTTTTTCCCTGATTAGCTGTTTTGACTAGGCTAGAGGTCATGATTGCTACCCCTGCTTTTTTAACTTCAGCTGAAGCATACTAGATTCTGTTTGAGCTCTTTATTTCAACTCTCTGTGTCTTTATCTTTCAAGTATTTCTCTTGTATAAATAAAGCATATTGTTGGATTCTTGTTTTTGATCCATTCTGCTCTCTGCTTCCATTTTATGGGTGAATTCCCATTCCCATTCACTATTATGATTAATGTGTATTTCCTTCCATCCCATCATTTTATGTTTATTTATTCTTTTTTTATCCTGACCCTCCTCAAAAATCTGTTGTGTTTCTAATTACTGACTCCTTTAATCTTCCCTCTCCTTTTTTTCTACCCGCATTTCTCTTATACCCTTGCCTGCCAGTTTCTCTATTAAGTTGCATTTCTATGTATAGCTATGTTTATATGCTTATTTTTCTTTCTTTGAACCAATTTCAATTAGAGTGAAGCATTGCCTGCCACACCTCTATTTCCCCTTCTATTGTAAGAGCTCTTCATTGTACACCTCTCTTATGTGAGAACATTTTCATCCTTCTACCTCTGCCTTTTTCTGTCTCCCACTGAATTTCTCTTTCTTACTTCTACATTTTTTGGATATTATTTCACGTAATTGACTCATGCCCATTTTTTCTATGTAAACTTATTGTAACTGCCTTAATAATGATAAAGTTCTTAGGAGCTGCATGTATCATTTTCCCACATAGGAAGGTAAATAGTTTAATTTTGTTGAGTCCCTTATGATTACTCTTTCCTGTTTACCTTATAATGCTTCTTGGGTCCTGGGTGTGAATGTCAAATTTTTTATTCAGCTCTGATATTTTTTTTCCAGGAATGCTTGAAATTAATCTTTTAAATATGCATTTCCCCCCAGAAGGATTATACTCAGTAGTTCTAGATAGGTTCTAACTCCTTTGCTTCCATAATGTCATATTGCAAGCCCTCTGCTACTTAACCTTGGGAAACACTGAGCCTATCACGATCCTTACTGTGGCTCCAAAATATTTGAATTCTTTCTTTCTGGCTGGCTGAAGTATTTTATCCAACTTAGGAGTTCTGGAAGTTAGCTGTAATATTCCTAAGAGTTTTCATTTTTGAATCTGTTCCAGGAGATGAATGGCGGATTCTTTCCATTTCTATTTTACCCTGTGGAACTAAGATAATGGGGCTGTTATTTTTGCTGTTTGTTTGTTTATTATTTCTTGAAATAATAATGTTGAGTCTCTTTCTTTAATCATGGTTTTCAGGTAGTCCAAAAATTTTTAAATTATCTCTCTGCAATTTATTTTCTATGTCAGTAGTTTTTCTTTCAAATTATTTATTTGAAATTTTCTCCTGCTTTTTTTCATGCGTTTGATTTTGTTTAATTATTTCTTGATGTCTTATGGAGTTGTTAGCTTCCACTTGTTAATTCTAATTTTTAAGGAATTGTTTTCTTCAGTAAGATTACGTATGTACTTCCATTGGGCCAATTATGCTTTTATTTATTTATTTATTTAACTTTTAACATTCATTTTCACAAAATTTTGGGTTCCAAATTTTCTCCCTATTTCTCCCCTCTCCCAGCCCAAAAACGCTGAGCACTCTGATTGCCCCTATCACTGATCTACCCTCTCTTCTAACATCCCTCCCTTCCCTTGTCCCCATCTTCCCTTTTGTCCTGTAGGGCCAGATAATTTTCTATACCCCATTACCTGTATTTCTTATTTCCTAGTGGTAAGAACAATACTCAACAGTTGTTCCTAAAACTTTGACTTCCAACTTCTTTTCATCCCTCCCTCCCCACCCATTCCCTTTGGGAAGCAAGTAATTCAATATAGGCCATATCTGTTTAGTTTTGCAAATGACTTCCATAATTGTTGTGCTGTGTAAGACTAACTATATTTCCCTCCATCCTATCCTGTCCCCCATTACTTCTATTCTCTTTTGATCCTATCCCTCCCCATGAGTGTCGACCTCAAATTGCACCCTCCTCCCCATGCCCTCCCTTCTATCATCCCCCCCACCCTGCTTATCCCCTTATCCCCCACTTTCCTGTATTGTAAGATAGGTTTTCATACCAAAATGAGTGTGCATTTTATTCCTTCCTTTAGTGGCATGTGATAAGAGTAAGCTTCATGTTTTTCTCTCATCTCCCCTCTTTATCCCTCCACTAATGAGTCTTTTGCTTGCCTCTTTTATGAGAGATAATTTGCCCCATTCCATTTCTCCCTTTGTCCTCCCAATATATTTCTCTCTCACCCCTTAATTTCATTTTTTAAGATATGATCCCATCCTATTCAATTCACTGTGTACTCTTTGTCTTTCTGTGTGTGTGCATGTGTGTGTGTGTGTGTGTGTGTGTGTGTGCATGTGTGAGTGTGTAATCCCACCCGGTACCCAGATACTGAAAAGCTTCAGGAGTTACAAATATTGTCTTTTCATGTAGGAATGTAACCAGTTCAACTTTAGTAAGTCCCTTATGACTTCTCTTTGCTGTTTACCTTTTCATGCTTCTCTTCATTCTTGTGTTTTAAAGTCAAATTTTCTTTTCAGCTCTGGTCTTTTCATCAAGAATGCTTGAAAGTCCTCAGTTTCATTGAAAGACCATTTTTCCCCTGAAGTATTATACTCGGTTTTGCTGGTAGGTGACTCTTGGTTTTAGTCCTAGTTTCTTTGACTTCTGGAATATCCTATTCCATGCCCTTCTATCACTTAATGTAGAAGCTGCTAGATCTTGTGTTATCCCGATTGTATTTCCACAGTGCTTGAATTGTATCTTTCTAGCTGCTTGCAATATTTTCTCCTTGACCTGAGAGCTCTGGAACTTGGCCACAGTGTTCTTAGGAGTTTCTCTTTTTGGATCTCTTTCAGGAGGTGATTGGTGGATTCTTTCAATAATTATTTTGCCCTCTGCTTCTAGAATATCAGGGCAGTTTTCCTTGATAATTTCATGAAAGATGATATCTGGGCTCTTTTTATGATCATTCAGGTAGTCCCATAATTTTTAAGTTGTCTCCTCTGGATCTATTTTCCAGGTCAGTTGTTTTTCCCATGAAATATTTCACATTATCTTCCATTTATTCATTCTTTTGGTTTCATTTTGTGATTTTGTTGTTTCTCATAACGTCATTAACCTCCATCTGTTCCATTCTAATTTTGAAAGAACTATTTTCTTCAGTGAGCTTTTGGACCTCCTTTTCCATTTGGCTAATTCTGCTTTTGAAAGCATTCTTATCCTCATTGGTTTTTTGAACCTCTTTTGCCAATTGAGTTAGCCTATTTTTCAAGGTGTTCTTTTCTTCAGCATTTTTTGGGTCTCCTTTAGCAATGTGTTGACCTGCTTTTCATGCTTTTCTTGCATCTCTCTCATTTCTCATCCCAGTTTTTCCTCCACCTCTCTAACTTGATTTTCAAAATCCTTTTTGAGCTCTTCTATGGCCTGAGCCCATTAAATATTTATTTTGGATGTTTGGGATACAGAAGCCTTGACTTCTATGTCTTTCCCTGATGGTAAGCATTGTTCTTCCTCACCTGAAAGGATGGGAAGAGATATCTGCTCACCAAGAAAGTAACCTTCTATCGTCTTATTTTTTTCCCTTTTTTGGGCATTTTTCCAACCAGTTACTTGACTTTTGGGTCCTTGCCAAGAGTAGGGTATACTCTGGGAATCTGTGAGATCTCAGTTCCTCCAAGGTGGCACAATCAAGCGTGTAGTGGTGTGGATGCATAGAGGGATTTTTTGTGCCCAGAATTTTAGCAGTTACCTCTCCACAGCCACCTGGCCTCCAGTTCCCAAGTCAGCACTGAGGGCTGATTTTCAGAAAAGCTGGATGGGTAGGGCCACCATTCAGTTTGAGACAAAGACCAGCTCGGCCAGGGTCTCTACCCAGGGCTGAGGTAAGACTGAGCTCTTCAGTACCCCCAGAGTTTTTTAGTCTTCAACAATGGAGCTTCTGTACAGGCTGCTCTGCAGGTTCTGTGGCTGCTGCCTGCTGCTGGAGATCTGGGAAGGCCCTTCTCTCTTCCTGGCCAGCTGATAAAACCCCATCACTGACCGTTGGCGCCTGTTGGTGTAGGGATTTGAGGACCTGCTATTGCAACTGGAGATTCTGCCCCCAAGGTGTCCTCCTCCCAGAGTCTTGTTGAGCCACGCTGCTCAGCCAAGGCAAGGCTGGGCTCCATCTGGCACAACCAACATTTCCATGGGCCTTTCAGGTCACCCTGGGTTGGAAATCTCCTCCACTCTGTTGTTCTCCACTTCTGCTGCTCCAAAATTTGTTGAGAGTCTCTCTCTACAGGTATTTTATAGGCTGTGTGGAGGACACTGCATAAGTGTGTCTTTCTAGTCTGCCATCTTGGGTCTGTCCCCCAATTCTGCTTTTTAAAAAGTTATTTTCTTCAATAAATTTGTGTATCTCCTTTTCCATTTGACCTATTCACCTTTTTAAAGAAGTTTTTTCCTTTACTAAATTTCTGTGCTGCCTTTACCATTAAGTCAATCCTATTTTTTAAAGTTATTATTTTCTTTAGTATTTTTTTCATCCTTCAACAGCCTCAAACTGTTATCTTGTCATAATTTTCTTGTATCACTCTAATTTCAACATGCAGTTTTTCCACTACTATTCTTGTTTGATTTAAAAATCATGTTTATCTTTTCAAGAAATTGTTGTTGATTTTGTTTCCAACTTAACTTTTTTTTTCCTTTGAGACTTTGCTTGTAACCGTTTTGACATTATCTTCTTTTGAGCTTGTGCCTTTACCTTCCCTGTCAGCACAGTCAGTTTTTATGGTCAGGTCCTTTTGTTGTTTGCTCATTTTCCAGTCAATTTCTTGACTTTGAACTTTAAGTTAAATTTGAACTCTGTTCTCATTGTGAATTTTTGTATAGAAGCCTTGTCCCAAGTTTCAGGCTTTATTTTTTACATTGCTCTTTTTAAATTTTGTTCTGGAGGTTTGGAAGATTATTTTGCTTCCAAGGTGATGTGATCTGGAGAAATGTGTTGTTACTCTCTCCTGGTTATGAACTCCTTATCTGCATTCTATTTATTCTCTCCTCATCTACAATCTGATTTTTACCTTGAAAGGACCCCTGATCCCCTGGGATTGTAAGTGATATTGCTCCTCTGGGCCCCTAACCCCTTCTTCTCTGACCTTGAATTGTGATCTGGGAGTGGTTAGAGGTAAAGGTTCCATGTCTTATCCTAGCACATTGATCCTCTGAAATCTCTTCTTGACCAGGAGCTTGATTCCCTTTCTATCTCTTTTTGAGGGCTCTTGAATCTTCTGCTGCTGTTGCTACTACCAAGTTCCACCACTGGCATAGCATCCACATGGGCTCCATGCCAGCCTCTATCCTGTGCTGTAGATCTCAGCTTGGAAGCATTCCTTATCTTCTACAACTTCAGAATTTAATTTGATGAGTTATTTTAAAGTTGTTTAAAGGCAAAGGTAATTTTGGGAGAACTAGGGTATAGTGGTTCCTCTATTCAGCAATGTTGCCTTTGCCCCTGGAAGTGACACAAATGTCTTTCTTTTTTCCCTTAATATCATTTTGACTTCCCTCCAATTATATGTAAAGATAGTTTTCAGCATTCGTTTTTGTAACATTGTGAGTTACAAAGTTTTCCCCCTCCCTCCCCTCTCCCCAAGACAGCAAGCAATCTGATTTAGGATATACATGTACAATCATATTAAACATATTTCCACAGTCATGTTGTAAAAGAAGAATAAGAACAAAAGGGAAAATATAAACAATAAAGAAAAAAAACAAAATAAAGTGGAAATAGTATGCTTCAAGCTGCATTCAGACTATAGTTCTTTCTCTGGATGTGTTTAGCATTTTCTATCATGAGTCTTTTAGAATTGTCTTGGGTCATAGTATTGTTAAGAAGAGCTAAGTCTAGGTGGAGCCAAGATGGCAGAGTAGAAAGACACAAATACACATAGCTCTGAACCCACAACCCATAGAACATTTGTATAAAGTAACTCATGGCGAGTTCTGGAGCAGTGAGGCCACAGAATAGTGGAGCGAAGGAGATTTCTGTTCCAGAGGGACCTGCAAACCTCTCTCAAAATGTCCGTCAAGCTGCAGATGCAGAGCCCAGCCCAGATCCGAGCAGGCTTCAGGGACGGGATCTCCAGCGGCCGCACAAGTCCCTCCACCCACAGGTGACGGGGGTCAGTGAGAGAGTCTCTTTGGCAGGTCGAGGGGGGAGTGGGGTGCCCCCATGGCTCGGGCCCCCTCGGGAGACAGAAAATGAGGGGTGGCGGCAGACCGGGGCTCCCCAAGCAGGCAGGAGCCTGCATCCATTGTTGAAGGTCTGTGCATAAACTCCCTGAGGGAACTGAGCCTGAGAGGTGCCCCTGCCCCGACCTGACCACCTGAACTTAATCTCACACTGAATAGCAGCCCTGCCCCTGCCAAAAGCCCTGAGGCTGGAAGCAGCATTTGAATCTCAAACCCCAAATGCTGGCTGGGAGGATTAGGAGGTGAGGTGGGTGTGAGGAAAATATTCAGAGGTCAAGTCACTGGCTTGGAAAATGCCCAGAAAAGGGAAAATAAATAAGACTATAGAAGGTTACTTTCTTGGTGAACAAGCATTTCCTCCCTTCCTTTCTGATGAGGAAGAACAATGCTTACCATCAGGCAAAGACACAGAAATCAAGGCTTCTGTGTCCCAGCCCACTCAATGGGCTCAGGCCATGGAAGAGCTCAAAAAGAATTTTGAAAATCAAGTTAGAGAGGTGGAGGAAAAGCTGGGAAGAGAAATGAGAAACATGAAGTCAAAGCATGAACAGCAAATCAGCTCCCTGCTGAAGAAGACCCAAAAAAATGTTGAAGAAAATAACACCTTGAAAACTAGCCTAACTCAATTGTCAAAACAGGTTCAAAAAGCCAATGAGGAGAAGAATGCTTTCAAAAGCAGAATTAGCCAAATGGAAAAGGAGATTCAAAAGCTCACTGAAGAAAATAGTTCTTTCAAAATTAGAATGGAACAGATGGAGGCTAAGGACTTTATGAGAAAGCAAGAAATCAGAGAACAAAGCCAGAAGAATGGAAAAATGGAAGATAATGTGAAATATCTCATTGGAAAAACAACTGACCTGGAAAATAGATCCAGGAGAGACAATTTAAAAATTATGGGCCTGCCTGAAAGCCATGATCAAAAAAAGAGTCTAGACATCATCTTTCATGAAATTATCAAGGGAAACTGCCCTAAGATTCTAGAAGCAGAGGGCAAAATAAATATTCAAGGAATCCACAGAACACCGCATGAAAGAGATCCAAAAAGAGAAACTCCTGGGAACATTGTGGCCAAATTCCAGAGTTCCCAGGTCAAGGAGAAAATATTGCAAGCAGCTAGAAAGAAACAATTCAAGTATCGTGGAAATATAATCAGGATAACACAAGATCTAGCAGCCTCTACATTAAGTGATAGAAGGGCATGGAATAGGATATTCCAGAAGTCAAAGGAACTAGGACTAAAACGAAGAATCACCTACCAGCAAAACTGAGTATAATACTTCAGGGGAAAAAATGGTCTTTCAATGAAATAGAAGATTTTCAAGCATTCTTGATGAAAAGACCAGAGCTGAAAAGAAAATTTGACTTTCAAACACAAGAATGAAGAGAACCATGAAAAGGTGAACAGCAAAGAGAAGTCATAAGGAAATTACTAAAGTTCAACTGTTTACATTCCTACATGGAAAGACAATATTTGTAACTCTTGAAACTATTCAGTATCTGGGTACCGGGTCGGATTACACACTCACACATGCACACATGCACACACACATAGAGACAGAGTGCACAGAGTGAATTGAAGAGGATGGGATCATATCTTAAAAAAATGAAATCAAGCAGTGAGAGAGAAATATATTGGGAGGAGAAAGGGAGAAATGGAATGGGGCAAATTATCTCTCATATAAGAGGCAAGCAAAAGACTCATTAGTGGAGGGATAAAGAGGGGAGGTGAGAGAAAAACATGAAGTCTACTCTCATCACATTCCACTAAAGGAAAGAATAAAATGCACACTCATTTTGGTATGAAAACCTATCTTACAATACAGGAAAGTGGGGGATAAGGGGATAAGCAGGGTGGGGGGGATGATAGAAGGGAGGGCATGGGGAGGAGGGTGCAATTTGAGGTCGACACTCATGGGGAGGGATAGGATCAAAAGAGAATAGAAGTAATGGGGGACAGGATAGGATGGAGGGAAATATAGTTAGTCTTATACAACACAACTATTATGGAAGTCATTTGCAAAACTACACAGATTTGGCCTATATTGAATTGCTTGCCTTCCAAAGGGAAGGGGTGGAGAGGGAGGGAGGTAAAGGAGTTGGAACTCAAAGTGTTAGGATCAACTGTCGAGTAATGTTCTTGCCACTAGGAAATAAGAAATACAGGTAAAGGGGTATAGAAAGTTATCTGGCCCTACAGGACGAAAGAGAAGATGGAGACAAGGGCACAGAGGGATGATAGAAGAGAGAACAGATTGGTCATAGGGGCAATTAGAATGCTTGGGGTTTGGGGGGGGAGGGGATAAAAGGGGAGAAAATTTGGAACCCAAAATTTTGTGAAAATGAATGTTAAAAGTTAAATAAATAAATTTAATTAAAAAAAAAGAAGAGCTAAGTCTATCACAATTAATTTTCATACAGTGTTACTGTTGCCATGTACAATGTTCTCCTGGTTCTGCTCAATTCATTCAGCATCAATTCATGTAAATCTTTCCAGGTTTTCTGAAATCCACCTGCTCATTGTTAAGTATTCCATTGCATTCATGAACCACTACTTCTTCATCCATACCCCAGCTGCTGGACATCCCTTCAATTTCTAATTCTTTGCCATCACAACATAATGCTCTATAAATATTTTTGCGCACTTTAGGATACAGACCTGGTAATGGTATTGTTTGTCAAATGGTGTATGCATAGTTTGGATGCTCTTGGGTATTGTCTCACATTGTTCTCCAGAATGGTTGGATCGGTTCACAACTGCATCAGCAATGCATTAATATTCCAACTTTCCCACATCTTCTTCAAAATTTGTCATTTCCTTGAACTATTAGCCAGTCTGATAGGTGGGGCGGGGTACCTCAGAGTTGTTTTAATTTATACATAAATGCCTAGCTTAATGAAAGAGGGAAAAAGTAGTTAAAGCCTCTTGAAAGCCTTTGAGTACAATTCTAGCAACAAACTATATGACTATCCACTTTGATAAACCTAGTTCATTTGTGAACATCATTACTAAGTGATGGAAACCAGAACAATGATTTTTTGGGTCATAACAAATGAAGTTGTATACAACAAATTCATTGAAATGATGGTATGTATTTGCATTCATATTTTCCTAGTTACTGTATAGAATGAGGGAGTTGGTTCCAGCACAGTGAAAATATGCAGTATGAGTTTAAAAATATGACATATTATTAGGATTTATACTTCACAATAATAGAGACCTAGTTGTACTAAGTTATAAAGAGGAATTGATTAGCATTAGTGAAGATAGCGTCTTCAACAAAGAAATTGATTCTTGAAGTTCTGAAGCAGAAACTGATAACTTAGAATTTCATTTTGAGCAAGATTGTAAGAGAGCCTTAATAATACCATTTTAATTTATAGAAAAGAACCATTCAACTCATCCAGTTATATCATATTGACACATATCGGTTCAACATAATTCTCTTAATCGTATCAAAAAAGAAATGTCAAGGAAATACAAAATGTTAATGAAAATTTCTTCAGCCAAACATTTCATAATCTGATGTCCTACAATAAAAATCTTTCTGAAGAAGAAATAATCAAAATGTTGTCAGAATGATAATGCTGAATAAAAGTGTTCTGTGCATACACACATATATGTATATGGATAAATCATGATTTCATTGTTGTACGGAACTCTAGGACAGAAAAGTGCTTCTATCAAAGTAGAGAGGCACCTTCTTTGCAACTTATGGTCCTAGAGAGTTTCCTTGATGACTAACATTAAGTGACCTACATAAGGTCACAGAGATGATAGCTAGAATGATTTTTGGATAGAGCAGTGGGCAAAGAGTCAGGAAGACCTGAGTTTAAAGCCAGCCTCAGGAAATTTAGAGCTATGTGAGTGTGGGCATGTCACTTAACCTCTATGTGCCTCAGGTTCCTAGTATGTAAAATGGAATAATAATAGTACCTACTTCCCAACATTTTTGTGAGAAATATATAAGATATTTGTAAAGTACTTTGCAAACCTTAAAGTAGTATCTAAATGCAGTCCTCATCCTCATCCTCATCTTTATGATCAAGTGGTCAGTAAGTGCTAGAATTATTACTTGAAATTTTTTCTTGAATCTAAGGCTATTTCCCTCCCCACTTTGAAATCTTAAAGTATCTGATATTAAGTTTCTAATACACAAAATACCTTTAGAATGAGATTTTCATTGTCTGCCAAAAAGATTTCTATATCTCAGTCAATGTACTTCAAACATTGTTTCGTACAATTCCTCTGCTTACACCTAATAAAATAAAACGAGAACACTTAAATTTAAAAAAAAAGTTGAAATTTTCTGCAAATGAGTACTATGGAATTTCAAAGAATTTGCATATCAGAAAAGATTTTTCTAATATTTAAGAAATGTTATTTGTGGTGTTTCATATCCAGCTACAAAAGCAAGTTTTTTGTTTTTTTGTTTTTTTAAAGAGAATCAATAAATGAGAAAAAATCGTTCTCCTTCACACTTTCCCAATAGTAGTACAAAATACACTGGTCCTATAATTATAGTTCATGCTTTGTCCTCCAACACACATTTTTTTTTATTAATTTTTAACATTTATTTTCACACAATTTTGGGTTACAAATTTTCTCCCCTTTTATCCCCTCCCCCCCCAAACCCGAGCTTTCTAATTGCCCCTGTGACCTATCTGCTCTCTCCTCTATCCTCCCTCCCTGCCCTTGTCTCCATCTTCTCTTTTGTCCTGTAGGACCAGATAGCTTTCTTGACCCCTTAACCTGTATTTCTTGTTGCGCAGTGGTAAGAACATTACATTTGGTCCTAACACTTTGAGTTCTAACCTCCTTAGCTCCCTCCCTCTCCACCCCTTCCCCTTGAAAGACAGGCAATTCAATATAGGCCATATCTGTTTAGTTTTGCAAATGATTTCCATAGTAGTTGTGTTGTATAGGACTAATTATATTTCCCTCCATCCTATCCTGTCCCCCTTTACTTCTATTTTCTTATGGTCCTTTACCTCCCCGTGACTGTCGACCTCGTATTGCATTCTCCTCCCCATGCCCTCCCCTCCATCCTCCCCCCCACCCTGCTTGTGCCCCTGTCCCCCACTCTCCTGTGTTATGAGATAGGTTTTCTTATCAAAATGAGTGTGCATTATATTCTTTCCTTTAGTGGAATGTGATGAGAGTAGACCTCATGTTTTTCTCTTGCCTCCCCTCTTTATCCCACCACTAATAAGTCTTTTGCTTGCCTGTTTTGTGAGAGATAATTTGCCCCATATAACTTCTCCCTTTCTCCTCCCAATATTTCTCTCTCACTGCTTGATTTCATTTTTTTTTTAGTATGTGATCCCATCCTCTTCAATTCACTCTGTGCACCCTGTCTCTATGTATGTGTGCGTGTGTGCATGTGTGTGTGTGTGTGTGTGTGTACTCCCACCCAGTGCCCAGATACTGAAATGTTTCAAGAGTTATAAATATTGTCTTTCCATGTAGGAATGTAAACAGTTCAACTTTAGTAAGTCCCTTATGATTTCTCTTTGCTGTTCACCTTTTCATGGTTCTCTTCATTCTTGTGTTAGAAAGTCAAATTTTCTTTCCAGCTCTGGTCTTTTCATCAGGAAAATTTTAAAGTCTTCTATTTCATTGAAAGACCATTTTTTCTCCTGAAGTATTATACTCAGTTTTGCTGGGTAGGTGATTCTTGGCTTCAGTCCTAGTTCCTTTGACTTCTGGAATATCCTATTCCATTCCCTTCTATCCCTCAATGTAGAGGGTGCCAGATCTTGTGCTATCCTGATTGTATTTCCACAATACTTGAATTGTTTCTTTCTAGCTGCTTGCAATATTTTCTCTTTCACCTGGGAATTCTGGAATTTGGCCACAATGCTCCTAGGAGTTTCTCTTTTTGGATCTCTTTCATGTGGTGTTCTGGGGATTCCTTGAATATTTATTTTGCCTTCTGATTCTAGAATCTCAGGGCAGTTTTCCTTGATAATTTCATGGAAGATGATGTCTAGGCTCTTCTTTTGATCATGGTTTTCAGGTAGTCCCAGAATTTTTACATTGTCTCTCCTGATTCTATTTTCCAGGTCAGTTGTTTTTCCAATAAGATATTTCACATTATCTTCCATTTTTTGAATCTGCGCGGTATGTTCTGAGATATCTATCTTTCTCGAAAAGTCCTTAGCGTCCATCCGTACCATTCCAGTTTTGAAAGATCTATTTTCTTCAATGAGCTTTTGAATCTCCTTTTCCATTTGGCTAATTCTGCTTTTGAAAGCATTCTTCTCCTCATTGGCCCCTTGCACCTCCCTTGCCAGCTGAGTTAGGCTAGTTCTCAAGGTGCCAATTTCTTCAAGATTTTTTTGGTTCTCCTTTAGCAGGGAGCTGATCTGCTTTTCATGCTTCTCCCTCATCCCTCTCATTTCCCTTCCCAGCTTTTCCTCCACCTCTCTAACTTGATTTTCAAAATTCTTTTTGAGCTCTTCCATGGCCCGAGCCCATTGGATGGGCTGGGACACAGAATCCTCTATTTCTATGTCTTTGCCTGGTGGCAAGCATTGATCCTCCCCATCAGAAAGGAAGGGAGGAAGTGTCTTTTCTCCGGTAAAGTACCCTTCAATAGTTTTATTTCTTTTCCCTTTTCTTGGCATTTTCTCCAACCAGTGGCCTGACCTCTGAATGTTCTCCTCACACCCACCTCGACTCCTGGTCTTCCCAGCCAGCGTTTGGGGACTGAGATTCAAATGCTGCTTCCTGCCTTAGGATTTTTGGCGGGGGCAGGGCTGCTATTCAGTGTGAGAATTAAGTTCAGGTAGTCAGGGGCAGGGCCGCCTCTCAGGCATAGTTCCCTCTGGGGGTTTATGCACAGACCTTCCACAATGGATCCAGGCTCCTGCCCGTTTGGGGGGCCCCCGTCCGCAGCCGCCTCTCAGCCCCCACCTCCCGGGGGGACCCGAGCCTTGGGGGCACCCCACTCCCCTCTCAATCCGCCAAAGAGACTCTCTCACCCACCCCAGTCAGTCACCTGTTGGTGAGGGGGGTCCGTGCTGCCACTGAAGATCCCGCCTCCGGAGCCCTCTTAGATCTGTGCCTCTCGGAGCCGTGGCCGCTGCCGCCGGTCCGGGCTGGGCTCCGCGTCTGCAGCGTGACGGACCTTTTGCTAGAGGTTTGCAGGTCCCTCTGTGGGTGGGGAGACCCGTGTGGCCGCTGGAGATCCCGTCCCCGTAGCCCTCTCGGATCTCCTCCCCTCAGTGTCGCGGCCGTGGCAGGGCCGCACTCCGCTCCCCATCCCGGCGCCCAGTCCTCAGCGGGAAGGACCCCCAGCGAGAGGTCCGCAGGTCTCTCCGGAGCAGGAATCTCCCTCGCTCCAATACTCCGTGGTCTCTGGGTGCAGAATTCGCCCTGGCTTGGTCCCCTCTAGCGGTTCTGTGGTTTGTGTGTTCGGAGCTATGTGTGTGTGCGTCTTTCTACTTCGCCATCTTGGCTCCGCCCCCCCAACACACATTTCTTTAAAAACCTAAATAAATATTTGCAACTTTACATCCCTCTCATTTCTTTTCCCAGTTTTTGCTTTACTTCTCTTACTTGATTTTCAAAATTGTTTTTGAGCTCTTTCCTGGCCTGAGACCAATTCATATTTTTCTTAGAAGCTTTGGATGGAGGAGTTTTGACTTTATTGTCTTCTATTTGCATGTTTTGGTCTTCCTAGTCACCAAAGTAAGGTTCTATAGTCTGATTCTTTTTCTGGCTTTTGCTTATTCCCCCTGCCATTTACTTGACTTTTGAGCTCTTTTTCAAGGTAGATCTCTGTTTCCAGTGAGGGTGGAGAGGTGTACTGTCAGCACTCGATCCCCCTGGGCCTAGAGTTCCAGAAACAGTGGTAACAGCTGTCCCTGCTGCTACTGTAGCTGCTCTGGTTCCGCCAACCCCTCCCCTGTTCTGGAGCTAAGGACCAGGGCCAGATCACACCATGGATTTTTTCCACTGACCTTCCAGTGTTTCCTCAGCGTTTTGGGGTCGTGAAGTCTGGAAACTGCCACACATGTGAGAGATTCATTCCACCCAAAGCCTGCTAAGATCCCCTCTGTGCCAGTATGGCCCTCATTAGACTGCTCTCTGCTTTCAGTTCAGCACAATAGACACTTCCCAGTGACCTTTCAGACTGTCTTGGGTTGCATATTTGCTTCACTCCCTCATTCTGTGGATTCTGCTGCTCCAGAATTTGTTTGGAAACATTTTTTACAGGTATTTAGCTGGTCTTGGGGGAAAGTTCATGCTATAACTCCATCATCTTGGCTCTGCCCCTGGTATTTGCAACATTAAAAAAACAGAAATAATTTTCCACTGATTTTTCTCCAGATCTATAGTTATTACTTCCAACCCATTACCACTTTAAACACAAATGATAGGTGGATCTCAGTTTTGATGATATTGCCTTCAATAACATTAAAACAATCATTGACACAAGAGAGCTTTGAGGAATTACTTCTTAAGAAAGGGAATGAACATTTAAGAACACATAATGATATCAATTTCAGAAACAAATTGGAGAGAATTGATCATATTTGGGGATGCATTGTATGAACTTCTTCTCTTTGTAGCCCTACTACATTGCACAATGATATGCACATTGCAGATGTTTACTAAATGCTTGTTGAATTGAATCAAATCCTAGGAAAAGATAATGTTTTAGAAGAGAATAACAGCAATAACAAAACTCATCCTGATTCCACCTCAATCTTCAAGTCCCTTAATTTGCCTTAGTTTTCTTATATGTAAAATGGGCTTCACAATATTTGCAATATTTATCTCAGAGGATGGTTGTAAACTTGAGCCAAAATTATCACCTGTCTGTGTAGCAACCTCTGCTCCATGCACCTAGAATTATGATGCTTTCTCCATAGTATTTGGTAGCCATGACCTGAAAAAATATTAATTATACTTATGGCAAGGAAAACTAGACTAGCCAAAATTCCTTATAGAAAAATTGCCTCTAGGACAATGGTAAAACAGGATGTATTGGGACAAGGGCACTAGGACCAATATTATTTTACAAGCAATAAAGTATTTATAATAATTTTTAGCCCCATACTAATTCAGCCTCTTAGGAGTAATAGTCTCCTTTAAGAAAAAAGTCACCTTTTACATGAAGCTTTTCGTGTTTCCCCAGATGTTAGCTCCCCCCAGTTATTTTGTATTTACTCTTTTACTTTCTGTGTACGCATGTTCTCTACCCCCATAGGAGCGGAAGTTGTTGAAGGCAGAGAACATTTCTTTTTTGTCTTTATATCACAAGCTATTAGCACAGTGCCTATCACATACTAGCAGGCTACTAATAAGTTTTTGATTCATTGATTGGCCAGCTGTTAAAAGGCTAATAGAGCTAAAAGAAAAGAAGACTTTGCAGGAAGCCAAGGATAATGGCATTGCTTCCTGCAAAGTCTTCTTTTCTTTTAAATAATGGAATCTTATCCTTCTGGATAGCAGTTTGGTTTCTGAGCACATCTTTTAGGCTCAAGCCTTGAATTTTGGAAGATTTTTGATCATGTAGTCTAGATATAGAAAGAAAAGGTGATATGTATTTATTTAGTTTGTTACTGAAAGAGTAAAATATTTGCTTTCTTAAAAATCTCACCCCTACACATTTTAAGAATAAGTTGATTTTTAAGTGATTTATTTAAATTGTAGTTGATTCTGTCAAATTCATAGTTGTTTAAAAATGTCCCTTTACCTGAGTTTCTTGTGATTTTAATAAGTTGCTATTTACATATGGACAGGTACTTAATGTTTGCTCAGTGAATTGTGAGAGAATGCAATATTTTTCTCATTTATTCAGTTCATTACATTTTACATGCTTTTGTTATTCCCCTAATAATCCTGGTCATTGCACTGAATGTCTGAACTTATAGTGAACTGTTTTTTCCGGATGTGTTGCAAATTCTTTATTAATCCTCAGGGTTTGAAGACATGTCCCTCTGTCCCTCTCCTTTCCTCCCACACCCTGCATTTCAAAATTGGATTGGGTTTGAATAGTACAATGGCTCTATGGTGTCAAATCATTTTTGGACCTTTCTGGTAAAGATTTAGTTTTGTTTTTCCAATGGTCACTGGGAAAATAAATATTGATTTCTTTTGAGATGAATTTCAAAGGGCAAGTCATATTGCTTTAAGTGACCTCTTCCTCCCAAGAAAGTCTCCCAAGTCATTTTAAAGGACTGATACGAATATAGAAAAGTTCAGTTCTATCATCCAGAGAATCTTGCTCTGTTTTCCTTTTTGTACTCTGATTTTATATTCATAACTTGTGACTGCTTATAAATGATGTTTGACAATAACATCCCCATATAACTTCTTCAATTTTCATGCTGAAATGTAGTATCCTGTAGTTGAGCCAGTCTTAGAGTCAACAAGATCAGGGTTAAAGTCTTATTTCAAATAAGCCCTAGAAGCATATACTATGGAGTCAAGTTTCTTTATTTCTCCCTTTTGCAAACAATTTGTAAGCTAAAGGACAATTAGTAATTTACATTGGTAACAGTGAGTTACTTTACTAGGAACCCCACACAGCAGTGAAATAACGGAGATGGACAACAATGAATAAATAATGAAACATTATATCAAATTTGACAAGTAAGAAAAGCAATGCATATGCCTCATTTCTCTGTCTCTCAGGGAATTATAACCCATTTCTCTTTGTGGCAAGAATTCATACAAAGTTTTGTATGCAGCACAAATTTGGGGATCCAGTTTGTTTTCAGTAGTTTTATATTAAAGGGGCTTCAGATATCATTATGAGCCATATGCAAACGTAAATGAAAATGTAAGGAAGATTTTTAAATCCATGTGTAAGGCAGTGGCTTAGATGCCCCAGTGGGATTAGACTCTGTTTGTAGGATCTATAAGTTGAATTTTTAATTGGCATCCAGTATCAGTGCTGATGGCCTCCTTCCACCAGAGATATGTTAGAAGGCATTGTCCAATATGACACAATTTTGAAAGTCTGGATTTTATTTTTCATGTTAAATGGTTTTAGCCATAAAGTTGGTTCTAATAATTTTGAGGGCTTTGTGGGATTGTTTTTACTTTCAAATGATAACTGGGAAGTGTTTTTTGATTTATTTTGAGATGAGATAAATTTTACAAATACTTAATATTCTATTTCATAAAATATTCACTTAATTAAGATAATTGGTGATTTTTACACGTCTTTTGTTTTTGAACTGACATTCATCACTAGTTTTTTCAAGAAGCATTGCAAAACCTCTACGGAGCTGTCAGATTGAAATTTTAATTCAGATTTGCTTCAGTTTGTACATTATAACTAGAATTTTCATATTAATCTTATCATCTGGTCTTTAATTTTTTTAAAAAAAATATCTTTTGTTATTTATTGCCAAATATATCCCTTCCCACATACTCAGAAAGCCATCCTTTATAATAGTCAGTCAATAGAATTTCCAAGTCAGTTATTTTACATAATTCTAAATTCCATTCCAGAATGACTAGGCCAATTCATTGTTTAATAAACAGTGGCTATCTTTTCCCAATCACTCAAAATTGACTATATCCATCATTTGTCATCTTCACCAATTTGATAGGTATAAGCAAGGTAAGGCCTCTGAGATATTTAATTTTCATTTCTCTAATTATTTGTAATTTGAAGCATTCTTTTACATAGTTGTCAATGGATTTAGTTTCAGAACTGAGGATTTAAATTAAAGCCCAGCCACTGAAAGGGTACCATTGTAGGATAAATTTTCTCTCTTTCTTACATATCCATTAATAATATTATTGAAGAGCCTGGGCCAATAGGAAATAAATATACCCAATTTTGAACAGAAACAGATACAAAGACAAACATAGGCTGGAACAGATAGATAAAAGAAGATAACCACTTGATGAAGGAGATAAGTTCATGAAGTGAGAACATTTGTAGGAGAGAGAATTCTGACTATACATACTAGAAAGATACCAATATTAACAGGATAGCAGGAAGCTACACTTTAAGGAACTTGATGAGGACTCCCCCAGAAGTGAAGGATACTTCCAGTGGCAGGAACTTTTTATGTTCAAGAGGAGAATGTACCCCAAGTATGAAAGGATCTCTCTGCCTCAACTTTTTAAACTGTACCACCTTTGTTAATGTCCTTTGCTATTTAATTGTATTACCTATTATCAAAGGGAAATAAGCCATTGGTGAGTTTATGAGCAGCAAAATTAGAAGCTTGATTCCTCAAGATTTCCCCTAGAATACTGTAGACATAGTGAATCAACCCTCTGAGGATGCCAACTTGCAAGTGCCTGTAGGATTGGAGGAAGTAGCCTTAAGCAGTACCAGTGCTACATGCAAAGTATCGTAAAAAGTTGTCAATGAGATTTGTTAATATATAAAGAATAAGACATAACTTAAGGGCTTCTTTGTTATCCCACGATATTAAAAGAAGCAGAGGAAAACTTCTATCTTGTGGGCTCTATTTGTTTTGGAAGATTTTTGGAAATATATGGGTAACCACTACAGAGGATGAAAGAACCCATTTGCTTTTACAGGACGCTTATACACACACAGGTGAAACTACCAAATTGGATAAATTACTCTGGACATGTGATAAATATACTAGGGTTGTAAACTTATATTCTCTGCTCCTAGAAGAGGTAGAATAGAGGGTGATGAATCTTTCTATCTCAAGTTTCAGAACTAAGGTAAGGCTAAAGCTGATCAAGGATCCACTCTAATCTAACATCAGTATGATGAGCCCTGGAGACCACAAGATCTCCACCAGGTTATAGATATGGTGAGTCAGATCAACAGTGGGACAGGGTGCTTGAGTGGCCACTGCACTTTCAGTGTAGGTGAAATAAGGAAACCCAGTCTTATTTTTTTGAAAAAAAAATAAATATGGAAAGTAATATTTTATTATAATAGAATTTGAACAAAACAGGAAAATATTAAGAATAAATAAAAAACGGCTGGTAGTTCAGAAAATATAAAAATTATGAAGGAGATTTTTAGATATTGTCAATATCACCTTGACAACACTCATTGTAAATTGCCAAATTTTTCAAGACATGGTCTTCCTTTTCCTTAATTTAAGTTCAATATCTGTATGACTGGTATAGTTATGATCATTGGAAAGCTTTATCACCTATTAAACAGAGGGAGAGATTTACCAAGGTCAAAACATTGAAAACAGAATGAAAGTGGGGAAGGAGGTTATTGAAGATGTACATATATGAAAACAAGATTGTGATACTGACAGAAGTAGATTTATTTTATCTGTTGGCAATGAAGATACAGAGGAAGAGGGTTCATGGTTCCCTTGGTGGTGAGGAAATGGTGAGGAAAAGTTATTTGTTCAGACAGTTTGCCCCCACCCTCAAAGAAATAATGGTTGGATATGTCTTTAGCTTATGATGACTTGTTTGCTGTCCAGACTTTGCATTATAAAGCTAAATCATCAATGTTGAGCAGAGTGATTATTTCATACTTGTTTAAAAAAAGACTAAGCTTTGACACATTTGCCTGTATCTTGTGTAAGTGACAATAGTTTATGTTTTAAAAACAAACGTAGACATGGACAGACACTCTAGGAAGGAAGTACAGATTTATTTGTGTTATATGCAACTTCAGTCTGCTGAGTATGTTAAATAAATGGCCATAGGAATTTTTAGCAAATTGAAAGCATTCTCCACAAATATGAAATTTTATGATGCTTAAATAAAATGAAATATCAGAGTCCTACTATTCAGAAGTTTTATTGTAGGGCTTGCTTAGATGACATGATTAGCAATTACAATGAGTGTTACACATGGATGTATTTCAGAATCAAGACTGAAAGGGATCAAATAGAGAGCAAATAATTTTAAATTGACAAGCATGAACAGTTGATGAGATGACAAACCTCATTTACCAGTGCCTGTCAGCTTAAAGCTTTATCAAGAGGATGCTCTCCAGGAAGTAATAGGTTCATATCATTCCCTAGCAGATTATCAGGAGGCATTTAAAAGTAGGTTGTTTTTAAAGGAAAGAAAATAATTATAGTAACAGCTCTCATTCCTGAAGTCAGGAACACCTGAGTTTAGTTTCTGCTTCTAAAAGTAAATAGAGGAATGATCTTCGGTAAGTCTAATCCTTTCCAGACTCATTCTCACCTGAATATAAAGGAGATAGTGTGTGTGTGTGTGTGTGTGTGTGTGTGTGTGTGTGTGTGTGTGTGTTCTAATTACAGGGATAGTTGTAAGGGCAAAACGAGATCATGAATGTAAAATACGTCCCAAATTTTAAGGCAGTATGTAAATAAATGTGAGTTATTATGACTACATGTCAAGTGACCTGAAAATTTTAATGCAATATCATCATTATGTAGGACTTTAAATCTATAAAGTGTTTTTCTCATAACCAACTGATAAGGTGTCTCTGATATCCATGTAAAGAAAATGAAGCTTTAAGAATAAAGTATCTTGACAAGGGTCACACAGGTAAGATATTCAGTCAGGGCTCAAATTCATATCTCCTGTCTCTTGAATCAGTGGTCCTTCCACTGCACAATGTATAAAACATTTTAGGAATGAATATTCATTATTTATCCTACTTTGGGAATGCTTCTTTGTAAGAGTGAGAGGAGTGTTAATTCAACTCAACTCAACTCCATCCAATTAACACTTATTTCATGTGTGCTAGTTGTTTCAGTTAGTCAACAAGCATTTATCAAGTACCTACTATGTGACACTGTGCTAAGTGCTGCAAATACAAATATAAGCAGTAAAATGCAAGTCAATTCCTGCCTATAAATCAATGGCAGAAGGCAACATACAAAAGGGAGGGGAGTATGTGAAGGCAGAAGAATGGTTTTCAAATCTGGAGGTCATGAAGGATGGCTTGGGCTCCTCTACAATATGGAAACCCCAATGAGAGAAGTGGTAAGGCCTTGTGAAGGGACTTTCCAGATTGTGAAGGTGGTAATTTGATATTCCAGGGTGAGAATGCCCCAAAGCATGGAAGACAGTTTTATGATGAGTCAGCAAAAGAAGTTCTGAAGTCTACAAATCAGGAACAGAGCTGAAAAGGGAGAAAGGAGGGAAAGCTTTGCTGAAGAAATAGCATTTGAACTCAGACTTAAAGAATAGCTAGCAACTTATAGTTCCAATTCAGGGAAAGAAATTCTGGGAAAATGAAATAATTAGACAGGGCTAAGGTGTGAGAAGACATGGAATTAATAGGAGAGGAGACTAAAAAATGGAAGGCTTGAGTTAGATCATAGTGGCCTCTGAATTCCAGCAGTCACTTTAAATAGAAGTGACATTAGCAGTGCTATAGTATTAATATGTTGTGTTGGTGAAAGGAGAATGGCAGATGAAGGTTGGAGGAGTAGTTTTGAAGACATTTCAACAGTCCCTAAACAAGAGTAGGAGGGTCTGAACTATCATAGTAGCAAGAATGCAAAGGGCAATAAAATATATCAAAAATTAATGAGGTAGAATGGATTCAATGACTGATGGAATTCTATGAGTGAAAGAGAGGAGAGAATAAAAAATGACCAAAGTTTCCAGTCTCAGTGCCTGGGTGTATAGCAGTTTCATCAGAAAAAAAGACTGAAATGGAAAGGTAATGGGTTTGTGTTTATTGGATTGTGTTTGGTTTGATGTGCCAGTTGGATATCTACTTTGTGATATGTGGTGGTCATTAGAAATGGAATTTGTTTGGAACTCAACAGCGAAGATAAGGCTACAGATAAGAAGTGAGATAACCCATATACAAACACTAAATGAAGTCAATTAGAAGTGATCTGAAAAAAAGAAAATTATTATTAAAACAAATATATTTAATGTCAATTATACACATACACACATACACATATGTATATATGTACACATTTTGTTATTGTTTGGTTGCGTCTGATTCTTCATATTCCTGTATACTACACCATCGATGGGAATTTCTTGGCAAAGATTACTAGAATAGTTTGCTATTTCCTTCTCAAGTGAATTAAGGCAAACAGGTTAATTGGCTTGCCTGTAATCACACAGTTTAGTGTCTGAAGCCTAATTTGAGCTCAGGTTTTCCTGGTTCCAGGCATAGTCCTCTATCCACTGAGACAATAGTGTATATAATTCTTCAGGTATTACTATTTTTTTAAATTCCTTGCTTATGAATTGCTTAGTGTCATCTTGAATCAGGAAGTATTTTTCCATGCCTTTTAAAAATACATATCTTATTTTCCCCCAATTGCATGAAAAAATAATTCTTAACATTCAATTTCCTTTTTAAAATTTTGAGTTTCAAATTATTCCTCTTCCTCCCCATAACCCCTCATTGAGAAGGCAAGCAATTTGACATAGTTTACACATATACAGTCCATGTTAGTTATGTGATAAAAAATAACACACACACACACACCCCCCCCCAAATGTGTGCTTCAGTCTGCATTAAGACTCCATCAATTCTTTTGCTGGAGATGGATAACATTTTTTATCATAAGATCTGTGGAATTGTCTTGGCTCATTGTATTCTTCAGAACAACTAAATCATTCACAGATGTTCAATGTAC